>NC_142244.1:67694270-68426770 GCF_052056855.1 Sturnus vulgaris
GAATAAAGATAAATGTTTCATCAGAGCACTTCATGCGTCATTTTACTACAAAAGAAAAAAGGCACCCAGAATAAAAGTTCATGAGGCAGTATTGTCAGACATAGTAGTAAAATCCTCTGCAGGAGTATTAATCCATCCCAGAAGTCATATGTTCTTGTCAAAGTACAATTATAATGTTTAATCCTTCTTTTGTCTCCTCACTGAATGTCACTCCTGTGGAAATATATGTCTAGCAATGTCAAAGTCATCACAGTAGTCTATGTAGGGAACATTTTTCTTTTCGGAAGTTCAGTGAACTGCAGCAGTATTAAATCCACATTTATATGTAGGGCTATGCCCAGGATGATCAGGAACTCACGGGGACTGTATTCAATTTTTGCTCCTTATTAACGGAGAATGTGCTCTTCTACAGACATAAAGGTTGTGAAGGACAAAGGTAATAAAATGTAAATTTAAGAAAATTTATGTGGCAGCAAATGAAGGGAGATGAGGACAGAGCTGCAAGCAGTCCTTCGAATGAAGTTACACTGGTTCCACTATTCTTTATTTTAAAACTATGGTTTATTTGTGAGCTGTTCTCCAATGGAATTTCTTCTGAGCACTAAGAAGAATACATACAGAAGCAACAGAAAAAATCACAAAATTAACAAAATCATAACTGAAGATCAGGTATTAATATTGAGAAGTATATTACTCTGGCAACTGCATTATTTCAATACAACTTTAGAAAGACTTGTACACACCCTTCAGTGTAAGTATCACAATTTATTTTTCTCTGAGTCACAGAGAATGATAGTATCCCTATCTGACATTAACAAATTTTTAATTTTTTTTCTGTACTGTTCCTGAGTAAATCTTCGGACAATGTGTGATACAGATAAAACCTCTTACCTCAGGATGCTGGAGAAGAAAAAAACAGCAAGCCACCACATCCTCCCCCCAGATTATTAAAATTTTTATTTATCTTATTAATTAGGAGTTCAGAAACTCTGAAAATTGCACAGCTGTTGTCAAGTTAATCAAACTTGACATATATGTTATGTGTATGTGAACCCAAAAGATTGAATGTGGGTCATTTTGAATATATGACCAAGTATTAAACAGCTGCTAAACAAGGTATTATAGTTATATGACATATTTTATTTAAAGGAATTCCAAAATAATTCAAATTAATATAGCATTGTAAACATGCTATCTTTTTTATAGTAGATGCTAATCCATCAGATTATTTACCAAATAAAAGACCAAGAAGAAAAAGTCCATCTTTGGATGAAGCTTTGTATCCTAGAATTAAATTAAATTATTTTTCCAGAAAAGCAAGATTAGGTTCTTATGGATGGTCATAGAATATCTTCCAGCAAATTATGGTCGTTTGTTTCTGAGATTAAAGGTAACAAAATTGATGATTTTCCTTCAAAAATTCTTAGGACACAAACATTGACTGTAACTTGATGGAATTTATGTAAGAAATTGTTGTAAGAAATAGACACAGTCCATCCATTTTAAAATACTTATGACGTTCTCTGGCTAGATCTTTTTATGTTGTCTATTAGGTGTCATGGCAAATTAATCAAGACAGTTTTATTTTCAGACTTAGCACATGGTATATGTTAGTACATGGTCTCCCTCAAAAGTGAGGTAAGTAGTCATGTGAGACTACCCTGGAAATACAGATACATCTGTTCAAATTTCAGCCAGCAACTTGGAACGAATATCACATGCATTTGTATTTTTATATGTGTATAAAGAGCAGTTCTACACAAAACAAACAAACATCTATAAAAATTACATTTAAATATTTTCTAAATCTACAAAATAAAAGTGAGTGTCATCTCACCAAGATTTAGCTATGGAAAAACATTTATGAAATCTGAAATTCTTGGCATTCACTGAAAAAAAAAAAATATATATACACACATATATATACACACATATATATACATATATATATGCTTTTATTCTTATTAACCCTTATATTCCTCCTAGAAATTTATTTCTATGACCTGTGTTTGAATTCTGCAAACAAATTACTTCTTTACTTATTTTATTTTAACATTTTGCTCTTAGAAGTTGCTTCAGCAAAACAAAAATTATCCGAAATAATTTTTGTTCATATTTGTTCTGACCTTTCAGGCTTTTCAGAGGATGGTCATCTGACCAATATTTCAAGCTGCCACTTAGGAAATACCCTGGAGAGACTCCTGTATTACATTGCTCAACATTTTCAAGGTTCTAGTCTAATGTGCCTCCATGGTATTACAGCAATGGGGAGAAGGTCTGGGTCTCTTACAGGACCATTATAGAAGTTTTGTCCCTGCCTTTCTGACTGCTTCACATAAAAACATTCTCATCTTGCTATTAAGGATGAGTAGCCAACCTTTAAATCCTCCCCTGCTGGTTGTCATACTAATTCTCCACGGAAAAACGCAAACCGTGGTAACCATAATCTAAACCAAAATTTCACAGAGGGCCAAAGCTATCAAACTGAAAACTTTCGGTTTCCAATCAGTGCCTTCTTCCCTGAATAAAACAGAGTATCTTCAGAACTTATGTGGATCTCATGCATCTGCATCTTTTAGGTTTACACTTGAAAATCCTAGACATAATAATTTCCTTCCTCTTTCTTCCCAATGGGATTCAGTTTTGTTCCTTGCATGACTATCTCTATGAATTCAGATTTTCCCTGTAGTGGAGTCTGACTTTTAATGTCTGTCTTGCAATAAGAAAAAAGAACCTTTTCCTTCCCTTTTGTAACAAAGAGATACAAGAAAATGTTCCTGTTTTGGAAATGTAATACTATATTCTAGTTTTATTTTTAAGGTATATGTCTACTAATTTAAGTACTCCATTCCCATCTAATACACTTTGTTGCTATGGAAAATTTTTCATCAGGAAGATTTGTTGTCCAAGTGGAGCAGATGAGCCATTCATTACCTGGAAGAGGAAGTAATATCAAGGAATAGTGGGTATAAGTCATGGAAGAATGAGTTCACAAATCACTGCACAGAAATTTCCAGTTGTCATTATCTTACTGTATGACCATTTCTAGAGACTAATTTTATGACTGTCAGTTTTCATTACTGTAAATGACTGAAATCAGAAGCCACTCTGAGTCATGAGATCTGCTGTCAAATTTAACAAATTTGATTATTAAAGATTGCCATTATATTGTTTTTGAATCTGAACCTTAGGATAAAAGTTGACTTTTATGCAGTATCCCTCTCACTAAAGTTTAGTTTCATGCATCACACCTCTGTTTCTGACCTTTTTAATTGGGCTGCCCTTATGAACAGTAAAGAGAAAGAGAAAATTCTAGTATTCCTCTTTCTCTAACTATCTAAATTAGTTCACCTTATGCAAAAAATCAAACAGCTTTTAGACATGGCTGGATATTATGAAATATTATTAGTAGTACTTCCTTTTCGGTCTAAGAAAGTCGTTTGCTTTGAACAATAGTTTCCCTCCATACCTTAACATTAATAAACTAAAATATGGTTGAAGAGAGTTAAAGGAAACACTATGGAATGGAATAAGAAGAGAAGGGAGGGTTATTGTGGAACATGGAGTTTCAGAGGATTCAAGTGCAAGGATTTTGGATACAGTAACTTTTCCTTCGGTAAAGAGGGCCTGAAGAAATGGAAGACCTAAGAACTAGGAGAGGAAAGGAGAAATCATGAAGACAAGACTGAGAAGGACTGTGAAAAGGGTGATCTGCTGAGGGATGTTTAAGAAGTGGAGAGAAAAACAGCCATCGAATAAAATAATTTAATTTTTTAGTATACTAATTTTTCTTTTTCAATAAGACTCTCATCATATAATTTTATTAATGGCAAGTGCACATACTAGTGCAAATTTAATTTACAATTAAAGTAAGTACTTGATTCTATTTATTCCTTAAACTGTTTTTTGTTTTGGTCTATTAAAATACAGTGCCCATGGCTGACATGTCTAAAAGGTCTTAAAAAAACCCAATTTATTTTGTGTTTTAAACAACCACATTTCCCGATAGCTCACTGTCACTTCTATACCTCTATAATGATTTCTCTACTCTCTGTGCTTAAAAAAAAGTTGCAGGGAAGACTCAGATATAGTCTTTAGGAAACATTGTGAAGAAAGAATTTTTATTTTCCTAGATCTACCATGGTTTCCACAACAATATGTAGTAACTGTTCTAATGCTAAGACTCCTCTTTTATTCACCAGACCCACCCTCTGGCCAAAAATGTGAGACATTTGACTTTTTTCTCTTGTAGTAGCACCAGATATATCCCTGTCTGATATCTTATTATTGATTTTAATAAAGTGGTCTTGAACTTTTAAAAATACAAGCTCATCTTTATGGCCTTATGAGTTTTGTAATCATACTTATTGAAAAGATTATGATCAAATTTATTACATCTGTTGGATCTCAGGAATCTGGAGTTTTTGAGCTTTCTGTGCTTCCAGGCACAGGCACCCAGGAAAATACTGCTCTGGATCTGAAACCTTGGAGAAGACTTGTAAATATGAATAATGAGTTAGAAGTCACAAATGTGTAGTGCATTAAAGTATTTTCACTGTGTGATGGGTTTTAAATTTGATGTTTTGTAGCATAGTGGTGGTTATGGGACAAGATGGGGAATTTTGGGTGGTGTCTTTTCTTTGTTCATCTTCTTCTTCCTTCTTCACGGAACTTAGGTAATAACCTTTGGATTGGTCAATCAAAATGTCACTCTAAGGGTCATGGAAATCTATTATTAGATCAAAAAGATAAATAATATAAGTGTTAAACTTCTATTGGTTTGTTTAGCTTTAAAAGGCCTTGAAGCAGGCTCAGCTGTAGCCATTTTTCCCACTTCTAGCAAGGAGCCAGAGGTGCTGTCATACTTTCTGTAATTCTTTGATAAGAAATAATAAATATCCAAGCCTGAACACAAGAACCGTCTCAGTCGCCTTTCTAATAATCCTGGCTCCGAACAGAAACAGACGAGGCTGATGACAAACCACTAATTAGTGGTGCAAAGCCCAGCACATACTCCCACAACATCCAGCTCATTTTCATGCACAGAATAAGTAGTGAGCTTGTCTTACTCAATTGACATTTTTCTTTTCTTAGTTCAAGGCAACTGACTGAAATGAGATGAAAATTCCATATATTGTGTATTTCATGCATCAGAAGCCTGTTCAATATTCATTATTAACTTTGATAGCAAAGGTTGTCATACCACAATGTTTGTCTTGGATTAGGGTTTAAAAGCCTCCAACCATTTATCTTACATTGTTGGCACATTTTTAATAATATATGCTTAAATTAAACGAATTTCTTGCTTTTTGATACAATGGTTTATGAAACCACTGTGACCATTATAGTGTTCTGTCATTTGAAATCAAAATACCTATTACTGAAAATTTACTTTTTTCTATGTAATGGTAATTGTTATTACAATAATTAATGTAATTAAATTGGCGCATAAGTTTTACCACACTTCTGAAAGTAAAGCTTAAAAGTGAAAGATGACATACTTGAAGCTATATAATATTTTCAAACGTTTATCATACCAACTTGAAGCAAGCATTATATTCCTAGTGCTACTGGAGAATTTCACACGATTGAAAAGGCAAAAGAGTAACGCGAACATAAAACTCTATTATATGACTTCACAATTTGCATCCTGCTGAGTAAATCTCAGGAAATGAATATACAAATCACCTTTTCCACCACTTTTTGTTGACATTTCGTAGATATTTAATAGGCTATATGAAGGACTATCCATTAGTCTTGGCCTCCATCTGCCCTTTGTGGCAGAAGGAGAAAATAATATTTTCATAAAACATTTTGCAATGGCCTACTAATGTATTAGTGAAAAGTAGTTATGTAACATGACCATTTTTAATCAAAGTGAAGTGAAATGTATAATTAAAGAAACTGCATTGGCACCTCAATGGAAATCTTTGCCACCCACCAAAACCAACTCAAAAAATTAAAACTGTTGAAAAAAACCGAGATATGTGTGTAAAGTAAAAGAAATCTTCACTTGGTAAAAGGTATGATGAAACAAAGAAAACAGAAGAGACAAATATAGAGCTTTAATGAAAATGGCCAGAAGGAAATTTGAGAAAATACTTCCTCAAACTTATTAACAAAAAATTTTAAACTTCTCAGGTTCAAAAGAATGACAAAAGAATCTACCATGTGCACAGATGATCATAGTATAGAAGAACATGGAAGAAGTGTGAAGAAATTCCTCATTTGTAGAAAATGGAAGTAGTTTACATTTCAGTACATTTACATTTCAGTAGTTTACATTTCTTATGGAAGAGTTCTGGAAATTTGCCACTTTGAATTTTTTCCTTTACTGAGACAAAACTTTCATTAAAGTCAGATGTCACCAGAACAGACCAAGTGCTAATCAATGAAGAACAATATTCAGATTTCCAGAAGCAAATGGTATTCACCCCAGAGTGTTAAAGGAAGCCAAATACAGAAGTGTTAAATATTAAGACTGGCTTTAATTTACCCTTGGGAATGACATGTGAAAAGTAATACATCAGTTAATAAGAAGATTTGGGGGCATATGAATATCTGGGCACACAATTAGGTCTGAGATATACATAACTGTGACTTTTAGAAATTATGGTAAAGAACAAAATTATTAGGTTAAAAATATCAGGAAAAGTCAATATCTTCTATTTTCAAGGAAGTCACATTGGAAAAAATAAATTAGAAATCTTTGAAAGACTTTTTTTAATAAAGGGCACCTCGATTTCCAAAACCTTTTAAGATGATGTTGTAAAAATAAAAAAGAAACTAAGCCATCATGTGGTGAAACTAAGATCACAACAGGGATAAAGAAGAAAACGGACGAAAGATTATTACATTTGAAACCGATAAAAAATTATGCTTGACTGTAAAACCAAATCCTGAATTGAGTGTTCAAATGAATTGGTAAAAAGCTAGATAAAATTAAAGATCAATATACATAATCCTGTGTGGGAAATTGTCTTACTTTAAAAAAAATTATAAACATTTATAAATTATCTATTCTTAGGGAAGACATCTTTATAAATAGATTATATAATCTTTATAAATAAATCTACAATATCATTACAATGTGTAGCCACATGAAACGTAAATATCTCACAACTTTTTACTAAAATAAAGGATAAAATAATAAAAATACTGATGCCACTGAACTTCCATTACTAACTTTTAAAATATGGGATCCAGTTCAGGAACCATATCTAACATGATATAGTAAAATATCCTTTAAAAAAGTTGTAACAGGCTGACAAAGATAACTTAAGCTACAGAGTAAGTATTTAAAAACGAAAATAAAATAAATATCTTTAGGTAGAAAAGAGAAGCCATGGATGAAAAATAGTAAATTATGAAAAATAATGAGAAAAGTAAAATGAAAAGAGATCGAGAGGACAAGGAAAGTGCAATCATTCTTTCTTTGTTACAACACAGGAATTCTTTCTTTTTGACAACACAAAAATTTGTGTTGCCTACCCAATTTTCAGGCAGTGACAGAAGTTAGGCAGGAGTAGGTGACAACATAGCCCCATAAGCTTTTTTTTTTCTGAATCTCCTGGTGGTGGTCACTACTCAAAGATAAAATTAGAGAGTTAATGGATCTTTCATCAGAAATAGTGCAGCCATTTCTATGTTCTTTCAGGCAGGTTTTCTTGTTCTTTTTGAAACATTGAAAATAACTGAAAGTCTGTGATGATGTGTTCCCAACTAATTTCCATCAGGTAACCCATGTTTTTCTTTCTGATACAATAGAAAGCCCTTCATTTTATTCTGCCTTATACAGTGGAGACACCATAAAGGAATTTTTGTTGTTATTTTATTTTACCGATAATACCAGCCTCAGAAGCCCTTTGATGTTTAGCCTAAACTGTTTGTTGAACACAGGCCTGAGTTACTTAATGAAATTTAAGATACCTTTCTACAGTCACACTAGGGCAATCCTGAGATATTTCAGCCATCACTATTGTGTTTATGTTATACAACCCCATGGGATTCATCAAACTCTTCAAAGGCAGTTTCAGGCAGGCTGAGCTTTGTATTTGAATTTGTAATTTATCCCCCAAATCTATCTTGGTGGAATGGTACCAGGCATCAGATGAAGGCATCTGTCAGACTCCGAAGAATTCTGCCTGTGGTCAGACAGCCTCTCTTTTATGTCTGCCTGTTTGACGAAGATCTTTGACTTGCAATATAATACCATCAAATAGAAAAAAAAGAGAGAAGAAAAAAATATCAGTTTTGTGCTCATTAATGTTCTGAACCAACCTAATTGGCTATATTTTAAAACCAACACCAATAAAACCTGCATGAGTGCGGTAGGTAGTTATAGGTAGGTAACATAGGTAGTTAGGCTATATAAAACACAACAAAAATAGAAATAACCCCTAGAGCTGCTTAATTCTTTGACTTACCATGGGCCACAGGTGAGTGGCCACAGGTGGGCCACACATGGGCTTCCATTATAGACAAGTTCCATCGTAGGTTTTGATACAAAGAAATTAATAATTTCCATTTTGATATATATATATTTTTTATGAACCTGATAACCAGGTTTTACATCCTTCTTTGCTTTAGAGATTTACCAGTTTCCATATCCTAGCACTGTAGATTAGAAAATGCAAGAAAGCATTTTCATACTTGGCACAATACATTCTTATCTTCTAATTTGGATAAAGTCAAGGAATTTTATTTCCATTGCTTCAATGATACCGTCTTTGTCTTCAGAAATTTACCACCAATTTTATTTCTTTCGACCTTTAAAATTATGGAAATTCTTTTAGATTCATAGTAGGACTTCTTGTTAAACTACTATTTTTTTGCTGTGCTTCTCCATTTAAGAAATTGTCAAGCTACCAAATACTATATGAACTTTAAACTTCATATCTACAATGAAAATGTGGGAGGGGTGAGGGGGGCATGTCATTTTTTATGAATAGATTTATGAAATATGTATTGCTCATACATGAACTTCCTCTGATAAAGTGCAGGCCTGACTTAGAACTACTATTAATGAATCTCCTGGAAGTCAAATATCTGGGTTTTTTTCATCAATTTGCTCTAAGTAATTTAAAGAGGTAAAGCAAGAATATAACTGCACTGAGAGTGTAATTATAAGCTCATGTACCTATAACTGCCCAGGATCAGGAATGAGGGTACATAGCCAATTAGCATGTAAGTGATTAGAACTACATTAATTAGATGACAGGAAATTCTGAAAATGGGAAGATCCAGGACTACATTTCATTGATGATTATTTGCTTAATATCTTTTTAATGTTACAGGATCATAAACTACAAAATGTAATATATGAAACAATTTTTGCAGAGCTAAACCCCAGAAATTTTGTATGATGAATGCCCAGATTAATAGATTAGAAAGTTATATTCCTTCTCACACTGGTGCTCACGCTCTCTCTCTGGCTCAATGAACCTTTCCTTCTTTGCTGCCTAATGACACATTTGCAGCAATGTGGAGATTGTGTTCTGTGAAATCCCCTCATCATAGTTTGGGCACCAGCTGCAAGGTTGATGAGTACAGCAAATGCAAAAGTTAAACATGGGGCTACAGAGTGAGTGCAGCATCATGAATTCACACAGTAACACTTTTTTTTGGTCCTTGGGCCGAAGGAAATTGTGGATCAAGATACCAATATGATTTCTTTCTGCACTTTTTTCCCAGAAGACATAAGATGTTGTAAAACAAAAGACGAGTGCTTTGTGCATGTTTTAGAAAAGCTGCTATAAGATTGAGAATCTTCATTTACATTTACAATTTGCAAGGAATGGCATCTACTTTAGGTACGTCCAATTACCAAACTTCCAAAACTTACTTTTTGAAGCTGCAGAGTCCTCTCAGAACAATTGGGGACCTGGCCAAAATGTGATAAAATTATCTGATATAGGAAAAACGTAGGGTTTATGTTCTTTGGAGTTTATTATCAATTTTACAATTAACTTTTAAGCAGTTTTGTTAAAAGGTAGTTCCATAAATTTAGTCTTCTCCTACTTAAACCATTTTTTATTTTCTGTCTACATTTTTTCTTAACTCTTCTAAATTAACTTTTTCCTGCCCAGTCTGACCCTGTAAATAATTACTATCTCTTTGTTGTCTACCAATTTTTCCTGACTTCTCTTTGCAGCCAGTGGTTATAGTTCTTAATTTCACAGTGTTTGACAAGAATCCCTCATAGAGTCTGAATCTCCTTGTCCAACCCCTCACAATTTTATTGACCACAATTATGAGAGGAAAATGAACAGTAATAACTGTTTTTTTCATATATGAAATCTTTCTGACAGGAAAGTTATGCAATGTGTTGTGCAGCATATGTATTTTGCCTCTGGATAGTACAAAGAAAAACAAAGCCTTTATGACTGTATAATTAGCAATTATTTTCTTTTTTTACTAATAATTCATCCTTATGAAAATAAAGATAACTTCCCAATGCTTATAATAGGACAAAAGGAAAGAATTTTAAAGGATGGATGGCTATAATATAACAATTTTCAATACAATGCAAGCAGAACTGCCTGTTAATCTATATGTACATATACAAAAAAAAAGGAATTTGAAGGAAAAGTACTGAGAAGGAGAACAAATCTATGAGTTCCAGCTAAAAATGATGTGAAGAAGATATTGCAACCCATGATAATAAGAATCAGTAAGAAAAATTAAGTTCCAGGACATTAGGTAGAATGCTGGAAAAAGAAGAAAATTGAGAAAAGAAGAGAAACACCAAACAGCAGCATTTATTAAAAGGAAGAAAATTATCATATGAATGGGACATAAAGCTGGAATTGACATAGGTACAAAAAAAAGGAGGAAAATATGCATAAAAGAGTAAGTTGTAAGAAACCACAGATGTAATTTCTTCGCAGGTCTTGCATTTTCATATGAGGATTCAAACCTGAATCTTACACCATAAATTCTTAAATAATTCAATATCTCTGTTTAATAAATAAAACCTCTCCTCCTATTAGAGAATGTTTTTTGATTCCAAGAACTTTGCTATATTATCTTGTTTATCATCTGAAATACGGTGATCAGGGCTCAAGCCTCAATGTATTTCTTTCAGAAAGTTATGTTAACAGGTCAGACAGGTTTGGCCGTGCACTGTATTGGCAGATCAAAAGCTATATGCATTAACAGGATGTAGAATGTATGGCTGCTTTTGAGACCCTCCTTTTCATTAATTTCAGTCATAAGCAATTACCCATTATTTGGCAGTATATTACTCAAGAGAAGCAATGAGACCAAAAGAAAAGTAAATTATGTATCAAAAGTTCATTTAAGTTAAATGCAGCTGAACACGAAAATAGTTTCTTTCTTAAATATTTTTTAGCATCTCTTATAAAAAAGCATTTTGACACTTCAGTACTCATCCAAAATAGGTTAAGGTAAATATTAAAGAGAAGTACATTCTCAGCAAAGTTTCTGCATTTAAGCTGTCCACCATAGAAAACCTGATATCAGTTAATCTAAACTTCTGATTATTGATCCACTCATGTCTGAAATATTTGTCTCTCCAAGGAGCTTGAAAATATTTAATGAAAATTCTAGTACATGCATTCTTTATGCTTCAGGAGTCTCTATTCAAATTTGACTTTGGCAGAATTTTCAACCTGTCATGCCTTCCCCTCATATCTTCTTCAACGTATTACAGTGTATCTTCTCATAAATCCTGTGTATTTTAAGTATATAATATGATCTGTGTTTCACAGAGTGAGGGAATGGATTTAAAAAATAGATAATACATGATTCTCCCAAATTACACATGAAAATTCAGAAAACACACTGACTGAACCTCAGTCAATCTGAAGCGTCTACCCAGACAGTAGAGTGCAGCTGGATCTTGCTCTAAGATAAATTCAGAATAAATCTGGAATCTGGAGGTAGACCCAAGAAATATTAATTACTCCAAGGTCTTATAAGAGAGATTTATTTTATACCCCAGGTTAACATTTTGGACACTAAACCATTCCAACTGTGTGCCATTTTAGAAAATTCTTCAAACACATGTGACTCAAGACAGCTGTTTTGCTTGAACTAGTATACTTCTTTCCACTGAAAATTTATTTTCCTCTTGATCATATTAAGCAGCATATAAGACTCACCTGCACTTTATGATTTTACTCGACTTAAACCATATAGCTCTGCATGTAGATTTGTTTTTCTTTTCGAGGGAAAGAAGTTCATTATGTTTCCAACAGAAGGTGATAAAAAAAAACCTTGAAAGTCTGAATTTTTAATGATGTTATTTGTCATCCCATTAAATTCTAGATAGCCTGACTTCAGAAAAGGGTAAAGAACAAATAATAATGTTTATCAGAGTCTTAAGATTTTTGTCCTTTGGTTCTACACAAGTAAAACTGTATGGGCAAGTTTAAGACATCCAAGTTAAACCCCCCATTGTGTTATCATATTCAGTTAAAAGAATCATCTCTGCCACACATAAAAACAGGCATGTTTATTTTTGCACAGTGACATTTTCAAGATTTAAATTTTTTAGAAACAATTTGTGTCAAACAAAGTCAGGTTAAGAGTTGAACATTGTGCTCTATTGTCATCACTTGCATTCTATACATACATGTCCAAGGTACAACAGAACCATGGTAAAAGCATAACATTCAGTAAACTGCTCTGCAAATATTGCAAAACTTAGGACAGCTTAATTGAATGTATTTACAACCATATTTATACATTTTCTCAATGCATTTATTGTCTTACATTCCAAAACATTGTACACTTATTTTGCTCTGTAGTCCCTTTCCCTACTACGTAAACTCGTATGTCAACATCCCAAGACATTTCTTCAATACTAATTTTGTTTTTGACTAAAGCTTCAAAAGTTCTGACTGGATCCATTTGATGCAAAAATCCTATAATACATCAGCAAACAGTTGCATGTTCATATGACAGCACTGGAAACTTTATATTTGTGACATGCTGCTAACCACATCATTCCTGCTTGAACAATGTCCCTCTTGCATTAAAGACTCAGGCCTCATTTTCTAGTCTCTTCCTCAAAGCCAGAGCCATAATCTGATACAAGCTCTTTTTGTATGCAAGGTGAAGGCAGAAGCATTTTAGTTAAAGAATGAGTCATCCATTAGCATAAGTCTGATACTTTATGTAAATAGACCATTCTAGAAAAATGTGTTTTTATTTCCCCAATTAATGAAGACCTTCAATATGTGCATAACAGTTACTTCTGTGCCAGTTTGGTTGCAGCTCTTCCTCTTTCTAATTTTATAATTAATCATAATTTATTACAATATAAATTATTTAAAGTACAATGACATTAAAAAGGACATAGAACTTATCTGAGGGTTTTTTTGGTTGCTTTTTTGTTGTTGCTTTTTAGGAGGGAAGAGGAGAAAGATAGCAGTCAAGCAAGTAAAGTTTATTCTTTAAATTCTTTAAACCAAAACCTTGGTTTCATTTTATTTATATATTTTTGAATAAATCTGAGTCAATTCCCTACCTAAACATAACCAAAGATATGTTAAGTACGTGACATATGAAATGCATTTATAAAAGCTTGTGTGTTTTGTAATCTTATTCTAGTAGAATCCTTGCATGTATTTTTCTGCAAGGTTCCAGACACATAAACATGTGTTGCATGAAAATGTCTTATGTAAAATATAGCCACAATTATGAAAAACGGAATAAAAAATAAGTATCTGACTTTAAAGAGCAAATAATATAGTCCATGATTTTAGAAGGTGCTGAGCATTCACAGTTTATAAGGAAATTAACAATTAATGCACTGCTTTTGTGCAGAACTGCACAAAACCGTGAACTTTCATAAAAAAACAAGAAATTCACCTACTATAGCTGTACAATGGATATTATTTCCAAAGTTGAATTTGATCAATCAAAATATATCTCTTTACTTGTCTATATACATAGAGCTGTCAAAGAATATGTAGTATGGTGTAAACTACTTGTGAGATGAATGATAACATGGATAAATCTATAAGCAAGTCGAGCAGACTTACAATTTCAGACAGATCATAGTATTGGCATTTTTCTACACTTCACTGTTGGTGTTTCTACTGATTTAGGTGCCTAAATCTGGTTATTCTCATTGACACCTTTATAAATCAAAGAGGAAAAGAACGGATTTCAAGCAGGTGATTTTTCTGTATACCTACATTTGGATGAGATGACCCAGGAAGGGAGGTATCTGCTTTCCCCCAGTTTTTCTCTTCCCACACAAAGGTCTGGAATAATGATGCCCATTGATTACAGCAATCCTAAATTTTTAAATAATCCTATTTCACGTTCTAAAATTTCTAAAGTTTAATTATATAGATATGTTTTGCAGGTTATTGTATTAAATTGCTCTCTTATCCCTCAAATCTAGGATAGCTAAAATTTAGGTAAACAGGAGCTGCAGCTGCAATTTTCTGAACACTTTCTCCCTCTAGGTTAACAAAGAGATATCTTTTTCTTCTTTTGCATGTCATTTGAAAGCTTCAAATTACCCATGCTCTGAATACCATAAGAGTGTTTGATTTCAGAACAGGGAAATTGTTTTTTGTTCAATGCATATTTGAGTCTTGCACTTATATTCTAAATTAAGTTCCTGTCATATTTATTGGAAATAAATGTTTGTGGGGCCAATTCCTTCTAGGCATTTATCAAAGGGTAGAGATACATTTTATCCAATGTAAGTAATTCTCTCTGAACTAGTAATTTTAGGCACTTTTGTAGTCAATGGAGAGAAACACATTTTTAAAGTGTGATTTATTTCACTCTATTAATGAGAAGAATCATGTTCTGAAAAAAGTGATTTTTCTACTCTGGGTATAAGAAAATCTTTTGGATGTATAATATCGATGTGGACTTTTACACAGTAGAACCCTCTTTATTATGAAATGGTTATTTATTCATTCAGCCTGCTAGAGCAAGTCTTGTTTCTCTTTCACCTTTCAAGTGGAATAAATGACCATTTAAACTTAATTGATATCCTGGAAAATATGCAGATGTACAAACAAAGGAAAAAACTACCCCAAAACCTAAGCCACATACTCTGTTTTTCACACTATGCCTATATGTGATATTTTCCACTATGTGACTAAAATGTGCCACCCAAACCTTTACAAAACTGCACTCAGAAACATTTTACTGTTAAATAGAAAAATAAAACCAAAAAGCCTACATTAGATAACAGCATCTAATGTAGGTAACTTTTTTTCAATAACTGCTGACTAAGGGTGATTTACTTCTGACTTGCTTACAGAACAAATTTTAGACTGAAGTGATTCAAAAAAAGATCATTTTCCTTACAAAGAGGATCTCTATAAGTTAGCATTTCCCACACTCACCAGCATTAATAATATTCATTATTTGTTTCATTCACTGGACAGTCAAGTTTAATATTTTCAAGCTTAAGCAACCTGAAGTAAAATATTTTTAAATTCAGCCTGTCCCATCACACAGATGGGTTGTAAGATAATAACTTCATATAATTAATGGCACCGGGTGCATATGCATACATAAATATGTATATATGAGGGATCATTGATTCTATTTGCCTACAAAAATGCACCTAATATCATTTGGAATACTTTACAGCCCATTCAAACTTCTGTTACCACTCCATAACTTCATCTGTGTCATATGTGCCAGCCCAGTGTGCATGACTTAGATAATTTTGGGCATCTCACATGGTAAAGGACACTAATGTTGGGGTGACTAAACTGAATGTTCGTCTATTTAATGGAAACATCTCACCTCTGGAACACCATTTCTTCCTGAAGGCCAAAGGCAGCTCTCTTCCCATACTTTTGTTGGGGACATTAGAAAGAGTTCACTAAAGATGTCACCAGACTTAACACACAACCTAGGCCACCTAAGAGAAGAAGACTGAGCATGAACCTGGTTCACAGACCTAATTCTGAGGAGTACTAGACTTCAAAAAGAGAGGATTTATTATCATTATTATTTTATTTTTTGCACATTTTTAAAGCATCATGTCATCATGGGAAATATGAAAAAAAATGGGGTGATAGAAGAATAAGTTGCTGCTTATACCTCAGCTTTGACTATTTTTGCAGCTCTTAGTGGGTGATGGATTTGGCAGTTGTTAACATTCCCCAAGGTGAAGCTGTGAATAGCCAGTGATTTGAAGCTGTATTGTTCCCAGTCACTACAATTCTTACCTGTGCTAGTAATTTTCTTTATGGTTGAATGTCTGACAGCTGTAGTCCTACACACTGAAATCAAACTTTTGCAGATTCATCGATTTTCAGTGGTTTCTCTCTCCTGAAGCGTACCCAGTCCCCATGAACTATGAAGCAGAACTATAATGAGGGAATTTGCAATGAATTGCAAAGTTATGCCAATTTGAGCAGCTTTACACTGGATTTAGAAAAATGCTGAAGAATAATTATGCTGCTGAATATTTTATGCGTTCTCATTTAAGTTAGAACAGATTCACTGCATGGATAATTTGTTTTTAAAGAAATATATCTGGAGTTACTTTAACATATTGAGATTCTGAGCTGGCAGTGAGCCTACATTACCTAGCGCATGCACATTCTCTTGGTATAGTAAATGCAAAAAAATCCAAGAATTTGATATTTCAAGAATTTAAATGATGCAATCTATTACCGCTACTTGATAACAGTTACAAGAGCTTTTATGAAGCCTTTGTGGAAATGCCTTCTCTATTTATTCCTCATTAAATAACTAATGCAAATTCATAGATAACATAGGTCACAGGTCACATTTTGTTTTCCCCAGCTCATTGTGGGCAAAATAATAAGGAAAGTTTATCAGATTGTAAATTCTCTTATGGAAAAATTGGATTTCATTCATAATCACAAAGCACAGCATTTCTGGTGTTTGTGCATGGACATCAAGGTCTGAGCCATTCAAACTTGCATAAATTTATTTTTTGAGTTACTTTGATTGCAATAAGACAAAGTGTTTAAGATGTAAACATATTTAAGGGAATTTACATGTTTTTTCTAAACATATTGAAAGTATCTGAATAATATATGGAGCTTTCTAGATATATTTTAACTTAAGTAATTTTAAAATAATTGTCAATTGATAGAAGGTTGCTATAGAAGAGAATGGTACTCAAGGAAATTATCCTTTGTCTGTATCAAAATGGTTCCCTTACATCAATTAATGTTGGCTTAATAGAGTAAAATTATGAGGCAGGCAACCTGCCTGCAACCTAAAAAAAGCATGAAACAACCTGAAAGCAACCTAAAATTGTCTTAATAAGTAGACAAGTTTAATATGAATAAAAAGTCTGTTCTGTATGTAATAGGATTTTTTAAAAATTGCTTTTGATTTATAAACAACATTGGTATTTTGATTGCAAGAACATATATCAAAATAATTATTGAAAAATTGTAATTAAAGTCAATGTAACAATATTATACCTTTTTATTTGACTTGGATAACATTGTAAAACTTTTCTATAAAATTGGATCACATAATATCAATACTAAACATAATAATAAATAATAAATAATAAATAATAAATAATAAATAATAAATAATAAATAATTTATATTTTTAATGTAGATATTTCCTAAAAAAATTATATTTCCAGAATCCATCATTGTCAATAATTGAAAACTGTAAATATAAAACAAATACCTAAAATGAATAGTCCAAACCTGCAGGGTAATCAATAGTTCTAGAAGCAGTAGAGGATCACAAGGTTAATATTTATTTTGTAAAATAGATTTTTTAACATTTCACTATTTGTAAAAACACATCAAATGTGTAATAAAAATTATATATTTTTATTGATTTTTTTTATTGAGTTCAACTTGAATTATTCCATATTTATACAGCTTCAGAATGTCTAGAAAAGCATACTCTTGATATTTAGCCATTTAGCATTTTGAGTGAAATGAAATCAGACAGATTAATTAATTTGAAAAACAGAGACATAATGTGCTGTGGTATTTTTCTTTGTGCTTTTGGGGGTTTTTTGTTGTTGTTGGGAGTTTTTTTGTTGTTTTTTTTGTTTGTTTTTTGTTTTGCTTTGTTTTGTTTTGTTTTGTTTTGGGTTTTTTTTGTTTGGTTGGTTTTTTTACTTAAATCACCAATTAAAGCCCTGCAAAATTTATTTTTTTTTACTTTCTTTTAACTTTTATTAATAAATATTAACTGCACAGCCACAGCTATAACAATTTCCTCTTGTGGGAAACCTGCTTATTTTGCCTTTTAGGTATTGCTTTTATAAGCATCTCAAGAAGCAAATTTGGCCAGTTTGGATGGGGCCCTGCCTGAGCAACCTGGTCTAGTGAAAGGTCTCCTTGCCCACAGCAGTGGAGCTGGAACCAGATGATCTTGATTTTATGATTCGTCCTATGATTCTATGATTTCTTTGCCACAGTCCGACAATGATCACTTTCTGACAATATTACTTTTTATAACTGGTTATAAAAATCTGTATGGACTCATTCATTTAAAAATAACTTTTCCAGTATTTACATCCTTGTCCTTCTTTCTCTCTCAAAACCAGTGGCAGCAAAATGGAAATTAATAAAATCTCTAATAAATCAAGAATAAATTAAAAAGGGACTTTTTGACACGTAGAACAGAGAAATACAAAACGTCTCAGTAGTCCCAGAGGGCCTTAATTTCAGTTCCTTTTACTTGTGTTTGATTAGTTCAAAAGATGTTCATATATAAAGAGAGCAACAATAAAAAACCAGATCTAATTCCTATGCATAAGTCCAGGTAATGCAAAACATAGACATTCTAGCTAAACTGGTTGACATTCTAGTTAAACTGGTTGATGTTCTTGAAAAAAAAATTGGAAAGACTGAGAAAAAGCTAACATTTTACATTATGGTTATAATATTCAACCAGAATATTAATAGAATATTAAATTAGGTTGCTAAACTAGAACATTAAACTAGTAAACTTCAGAGCAGCTTTTTAAGGAATTTGGTCATTGATTTTACTAAAATTAATGTTTGTCGCAGCTCGGATTTCACCATGATTTTTATACTTTGCAATCAAAGAGATTATGTGAGACAAAATAAACCATGGTAGATCAACAACAAGGTCACCTTTTTTTTTGAAAAGACAGCTGCTTTTCCTGTAAACTTAATATTGTTTAGTCCAATTTAGTGCATCAGAAATGATTTTAACTCTTATACATAAAAAATGGGTCTTAATACATATTCCCTCTGGAAACAAAGGTAAAATTATTATTAGTTTTAGTAAAAGTAAGCAAAATGGTAAAGAAAAAAAATAAAGTTCTTCATACATTCTTTTTCAAAGAAACTTGTAGTAGTTGAACATAAAGGATTTGAAAGCAGATTTTGGCTCTTCTTGTGGCTAGATTTTACACAATCAAAATTAAACAAATACTAATTCTATTCTTTCATAATAAGAGAAGTGGAATAGACTGAAAAATTTCACATGAGAATCATTTTGGTAAAATAACAGTAAATTGAAAAAGTGGAAAAAGAAATTGGAAATCAAAACAGAAATTGAGGATAAATGGAGGAAAATAATGATCAAGGCACTTAAAACAAATATGACACAGAATGAAATTAATAGGAATAATCCTATTTTGAAGACCAGTGTATAGGTAGAGCAATAATATTTCTATTATGTAATAATAGAATGAAATTTTAAAAATTCTGGGAATAGAATTAAAATTCAATTTCTAAGTTCTTTAGCTATATCTGTTGGATAACTTAATGCCAATGTCTATATTTAATTACAGTTATAATTCAAGAATCTTCCTCATTTAGTCTCCAAAACTTGTGTTTACGTAAAGCAAAATCTTTAGAGATGTAATATTTTTTATTTAACAACTTTTTGTAGTTGGAGAAAAATTCAACATGCTTGTCTGTGAAAGACTAAATGCATTTCAAAAGGCAACTGTCCATGGAAAATTAATTTTGAAGTGTTTTCAGCTGTTCCCAAATTAGGACAGAGAAATATTTATAAGATTTAAATCCATATACTTAGGCTTCAGAATTGCAGCTCAGCTTACATCACGAAGACCTCTATGCATACTGATGCTGTTAGAAGGAAAGACACATCTTCAAATCAATGATTGCAGTGTTTTAGTGCAACCAGAATTCTTTCTCAAAATTTCTAGTGACAGAGGATTGTGAAGTTTCTGCTTTTGGGCCATGAAATCTTTCCTATGGGATCAGCAAGGCAGAAATATATTTGGTACCATGTTCCCAGAAGCTGTGCATCCCTGAATAGCAGAATTTCATATTCTAGTAGTGGCCTTAGGTTCTGATCCAGCTGAGCAGACAGAAAGCATCAGCATCAAATCTACTGCCAAAGCAAAAGCTCAAACTATCATTACTGGCAGAAATTATCAACCCTAAAGGGAAGCACAGATGATGGTAGTATATTTACCATACAAACTTTATTAGATCAAATGGTCTAATTTTCCTTATTCCACTTGCATTTATTATGATTTCCTGCTTGCAGTTATTCTCAGTTGTAAGTGGAAAGTCATAAATTGGCAACTCTAAGTAGGCAAAATTGTGTATGTACAAGCATCAGAAAGAAAAAAAATGTACGATTTTTCTCTCTGTTAAAGCATTAGAAGAGGCTTTATAGACTGTTCTTGTCATGGTTCATCCATTAATTTGATGCAGCGAAATACGGGGATCAATTTTCCAGCTTGTCATGAGCTTCCAACATGCAGTAGATGCATTAAATAATGTGTTTAAACACATTAAAAATGTGTTAGAGCCCACATGCTTAAATTGAATATAAGATTAAGAAAGAATTAGGTAACTGCTTCTTTGACTCCCATATTTGCAAAAAGCCCCAGTGCAGCTACACGACTGCCTTATATATTAGTGGATAAAACACACAGGCTTCCTCCTCCGTAGACTCATTTATAAGATGCATTAGCACTGGTGAGGAGGTACAATCTGAAATTGCAAAAAAAGTCCACTTTTAGTTTTGTGTTTCTTCTGACTCTAGAGTCACAGCTCAGTCACGAGGAATGTCCAGACCATTTGACCTCTTCCTTTCAGTAAAGTCAAACTGCTCATTTAAATGAGAAGATCATAAGCCATTTGAAGACAAGTACAGCAAAAAAAAGTTATATTACTATCCACTTTTCTCTTTTAAAAAACACAGTTTAAAATTGATTAAATATACTTTCATGTTTCTGCAGTTCTCTTGCAGCCACGAAAACTGTTTTCATATTCCTTCTCACTCGTTTTGTAGATTTCCCATGATTATCCAGTTCTCCAGGACACATTCATGAGAACAATACCTGAACTTACTACTCTACATTCATATATTTACGCCTACAATACTCTGGGGGCTTTTTTCTTGTTCACTGACTGTGAACAGTTTTATGATTTTATAGGGCATAAATACTTAATCTTTGTCACTTCCAGACTTCTTCAAGTTTGTGATCAACAGTGTATTCACTGTGTAAATCCTTGTTCTTGTGAAGTTACCATTCTCTTTGTCTCATAGAAAAATAATCATTTCACAGTCAGTAAAATCCTAAGTGGTGCTGACTAAGTCATGGTTGTTTGATGACTACAACACAGGCACCAGCTCTTCCAATATTTAAGGAAGCCATCTGCAGAAAAACAGACACAAATTAACTGAATAGGAAAAAAAACATGCAAAAGATTGGCAAACAGGAACAAGCCATGCAAAGATTGTCAAAGTGCTGTGTTAACATTATTTTTAAATGGTCAAAACTGATGGGAGTAAAATTTGCTAAAAATAAATAAAACCCACATTATGCTACTGTTGTACTTTAAAATTGCTTACTCACACCTGACATCTTTCATTTTTAAGTGTGAGAACAGAAAGCAGGAATTAATTTGAGATTTGTCATCAATTTTTGAACCATTGACATGCAAGGGGTTTCTATATTCTGTAGACTGTGGCTGATGCTTCCAATTTAGTCTTTGAGGCAAGGTGAAAGCTACCAATACATAAATGTATGGTTCCAGTATTCCTAAACAGGTTCAAGTGTCCTTTAGAATACGTTTGGCATTTTTAAACAGTATTCAAGACAAGACAAGGATTAAAACCCTTAGGGAACTGAGTCTTGCTGAAACAATCACAGTAGAGTCAGCTTATATGTATGTAACAACACACTGTAATTAGTAGAACTGTACAAATCACAACATTGTTTACATATCTCCTAACTACCTGTCCAGGCACATTTGTTAATGGTTTTTAATATGAACTGGTGTTTTTGTGAAAAGAATTCTTCCAAATTAATTTCTTATCTCCTACAGAACGTTACAAAAATGCTCTTCTCAGTAATTCATAGTAGATTAAAAAAAGATGGGCTTCTGCACTGACTGTAAGGCATTTGTGTCTACATACAAGCTTGTCAACAGAAGTTCCCCCTTGCAATCATAAAAAGAAATAGGCACTCTTGAGTATAATACACTTCATCTATTTTAAATGCTTATTTTAGGATAAGATAATGATTTCAAAGTGTTCACCTTTCTGCACTAAGTTTAAAGAAAACTTAGAATGACTAATTCATACATATATGCATGTATATATGTGTGTGCACACATGCATATATATATATATATATATAAAACTTTATAATTACCTGTGTCCACTCATTAGTTTGAGGGTCATATGCTTCCATAGTGTTCAGGTATGACTGACCATCATAGCCACCTACTGCATATAATTTGTCACCAAGGAGACAAACACCAACAGCATCTCGAGGCATACTCAGTGGAGCCACCATTGTCCATGTATCAGTTTTTGGGTCATACCTGAGCAAAGAAAAATGAAACTGGGTATGTGGAGAGAAGACAAGCATCAATTCATGTTGATTTTCACTTGAATATGGTCATTTTTTTTCCTGGGGAAGAAAAAAAAAGCCCCTTTAGCATCCTACCAAAAAAAAAAAAAATTCTTCTTAACAGGAAAAAGAAAAGATACAGATTTATCGTGTTCCCAATTCAACCCTCTAGATTTGATTAGAAACTTTTGCTCAGCTAACCTTCTAGAATAAACTAAGGTATTTGTAGGATAGTGTGTCATAAAGAGATCTGAGAAAGATATATGAGCAATATCTGAATGGCTGGATGTATGAATTTTATTTATAGGTTATGTATACATTTAAAGGAGGGTATTTCCTGTAGCCCATCAAAAATATTAGAAATATTATTTCTAAAATTAAATTTCACTCTATTTTAATTTCTGAAATTATACTATACAACAGTAAAAACCTCCCTATGTATTATAATGCTTAACTGCATTAAAGTGTCTCCTCTTGATATTGGCTCAAGTAAAGAAAGTAATACTGGTTTTAAGTAATACTGAATTTTTAAAATGGAGGGAAAAATCTTTTTTTATAATCACGGTGATTTTAAAATTAAATATTAAACCTAGGTTTTCATTTAGATATTACTTAACAAGGTAAAATTATTTAATTTCTGAGGTCATTCCATTCTCTTTTGGATATGCATAAACCAGAAATTATTCATCTTTTGATAGTTTGTTACCAAGGATGTCTGGAGTATTAGGTTACACTAGATACTCATTTTTAGACTGTCAAATATTACTGAAACAGGATAGTGTATCACAGTATAATAAAATTAATTTCATCTGTCCTTAAGCAAGTCTACTATGCAATAGAATCATGTGATCAGTGGAGAGAATAAGCAGTTTTATTCTACAAATATTTTGTCTGACTTTATTAATTTGCTTAAACATGTAAGTATTTTAGTAAGTCGTATTATCAATAAGTAACTTGTAAGGATACTGTGTCAAATCCTACATATTTGAACAATGAAATATATATATTATATATATATAATAAATATATAATTGTTGGGGTTTTTTTTAATACAAGCACTGAAACAGCAATGCTACAGTGTTTTGCCTGTAACATCCTTTTGGTACATAAATATGATTTTTAAACTGGGCAATAAAAGAATTGTCTGTAACCTTGTTTATATTATCCTTGAGATAATTTAAGAATTTTTTAAGAAAAAAAATCTCTTTTTCTGCTAGCTGCTAATCCTGGCATCTGGGGGACTTCTCAAAAAATAAGATGTCAAATATCTAGATATATGACAAATCTTTTTCCTAACTTTAAAGGAAAATACTGCAGCATATTGCTTGAATGCGTGGAGGAGAAATGAACATGTAACAAGCCAAAAGAAAAAATTTAATGGATTTTTTCAAAGACTCTGCAAGTTTTTCAACAACATCATCATATGCCTCTAGCTGAAACAGTTTCCCATCCAGCGAAATACACCAGTGTGCATTGTATCTTCGCTTGCCCAAAGGCAATAAATGTTTAATAGACTCCTTCATACACTGCTCTTAAATTACAAGGGCCAAGGTGAGCAGGTACAAATGTTAAAGCTATACAACTGATATAATCACTGGACCTTTTTAAATTTTCTTCTTCTTCCAATAAACAGGTATGCAAGGCTAAAATGAATCCTTCTAACTCAATTCTGTCAACAAAACAGAACTATACAAGAACTTGTTGGTTTTGTAATTGCCAGGAAAATATCTGAGATTTCTTACATCTTTTTTTGCTGCTAAAAGCAACTGTATAGGTCATCTTTATAATAACTAGGTATGCCCCAGGCTGAGCAGGGTTATGATAAAAGCTCCTGAGTGTGGAAAAGAATCAATTTTGAAATCAAGGTAAGATGAAGGGGAAAAAACTATAGGTCAAATGACTATGTTTTTAGCATCTGTCAAGTTTTGAGTAGGACTTGAAAAAGAAAGCTGCTTTATGAATCTGCCAAAATATCTTGAAAATTTTACAATTCTTATGAAGAAAATAGTTGTTTTGTCTTTTAAAAGGAATAGAAAATTGCACTTAGACAGCTTGTAAACATGAGAGAAATGTAACTATTATTTTATTTCAGAATACTTGAATCCAGAGGAAATCCTTTAAAACTTCATCAACCTTAGAAGAGAGTAAACTGGAATACCTAATTACTATTGAGAAGGATTTTAGCAGTAGCATCAAAATAACATGTATCTGCAAACATTATATTTCCATAATCTCAAAAATTAATTTTAAAATAATATGTCTGGCTTGACAGTCTTCCAGGAGCAATTTGGTACTGGAATAAAGTGCATCCTATCAGGTTGCATCAGAATGACAAAATAACAAGCAGACTCATTCCTGAAGAAGAGACTTAGTTAAAAAGCAGGCCTTCGATATTTGCAGGAAGAAAAACTTTCAGAGAGATATAATATAACTCAGACTAACACACCTCCTCATCACTTACTATCACTTACTATTCTTTATATTTTGTAAGATATTGAGGGGCTTTTATTTTTTTTAAATGGTGCATTATTTTGGAATAAAAAGCCAGACACATTAAATCACATTCCAGCCGTCTTATAAACTAATCAATCACTGCGAGGGCCATGAGAGTTTTTTCACATTTCAGTGGAGTCCACCAGTTAATTCACATCCACTCAATGCAAATTAATAGTCTTACAAACTCCTGTTTATCAGTCCCAACTTTTAGTCTAAAAGCTGACTATTGATGAAGTACGTTATCCACACCTTTTGCTATCAGTGGAAAAAAATATCTAGATGAGGGTTGCTATATATTGTCATTCTAATACCAGTACATAAAACAACATAAGGATAGGATTAGTTCATTTTTGCAGTCTACCATGAGAAAGGCAAATGCAATGAGGTATGGTTTGTCTTCAACACTACCATTTTACTCAGAGAATGAAAGAAAAGCTCCCTTCTGAGTTACCAATAAGCAGAAGTAGTAGCAAATAAGCAAAGATCTCATTAAGACTGTCAGTAGTAGTCTTAATATAAATATATTAATTCTTTTTCCTTATAAATAGAGGTCCACAAGCATAGGCCCTGTAAGTACAGGCATTATGGGATTTCTGATTAACTGTCTGTCTGTTGGAGATGAGGAGAATTTGGCTGTGTATGATCTTTGCTTGCATACGGTAGAGATGGCAATGAGTCTAAGACTGAGCAAAATCATATGGATAACATAAGGTGTTTTAACTTATAATTTTTCAATTAAATATTGAATACCAAACTGGATTCAGCAGAATAAATAACCGACATTTAATTAACCCCTTCAGAAAATAAATAACAGGATAAATCTCTCCCAGCTTATATATTAAGATAAAACAACTACTCAAACATATCTACTTTGACTTTTACAACCTGGTCACATTTGGAGTGAATATTTTCCTTATCCTATTTTATAGCATTCAGAAACAGAATTTAAAAAGTCAAACATTAATGAAACATTTGCAGCATACCTTTAAATTGAATGCTTTATACACTTCATGTGTGCTGTACTGCCCTACAAGATATTATTTGATTTGTAGAAAATATACTTGCAAAATTCAGAGTACTGTAAATACAGTGCATTAAGTTATGTCACCACATTAGAAAGTGGTAATTTTGATAAAGGAAGCTATACATTCTATTGTGAATATCCATCACTTAAACAGTTTTTATTTCTTCTTTGCTTAGATATGTTTTTAGAGTTTAGTTTGTGACACTGAGATGCATAATATAGTGTCCTAAAATTACTTAAATGGGATGTGAAAAGAGTGGATTTTTTGTGTTTGTGGTAATATATAATAGTACTGTGAATAAAAAGAAATGGCAATGTTTCAAAGAGATTGTCTTCCACAGACCTTTATAGAATTTTTCAAGTAAATACTAATTAGACATTTCTTGGGTTAAAATCATCTATTTATTTAATTTTACCACCACAAAGCTAAGAAAATAATGCTTCCATATATAATTTTGCATTTTAAAAAAGGCATGTATAATTTGATACCTTTCCACATAGTCCAGCAGTCGAGAACAGTGATTAGAAGCAGGAGCATCATGACCTCCAACTGCATAAAGAAAGCCATCACAGGTAGCCACTCCCACACCTCCTCTCCTCTTGCACATAGGAGCACACATATTCCATTTGTTTGTGTGAGGATCATAATATTCCATCGAACTCAAACATGAACTTCCATCCCGACCTCCAACTGAATATAACCTAAGAAAGTCCACACAAATATAAAAGTTGATAAAACAAGAGCCCAAAATTTCAGGAATAAAAGTAATGAGTATCTGTTTTTATTCTGACATAAAAAAAAAGAAACTATATAATATTTTTAAATCATTTGAATCTCATATAGTGAAAAAACACAGATATTTTCAATATTATAACCAAAATTATTTGCTATTTAGTGCTTTGTCCACCTGAAGAGAAAGGAAGATATTTCTTTCTGCTAATGAATATTTTCATTCTTTCATTACTGCATATACAGTCAAGAGCACCACAAATGACATGCAGGCTTGTCTCCATAAGCTTAAAAATCATGTAAGCTCCTTAAGATCATTATCTAGGAGATGAAAATGGAAGTGCAGACTTATAACCGGTAATCCAGACAAAAAAGAAATATGCAATCCATTTACTATAGTTTCTCTGTGTTTTTCCTGTGCATCGAAGTATTAAGAAACAAACAATATGGAAAACTAGATCTGATATTCAACAAATTCCACATAAATATCTATCAAAGGGAACACATGTTCAGCATCAGTTTTACACTTAGAATACAGTAGAGATTAAATAGGAAATGCATTGCAGATAGGACTATCACGTTATGTTCTAAATATGGATTTTTTAAAAGTACTACCTCATTTTTAAGGTTGTTGCTCACCCTGAAGAAACTTCTTATCCACACTAACAGCAACATGTCTCTTTTGAAAGAAAATTATTACCCCCTAAGCACTGTGTGCTGTTTTTCTTCATCAGAATGTTTTATGAGGATTGAATTATGTTGGAAAGTCATGGGCAACTTCTGAAGAGTATTTTAAACTTGAAATGATAAAAATGTGGTTTAACAAAAAAGTTGTTGTGTTTGTAAGTATCTGCAGGCAAGAAACTTGTTTCGTTCTACTCTATAATGGGCCCCAGAAGGAAATAGTTCTGATTGTTCTTTCCCCCTTATACCATGCTGTATTCATTCTGTATGAATCTTTTTGCAGTCTGTTGCCTTTTATACAGTGCCTGGAGATTAACTAATAGAAACACAAGCTATTTTAAAGTCCAACCACTAAGCAATTTCGGATGTGAAAGCTGTCTCTGTAAAGCAATTACTCATTTGGAAGCTTTTACTGTCCTAAGCACTTCATGAATTCAGAACCATTTAAAAGTGCATTTGCCATTACATTTCATTGGTATGGATGCTGATGAATAAGGAAGTGCTGCACAACCACTAAATATGTCACTGAAGCCTGAGAACAATTTGGTAGTGCCTGACAGACATACCTATGCTCTGACTAAAGCACCCAGGAGAATCCATACTCCTCTATGAGACATACTAAAGCAAATACACTTTTTTTCAACTATTTCTTTGGATCCAGACTCAATACATTTAACTTTATTTATGATTAAGACATCCAATTGTGTTAATCTATGGATGTCTACAGTGTCTAAATTGCTGTTACACTTGACTAGTCAGCTGAGCCTAATGAACAGCACTAAAAATATTTCAACATGTGACCAAAAACATTTACAGTAATATAAAAGTAATAAATATCTACAGTAATATAAATATAAATACAAAAACATTTACAGTAATATACATTTACATACAGGTGTCCGCAAGGATGTTATCTTTATTTTCAAAGATGTGACTTGATTAAGCCACCCATAGACAGTGATAAAACATTTTTTGTGACATTTAAGGTATGTTGACATTCCTTCCAGGCTGAGAGAGACAGAAAACAGTACAGTAGAAAAAAACATGACTGCTGGCACCCTGAAGCAATTTAAATGTCAGTAGACAACTACATGTCAGTAAGTGAATTGATCTCCAAAAATATAAATCATGATTAAGACTTCTGAGATTTTCCAATATATTTCTAAGTAGATATTTGGACACATAAACAGGGAACACCATTTGAAAAATGCAAAGAACCAACACTTCTGCAGAATTCAGGGCAAATAAACTTGTGTACCCCTAGTCAAAATCCCCACTGTTTTGATATTTTTTCTGGCATGAAAAATTCTTATTTATTCCATCATCTTTCAACTGAAATAAACCAATAAGCTGATATTTGAAAACTGAAAGTGAAACATATTTTCTCATTCCAAGTAAGACTGCTAATAAAATATAGCTGAAGGCAGTCTTGAGTTGCTGGTAAAAAGACAGCAAAAGCTGTTCATAAGTAGCTGATAAAACTTTCAGGCAGTGATTGGGACCACCTAGTCTAATGCTAAAATGCTCCTTGCTATTCAGAACAAAATTAATTTTCAAAATCATATTTTCGATCTAACATTTTAGAGTTTGATTGCGTTTCTATCTCTTTTCTCTAAGAATTTGTTATTTGTTGTTTTTTTTTTAATTTCACAAAGGTGAAATGAAAATAATTCAGACAAATAAAAGCTGGAAATGAAGTAACTGCTTTAAAGCTCTGGTTGTAGCTCAGCTTGAGCAATTCAGTCAGAAATTACTTCCAGTCTTCAGTTAAATTTTCAAATCCATGTTCACAAAGGCCCAAAATGACTGGGGAACAAGTCTGCAACAAGCACTGAATATTCAGGATACTGTACAGCTATCTGAAACTTTTGAAATACTTATAATTAAAGTCATTTAGTAGTCTTATTTCCCTTTTAGAGCTTAGGGTCTCCTATTTTATTAGATGAATTCAAATTAAACAATTTTTCAGCTTTGTCTAGATTGGGAAAAGTATTTAATAACATTTCTATAGGGAAAAATATAATGCATTTCTCTGAATTAGCTGAATTACTCTTCATGGTGTATCCCATCAAAATTAGAATTATTATAAAAATAATAATCATCTATCTCTTAGAGAGAGAGAGATCAGCACGGAAAAGAAAGCATCCAGTACTGAGCACTTTTATCTCCACAGTGACGATTCTGCATGTGGAGATATTATAGATTTCTATTCCTACATGGTCTACATTTCAGCTGATTCAGAACACTGTGCCTAGATATGAAATTAGGACAAGCTCAGCCTGTTCTGTCTTTTCAGGGTTTTATAACTTCTTTTACTAAGATGGAGAGAGATTCCTGAACATTCTTATGTATATAACTATACGTATAATTGGCTAGAAAAATGAAGTAGAGGTTTTAAAGTAGGAAACATTAGGAGAAATCATGACCAGCTGGATCAAAAGCATTTATCTCGCTTCTGTCATTACAAACCTTTGATAACTACTCAGAAAAGCCAGTTTTAAATTCAGTTTGACAAGGCAACCTCAAAAGACCAGACCGTCTTTGATGTGAGGTGGGTATGGTCTGTGAAACCAGTCGAATCATCCCCTTGCTGCATTTCTTAATGAGGTTTTCCCTTTCAAAATTCTTTCACTATGAATATCAAAGACCTTATCGAGGTTTTGCTTAGGCCTTTGTACCCTTTTCTGGCCTTTCAGTGTGTCTGAAAAAGTAGTAGAGAATTACTCAGGCACAAAAGATATCTGCTTGGTAGAACTGAGGGACAGTAAAAATTTTCATTGGTGCTGGACTGCTGTATTGCTGCATCAGTTCATCCCCGGCCTAGGAATCAGACTACAGGAGAGGAGAGATGTTTATCCATGCTGCGTTGATTAAGTCAATGTAGTTCATTGACAGAAGTTTAAAATACAATAATTTTGTGAATAGAAAGCATTAATGAAGTCTTATTTCTGTGTGTAAATTTGGAAGGGCTTTTCACATATTTGTAATGCAGTAGTGAAGTAAATTAAAAATAGAATTTCCCCAAATTGGGAAAAAATATAGTTGAAGAGTAAGTTCCTGGAATTAAAGCAGTATTAACTGCTGATAGGTTAGAGGGGAGTCCTGAGAACTTAATTTAATGGCTAGTGTTCCTGCCCATGAAAGGGGAGTCCAACCCAAGGCTTTCTACAATTCTGTGACATAAAATATTGAGAGAATACCCTTTGCATGGATAATATTGTTATGAAAAGTTTGACTTCCTACACTGGAAATTTTAGTTTCCTAATAGAAAGAACTCGTTTCAAGAAATTTTAATTATAATCAGAATTATGTGGGCTACATTCTCTATTCAAAACCATTGACTCAATGCAGATTCCACCATTAATGTTAAAAAACATCTGTGACTTTACCAGGCTATAAAGTAGGTAAAGCAAAATAGTCTTTGCAAATTAATCATTTACTAAAACATGTGCATGAGGCCTTTTATTTCCTTTGCTATTAAAAGACACACAATAAACCTGTCATTAAACAAAAGTTTTTGGTAAATCCATGGAATTACTTTGTGTTAGACTGAGATAATGTTTATGATGCTAATTTTCTTTGTGAGTTTAATACTTTTAGACCATATAGTTGTTCCATTTTTTTTGTCTCAGTATCCATTTATTTAACGATTTTGACTAACATATTTTAAAATATCTACACATTTTTGTAGTTTCCACAGTTTGAGGAAGAATTTCAATATGTAGATAATTTTCCCTATAGTGGGATACAGAATAATTGTTTTTCTTTGTTTAAAACCAGAAGATAATCAACATCATATTTATAAAAAAGCAGCAACATAAACACTGTCATAAAAAAACCTGAAATAACTTCTCAGGATTCAAATTAAGTTATAAAACTATTTATAGGTCAAAATACATTTAGAGTAAAACATACTAAGAACAGAGACAAAATTTTAACCAGAAAAAACTCTAAGGCTGATAACTGGAGAGCAAATCTTTGAAGTATGTTTGTTATTTTTCCTATTGCAAAAGAGTTTCACAAAATGTGTTAATAATAGCTAATAACTCGTAAGACAAATTTGAGATACGATTTGGTTAGGTCGACGATGTAGATGAAGGCAGACATGTGGCATCATGAATTTTTTTGACAAAAAAAAGTACTGCTGTACTTTAGCATCATGCAAAATATATATCTACATCATACTTAATACACAGATTTGCTTGCAGTTAGTGAAAATATTGTGGGCAGAAAGCACGCAGTTTTGAAACTTTTTTTTTTCTCCTTACATGACAGTAACTATGTATGCCAATTGAGGTATTTTTCTTAGTTCAAAGGGATTAGTAAAAGAATAAGTGAATCACCAGTAAGGCATAAAAGCAAAGAAAATCTCAAGCAACAAAAGCTATGAGAAAAAAAGGGCACCGATGGGAAATATAGTGTTTTTGGTCATACTTTCCTGTCTTGTAAGTTTGGCATGAAATTCTGAAGTGTTACTTCATCCTTAAAAACACAAGTAAAGCATATTAATGCTTCCTTTATTTAATAATATTGAGCAGTTCCCTAGTTTTGCTGAAGTAACAAAATTATCTGTGCATTGCAATTATACGGATGACTTGCAAAAAAGACTTAGGTCATTTAGCTTCACAATGAACAAACCCTTGGCAGTTCAACAAATTCAACCAATAATGTAAGATTTAGCTGAAGATGGCCTACTGAATCAAAGTAAATTTCATCTTACCCCAAGAAGTTAATCAAGTTTCAAATTGGGAAAACAGGAAGTTAAGAGTGGAGATGGCTTGGTATTCTATTCTGCTGATATAACAGATATTTCATAGCTATTGTAAGGGCTGTTGCCCATAAAGATATTTATTTGAGCATTGAATTAATATTTAGCTTTCTTTAATTTCAGTCAGATGTGTATATTTAAATATCCTTCCAGATTTACACATATGTGGAAATAATCATGTGAATACACATGATAACACACAAGAATGCACATGTGTACACATGTCTGTGTGTGTAATCTAAGTTAATGCCAACATTTGGTGTGGGAGGATCTCTAGACTGCTTCAATTGCACTGCACAAAGTCTTCCTTCCTGTCCCAGCATATAGGCACCAAGTACTATGTGTGACAAGTTTGGATTATCATACTTCGTCTCCCACTAAAGGTAATAATGAAAAGCCAAACTTTAATCATAATCAAGAATATAAGATATTAACACCTTTTTTAGTCTTGACCACAAGAGAGAAAACAGTGATTGCTGAATTTTGTTTTTTGGGGTTTTTTTTTAATCTGTGCTTAATTGTGGAAGCTGCACAATTAAAAAATAGGCTTCAAATTTCCCTGGGCATTATCCACACTGCTTCCTGCTGTCTACACTGGTGCACATGTTGCATCTAAAAGCTTGAATTAGGTGGAGTTACGCTACTGCCTTTTTCTGCCAGGTATTAGGAGTGAGTAAGTTAACTCACTATGTCTGTTTGGCCTGAAGTACACATACATGTTCAAATCAATTCACACCATACTAGATCATATGCATATCTATGTAGAATTTATCATTCATTACAAAACTTACAGAAAAAAAATGTAGTACAGACAAATGGTTTCATATTACAAAACCTGAATGACAGACCTTATCACAAATTAGTCATGCCAGCTGTACAGTCAACAGCCAACCAGTCTGAAAATGGTGTTGTGTGAGTGGTGGATGAAGAGAAGGGCAGAGTGGGGGCATACACACTAAAAGATGTAGGTGTGAAGTAAATATTCAAAATAGAAATGTGGTCCAAGCTTCTGGAACCCTGGTTGCAGTATAGCCAGAGAAAACAGGCTCATCAAGTTCCCATCCTGCAGATCAGCAACGTTTTTAGCATCTGCTGTGTCTCCTACCAATCACTTAGCTTCTAAAGAGGAAGGCATCCTAGCTGCATATGCATCTGCCTTGGACTGTAGGAAAAAATAGTGGCTTTACAGTAAAGTTTCATGTTCTCCTATAAGAGTGACATGTATTTTATCTAGTTTGTATCTTTTTAAGGCTAGCCTAGGCCCACAGGAAAAAAAGTAAACCTATGCAGAGTCTCTAATTTTACAGATGATGTAAAATAACAAGTTAAATCTTGCTTGAGAAAGAGACAATATGAGGCAATTTGAATAAAATGGTACATTCACTGAGCTGCATGAGACCCCCGTGTAGGAAATAAGAATTTGTGTGCAAAAGTACAAAAGATCAGACCAGGGTACTGAATTAGTAATAAGTCTTAATGATTCTGCTAAGGGAAAATGCCACAGATAGTTTATTACATGATGCATGAAAGCCAAAGGAGCAGAACTTCTGGAGGAGGTTGTAATCAGCCATACAATCAAGTTTTGTAGGTGGTTATATGAATGTAATACATTGCTAATTCTCTCGTAGCAAACACTGAACAACTATTAAGGACTTTGTGGATTTATTAACCTATGTCTCTCCAAGGTCAGTCCAAAACAATTCTATTCCTGGTGAGTGACTACAAGATGATTTTGAGAACCTTTCTTGTGCTCACACTAATTTGGTTTGAATTTTTGCTATTTTTCTTAAAAATTAAAGTTCAGGAGGATAAACTTTCTGATAATTACTTTGTAATAGTGCATAATAACCATAAGGGACATACTAAACTAAAGCAACTGCTATTTACAGCTGGCATAATATTGATCTAAATAGCACAAGTTTCTTTCCAGTTTTTCTCATTAAATGACCAGAAAACAAAACATTCCACTGTGCATATGCCAACATCTCTATTGGCTAGCTGTCGGTATTTCCCATTCAAAATGAAACACAGAATAGCTGGGAAAGTACTGCCAAAACAATAACCCAATTTATGAAAATCCATTACTAAATGAATCCAATTATTGCAAAAGTAGTGGAACTGAATTAATGTAACTGAATATAAATAGATAAAAAACTATTAAAAATTCTAAAGCTACATAGTTATTAAAGTCTCTCTAACTAGTAAAACTGAAAATGTAACAAATTAATTTGCATGGATGTGAAGGGAAGAATAATAAATATGTATATACAAATGCATTTTTAAAAAATAAGAATTAATATATTCTATCAGGACTTCAGCAGAATTGATAGAATGTGAAATCTCATCTAAATTCTATCCGTTACAGTTAAGTAAGAGACAAAATTTGACATTAACAAATGATAATAAATAATTACTTAAAGGACACAATCAGAAAAGCACTTTTTTTAATGTTGGACAGTCTTTCAACAAAAATATTAAAAAAAATCAGTGTCTAAGGCAAACAGGAAAAAGGATGGAAACATAATTGATGGAGAGAGATGAGGCTTGCCAAACAACTCTAATTTTAAACATGCTGGATTGGATTAAGAGGATCTATGTTTAGGGGTTTGTTCCTGTAAAAGAAAATATCTGTGGGTCAATTCATGCATCATGCCTGTAGTATTGGCATTGCATTTTCCTGTTTAAGAAAACCATCATTCACAGGCACAGCAGCCTATGGAGGACACACATTGGAGTAGGAGGATATCTCCCAAAGGACTGCAGCCCATGGCAGCCCATGATGGAGCAAGGGAAATGTGTGAGGAAAGAGTGGCAGAGAGAAGCAATGGTCTGACCATTTCCCATCCCCCTGCACCAGTCAGGCTATAAGGTTATACAAGACATAAATTGAGCCTGGGAAAGGGGGGAAGAAAGGTGGCATTTTAAAATTTGCGGTTGCTTCTCACTAACCAGAATCTATTTTTATTACTAATAAATTGCATTAATTTTCCCCGAGTCAAGTCTATTTTGCCTGTAACAGCAGGTGGTAAGTGGTAAGATGGATATTAATGGGGAATAATGTTCGATTGCAGCATTTCTCCTTGCTCTTTCACTTTCCTTCAGAGACAACAAATAAAACCTTTTCCTCGAATAAAAGTAAAATATTATTTAAAAGAATATTTACACAGCTGTATTTTTAAAAGTTAAGATTTAACAATTCCTTGCTCTCTGTCATCTACCATATACCAACAATAGTGTGTGGTATTTAATAAAAACAACAGCAGCAGGGGGAAATATCAAGTTCACGATAGCACATATTTGAGGATGTGGCAATCAATAAAGAGCAGCACTCCTTTTCCATGACTCCACAAGATGTTAGCATGAAATTGAACTGTGTGTCAAAGTCATGATTTTTGACACTTAAGGCACTGCTGTGATGTTCTACCATTTAATGTCAGCCTGAAGATTGTATCAACAGCTGAGTATTTTATCTTCCTGTAACACAAATTTACTCATACTCACTAAAGGGATCAAGACTAAAGGGACACACTTTCTGCCATGAAAGCTACAGTTGCTTCAAAACATATTGATAATTTCGAACATATCAGTAGAAACTAAGGAATATTTTTTGTAATGCAGTCTTTGTGGACACATAATAGAACAATATAAAAAAACTTCAGTTATGGTAGTGAAACAAAATTTATGTTATTCTAAACAAAAATGTTTAGAATAACATAAATCTGTATGATACAGAGAATGTCTTTGAGGAGTATGTATTCCTGATGAAAGTGTATAAACTAAATTTCATTTTCACTTAGAGCTACACCATTATCATAAAATATGTTCTGAAATTAAATTAAATTAGTGCAAATTAGGGAATGAGCAGTTCATGTATTAGAGGTTTTTTTAATAGAAGGCTAATAAATAGATGTGGTATTAACTAAAAATTTGGATGCATTTATAGTTTAAGTTAATGAAAGGATTAGTATTTTTTGGATTGAAGGTGTCAGCTAGATAATTTTTTTCTTGAGTTTAAAATTAAGAAATTAAGAAAAGCTTGAAATAGTTAAGTCATAATTTTAAAAAGTTTCTGGAAAAGATAGACTTTTTCACCCTTTTGGTTCCTTGGTGCTTCTTACTCATAGTGAAGAAAAGTTCTATTACCTCAGCACTATCTGCTGACAACTGTCTTACATAGTACAAATTGCACACTAGTTACACACCACTTATATGAGCCCCAAAGAAGATTCAAATAAGTCATCCCAACTTCCTACTCATTATCTGCATGTAAAAGCACCACCCTCTACCAGTTTTTTCAGTGTCGATCTCCATCCCACATTTAGTGTTTTAACACCCATATCTATTGCTGATCTGAGGATGTTCATGCACCCTTTCTCTCTCAGTCTGTGCCACAGGATTGTTAAGAGTAACAAGGCAGAAAGGATTATGCTGTTTCCATATCAGAAGGAATTACTGACCATATTTTATCCCAGGAAATTCTACAGTCATGGCAAGTCCTACAACACCTATCAAAATATGTTAAAAATTGATAAAGACATCAAGTTAAAAAGAAATAATTTTTATATATAGTAAGGATAACACACTCCACTCTTGCATTACTGTTTGACTATGAGAAGCACATGAAGAAGATGGAATCTCCAAAGCCTCAGCATACATTGCTAGTGGTACCCAGAACCTACTGTTGACTTGGGAAAACAAAAGTATTACTGAAAAGGAAAATTCTCAGAGTCCAGTCTTTGGTATTGTATAAAAACACATAATATTACCTTTATATGAACCAATAAACAGGCATTTAGAACATGATGAGAGTTTGGTGGACACATATTGAAATAAAAGTATTACTTTTATTTAATCTCCATTTTCCCAGCTGAATTGCACCTATTTTGTGCATCTGTTTCTTTGTCAACTGTATCAATTTTGTTGCTTTTCTTTGGTATGGCACACATTCTTGATAGTCATGGTACAAATAATATGGCCTTTGCAATTTCACTTGAACTTCCTTCAATATGGATGGCCAGAATTCCACAGAGTTACACAACATAAATATTTCCTATATTAATAAAAATTAATGTATTCTTCAGCAGCATTTCCCTTTTTTCCTCTCAGATTTCTTCTGTTCTTTTTCTGTGCTAACAACATATAGAGCTTTTTTCATCTCTTCTTTTACTTCTTAACATTAATTTTCTTCAAACACAAGGCATGTTAATTCACACGTAAACTACTAAATATTCAAATTGTGTTGCTTCTTAAGGCCATCCAAATGCTTCTGTATTCATGTGTCCAACATGAACTATATGATATTGCTCCCTTTGGTGCCACTTTGAATGGTCGGATAATTTAACTAGCACGCTCTTGCTGTTACACTCTTTCAACCCAGGACAGACCTTTAAAGAACTGCAGGGGTAACTGTGACATCCTAGTGATTGTATATAGCCCTTTTCTTCTTCAAATCCCTGTACTATTAATGTTTTTTCTTCTTAAGTATTTATTTCATATGTAGCACCAGATAAATGATGTTGAAACTCTAGTAAAATAAATTTGTCACGTGTCTTTCTTTTATCTAGATACCACCTTTATCTTTTATTAGTTGTTCTAGCTCTCCTTACAACTAAGATGACATTTAAGAAAATGAATATTGCCTGTGTTCCTCATTGAAAGATAGTAACTATTGTATCCTATTTCTCTGGGAAATCTGGAGGTAACAACCAGGTGACCTTTGTGTGGGGAGAGGAAGGCACTCTATTAAACCCTCCTGGGTGAAACAGCACTGCAACTTGTATTTGTACTGCAAAATGTAATAAGGCAACATGATCATAGAAAAGAACCCTGTCAAACGGACAAAGTTTGAAAATTTAAAAAAACCCGAAACAACTTCAGATAAGTTATTTTTCTGAATTTCTGAAAAATTCAGTAGGATTTTATTGCTTCAATAATTAAATATTTTTCAAATTTGATTATGATGCACATGTTGACACAATCCTTTTCATGTTTTAGGAAAGGTGTTGATATAAGAATTTCAGTTTAAATTTAAAAATGTATTTCAGTGAAATAACATTCATTTCTATGCACCCTGTTTTGCCAAATCCAGGCAGTATGGTTTTCAATTTGTTTGAGCAGCAAAATAATTGATAATTTACTTGCATGGTCTACACAAGTGAGCTTCAGACAGACTTCAATACATTGGGAACTAGTAAGAGGTTACTTACAAATCAATCACCTCACTCAGAACCTGATGAGATCAGAATATGAAAGCTTTTTTTATTTATTTCCATCATAAGCTATAGAAAAACACAATTTTCATTTTTCTGCTTAAAATTAATTTAAATGGAAAACAAATTAAGCCAACCATAGGGTAATGGAAGATCACAAATGGAATAGTTTCCCACATTAAAACACAAAGAGGTTATACTTTTTCAAGTTTTTTAAGAAACTCACATTTTAAATACTTAGCATCCAGTATCCATTTTATGTAAAGTGCCCAAAGCAGTGTGAGAGATACACACATAGAATAGTTTGTAACTCTCTCACTTCAAAGACCATCTAATTCTTTTCATTAATTTACTTATTTAATTCACTGCAGAAGAAAGAAATCATAATGAGTAACCAAGAAAAAGATCCTCAGAACTTCCATACTAAAATATGTTTTCTTTTGCTGAATGTTAAATTAAATACCGCGTTTATCAATGAGATATACATTTCCAATATCCTGAGGAATGCAACACGTCATTTGTGTGGAACAGCAATGCAGCAAGAATAGCACTGGGAAGCTGAAAGGTCCTTACAAATGTTTTCAAGTTGCAGCTCTTGGCATATTGGATATTTTTTACAGATGGCTACTTGGATAAAAAGAATAAAAATTGATGACATATTTCTACTTGTTGCAGTGAGGCCACAGCTTTTTGGTTTTCAGTGCCGTCCATCCTACCTTTCTGGGACACAGATAACATCTCTTTCAAAGTATTTGATATAAGTCATGCAAAATTCAACTGAGCATCTATTAAATGGGAAGCATTAAATATATGGTCAGTTGTGCAAAAGAAAAAAAGCTGGAATATACATGCATAATCATATGCAGCTCTTCATGATTTTAGATCAATATTTCCAGGATTATTTGTCTATATATTGCTTCTGCTAGTCTGCATGGCTTATGCACCATTGAAACCAGTTTCTTGTAAAGTAACAGGGCTATTAAAGCAATTTCGACCATTTGATCTACTCCAGAACATTTCAGTGCCACTGCAACTTAATAAGAGAAAGCAATGACGATTAAGCTTCATTGTTTTTCAAAAGAAGTATTACAATTGTGTAAGCATACCCTACTCACTTGCCATTTAATGCTGCTACTCCAACAGTGCTTCTGGCAATTGACATACTTGCCACAAATGTCCACTGCTGACTTTGAGGGTCCCACCTCTCAACTGTGTTCAAATAACTCCAACCATCATGTCCTCCCACTGCATAAATAGGCCCTTCAAGCACTGTAACTCCTAAAATGGAGGAGAAAGTGAGAGAAGATAAAAGTATGTTTCCTCTATCAGTGGTAAAAAATAAAAACCACAAACAACAAATTTCTGTTTTCAAAACACAACCAACAAATGAACTTATATATCCAAAATTAAAATGGAAGAACCAATTTGAGATTTGATTAATTAAGAATTAACAAACAGGAATAAAATTAATGCCACTCCACATGGCTTTATGAAACACAGGTCTTGTCAAACAAACTGAATTTCATTTCTTGAGAGGAGTGTTTGCTTCAGAGAATAACCTGTCAGTGATGTGATCCTCTTAGATTTCTCTATTCCCTTTAGTATCTCATCACATTCTGATCATGAATTAGCTCTTTAGAATAGCAGTAAGGCACATAATAAAGCAAGGACTGGATACCTGGTAGATCTCTTATTATTCAGCCTAAAGGGGATTTCATTGAATGCAATTGCTTCTACACCAGTTGAAGTCTGTTTTTTCACCATTTTTCCCAATCACATAGAAGAAAATATACAATTTTTCAGTAGACGAAGATTGATGGACTGGTACAGAATCAAAAAACACATTCAAAGGCTTGAACACTTAATTAGACTGAGAAATTTAAGCTGTTTCCTCAGTTTTACTCCACAAACAAACAAACAAACAAAAAACCAAAAAACAAACAAACAAACAAAACCCAAAAAAACCAAAAAAAAGATAAATAACTACACACCTTCACAGGAAAAAAAAGTTGGATAGATGAGGTTTCTTTTATCTACTAAAGAAAAATAAAACAAAATGTAACATGTGAAAAATATTTGAATAAGAAACAATTTTTAGCTATGAGGGCTTTGAATCACCCAGTCAAAGGAATTGATGAATTCTCTATCTCACAGTCTCTTCAGTTAAGCTTAGAAGGCTCTGGAAGATAAGTTACAGCTAAGCACCATTTGTTACAAGACAGTGAGCTCAGTAATTCCATTCTGTGAATCCATGATCCCAAATGAGCATTGCTCTGAAAAATCTCAGGCTAAATCCAGTCTTATTTCTAAGTCAATGACTTTTTTTTTCTTCACTCCATTTCACACTATTTGAACTCATCAAAAAGTCAGAAAACAAGAGATCATTAAAGTTTCAGAGAATGGCTTTGTTTTTTCTTGCAGAAAAGTCTATCTTTAATTTTAAACAAGGTGAAGCTTCCATTTTCTATGTAGGAATGTTTTGTTCTATTTCAGAAAAGTAATACATTAAAAGCTTATTTTACTGTAAAACTATATCAATGAGTTTGAATATGTTTCATCTCAGTGTTCGCAGAAAGTGATCCTGTGCTTTAGGTGTTGATTTGCATTTGTCAATATTTTTTAACTTAAAAAAGAAAATAATTCAAAACATCCTATTAACCCTTAGAAAAATTTTCCTCCAAATTAAGGTTGAACATTTTCTTTTTCTATGGAACTCATTCTTCAATTGTTTTCATTGCCTTGCCTAGAAATTATTTTTATTCAACCACATGTTCCAGTTATAATTTTTCCAGAATATTAAAGTGGATATTAAATTGAAGTCATGATCCATATTGTTCAATATCTTAGAAAACAACCAGGAAAAATATGTGGTAAGATGTGTCAGTGGTCACATAAAGATTAGGGGATTATATGCTAATATATGTAGTTTGGGGATGTTTTTTGTTTACTATAGTACCTAATATGTTTAAATATTCTTAAATCCTGAACAAAAAGGTTTGCATTGTAAAAAAATTATTTACTCTGATTTTTTATAAAAACATGGTTTTCCTTAGCTTTTCATCTGTATACTCTTCATTAATGCAAAGTTAAATAGAAAATCAAGTTCTTTTGGGGATAAAAATTAATCATATTCAAAGAAAATTCCGGGAGGTAAATGTTTCAATACACATACATAATTCATGTCTAGACAAACACACAAACCCTCTCTCACCTTCAAACATAAACAATGTTGCATTGTTATGCAGTGAATTTCACAAAGAATCTATGATGCACATAGAAACAGATCTATTTTGAAATTTCCAGCTTTTACTTCCTCAGATAACTTTTTTGCACTTTTACTAGGATATAAAGAGTTTTCCTGAATTAATCTTTTTATCTCATTCAGTGTTTAATTTTTTTTTTCAAGTCCGTCATAGTTGAGTTTTATTCTCATGTATTTCCTGCTGGAAATTAAGCCATTGCAATTATTTAATTCACTTTTTGTAGGAAATTTGATTTCCCCTTAATCAAAATACCATTCTTCCTGCATTTTCATGGATTTTTACTTTTTATTTTTTTAATGACAATGAAAACTGATAAGATCATTGCATCAATATAATGTTACTTTATCTTTGCATTTCTTGTTACAAAGAGAGAAAATAAGTATTAAGTAACTGAGCTTTATACAGAAAATAGTCTTCAATGACTTCTCTGTTCTTCTCATGAGAACTTTTCTGAGTTTTTATAATGCAGATAGAACCCAGTGGGATGCCCAGATATTTCTGATTTTTCCTCTATTGCAGGAACCAATATATGGCCCTCAGTAGTTTCTGGTGCCCTTTTGTGGAAGCTACTGCATAAACTGTTACATCTGCTGGGTTACATCTCTGTTACTTGTGTTTAGACCCACCTATCTATGCAGCCCCACATTTGATTCTTATGTTTTCTAAAAAGCCAGGCTGGAAATGTTCTAAGCTACACAGAAGTATTTTCTTTGCCCATTAGGCGAAGCTTGGATCATATGTTTCAAAATATTCTAATGAGTAATAATGATAATGCAATCATCTTGTCGAAGTATATAAATGCACATTTTATATTAGAGAAACTTATATGTGTCTTATGTGAAGAATTCAATAATCAAGCGTTGAATTCAAGCATTTGAATTCATTCTAAGCTTAGATTCCAGAAGGTCTATGTGATTTTTATATCACACATATTGACTAAAGGGTAGTCCCAATGCTGTTGCTTGTAGCCTCCTTATCACACAGGATGGATTGCAGTACACCTCTTCTCTGACTGAAATTACTGAACAGTCCATGATAACAGCAAATGGCAACACCACAACAAAATCTTAAGGGACACGTTCCCCAAGATCACAAAGCAAAATATTTTCCAGTAAAATTGATGAAGCAAGACTATTCTCTTTTCTGTATGTTCCAGGTCATTTGTTTTAATAGAAGGAAAAAATTAAATTCACTGTAAGTAGTCTGTGTTAAAATGTCAGAGTTCCAATCCTATTAACACACTGTAGAATTCCTTCTCCTTAAAGAGCAAAGGTACTGAACTCTATATACCTTTTATTTTTTTTAAATGGTGCAGCCAATTTCTGCTGGGTCTCTTGAGATAAGATTTTTCATCTTTTTGTAGTCAAGATACTGAACAGTGTGTTAGAAGATCAGAGTTCATTTCACCTTCATGAGACAGGTTTTCATGTTCATTATTTATCCTAGCATAAACTGATGTCAGAGCACATAATTTTGTTTTCTCTCATCTACATCCACAAGATAATAAACATCCACCTAGATTTACACTCAGAATGTAGATTTTGTAAAATATCTACATGGATGAGTTTTTCCTGTTTATAAATGAGAAAATAATTATTTCCAGCTGAAATTTGAGCCCTTATTTGTCATTAAGGAAATTGCACAGAAGAATAATGCTGTTAGCTCCTTAGGAGAGTTTGCTAAGAGAAGAGAAAGGACAGAAGGCCCTCATACATTTCGTTCCTGTGTGTCATCTTCAACAACCTGGAAAAACCATTTTAAAGTACAAGAAAAGAAAAATTTCTCTGGGAATTAATTTTTCACATGCTCTAGTACTTTGTTATTTTCTGACAAATGTAATAATATATTCAGAAAGGGAGTATTTTACAGTAAGAGAATTACATTAAATAACCTAAGTTGCTATTTATCTGAACAAAGAAACTGGAAATTGGCAGAATCAGATCTTACTTTTTTAATTTGTAGAAAATAATAATTCTGGCATTGAGGGAGTAATTTGTTCTACCCATCTTTTGATTAATTACTTTCATTTACCTGACACTGTGAACAGTTTGGCTTTCCTAGTTCTCATACAGTTGGAGAGTTGAACCAGTTAGGAAGAGCCGTTTTAGGAAAGGAACCAACTTCTTTTCTTAAGAGGAGATATATTTTCAGCAATATCTTGAGCAGTTAAGTGTAGTAAGTATGGTGCAGAGAAACCTTAATGTTTTCCTGCACAAAAAACGTACCTGGAAAATAACTACTCTAAGCATTTTGACCTAGGAATTTATAAAAGCAAACAGTATTCTTTCCAAACTAAATGAGATCTAAAAAATTAATAGTCCAGTTTGCAATGGCAGGCTTTTTCCTTTTGATTGCCTTCACAAAGCTATGCAGCAAAACCCCTATTATGCCTAATTAGGTGCTCGAGCCATACAGTTCAAATTATTTATACTTGAAGACTGGAATGGGATTTTAAATTGCTTTTCTGTAATGTTACAAAAGAAAAAGGAGCACTGCCTATAATATTTTTAATTTAGCAGTTCCTTATCTGCTTGATGGATCTAATTTTACAGAGTGGCATTTTTAAAAGTTCAATTCTTAAAAAAATCACTTGAAATACAGTTTCATACAGATATTTGGATACAAAATGTCAAAGCAAAAATTATCTGTGGTGCTAGCTTTACTGTATTCTCTACATTTTGATATTCATAGAGACATGAAATTTTAACTGGTACGGATATACTTGTATCCAACAACTTTAATTAAGGACATTACCTTTCAAGAAGATAGCAGACAGACACTATACCATCACACTGAAGGTAAGAAGACAAATCAGTGGTTTGTTATCCAAGTATTAAACTTGATCAAATAAAATCCAGATTTTATTCTACCCTTTTAAGCTCTGCATCTATTTAGTGTCTAGGTAGAAGAACGTTTTTAACAGTCTCCTTTCTCACCCACACAAGCATATTTATATAATTTTGTATTAATTTTAGTTATTATTGCTGCTTTTCCTTATTCTGCTATTTCCCCCTTTAAGTTTTAAACCACTTTTCTTCCATAGTAAAGGTATCAAAAAAGTAAAGTCCACTTTCCTTTGAATTATGCATCATGAATTAAATGATGAATTAAATCTTGTGTTTAGTTCTGAAAGCCATTATATTAACTGAGTGGGAAATGCAAATACTGTTCTTGGGATGCTGCATATAGAACTGCCATAGACCAATCTTGGAATTTAGGGTGTCATTAATTGGAGAATTGGACCTGACCTACGTTTCTTATTGAATATTCAGTGATTCAATGTTGAAAATACCTATTCCTATGTAAATTCACAAGTAAGTATCAAGGCTGATTTAAAGAATTATACCAATATCACTGCCCTCTTGAGCCAGAAGCTATTGCACTAACTTGCTAATATTATGCAAACTTACAAAAGCAAAGATCTGCCTGAGCCTTTATTTGCATTCAGTTTTCTAGATAAGGCACTAGGCTCTCAACTCTGCCATGCTATTGTCCTGAGGACATGACTTAGAAATTATTATAAGTGTTGCTGCTACGATTTGTATCTCTTTAGCTAATTGGGTCACAATCTACTACTTAGTAAAGATGCAAAGAACAAAGAAAAGGTATTTAATAACTCAGAAAAAATTATGTCTACTGTTCCCCATGATTAGGAGAAAAATCCAGTAAACTCATATACATGAAAATCAATATTGCAGAGAAAGTAGTTTAAAACCATCAGGCCTTATTGCAACCCACATTGAAAGCAGTCAGAATGGCATATTGTTCCTGAGATTTTACATGGAAAAATAACAGTAATTTAATTTAATTTAATGAGACTAGTCAATGTTGTCTAAAAGAGTCTCAATCTCTTAACAGCTGCTTCTGGGGTAAAAAATACAGCTGTATCAGAACACTGCTGTGTTATGGTAAGCCAGTGTGTTGTGGAACTCTTCCACTCAATGCTGAGGTGGCGATAGGTTTGGATATTTTTGTTTGTTTTTTTTTTTGTGAGGCGATGGGTTGTGGGGTTTTCTGTGCACAGAAACCACATAAAGATGGAGAAATGCATCTTTACTATAGTATTGCTTTTATGAGATGCTGATGTACCCAGAAAGATCTACCATTGCAGAAAAATAATATATTTACAATAGGATCTCAAGTTGAACTTTTATGGGACATGAATCTTTCTCAGCTGACCACAACTGATCAAAATGATATTCCATACTATGGCATCATGCTCTGTAAATCTGGAGTATCACTGCCGAACTCAGTAGAATTTGGTCAGTATCATATATGTGATAGCATGAGGTGCTATAATATTTTGGTTGTCTGCATGGTCTAACAAAGTAGCATCTGGTAAAGTTTCCTTTATCTAGCCGTTTGGCACTGTAGCAAACATTATGCAAAAATATTATTATATCATTCAAGAATTCTTTTATTTATAAATAATTCCTCCATAATATTGGGAGGTTAATTAGTCATAAATAATTACAGTTTTATCATACTAATAGGGTATGACCTAATCCGGTTTCAATGCTAATTCAATTATCTTTGTTTTACTGACCTTTCTTCCTGCCTTTCATCTCTGGCCTCCAGGTTCACATATGCTCTGACATCCAGAATGGAATCTCAGATTCTTATGCATCTATCTCTGCAGCTCTATACTTTTTAATCTCCACAGAGTGGTTTCTTTTTCATACAGAGAACATATAAAAAATCTGGATTTATTATGTTGCAAAATTAAAAAAAAAATAAAAAAGAAAAACATCTAGACCTAGAAAAAAATCCCTACTTATTTTTTGTTGTATGTTAATGGAAGATATAAATTTGCCATTTTTGGCTTCTTAATAGCCAGCAATGGTGATGCATAAAAAGAAGAAACTATCATGCAAGATAGCGGAGAAAGAAGAACAAAGATCCCTTTTATCTTTCAGATTTTTGTAGTTTGTTTTACAGTTACCCTGGATCGAGCTTTTATTTATATTCCTAGTTTATTTTAATGGTTTCTACTCTTCCAGGAATGCTTTCTGACAGATTGTAACTCCACAGACAAACATATTTACTGGGGCTTAAGCACTATCTAAAATAATATCATTGCTTAACTGCCATAGCAAAAGTTTTTAAAAGGGAAGATGAAAGTTCAGCTCTCACTGACTTCAAAATTATCTTTCAAAGTAGGTCTAAAGAGAGGTATCATTCATCATTACATTTTCGGTGTTGAGTAAGCAATAATCAATGTTATATTATGCTTCATGAAAGAAGTAAAACTCAGACAGCCTCTACAGTTAATAGTTTTTACTCTTTGCTGTGTATCTGATCTACTCTGCTCATGAATACTAGAGCCTATGCTTTCCTGGTGGAACTGTTTTAAAACTGTTGGTAGCAGTCATTCTTCAAAGGCTTTGTTTCCTAACAAAATGTATTTGGCATAAAATAAAGTAGAGGTGATTGCTTTCCATATTAATTTCATTAAATTCATCTTTAGTATACATAACTTTTATTGCAATATTCAATGTTCATTATAAATCTGTAGTATCAAATCTGTGCTAACCATGTGTTTCTCCATCACTTCTTTCACGGTAATCCAATACTGGCTTTGCTATTATGGATCTATTAAGGTTTCTAATATCTGATACTTTTTCTGATATTGCACTGCAGGCTTTTTTAAAAAAGCTATTGAAATTTTACAAATTTATTGTTAGAAATTACTTTATTTACTTCACCAAGGGAGAGCAATGAGATTAAAAATATCTGCTTCATGTCAATATTTATATAGATATTATACAGAACAGTTTTTTTCAACTTACTGCTTTATGAAGGAATAATTCTACCAGAAATTACTAAAGTGGTTAGCAGTTCCATTGTTGCTACTTTGTTAGGACTAGCTGTTTAAGATATTATGTACTTCATTACTCTACTAGCTTTATTTAAATAGAAGCGTTCATAAAAAATTACTGCATATTTTTAGTTTCATTTTGTATCTTGAATAGTATCTGAAGAATCTATGCTTTTGACATCTCTCAAATCATACACACATACAAGCATAAATACCCAATACAACATCTTTGGCGTTCTTTTTAAAAGTGCCAGTGCTCCTGGTTCTGTCTCACAACAGAAAAGAATAAGTTTATTTAACTTGACAAATCAAAATGAAGCTTGGAAGGTATTTTACTTCTGAGATTTACTGTGTAGTAAGAATACTGATAGTTCAGTTTCTCCACAATCTTTCCCTCTATTAGTATTTCTCATTACTACTTGAAAGGTACAGAGGCATCCCTGTATTTTTCCCAAGTAAATTTTTTTCCCTTCCCTCAGACTCATGAGGTGAACTCTAGAGCAGTAAGCCTGAAAGTTGAAAATCAAGCTAGGACTAAGCAGCACAGTGGGTCATTCCCTTTCAGTGAAATATGGAAATAGGCCCTCATGCAAATGCCTAGTGCCATTTGATATTTTGTCAGCAACATCTAAGATACTCTGAGATATTTTATCTTGTAACTCCCTAACTGCATGTATTCTATTTACACTTCTGAGTTGTGAACTTAGTGTTTTAGATATTCATTCCTGCACATACCTATTTCATTAGTACATTATAAGCAAGTATTCACTCTAATTTCAAGCGTACCCCTTAGGTCCTTTAAAATTCATTTGCATTACAAATTTAGTTTCTTCAGAACAATAGGTTGAAGCCTAATCCACTGTATAAACTGAGAACTGGAAATTCTCTCGGTCTTCTATGACCATTCACTCTGAGTAGAGTGAATTCTATCTACCCTAGGCTTATATCCTATGTAACTTGCCTCCACTCTAAGCTGTTCAGGATTTTATGAGATAAAACCATGTCAGCCTCCTTCCCATGCTGATCATCTTGCAAATAGGTATTTGTCTATGGATAGTGAGATCAGTATGTTTTCAAAGCCAAGACCTAAAATAGAAGCTTAGACACACTTGACATAGTTCATCAAAAGAGCAAGACAATTTAGAACACCTACTGAAAAGACTGCTGCTCTCCCTTAATTATACTGGAAGCCTTAAAGTGCCTCAGTGTGGTATTTAAATTGTTTCTTTGGTAAAGACAAGCCAAGTATCAAATTTTTTAATTTTGGTTTGCTTTTTTAAAAATCACTTTTTCACCGGATTTGATATCTACAATTCTAATTAGTCTATCATCGATTCTATATTTCCTTTTTCTCTCCTCTTCTATGTAGATGTAGACTATTAAGTTCAGCACAGCGTTGCTTCTTAAAACTGCTGAATTTATAAACTACATTCTGTTTTACACTTTTTACATCTTTCTTCTTTCACTCTCTTTCTTTTTTTCCTATATGGATATTGATTTGGTCTTCCTGTTTGTCAGGTTTCACCTTTGCCATATTTCACTTTTGCTTTTCACCAGCTTTCTAGTGTCTTATTGCTCTTTCATATTCCATTCTGTTTTATGGACTACTCAACAGGGATAGTAGAATCACTATTACTTTAAGTAATAGTTTTGGATCCCACAGTCTGCCATTTCCTTTTTGGACTTTAGCACCGTTTATTTCAAACACTGTCATTAAAAGAGCTTTTGCTCATCTTCAACTGGCAGCTTTGAAACTGCCTAACATATGACTCCCGACACTATGGACTTTCACTACAAGGTCTGTCAACTTTTATTTCCTCATTTCTACATGAATCACCTTCTATACACATGGTTCTATCGAAGATTATATGAAGACAGGATAAAGAGAATTGTATTACGTGGTTTTGGCCTTAGTTACAATGGGGTACATCTGACAGCTTTTTTGCTATGTCAACAAAAAAACATCCATGTAAAGGATGGGTGCTTATTTCTACCCTGTGTACAGAATCCAATAAAAACTGTTCTAGCATTATTGCTACATGGATATAACATAACATAGTTTAGATAACAAATAATAATAATAAAAAATATGTATTACTTCAGATTAATTGTCATTACAAAGGGCATTTACTAAAATAACTTTATGGGATACTAGAAAAAATTATAATTAAAAAAATCAGTGTAATTCTATTAACTGAGCTTCTCGGGTAAGAATGTGATTAGTACATAATTCCAAATAAAGAATACCTTTCTAATGCCTCCCAAAAACTGAATTTAATCATCCCAAATTAGACGTTTTTTCCCATTTTATATGTTTACAAAAATCTGAATCACTTCAATATAAAATTTTAAAAATTATTTTAGAGTAAGAAAAAAAAAAAAACAACCTAAAAAACAAACTCTCAAATTGTCAAATGTCTAGCTTGTTTCTTTTTTCCTAGCATAGAAAAAATACCAGTTTTTCTCCAGTCTTAATCTCAGTATTCGTCAATTTAAACTATAATGGTATTTTTTAAATCTGTTGATCGAAAGCATCTGTAAATTATAGTCCAGTATTATTTTTTTTAAACTGATCACCAAGGGGTTTCAATCATAGATTCATCTCTTTTGTCATTGAGACAAATATTTTGTCTATTAAGCATACCCTAAGGTTGTATTACTACTTTCCTGTAGTTATAGCTAAAGTCATTGCATTTTTACCACCCTGGGGAACAGCACTGATTCTGTAAAATTCTGGAACACTGGCAGAAGAGATATGATGTGATGTATTTTTGCATGTAATTCATGTAGTTTCTCATATATTTTCTAATTTGCAATTAAATTTAAAGTTAGGAAACAATTTTAAATCAGTGAGATATTTAGTGTCACGATGCCATCTGATATAGATTCCCATCGCTATTTCTATTGTAAGACTTGTTTAACAGCAACAGTACATATGCATATTACAAGTGTCCAGTGACATGAGCGAAGGGCAGGAAAGCATGGTCATTTTGCGAGGTATTGATGCAATAGTAGAATAAAGGACTTGCAGATTGCAGCTCAGGGGAATGGACAGGATAGCATAGCATGTTGCATGAGCCACCATAGGCAGGCAGCTGGAATAACCACAAAACCATTGCTGAAATACAAAGAGTAAATTTATTTCCTATTTATTACCTTCCTAACCAGAGGATGCCAAAGCAATACCCAGGCAGAGACACTCAAGCAGGAATACGGCAACTTAGTCCAATCCTAGCAAGTGGCTGGGCTGCTGTTTGCACCCATTTATCAAGCACCCACACACACATACTTTACCAATGCACTGGGATCTCCTCTGGGCCCTTTGTGACCTCTGAGCTTTGATCTCTCTCCCAAAACAGGGAGCTCAAACATGTCCATAAATCTCTCCAAATACCTATGTTATCCCTACACAGACATTTTATTTCTCGAAACAGAGACAAACAGCAGTAGGCATAACATATATATGGGGTTCCCACTCTGTTATTCTCAGGCCTTGGCATTCCAGTCTGCAAGGTCACGGAATAAATCTGCCATGCTCTTCATCATTCTCCCACTTTTAATTCTTTCATCCCTACATGTGAGAGTCTGAGAGGTTAATGGTTAATGGGTCAAACGTTTACCCATTTGTGGAGGTGGTAGATAGCACCCTCAGTCTCATTTCAGTGTGGATCAATACATGATCTAAAGTGCTGCAAGACAGTGTAAAACTCCCCTCCATTGAATTCTGTGTTTCCCCTACTCCCAATGGATCAAGATTGTGATCACTTCAAACATCACACACCTAAATTACAACAATCAAGTCTAATCATTGAACCACAGGTGGTAATATCTTTCTCTTCTCTTTTCTTTTTCTTTCTTTCTTTTCCATATACGTTTTATTAAATGTTATTTTTATGTTTTTATATTGCTATATTACTGCAGATAATAATAATCAAAACAGCTACATACCTGCTTCCCATTGCAACCAAATAGTTCTAAAATAAATCCTACATGTGTATATTTACAAGCACCGATTATTCAGTGTGGTCTGACAGCCCCAAGGGATCTATTAACAAAAGCCTGGGTTATCCTTGCCTTCTGGTCACAACAGTGTCTTTCATTTCTATTGTTCGTGACTTTTCAATAATTTTATCACACCATGGGATTTTAGCAGAACAGATAATGAATAGTTCAGTTTTCTATACCTTGTAACAACAATATTGCAAAGCCCTGTTATTGTTACTGGTCAGAATGCTACATAAACAAACAAACAAAAAAAAGTGGCAAGTTTAAAAAATATTTTTTTCTTACCTAAGCCATGTCTATGTGTTGACATAGGGGGTAACACAGTCCAAGCCTTGGTCTTTGGATTGTAACATTCAACAGTGTTTAATGTCTTTAAACCATCCCGGCCTCCAATGACAAACAGTTTATCGTCGATGACAGCAACACCAAACTGAAGCCTCCTGCCATTCATTACTCCAGCCTGAATCCATATGTTTGTTCTGAGATCATATTTTTCAATAGTTGTGGCTCCTGATGAGACATAAAACCAGAACTACAAATATCAAAATGATAGATGCATTTAAATTGATGCTTAAGAGAATAGCTTAATAATTCATTTGAAATGTAACCACTGCTTTATTTTAACATACACATAACTTCCAATGTTTAAGTATTGTACAGAAAAAGATCAACATAATTATGAAGATTTCTTCTTTGGAACTAACATAATAAAATGTTATAATTCCATGGAAAATAATTCTGCTAGGATTCATTCATTCTGTGGAACTAAAAAGCAATGAATCAAGTTCAAACAAACATCATGAAAGCAGTAGTTTTGTTAACTGGACTAAAAAAGACATAATTTAAATTCAATTTGTATATAAGTATAGCAGAGGAGCAATAATGTACACTACAACTGGATGTATTAAACTCCCTCCCAGTTTTATTAAGCCACAAGATATGTGAAGCAAATCTTGCATTCAATTTAGACAAATATACATATCTTTTTGACCCTAGTTTAAAATAGACAGATGTAGATTCATTAATACTTAGGTTTGAGAGAACAAAATATACAGTTTATTTGATACAGTTTCTTATAGGTACTGCAGGGCATATTATAATGATGCATATTCATAAAGTTGCAATGCTTTATATGTTGAATCTATTAATGTTAAAAGCTAGAATTGTAGCACATGAGTTCTGTAAAACTGTTTACTTCAATGGTAAAAAGTACAGTTTAAAACTTTTTGCCATTCTGATTTCAGAAAATTGTACTTGCATAACAAACAGAGTCTTTGAATTATGCTCAGCTACATATTTTCTAATATTGGCTAAGTCTGAGTGCCATAATATTTTATTATTAGATTTCATTATTACACACTGAGCACCTAACCCAGGAGTTACTGGACTGCTTAATCTGTTTATCCAATAAGGTGCCTTGCAAATTTTTAATTATGATGATGATGAGGAGGATGATATAATGCTAACAATAAAAACGGCAATGAGAATAATGACAAAAATCACCAACACAAAGTGAAATAGGCACCAGTCATATAAAATCATTATAATCAGGAAAATGAATATAATACATTCTAGACTGCAATTCAGACAAGAAAAGAAGACTTCTTAAAAAACAGTAATTATTTTGATTGCAATGATTCTGCAATAGTAACATTCAAAACAGAAAAATCTTTAAACAAAAAGGTGGTGGAATAACTGAAAGGTATCATCAGCAGAGACCTTAGTATATCTTTAATTGCAGATTATTGAGAATTTATTTTTATAATAGTTAGACTATTCTTCATTCCCATACATATGGTAAAAAATTCACACAGCTTAGACTTTAAAAGAGAATGAACTTCTTCCTTTCTTAGGAGGAAAACTGGGCACTTCTGACAAAGGAAGAGGTTCTTTTCTTTAGCTCAACTATTTTGATCTTGAAAGTAAAAGGATTTTCTGCACCTAGGAGAGGAGGCAAAATCTTGACACCAATAGGATTTTACTAGACAAATTAGTATAGCTATTTAAGAGTCAGTTCCTCTGGGTATATAAAATCAATACCATATTGGAATATTGATTTTTCATCTGTCATATATTTTATGGCTTGAATGTATTTGTATATAATACTCCAAATGAAGTATTATTACATTGCCCAATGTTGACATCACAAATTTGCTCTGAAACAGAATAAAAGCAGAAGCTCTAAAGCATCCAGGGGTGCATCAAACACAGGATAAACAACAAGGCCATTGCTTTATCTTGATAACACCTTTGAGCTACTTTTGCTTAAATCTCCTGTCACCGAGTGAAGACAACAAAACATCTGTTTTCCCATTTTTTGGAATCTTAATTCAAAAGAAGAGCAATGCCATGCTTAGATTCTCTCATAGCCTTTTCTGCTAATTCTATGTTGACCTTAAATATTTGACTTATGGTAAGGCTACTGGAGCTACAAAATTCATAAACATTAAGGTTTTGGGGAAATTTCTTGGAAATCTGTTTTAGAATTTCAGCAACTGATTATATTTTATGACTTTGGGCAGTAGTTCTGTCTTTGTCAAAAGTCTAAATGAATCATAGAACCGTAGAATTGCAGAATCATTTAGGTTGGAAAAGACCTTTAAAATTATTCACCCTTTAACCCAGTACTGCCAAATCCTCCACTAAACCCCAAGCATCACATCTACATATCTTTTAAATACCTCCAGGAAAGGAGACTCCATCACTTCTCTGGGCAATTCCAATGCCTCTTAACAATTTCAGTGAAACAATTTTTCTTCATATTCAATCTAAACCTCCTCCAGTGTAATTTGAGGCCATTTCCTGTTGTCCTATCACTTGTTACTTGGGATAAGAGACTGACACCCACCTTGCTACAACCTCCTTTCAAGAAGTTGTAGAGAATGGCAAGCTCTTCCCTGAACCTTCTTTATTTCCAGGCTAAAGAACCACAGCCACTCCTCACAAGATTTATAGTCCACATCCGTCACCAGCTCCATTGCCCTTCTCTGGCCACACTCCAGGAGCTCAATGTCCTTCTAGCAGTGAGGGAGCCAGAACTGGAAGTAGGATTTGAAGTATGGCCTCACCAGTGCTGAGCACAGTGCACATAAAATCAATAATTACACTGCATGATGATGACTCACTCTTTGCTGCCTGGATTTGGAAGGAATATAGAGTACCACATATGGAACTATCAGAGAGAGGGACAGAACCCTATCCCCACTCACTTTCATCACTTGTAAGGTGAGAGCAGTGTCCAGGTTTTTAAACCACCAAGCTGTGGTGCAGTGGAGGAACAGTCACTAACGTAGATGCTGGTTGCAGCAACAAGTAAAAATTCACATGCCAGTTGAGATAAGAAAGTTCTCTGCCATAACCAGTGGATGGCAGTCAGCAGAGCCAGCTCCTAACTGAAGCAACTTCCAAACTGCAAACTCAAAGAAATGAGCTGTGTTGGTTAATACTGCCCCCCAGTCTGTGCAGGCTGTGAAAGAATGTCAGCAATGTCAGAAATCTGTAGACAAGGACTTTTTTCTAATCCCCATGAACAAACCAAAGTAATTCTGATTATATGTTTCAGAAAACCAGAAAATCCAATTTCCCAAGAACATGAGGATGGAAGAAAGCAATCAGGAAAGGACTGGTATATATTTTTATGGAAATTGGAGATACAGGCTTAATGTGAAGATATGAATAAAATAAATAAAGGAAAAATTGATTATTCATTTTGAGCTGAAGCATATCTATCTAATAGAGATAGACATATTTTTCTAAAAACAAAACTGAACAGAATACCACAGAATAAATAACACACAGATAGATCCAAATAAAAATAACTCTATTTAAAAGTATATTAAAATATATATGAAATTATATTTTAAAATTTATTCTATTATTGTTTCCTTCAATTGCATATCAATAGTGCTTTTTGAGTGGTCTAATGGTAAGAGGAAATAAATTACTTACTAGACTGCCTTAAAGATAGTGAGCATGAAACTGTAAAGATGAAAGAAAAACAAATACACAGAATACTGAAAATTTTACAATAAAAATACTACACATCCAGACAATTCCTCTATACACACACACACACACACACACACACACACACACACACATGCACGCAAAAACTCCTATTTTTCAGATAGACAGAGCTCTAGAACTGACTAATTTCAGGATATGGCACTGAAGAGAGAGTATATGAAAAAGACATAGTGAGGTGAAAAATAATTAATTTAATAGCTAGTTGTATGATAAATAAAAGTGCGTAGTAAATTAAAAAACTATTCCATGACTGTAACAGTACAAATAATTTATGGTAAGAACATAAGGATGTTTCTTGATGGTCTGGGTAAATTTCTACCTTTTCTTTCCCCCCTAACTTAAATTCAACTTAGGATCCAGCTGGGCATTGGATGAAATTAGTTCTGTGTATTGTGCATATGGGCATTATAAACCCTGATTAATCAAGGTCTATGAAGTAATGAGAGACCTACAGAGAAAGAAAACTTCAGAAATGAAATGCCATAGATGATCAGGGTAATTTTGCATTAATGTCCAACTGCTGCTGACAATTCCTCTGTGCATGCAGCAGGGATGAAAATGATCCTATCACCCCATGTTTCTGATGAAACATTAAAATAGCTCTCACAATTTCACCTTTATCTACAGAGCAGTACAACACTGAAGTAAACAGAAGTTTTTATTTTTTGTTTTAGTTGTCATTTTTAAGTACGTGAATTTGTGGAATTGTTTTGGTGAAACCCTTCAAATGATCCTCTAATTACCTTCTCTTAAACTTTGTCTTTTTCTAAAATTAAGCATATTTCATTTCCTCCCTAATGACTTATATATCAAGATTTTTGTAGAAACCTGATTGTCGTTCTCACATTTTTTGCATAGTTGATGACTGAAGACTAATTATATAGCAAGGTCATTGAAAGAAAAAGAGTATTTGGATAGCAATTTTATTTGCAACCCATTATTTTAAGTTAAATGCAGAAATATGTAGAAACCTGTCCTTCAAGGATATTTTTATTTTTGAACAAGCTGACATAGGCTACATGAAGTAATGAAGATTGTCTAAGACTACGAATGCAATGTATTTATTATAACTAGGTATAAATGCAGGACTTTTCATATCAACAAAGTGAAAATTGCTTCAAAAGTAGATGAAAATCTCCCCCTTGCCAAACTGTCTTTGTATTCAGTGTAAACATTTCCACATAAAAGTATGCAGTTTTATTTCCTTATTGGTAGAATGACTCCGTATTGAAACCCATGAGGAAGGGTAGGAGTTCTACATTTGTCATCAGAAAATTTCTATTTTTTTCCCTGTAAGGCTTTCTGCTGATTTTGCTATTACTAAAGCTGTTGCTGACATGTACTCTGATCATTTTGTTCAAGATTTAGAGATGCTGCTGTGCGTAGGTGCAAAGTGATGACCTTGATCTAGTGATCTGCAACATTACATTTTGAACTGAAAGATGGTGACTCAAGTGGAACGAACGTGACCTAAGGAGGTTACTGATGCAGATACCAAGGAGACTATTTTGGTAAAGAAACAGCTATACAAAAAATGAGAGCATAGGGTGGCAGTTCATTACTCTATAATAAGATTGCTGGAAATTCCTTTAAGCACTCCAAAATCTATAACACATACACAAAAAGATTCTTACTTTTTTTTTTTTTTTTGTGAAAACATGTTTTAAAATGTCAGAAGGATTTTCCATATACTGATATGAAATAAAAATCAGAGAACCTTTTATGAGCAGAATTCTCTAAAACCAATACAAGTTTTTTCCACTAATCTTTATATTTTTGAACATATCAGAACTGACAGCTTTTCGACAGTGATTTTAGGCAATGTCTTTGATGTTCTGCACTTTGTTTTATAATATAGTATTATATGTTATTACATAAAATATTCATGGTTTATTTTATATTTTTATGTAGTCTAAAACTTTCAAAAGTTTATTTTATTAATGATTTAAGTCATGCATTATGATAGTCTACCTTTGCTCAGAAACACATTCGCTGCTCTTCTTTAAAAACAGTTCTGTTCCCGCTGAAAATTGTGCAAATAATGTGTTAACAATAAAAATAAAAGTAAAAAAAGTTCTACATGTGGACAAGTGCAAATTCTGGGGGAACTACATATTCTGCAAGAGGGGTGTGCACCCACTGGAGCTCCCACCAGTGACCTACATAAGCTGTGTATCTGTGTTTGTATGAATATGTACATGTGTGTCTGTGACTAGAACACACAGGGATTTGGTCAAGAAGAACGTTAAGAAATTTAAAGATGTAAATTCATGTTTTGTAAGTTTCTAGTATTGGAGTTTATCTACTGAATGATTGATATTGATTCTAAACACATGGCTCATCTGATTAGAAGTTTGTTATGTACTATAACCAAATCAATAAGCTTCTTTGATCATGATTGGTTTAAATAATGTGAACTGAGCAGTCTGGTCCTGCAACAGTACCAGTTTCCCATAGCCCCCACCCTTCTTTCATTATTTTTCATTATAGATGTAGAGATGCTCATCCACACTGCTTAGCCTTTTGCTCAGTTCCTGGGAGATTCAGCTTTGCTGCAATTACTTCCCTCTAAGGTAAAGTTGCTGCATAGGGTGCTCTTCCTAACTTTTACAGGAAGGACCCAGATAATGCTGACTGGATTCTATATGGTACCATCTATAGTTCAAAGAGATAATTGTGTTTATTTGGTTTTCCAGTTCAGAGCATTAAAAATAAGGTGAAAACTCTGCTGAAGATTACTTGGATGTTCTTGTGCTTGACAATACAGACTTATGGAGCATTTCCTAGAATTTGGCAAGGTGATTTGTGAGGTGGCTGAAGGTGCAAGATAGAGCTGGAAGACTACACTGGGAGATGCCACCATTTTTCAAGCCTTATCCACACTGGATGTTGAGGGTGATTCCAGATCTGCACTATTTACAGAACGAGATTCAGAATTTGTGGTAGTTTATTCTAACGTCAATACCAGTATCGACAACCATTAATGACTCTTTGATGATCAGGGAACAGAAAATAGCTAGTGTATAGAAAAAGATATGGTTTCTGATAGTACAGAAGTTCTCTAAGTTATCCATCTGCCAGGCATGTGTCTTCTCTAGCTCACACACAAAGTTTTCTGGTGGTTTTTTTTTTTTTTTTTTGGTCGTTTTTTTCGAGTTTGTTTGTTTTGGGTTTTTTGTTTGGCTTTTTTGTGTATTTTAATAAATGATAAGAAATCTGCATTGGAAATGTCATACAATAGAGCAAGTTGCAGGGAAGTAATTAGGAGGAACAGAGGGTTGTTCTTAGGATAATAATCCCCCTAACACGCCCATGATGCACAACCCTCTTGCACTGTCTGCATAATCCCATAATTTGCACCAACAGGTGTGAATTCCAGGGCAACAGATTGACAAGGTAAAAAAGTTTGTGGGATGATAAAATTTATCTTGTGTGTGATAACTTTGGCTCTTTTCTCACATTTGAAACCATGGAGGTTTTAGAATAGGTCACTTCAGGATCTTCTTTTTGTTTAAAGCTATAACTGAATCAGCAGTTTCAGAAGATAATTACTCTGAAAAAAGTCAGAAATTTAGTGATATAAAATAAGTACTGAAAAAGTACCAGATGGTGTTAAAATAGGGGTTGTTTTGTTTTTTTTTTTCTATTCTGAAATGCACTGCTAAATCAAAGTACTTAAACTGCTAATTTGCCTATGAGACTGAATGTTTTGGAACATATTGAAAATCATAGAAATGAAAAGAAGGAAGTAATCATGTTAATACTTATAAGAACTGGACGAGAAGAGAACTTTAGTGTGATTTATACATTTAATTATCTCATTAGTGATTAGTCAGTGTATTTCATATTCCTCTGGTGAAGTAATTAGCCAACCTCTACTTTTACTCTACAATTACATTAACATGTTGAAGAATCACAGAACAGTTGAGGTTGTAAGGGATCCCTGGAGGTCATCTTTTCTCTGGGCTGAACAGTCCCAAATCTCTCAGCCTTCCTTCACAGGAGAGAGTCCTTTCATCACCTATCTGAGATGCTGTTAAAGGACTGAACAATATTTCCAGTGAGATCTGACCAGAGTGAGGAAGATGGAAGCAATTTGATGACTGAAAAGAGAAGGGATAGAGGGGTATTTAAAGCTCAAATTGTGGCATTTTGCCCATCTTTTTTCCCGATAACTACCCAGGAAAGGACTGTTTCCTTATTCTTGACGTAGCCTCAGTTCTCAAAGAGATGCACTGCATTATCTTGTAGCAAGGTAGGCAAAGTGACCTCTCATGGTACCACCTGCCAGGGGGGAAATCCACTGGGAACATCTCTCAGCTCTGCAGTGAGTATTTAGGCAAAGCTTTCTCAATGCCTTCAAGACAAACCAAAAGCAAATGATAACAGGGAAAAATAATCTCCTCATATCTTCCTCTTTGATAGCAGCATATGCTTTAAAATTCTCATGCAAGGTCTGCCAGGGAGCAGACAGAGAATGCAGAGGGCGGCTGCTCTGTACAGCTTCCTCTGTCCCCTAGATCTGGTACCCGGGACCAAATCTGCATGTGCAATTTTGCTGTTTCCAAATATCTGAATGATTGTTAGGCAGATGTTTGGGGCAAAATTATGCCAGGCACTTTTCTGCCAAGCTGCTGCCCAGCTGGGTGGCCCTCAAATTACACTGGTTCCAGGGGTTGTTCCTATCAGGAACAGGCACAGCACTTGGTGCTTCCCCATGTTGAACTTCATGAGGTTAATTCCCGTTGTTTCCTATATATATATATGTATATATATATATATATTTCTTGAAACAGATCATTTTGTTTTCAGTTTATTATTGTGCGAGTCAAACTAAAAAGCAGACTCTCTTTTAGTTTATCAAACATATATTCAATAATGAACTCTTGGGCTATACTAAAAAGAACGAACTTTTGCAAAAGATAAAGTAATTCTCCCAAAATCCTTTTTTTTTTCTTTTTCTTTTTTTAGCTAAGTGACATTTTTTCTATTTAAGGAACCTATAAGGAAAATTAAGTTTCAATACAGCCACTGAAAAGTTCACTTATTCATTCTGCATAGCCTGCCTGCCACTTACTTTGGTATTCTAATTTTCTCAAGAAAACCCACCATGATGACTTTTCTGTGCTATCTTGATTACTCCAACAAGAGTAAACTCTGTGTTGCTGTTTCTGTTTACATATTGCGTTATTATTTTCCTGTTGAGTCTTCCAGAAAGCATGAAAAAGCAAAACAGAGCTGGTCATTGGTACAATGTTGACCTAAAGCTAATGGAATGTTAGTTGTTTATTAGTGCATTTTATATTTAAGGTAAATTGCTTTCCATTTCCAGTATCTCCCATTTCTGGCTAGAGAATGTCTGAGAAAACACTGGATTATGCAAACACATGTTTATGTTTAAAAACCACCTTTTTAATAGATCAATTTTTAGAAAAAAACTAATTCCAGAAAGTATAAGAAAGAATAGTGAAATATATTACATGGAACTGAGCAAACACAAAATCATAGACTCATTTTGGTCGGAAAAGATTGCCAACCCTTATCCCAGCACTGCTGAGTCAACCACAAAACCACGTCCCTCTGTGCCACATCTACATCTCTTTCAAACACTTTCAGAGATGGAGACTCAGCCACTTCCCTAGGCAGCCTGTCCTGATGCTTGACAACTCAGTGGAAAATTTTTTCCTAATAACCAATCAAAGCCTCACCTGTTGAAATTTGGTGTCATTTTATCTCGTTGTACTGCTTGTTACTTGGGAAAAGACACCGACTCCCACCTTGCTACAAATTCCTTTCAGATAGTGGTACAGAGTGATAACATCCCTCCAGAGCTTCCTTTTCTGCAGCCTAAACAACCCCAGTACCTTTCGCTGCTCCTTCACATCTATCTCAGTAAAATTACTCACTTCTCATACTTGAAAACACTGCAGTTGTTTGGCTGAGATAGAACTGCCACTTAAATAGAGCAGACAGGATTTCAGAGAAAAACTGTAGGTACCTAAATAAAAAGTGGTATGCAGATAACTGCGTGGAATGTCAGAGCCACAATTTATTTTGGCTTATTGTCCTCCTGAGGTGTTTTAAGGCTATGACTACAAGATTCTTCAAGATAACAAATGTCTTCAAGGAAAACTCAGGTGAAAACAAATAAGCACCAAATGCAGAAAAAACACATACAGGGGAGTGGTAATGACATATATGTGATGTTATCAATAGAAAGAGTAGGATTGCAAGAAGGACCATCAAGTTCCCACTTCTCAGTTATTTTGTGAACATCTATTTATGCAACAGCTAACAGAAGCACGTTTGTTTATGTTCCTGCTTGACAGGAGCTGCTCCTGGAGTGCTGATATATACACATACAGAAGTATATTTACAAAGTATGCATATTTATACAAAACTTTTCAAAAAAACACATTAGAGAGAAATATTCAGTAAGAAACACTTTGGACTTTTGTTTCTTTTAAAGGAAAATATCTTCTTAAGTAGATTTTGCTGTTTGTGTATTATACAAATACAGAACTTTAAGTACCCACATTCTGAAAATTAAACATAGTTATTGTACATTGTATATTTCGAATGAAAATTCAAATAAAACGAAGATGTTTACTCAAAATAGTTTTGTGCATCAGATGGATAGATAATGAATGCTGTCAAATGTTTTATGCATGTGAAGACAAAGTGGTTTGTAGCAATTTTTACAACTTGCAAAATGACACATAACAATCTTGATAGATTTCACTTTCCTTCTTATTTTTTTTTTTAATTTTTAACAAATTCCCACTAAACTCAAGAGAAAGGAGGCAGATTCAACTCAGACAACTCAAACACATATCTCAAGACACTAGAAGAGCTACCTAAGTGGAAAAACATGATCTTTCCCTAGTTTCCCTTTTTTTTTTTTTTACACTATTTATAATAGGTTTTTGAATATTACTTTCAGCATTTTAAAAAAATTTCCTATATGAGAATGAAAAATATAAAATTAAAATAAAGAATACATTAAAGAAAAATATGCAACATGGGTGTATGAGGAAGAGTGACTGGAGGCCTCAATTTCATATTTCAAAAGGTTAGTTTTTTTAATATATCTCTGGCAACAGCAAAGCTCTTTCTAAAAAGTATCTATACAACAATAAAAGAACTTTTATTACTGCTTGATACAGCTTAATGATGAACCTTACCTGTTTACCACCAAGGCACTTTTTGCATCAAGTTTTATATCTAGTCATTAATGAAAAACACATATTTAATATCAGTGCTTCAGTAAACTGATTATTCCATCACTTTTTAAAATGAACTGCCACATTTTTATGGAAGACTTTCTTGCACATGCAACTTTTCATTTATTTTTCCCTTGTATTTACGGAAAGACATGGATTCAGTAAACAAATAACTAATTTAGGACTTTGAGGCACTAGTCTAGGGCTATTCCAAAAGTAATATATTCCAGTGGTTTTGGAACATGGTTACTGTAACACCTCTGTTTTCTTTTTCTACAAGTTCTCCTTGTCCCTTATTATTCTAACTGCTACCCAATGAGACAGGCTAGAACACCTCAGGAGAAATTAATCAGCATTCTGACATCCCTACAACACCACTTGACTATTGATACCAATCTCTGCTTGCTACATATTTTCCTGCCTATAATTATTCATAGACCATATACATCATGTTCTACCACTCGGGTTCTCTTCTATATTTGAGATTCCAGGATGGCTGCAGGAAGTCAGTGCTCAATCATTGTATGTCCACTTCTTGCAATTGCTCATTTATTTCAGTCTATCATCCTCCTCTCTATGTGGACTTCTGCATACTATTAGATGATTAAATACTGCTAATCCAAATTACAGAAGTCAGTGTGATGATATTAATGGGTAAAGTGAATGGAACATTGTCAGCAGCACATACCCACAATCTATTAATGCATCCCATTTCATTAATGCAGACATACTGAGAAAATGTATTTCTTATATACACCTTAAAATTAAATTAATAAATAAGCAAAGGTGTGTGGAATCAGAGATATAAATTATTTTAGTTTGTCTAGGAAATTCAAATAACAAATTTATCTAACTTTGATAACTTCCTCTCTATCCATTTAGTGCTATACTGCATTAATTTCTCACATCAGGCAAAATTCCAGTTGCTGTTTTCTGGAGTTTAATTATCACCTCATTTTTATGGAAAGGAAGGTAATTATAGAAGAGATTTCAAAACAAACTTAGAATGCTAGGCTACTTTTTATGTGATGAGCTATATAACCTTCAAATGCTTTCATAATATTTGCACTTAGCCACTATTTTATATGCTAGTTAATAAATTGCTAATTTGTCTAGCTCATCCAATTATTTGCAAGGGTTTTACACTTGATAGCAAACATCAGGAAGTATTAAAAATACATCATTGTGAATTGCAAAGATCCATAACAGCCTTTTAGTGAAGAAAGTTCTGGGAGAAAACCTAAATTACTAATTACTGAGGAGCAGTAATACAGTATCAGCATCATCTCCCAGCCCAGGTTGCTATATGAACTCAGTGACTCTTCAAAGCAGGAAAAAAGCACTCAGGTCTCCTGAATGGACGTGTGGAAACAAGACTCACTGGGCAAAAGAGCTAGTCAAGAACACAGCAGGATCATGAGAGGGATGAGCTGAACAGATGCAAGCTGAGATGGCACAGCTGCAGAGCCTGGGTTACTGGGAATACATATTGCATCAGCTGTAACACAGGCTCCTACTATTCAGATGCTCCTCTGCCATACCGAGCTCAATCTCAAAACGGTTTTTACCTGCTGTAAATGCATTAAAGTCAGGGTAGTTTTCAGTCAGAGATTGCATCAACAGAGGGCTGAACCTCTGTTGCTCCGTGTTTTCTCCTGCTGCTACAGAAATGAGCTGCTTCTCCCTGATCTGAATGTGCAAAGAGGCTGTGTGTTGATGTAGTAACGGTGCTATGCCTCATGCTGTCATCCTAAATATTTCTGTTGGTTTATTGAGGAATAGATATTAATAGAAAATGAGAACAAATACAGCTGCACCCAAATTAAGTTTATTATTGGGTCATTTCCTACCTGAATGCTTGTGGTAATTGTAATTTGTCCTAAGTAAGAGGAAATTTGTATTTTATCATCCAAAGACAATGTTCTGTGCACATCCATGCCTAACATTTAACTACACAATTGTTTATAAACGTTAAAAGGACAAAAGTAATCTGCAACTACTTCAAGAATATATATATGTATTGGTTCTTTCATCAAAAATTTCTTATTGTCATAGAATAATTGAACAGTTTTGAAAAGATAGTTTCATCTAATTCCAACCCCTAAGCCATGATATGTGACACCTTTCACTAGACCACATTGCTCAAAGCCCTATCCAGCCTGGTCTTGGATTTCCAGGCATGGGACAACCTCTCTGGGCAACATGTGCCAGTGTCTCACCATCACTGCCAGTAACAAATTGCTTCCTAATATCTGACCTAAACGTATGACCTCAGTTTAACATCATTGCCCCTTGTCTTATGACTACGTGCCCTTGTAAAAACTCTGTCTCCAGCTTTCTTGTTGGCCCTTTTAGGTATTGGAAGGTGGATTATTATAAGGAGTCCCTTGGAGCCTTTTTTTTCTCTCTTCTGAACAGTCCCAGCTCTCTCAGCCTGCCTTCATAGGAGAGGCGCTCCAGCCTTCTGACCAGTTTTGTGGTCCTGCTCTAGATGCACTCCAGAAGCCCCGTGTCATTATGGGATCTCAGAGATGGATGCAATACTCCATGTGGGGCCTCAGGAAAGTGGGGTCAAAGGGCAGAATCAGAGAGTCACAGAATAAGCCGAGTTGGAAGGGACCCACAAGGATCATCAAGTCCAACTCCTGGCCCTGCACAGTACATCCCCAAGAGTCACACCATGTGCCTAAGAGCATTTTCCAAACACTTTTTGAACTCAGACAGACTTTGTGCTGTGACCACTTTCTTGGGGAACCTGTTCCAGAGCCCAATCACCCTCTGGGTGAAAAACCTTTTCCTGGTGTCTGATCTAAACCTCCCCTGACACTGTTTTATTCCATTAGCAGGAAGCTGCCTCAAATTGCTTGTCACACTTCTCTTGATGCCACCCATTTATTTTTTACACAGGCACAGATGTCATACATTCTAATCACTGGTATAACTTGATGGGAAAATTGTCCCATGGCATTTTGCAAACAATATTGCCACAGCTGTTTAGTGAAACAACTGCAATAGCAGCACCTAGACACAGACTTGTGAAATACTAAAAATATAATTCTATACTATACTTTTTAAAAGTACAGTTTATTTTATATTAGAACTAGTAGGTACTTCTGAAGGTATAGTCTTCAGTCTAAATATGGACATGAAAACTTAAATGCTGCAGAATTGTTAGGGAATATCACAAAAAAAAAAATTAAAGCCTTTCTGAGTAAGCTTGTAATATAGGTAATATAGGTAGCTTTTAGTTCAAATATTTTGTTTCATTCCATTCAAGAAATTAGTGGATTAAACTTACCAAACACGAAAGCACAATCTATCATCATAACTCCTATTCCAAATAAAAAGTAACAAAATGCTTTAATAAAATTTACACTTCCTACTTCACAGAAAAATGGGGGCAATTTTACCTTCCTCTTTCTGTTGACAAACTAGCAAGCTAGTTGAAGCTAGTTATCTTTTTTTCTCTAGAAGTCTTAAAAATTTCTGCATTGGAAGACCCATGAACCATACATAATATTTTAGACAATTACTTAAGGATCAAATACACCACATATCAAACATTCTAATTTCTCTCTGAAAAATTCAGAGAGACTCTTGACTTGCAAACTTTTATCATAGGTCAAAAAAAGTTAGGGAAGTATTTGACTTATAAAGGAAAAATAAATTCTAGAAATCTATAAGGTATATTACTATCATTCTATGTTTTGGTGGGTTTTCTTGGTTCTTTTTGGTAAATTACTTTCTGAAAATTATAATAATTTTGAGCAAAGAATGAAGTCAAAACTCCGTTTCTTTTCTCTAACTGTATTACTCTTTTCCTTAAATATCAATAGATTTTCATTGGACCAAAATCTTGGCAATATTTATTGACTGATTTAGACATCCCCCATCAATCTTGGAATAGAAAGTTATTTCACCATTTTCTGATAAAGAAAATGTTAAGTATAACCCACAAAGCAACAAATGTCCTATAGTACCTTTGTTGTTATCCATTCCTCCTACAGCATAAAGTGTTCCAACGGTAGATTTTCTGGGCTTAGTTCTTGGACTTTGCATGAGAGTTCTTCTTTCTGGTAAAAGATGATATTTCATGGCTTCCAGAATAAGCTTCTGGCATTCTAGGTCATCCTTAAAAAGTGCATGGTTTTCCAAGTCAGCCAATATCTGTGAATGACAATAAATGAATAAAAAATCCTAGAAATTCCTAGAAAAGCAATACCATGCAATGAGACACAAACACAAATGGATGCCACAAGCATATTTCTTTATTCTAGAACACAGTTTTGCAGGGCTATTTTTTTCTTGGAACACAGAGAGAAAATTAAATAGTTAATTGATTGTTAAAGGATTTTAAGGCTGAGTGAAGCCTTCACTAAGCCTTTCACTAAGCCTTTCACCAGCCCTTAAGACTAAAATCTTACTAATCTTTTACTGAAGGCGTTGAAGAAAACGAAATATTCTCTTGTAGACTGACTTATTTTTTAATGGTTTCCACCACAACATTGAAAGAACCCAGAAGGCATCTCTTTGCAGGAATATCCCTTATTTTTAAAACCAAACTGACACAATATACCACCCCAAAACCAACAGCGCTCAGTGCATACAGGTAAAATAATGTTTTATTATGTCTCCAAAGAAGAAGGCTGGAAGTTGTAAAAGTTGTGTTTGATTCACTTGGCTGTATCTACCAGCTTTTGAGATTTTGTAAATTACCATGAAAGTTTTCAAGATCTCATTCAATTATGCAATCTGGATTAACCTCACAACTGACCTAGGTCTGAGCAGGAGTTGGACTATAGAACTCCTGAGGTCTACTCCCACCTGAATGATTCTTTGATTTTGTGATTTCACTGAGTCAGGCCAGAAGAGTGCAATATCTGCCAGACCCATGTAGGTACCTCAGATAACCTAAGGCATCCAAATTAGAGCAAGATTTAATTGCATATAACAGCATATCTGTACAGTGCAGTAAATTTCTAGATATCATAGAACATCTATCTGGGAGATCAAATAACATTCAGAGAAACAGCTAAAGGCCAGGACGCAGGGGAATTTCATTTCTGGAGTCTGAGGATGTCTTCCCACAGCCATGTATACACAAACATATGCAAATTGTTTTGTGCTTGCCTAAAGATAGGAAGCTAGATCCCTTTTAAGAACCCTCAGCTATTTCAACTGTACTTCAATGGCTGCAGAAGAAGCTTGAATGTCCTTTGTCAATCTGTCAGCCTTTGGCAGATAACACGTTTTCTGCAACATCTAAAATATTACCAGCTGGCTCATGTTGACAGTTGTCTGCTGCTGATTTTAGGCATCACTCATAAAATGAGTCTATGGCTGAAAGAAAGGCAATATGTGTTACAGTCCTCAGTATCAACACAGGCTGAGGAATGAGCAGATGGACACCAGCCCTGTTGAGAAGGGCTTGGGGTGCTGGTGGATGAGAGGCTGGACATGACCCAGCCATGGGCACTCCACACAGAAACCAAACGTGTCCTGGGCTGCATCCAAAGCAGCGTGGGCAGCAGGGCAGGGAGGGGATTCTACTCCGCTCTGGTGAGACCCCATCCCATCCAGCTCTGGAGTCCCAGCTCAGAAGGAACACGGACCTGTTGGAGAGAGTCCAGAGGAGGGCCACCAAGATGATTAGAGAGATGGAACAGCTCTCCACGAGCAAAGACTCAGAGAACTGGGATTGTTCAGCCTGGAAAAGAAAAGGCTTTGGAGTGACCTAACTGCAGCCTTCCAGTACCTCAAGGGAATTTACAGGAATGATGGGACAAGACTACTTACAAGAGCAAGCAGTGACAGGACTAGGGGGAATGGTTTCAAATTGAAAGAGAGTGGGTTTAATTAGATATAAGGAGAATTTTTTTTTATTATGAGGGTGGTGAGGCACTGTAACAGGTTGTCCACAGAAATTGTGGAGGCCCCACCCCTGGAGGTGTTCAAAGCCAGGCTGAATGGGGCTTTGAGCTACCTGATCTAGTGGAAGGTGCACCTGCCTTTGGTAGGAAGGTTGGAACAAGATGATTTTCAAGGCTCCTAACAACCCAAACCACTCTGATTCTATGACTCTATGATTCTTTGATTCTATGATGAAGGTTTCTGTGTATTTGTATGTGCCTGTTCTGGTTATTATTTAATTAATGTTACAAAATAAGAATATCAAAAGTATGCTTATAAACAGGGGTGCTAGGTATATTTCCTAACAATAGGTTAATTTTTATCTCATGATCTTAAGATTTTTCATATATTCTTTTTAGGATTTTTTTCCTTTACAGCATTCAGCACACTGCTCAGTAGACTGGAAAATCAAAGATCTGAAGACAAATCATGTCCAGATTTTAGGCAGGATGATTGTAAAATGATTTAACACACATTTAGAACTACAAAACCAGAGTACTCTGTCAACATTAACTAAACAGGCACAAGAGAGCTAAGAAATCAAATTACCAGTTTTCTCTGCACAAATTTGAGGCAATATTAAGATACATAGACTTCCTAATGTTTAATGGAATTAATGAAATTGATGACAAAGGTTTTTATGGCAAGCTTATTATATCAGTAAGGATCAAAGTCCAACAATAATATTGATGATTTCTTTTTAGACAGCTACTCCTTTACCCAGAAATACTTAGGCTCCTAAAGCAAATATTTATCTATGAAATCTTTCAATTAATTTTCCAGGTATTTCAAATAAAGAAGAAATAATCTGTGGACACTGTGAACACTGTTCTGTCCCAAAATTCTAAGACTTAATTCACCAACCACAAACAAGAGCTGAATCTCTTTTACTTTCAATTTAGAAATGCAACTTAAAAATTAATAAAAAATGGAAAAAAGTAACAGAAAAAATAGAAATAGAATTTTTAAGTGGACAGAAACATTTCTTCACACTCCTTAAAATAACAAATCATTAATTCTTCCTATTAACTTTTTAGAATGTGGACTAACTTGTGATAAACACTGGATTTCTGAATCTCCTAAAGGCTAGAAGTTGTGAATAACAACAACAAAAAATAAATTGAAGCTACTACTTAGAAACCAGAAGTTATATAAAGCTGTTTCATGCTGTCTAAATTTCACTAATCTGCTTCAAAGTTTTTCTACTCCACAGCTATCTTTCCTGATTATGTCAAAACAATCAATATATTTTTATTAAATCAGGATGCACTTGATCAGGAAATTCAGTTAATAAGGATGTTTCCCTGGAAACCATATTATGTTCAGCTTGCTCTTCCATGTCTATGACATATTTCATTAAGAGAGAATTGTATCTAATATTAAATGAATATTGCTGGGCTTTGTAATGTGGAAATTCACAGAGCTGTAGCTTCTCAGAAGGCTACAATATCTGTGCTACGCCAGCATAGTTAACTTTAACATTGCTAGAATTTCTCAGACTAGCAATATCCTTAGAATTTTTTGTCACTTTGTGTCATCATGTTTCTCATTTTCTCCAGTTTAAACCCCCAAAAAAGGCCCTTCTTAGATGTACTTCCAGCACCATGCTGCAGAGAGCAGGCACGTTTCAAGTCGGCGAAGCACATTCAGTTTGAGATCTGGAGTGTAAAGCACTCAAGTACTGCCAAAAGGAAAGTCGAGTCTAATGACAAAAAAGGAGTAGCTGGGTACCAGTTCAGTGACCCACAGTGACACCACAGGACTGCACCGATGCTGCCTGCCTTGCTCTTACCCTCAGCTCCTTCCTTCCTTCCTTGTCGAACAGCTCTGCATTTGTTGCCTCTTGACAGCTCTCTACCAGCCTCTCTGTTATCTCAGTGATTTGCAGTTATGACTGTGGGGATCTGAATACTTGATATGAATGACATTAAGCAAAGTCACACATATTCTACATAAATGATCATCGGAGAGATGGAACCAATCCCTTTGTACCCTCTGTCATCTAGGATGAAATTCAGCTACTACTAGGGAAAAATGAGTACCACCTACCTAGAAAGAAAAAGAACACTTCTTTCCTTTACTCTGCTCTTGGAAGAGACTACAAGGCAATGGAAGAAGCAAAGAGCTGCCCTACCAAAGATTTCACAGTGAATTTATACTTCTGAAGAGGCACAGAACACTCCCTGGTTATTTAGAGTTTTCTATCTTATGAAAAGTGCAAAGTGTGACAATATTCACTCGGTCAGGATGAACTAACCTTAGATTCCACATTGAGATGTGCCTCAGACACAGTAATTATCCAAAAGGGGAGATGATGAAACACCATTGGATTCCTACCACTAAAAAGAAAAAGACATAGGTATTTCCTCCAGGACAGATATCAGGGCCATAAAAGTGAACAAAGTGAAAAAGTACTCCCTGCATGCCAAAATTAAATACTAAGCACATGCAAAAGTTTTAATCTGTAATCCAAGAGACAGATGTTTCCAAAAGAGGGACAGCATCATTCCAAATTATGCATTATGCAGTCAGTATCTTCCCATGGGTGTTTATTATGACTTAGAATCTTGAACAGTCCTTAACAGCATAGAATTATTCTGTACACCACTGATGAGGATGAAATTTCATACCCAAGTACATTAATTTTTTCACAGGCAAAAAGCAACTTCCACTTCTCCAAAATTTATCCCAGTATCTAGATGCATTCTCCTTCTGAAAAGCCCTAAAGAGTTCTGTGGCCTTAGAAATATACATGCCAATGTCATACAGAGCAGAGGATTAGAATTATCTTAATAGTATTAATAATTATAATAGAAGAACAAAAAGTCAGAAGTCTTTTGAATGCATTATGAATAAATGAAATGTGGATTTTCATGGCACATTTCATTTAAAAAAGTCCACAAGTCTCTTCCTTGATCCAAAATATATCCCAAGTCACTTGCCAACCTTGAGTCAGAGAATCACATTACCATATGAAAGAAAAATCTGAAGAATTAATGACCTAAAGTCTGCATTTTGAATGTTTTTCAAGAGAGAAGTATGATTAGCCATCATTGTCCTTTTCTGAGACTTCTTCCATGTACAGATTTGTTACAGCTGGTTATTATTGATGATCACAGCAATGCTGCTACCAGGAAAGAATAGACTTCTGAAATGTAAGGTCATGATTGTTCTTTGTACAGATTAAAATGAAAAGCAAATAAAGGGTTTATATGAGTTTCTGGAAAGAATAAAAATATTGCTTTGAAACTTTCCACAAAAAAAGTTCTCAGTATACTTTGAAAGTCTTACATGCTGAAGCTGCTCTAGTTAGGAAATGCTGTGTTTCTATGGACAAAGTTCCAATTTGAAGAATTTTTTATCTGTCTAAAGCTGGAAGGGGTCAAGATTCCTACATCAAAATATTGCCATATGAATACAAGTATTTCTATTGATTAATGATAAAGGAATAAATTGTTTGGCATTTGTATTTTCTGACCATATGACAGTTGAAGGAAATGCCTGTAATTCTATTGCAATTGCAATTTTCAACGAAATTAATTGCTATTCTGATTAAAACTTTCTATAAATATACCTATTTTAAGAAATATCTGTCAGGCTATTTATTTTTCACTGCAAATATGAAAGGAAAAAAGCCCCCCAGGAAGTGCTACTTCTTTTTTTACACAAGGATTAAACTCTGAGCTACTTCTGCTGGATAGTACTTCTGTTGGTATAAAGACTGTTAACATATTTCATCTTCTTCATTAAAAACCTTTAAACTTATGGGGTAGGCATAATAGTGACCTAAGGAATTTAATTATTTTGTTTTTTTTTTTGTTGTTGTTTTTTTTTTTTTGGTTTTTTTTTTGTTTTTTTGTTTGTTTGTTTTTGTTTTTGTTTTGTTTTTGTTTCATTGTGAGACACTGGAACGGATTTCCTTGTTTCTGCTATTTCAGTTGAAAATTTACAGCACATTTTCTTACCAGTTTGCTGGGCTTGGCTGGGAGAGAGTTCTATTTCTTCATAGCTGGTATGGGGCTGTGTTTTGGATTTGTACTGAAAAAAAAGTTGATAACACAGGGATGTTTTTGCTTTTGCTGAGCAGGGCTTATTCAGAATGAAAGCCTTTTCTGCCTCTCACCCCACATCACACACAGGAAACTGGGAGGCAACACAGCTCGGACAGCTGACTCCAACTGACCAAAGGGATATTCCAGGTCCTGTGGTGTTTCATGCTCAGCATCAAAGTTTAGGGGAAGGAAGAACGATGGGACTCTGGGAGTGATGGTGTCTGTCTTTCCAAATCGCTGTGGCATGTAATGGAAGCCTGCTTTCCTGGAGATGGCTGAACACCTGCTTGGTGTAACTTTCCTTGCACTGATCATGCACAGGCTTTTGCTTCACCTATCAAGCTGTCTTTACTTCAAACCATGAGTTTACTCACTTTTCTGATTTTCTTCTCCATCCCACCACGGGTGGGAGGTGAGCAAACAGCTGTGTGAGGCTGAGTTGCTGGCTTGGGTTAAACCACAGCACCAGCTTTTCCAATCTTAAACATCCATACTGCATATTGCATCCAGACTACATATTTTTTGTGTGAAGGTGCTTACATGCTTGTAAAAGTAGATTAAATTATATCAGAATCCAATATTGTCCAATACTATGGATTAATTCTAAATTAACTTTCTTCCTTTGCTCAAGGAAAAATGAAAGATAATTATGAAATTAATCACGGGTACTGGGGAATAGAATTAAAGTATGGTTTTCTTCTTTCAATATCACTCTAATTTTTGCTATTACAATATTAAGTAAATATTCTGTTTAACATTTATTCTTGAACAGATTTTAGTAAGAGATCATTACAGCTTTCTTGACAACTTACCTTAGAAATTTAAGTGATGTCCAGTAGTAAAGTAAAGTAAAATCAGCAAGATATTTCAATCATCAGTAATACTTTCAAATAAGGGAAAATATACAGCAAATCTTATTTTTATACATACTAAATAAAGTATTCATGAAAAAATCTTAAGAGGCTGGGAATGAGAAGAGCAGCATGTTTGCACTGTTTATGAGAGAAAATATTTGGGACTATTTATTAGGGATGCATTATTACAATGCCTGAGAATTATACTTAGAGAACAACAAAAAAGTTTAAAACCTTTATACGTTCAGACTAAAATTTCGAATAATCACCATAAAAAGACATCAGAAATTATGGATTAATTTAAAAAATGGGACAAATCAAAAAACCCCTTAGTTGTTTATAACAGAAGGTACAACATCAAGAAATGTATAATTGTGAATTTACTGCAAATATATTTATCACTCTTTCTTTCTTTTAAATTACTATATCTTGAAAGAAAAATGCACTGCAGTCATAAAATTATTTTCTGCAAATTTTTGCACTCTGAGGCATTATCAATAATGCCATTTATTTTACAGATCCAGATTGGCAAGTAGATTTTAAATAAAGAAAATTAAAATACTTAAGCATTCCATCAGTCTTCTCTTTAGGTTTTAAACAATGAAAAAACTATAAGAAGTGTTAACTTTTTTGGGCCTTCTAAACATAGAAAACACAAGGTCTCAAATTGATCCTGCATGTAGCTGAAGTTTCAACTCCATTTCTAAATCCCATTTTATCCATATGAACTTCTGCAATATTACTAAAAGAACTTTTTGTTTTGTTAGGAATTTAATACATTGAGCTAAATCCAACATAACCATCTGCTTTACTCACTTGACTTGTAATCAGGAGCCTTCTATTAAATTTTCTTAAAAGCTTATTTCTAAATTATTATTTCAGGTTTTGCTAGCTTTTAAAACACTATTTTCAATATTTTGTCTTAAAAATAAAATAATGAAAAATATCTGCAATTAATAGTACCTCAAATTTAGCACATATCATTTTGTTTTCTACCATCTTTTTTCAGCTCATTGAACATTCTGGATCTGTTTTAAATTCTTTTTTTCTCATTCATGTTTAATTAATGATTTCAGTAAAGTTTTTTTTGTTGTTTATTTTTTTTTTTTTAGCTCAGAGATTTCCAGGCATTTTTCTGTAGTAAGACAAATATTCAGTATATGAAATTCAATATTTGTGTTGCTTACAGACTAAATTATTCATGATGTGTTAGTCAAGCCAGCTGCTCAACCAACTCGGGAAGAAAGACTACACTAAATCCCTCAGATTTCTGTATTCTCAGACAAAGATTATTTTCTCATCAGCAATAAGATGCAGCAGACTTAAGGATCTTTAAGAGACTCTAGACTAGTTTTTCCTTGAAACATACAGCTAATCATTTCTATTACAAATAATCTACATTAGAATTTACTGCTCAGACATCACAGACTTTCATCAGTGTGACTGAAAGTCTGTGATCTCTGTATGCATGCAGGTGATAACATATTGCAAAGAGATCAGTCATATAGCAGTAATAATGATTAGTCTCAGACTGCAATTTTGGCAAAAAAAAATCTAATTTTATCTTCTATCTGAAATCTGAATTCTAGCATCTACTAAGCTTGCCCTTTTGATAACCATAGCTTTTGGCAGAAGAAATATGTTCAGCATTTAATTGATTTGCAATTCCTTTTCCCTAACACATTAAAATTATTTCATTTTTTATTTTCATAAGAAATTTTAACCTGGTTTTCTCCCTTTCAGTTATAACCAAGTCCTCCCTATTCCTCTCCCACACAGGGTACAAAATCTAAACCAAAAAAATGAATATAGCATAGTTGAAGTTTGTTTTCCTTAATTTATCATTAGATTACCCTAAAGAATTTGTTAGAAAGACAATCAACCGTGTACACACACATTCCCTGAGGCTGTATATTTGATTCAGAAATAAAGAAACTGACTTTCCCCCTCTCCCCTCCTCTCAAATAACTAAGTAATGGAACTGGAACATTTATTGGTAGCATCTGTGACAAGTAAATAAACTGTGGCATCGAAACCACTTTCACAACATTAACTCTTTTCCAAAGCTTATGATTTAACAAACCCATTTATTATAATCTTCAGTATTTTTTTCCTATAAGTAAACCTATGTTTTCTTTTATGACACTGTTAAAATTTTAACTTAACTTGCAAATGTGCCTATGTTTTTTGGCACACATATTGACTTTTATTGAAGTCCTTGTACAACTAGGTCTATCCTTGAAACTGGTAGTAACTTGACCAATTGACTTACCAACTGGATGGATTATTTTATGAATCTATGTATTTTACAGAGAGGTTGAAATAAAGAGGGCAAAATCTAAGATGCAAGCCTACTACATAATTCTATTGATACACAGATCTACATTTTACTTCTCCAGAAAATGAGGAAAAATATCTTTATTTCAAGATAAATTGTTTCTTAAAGTGAATATTAAGTTTCTAGATAAAGTTAGGTAAGGTCAATGTCTTGTAGAGTACCTTGTATTTTTAATTCTTTATTCCTTGAGGAAAAATTTAAGTTTATAATTCTGATAGCCATGTATATTTTGCCATAGGTTTAAAATACTACATAGGAAATAAGAAAAGGTCAAATTGCATTCAAAAGAACGTGAAACAAAAACTTAAAACTCCAATCACATTTTAAAAAAGAGAAAATATAAAAAATACCCCAATACTAGAAGCAACAAAAATGTTGGCCTTTGACAAAATGTTGGCTGGTCCCTTTTTGTTTGAAGATAGATGTTCTTTATTTGAATTTCTTCTGAAAAAAGAAAAAAATCTTTATTTTTTTTTCTTCTGAAAGTGACAAATAGGAGATTAGGTAAAAGCACGACAGATGCTAGCAAATGGAATACAAACATTATTCAGTCAATAACAACTAACAGCTCATATTTGAAAATTACTGACTTTTTTTTTATTGCAGTTACCTCTTAACTGCAGTTAGCTGTAGTCTACCAAAATTGATGCGATTTTTATAAAACTCTTATATGAGAATAAGTACAAAGAAATGGAGCATAAAAGAATCATTTTCCCCCATAATAACATTCTCCCGATTCAAATACAACCTTCAGTCTTAGAAGTAGGCAAAAAAGATGAATAAGAAAATATCAGAGAAGGGAGACTGCATTTAAGCACCTTTTCCAGATAGTGTATTTCATGTTTAAATGTTACAAATGTTGAATAGGAAGAATTCTTTTAAGACATAGACAATCTCTGAAATGTTGACGACTCAAGTAAAATTAGAAAAGAAAATGTGTCTTATTTTGTGCTTGTCTATTATGCTAAATCAATCCAAGGGACAAGAAAGAATGCAAAAAACAGCACTACACTACAAAAAATAGGGACTTAACATCACAGAGGGTAAGTCCAACCCATTTCTTACCCCTCCTTTTTTATCTTCCTTCTTTACTTATGATGACATATTTCAGTGACATCAACAGCAATAATGGTTTTTGCTTTTAAAAGTACCTGTTGTCAACAATTGCTGAAAGCACCAACTTTGTCCTAACTATGTTCAGTAAGTTATGTTTGCATGAGCTCTGGAGACATGATTTATGCAACATCAACAAGTACAGCAAAACTTGTCTCAATTCATGAGCCCCTTATAGTATTTTCTCTCCCTTGCCCAGTTGTGGAGGAGAGGGTAGAGTGGCATCCAGGCAGGGGCAGCCTGCAACAATATGGTTGTCAATCTGACAGTCAGTAAGAGAGAAAAAGATATAAACCTGCCAAAAAATTACTACAGATCATATAACCTTGTAAAGACAGAAGCAACAGGCAAAATATTTCTTCTCAAAACTGAAAAAATATTTTTATGTGAATGCAACAGTATTATGAATGTAACTACAATAAGTATGGTGCTATTTCAAAGGTTAAGGAATGATATTCTCTTATTTATATGACCAGAGCTTCTAATTTATTTGATAGTTAATAGAATCTAATTTATCCATAAATATGTGTTTTCACACGGACACAGTCTACACATTCTAGTGGGGACATGTATGAAACATACATTCTCCTAAGTGTTTCACATAAAATGTAGAGAATAAGTAACAGAAGTATAGTGTTTTTAGAATTTTAGAACTATTGTTCTAAATATTTCTCAAAACAGAATAAATTTAAGTGGGGCAAGGTTTGTATTTTATGACCATGTGAAGAAGTGATTTAATTAGTGAAAATCCAATCTTCCATTAAATAAATTTACCCCAAAATATTTAGCAGTGAACCATGTGCTCAGTATATCATGAGAAACTGAATAAAAAGGTAAGTTGCCTGTGTGTTGGATTAAAAAATAGTATTATAGAATTACATTGTCACACTCTTTTATTTGAGAAGCACCTTGTGACAGCTTCAAAGCATTTACTGAAAGTTTACTGATATTTACTGAACTTTATTGATAATAAAACGCATTTGAAAATGAACGACACACATAACTGAGTTGAACAGTTATCATTTTCACTATTTACAAATATTCACATGTCATTTATCTACACACACACAAAAAAAATATGTTGATAGGACTTTTGGACAATTTTAGAACTATATAAAAGGCAAAAAAAATCCTTTGGACTGCATCTTGCACACTGCATTGAAGTAGTATATCTTTTTTCAGGTAAAGTATCAGCTGAGAAGCTGCACCTACCATCAGAGAAGCTTCTATTAAAGAAGTTTAAAAGTTAGCTTTACTGTATGAGCTATACAAGAAAAGTAAAAAAATAATAGCTTGTCTTGTTTCTACTGGCTATACTCAACTAATTGTCATTATACAGGCAACTGAAATTTCAAGCCCAAATTTTTATTACATCGATCAGTTGAGAGGAATATGGAGATCATCCTAGAAGCTTGCCAGAAATTCATTTTTGGGGGACTGGGAAGCTATTAATTCTTAAGGTAATTAATTTATCTTTGTTTACTTGAAATTAACATAAATAAGTATTTAAAAATATTGTCATATTTCGTCACATTCCCAAATTTATATTATTCTGATAGAGGCTAGCATTTAAATCGAGTAATGCTTAAGCCACTTGTGCAAAACCAAGCATTTAGCACCATTTGAGATGCCACAGGGTGTCTAAGAATCCACACAGAGCCCAGAAATATAGTACTGGATTTATAAAGGAATGTTTCTAGAAAAATTGCTTAGAGCCAGGCAGCATGATAATCCATGGAACTTCTCAAATTAGCACACAGGTTTGCTCCTATGTGCTAGGAAGTGTTCCAGATCTTCATTGCCTATAGTGACAGGTTAGGAATCTAGCTGATGTGGAGGAACTGGCATACAAAGGTGAATAAGAAACCGAATCATACCTTCAGTTTTTTCAGATTCCAGTTATAATCTCCTGATAGGCAAATATTTACAAATTATTGACAGAATTCACACACATCCTTAGGATTTACCCCAGATGAATAGGTAGGAACCAGTCTTAAAAGCCTACAACTCTACTCAGGTGTGAGTTTTTATCAGCTGCACTTGTTTAGTGACACCAGAAACAGAGAACTGAGAAAGTTTCTCATTTCATATTATCAATCACACCGCTCTCCAAGACAAATTTAAAGACTGACTGACATAGAATGATACTCTCCATTTTTGTAAGCAAAGGAACCTTCAGTTCTTTCCTCTAGCTCAATATATGTTGAAAAGGTCAGAACTTAATGAACCTGACAATTGCTTGGTTAATTGCGGTGTTTTAGTAGTCAAAAGAAATACCTCTTTGCCAAATGCCAGCTGAATTGTGGAAGAGATTTACAAGTTTACACGATCATGTCAGTTATCTAAGCTAAGATTTAAAGTGTTTCTACTCAATTATTACATGCAAATTCATATACATTTTTAAGATCATCTACAGTCAGATGTAATGTGTGCATTCTAAGGGGATTTAGAGGCTCAGTGGTTCCTACAGTTTACCTACAGCATCTCTGTATAAATAAGAAGAGAACTCACATGGATCTGTTTACTTTCTCTCCAGTGGCTTACACAGTATTTAAGCACTTCATTTTATAAGGACTGTATTGTTTCTGCTCCTGGGCAAGAAATCTAATTTAGATGCCTATAACAGATTCACTGGATCTGAGCTACAGTGTTTTAATACTCAAAGACTATGCATTATCCTACTGATGTGATTTGCAAGCCTCTGAAAGTAATATTATTAAGTGTTACAGAGGAAAAGACAATATCTCTGCCTTACTCTATGCTATTTTTTAACTTTCCTAGTTAAACCAGTGATCTACAGTTACAGGCAGAGGCAGATAACAGCCCTTATTAACCCAGCACACGGTGGAATAAAAGTTAGTTTAAGCATTTCTCGAAGGAAATATTTGTGCTCTTTTCACCATGCACATTTTTGCTTAAAAACACTAAACATCCTCATCTTTACGTTCATGCTATTCTAGATACTCAGTATTGTGTTAACTTCTCTCTCTTGTAAATTCCTTCAGCAACCCGGGTATCATTAGCAACTTCTCACACTCATAAAAATAATGTTTTGCTTAACAGAAGCTGCACACATTCTTGGCTCATGCTGTAGCATCAGCATTAACAGATACATTACACGGTGTTCTGACAAATAGCAGAAACCAGCTTTTCATCTTAGTAAACGTGATTACATCATTAGTAATCAAAATAGGCAGAGGCTCAACTGTGCTGCTGCATTGCATTGAATGTTTCACAGTACAGCTTGAGTCAGGGAATAGGAGATACAAACATAGAATAAACTATTGTGTTTTGGGAAAGGTGGAAAGAAAGATAAGGAGAATTCAGTGACATAGATAGTATCTCTTCTACTCCATTTGCTTTCATGGCCAGAAGTTAATGTTTCAGCTTCAGCTTTGGCAAGGTTAGACTTTTGCCTATATACAATTAGTGAGGATTTAGATGAACTGTTTTGCTCCTTGAGAGATGGGAATGGCAATCACTATATCACATGTCATCAGGGAACTAGGTGAGAACACCTTCAATTGTTCTAACTATACTTTAATGGATACATCTTTCCACAACTATAGGTTTTCACTTCTAAGAAAAGGGTTCCTAACTGCATTCTACTATAAAATAATTAAATAAATTCATATGTATATTTGTATGTCCATGGATATGTGTATGTGTAATGTACATTCATGCACTGAGATGCTGTGGGCCACCCAGCTGGAAAGCAGCTTGGCAGAGCAGGGGCCAGCACTGATTCCTTGTCTCAAAGAAGGCAGGTGATATCTGAAGCTGCATTAGACGAAGTATTGCCAGTAAGTCAAGGAGAGTGATTCTTCCCATAGTCTCAGCACTGGTGAGGTGAAATCAGGAGAGCTGTGCCCAATTCTAGACTCCTCAGTACAACAGAAACATGAACGCACTATAGAGAATATAATGAAGGCTCAGAAGGATGATGAAAGGAGTGGAGCACCTCTCCTATGAGGGAAGACTGAGAGAGCTGGGTCAGCTCATCCCAGAAAAGAGGAGACTTTGGAAAGTCTAACTAATGTTCATAAATACCTAAGGAGAAGGTGCATAGAAGAGAGATCCAGGCTCTTTTCAGTGATGCCCAGAGAACCAGAGTCAATGGGCACAAAGTGAAACGCAGGAGGTTTCCTCTGAACATCAGGAAACACTTTTATACTGTTAGGCTGACGAAGCACTGGCAGAATCCTTGGAATTACTTAGAACTGTTTAGATACAGTCCAGTGCAAATGGCTCCAGGTTATCACTGCTTGAGCAGAAGTGTTGGACCAGAGGTTATTCAGAGGTCCCTTCCAACCTCAGATATTCTGTCATTTTGATTCTGTGATTATGTATATGTTTATCATATCACATAAAAAAAAAGACATACCTAGACACACACACACGCACACACACACACACACACACACACACACACACACACACACCTGTATATAAACTGTTTGTAGTATTTCTGTATTGTTTTGCATGCACTAATTTTGATGGGTTTTTTTAACATTAAAAGAGTTTCTTTAAAATGCATTCAAAAATCGAAAATTTATGACAACAGCAGCACCATATAGCCAACAAAATAGTTTCTTATACTTTGTAAACAACTGACAAAAGGTCCTCTAAAATCCAGGTTTTGTGTATTTCTTAACTTGTTTGTTAACTTTGTAAAGAATGCTATCGAAAGTCACAGGAAAAATATTTGATAAACTTGTAAATTAACAACTCAAATAAATAATCTAAAATACTTCAGCATTAACAAGGTTTCAGGATGTCACCAAATTTTTCATCTCCCCAAATCTCTTAAGAATGAAAATGGGCATAAATTATGTGTTTTGTATAGATCAACATAAAATATCTGAAACATCTATTGAAAGCTGTTCTTATTATAATATTATCTATTATTCAATATTGCCTATTACCTATATTATTACATATTATAATGTGAAATAAATTCTTATGTTAGCCAAGCCACCAATCTTTCTTTTTTGACTTGAATGAAAAACTACGAACCATTTTAGTTTAGAAGATGGTTCCAGGCAAATCAAAGAAGAAAAAAAGTTTCTATGGCAACATTGCAGTTTCTATTTCATTTTCAGCTTCATGATAGTTTCCATTTAGAGTGTTAATATTGGCTTGCCTTCTCCTAAATTTATCTACTGGATTATGAATTACATTGTTTGGTATTGTACTACTAAGTCTGACTACATTGCCAATATAATTACTGTACCTTAAGAGTCAAATGAGGTATCATTTTCCAGTGTGTTAATAATTTCTGCATCTTTTTAATGTGAATTTGAAACTAAGGAATGTAAATAGTTTTGTGGTTTTTGTTTTGTTTTGTTTTCCAAAGGTCCAATGATTAGCTGCTGATTTTGACCTGGTTTCTTTCCAGAGAGCTCTTCACTTAATTTTCAGTGCAATGAAAATGACAGAGGGTTTTATTTGATACCTATTTAAGTATAAACTAGAGCAGGAAAAAAAATACCCTTTTGGTAATAAAAAGAAAATTTTCACTTTCACTTCTCAATATTGTTTTGCTGAAATTCTGTTATCTCTTAATTCTAATTTTAAAAATACCTCGCTTCTTTAGCATTATAGTTGCTACATTTTTGATGCAGTTTTCAATAACAGACCAGCACCAGTGTATATGACTTAATTTCCAGATTAAATAGAACAGAAAGTTCAGACGAATTGCCAGTATATTACTGTAAAACATTTCTTTCTACATTTCCTTATAAGCAGATTTTAAACCTTTTTTTTTTCACGTACACAACTCCCTAGTCACCTACCTCTTTGCTATATAAATGCAGCTCAGCAATAGCTAAAACATGTGTTACTAGCACTGTAACAGAGACTGAAATGTTTAATGGCTTAAACATTGTTAAAATCATTGGAGGACTTTTGTCCACTATAGAAAACTGCAACGATCCAGCTGTTCATCTGTGACTATCAAAACCCACATCTTCCCAAATATGCCTACTAACCAGAATTTGGACTGTGAGTGGAACTTGGGATAAGATAAAGGGGGTACTCCAGAAGTGAAACTGGAAGAGAGACTGGCATGTTGGTGGCTCAAACAATCAGGGACGAGCTGCCCATGTTCAAAGCAACCTCCCAGGTGCAGTGGGAGAGCAAACCTGACTCCTCAGGCTACAGCTGGTGTCGAACCAGGTAAGGACAGAGGCAAATCCTGCCAGGCAAAGAACTGTCTCTTTGTCCTTACTCAAGTGACCCAGCTGTGATAACTCCCCTTTGGGGAAGTATTGGGGCATTCACACGTAGCCTGAAGGTATCAATCTCTGCTGCTGGGCCATAATGGGTCTTAATGGATTCAAATTCATTGCTGTAATAGGCAGCTGTATCTTAGAAGGTGTCAAAGACTCCTGAAGTGTCCCATGATCCCCATTACATCATCCAGCTGAAATTCCCCACTCCAAGGGAGGTACCTGGACTTCCCTACCTGAGCTAATATAAACCAAATAGCTTTTGTGTGCTGTGGATTTACTCCATAACCTGGTGATCCAGTCTGAAATGTTCACTTAACAAAGATGGTAACCATCACTTCAACAGACATCAAAAATCCCAAACAAGTCTCATCTTGAGGCCTACATGTGGTGAGGTCTTTCTACTCTTATCCTTTCCTTCCCTTTCTTATACATTTTCTTAAGCGATATTTTAATGCTCTTACGTTGTAAATAGCTACATACCTGTTTTTCTGTGCAACCAAATTGTTCTACAATAAAGCCTACATGTGTGTGTTTAAAAACACCAGTCATTCAGTGTTGTTTCACTCTGACCTGCCCCAAGGGATCCATTAACAGGGTGGGTTACTCTCACCTTCTCTTTCATCAATAAGTGCATAGCACAGAACATTATCAGCTGCCATGAAGAAAGTTAACTTCACTCCAGCCAGGCCCAGTACACTAACTGAAAGGAAAATGATTGATTGTATGGAATTACAGAAAAGAATTCCTACTTAGTTCTCTGGGGAAAAAGAAAAGAAAACAAACAAACAAATGAACAAACAAAAAACCCACAAAAAACTAATCAAACAAAACCAAATAAACAAACAAACAAACAACAAAAAAAAACCCCCCAAAACCAAACAAAAAAAAAGAGGACCTGAAGCCTGAATCACAGATTCATAGAAGCTTTCATAGGAGTGGAGATCCAAATGCTCACCAGTGGTCAATTAGGTCAACTCACTCAAATCAGGGCTTCTGCCAACACTGGATTTAGTGATCTGGTCTAGCTAATTCATTCAGCAAAACCTTCAATGAAGAAGGTCACTTAACCCTTGAAAAAACTGCTGCATTTTTTCACTGCATTCCAAGTGATTCCTCCCCAAGCCTATGTCCAATCTGAACTGTCCATGCTAAGTTAGAGAGTTTGTCTCTTCTTACATTTTATGGTGTGCTCAAGAATGTGGTTCCATGATCTTACCTTCACGTTTCACATTGCTATTAGGTCATCACTTAGGCTCCTTTTCCCTAGACAGAACAACATCACTTCTTCTGCTTCTCCTTTCCTAGATATACCATCTTGGTAGCCCACCCTTGGACCTTCTCCAATTTGTTCCTATGCCTTTCAAATCCTGGAGTATAAAATTGGAAACAATAGTGTGGGTGCAGCCTTAGCAGCACCAGGTATTATGGGAATAATAACCTCATATTGCCTGGAGACATAATTTTTTGTGTTGTAGAACAATATAGAGTTTTCTTAATTCATATTGTTGACTCATCCTCAGGCTGGTATCTGTCATAAACCCTATGTGTTTGGGGTTTTTTGTTGTTGGTTGGTTTGTTCTGTTTAGGTTTTGTTGATCTTTCTGAGCATATTTATTATTCTCCCTGTTTTTTCTAAGTATGTTATGAAATCTGCAGTTACTTCTCTCCAGCTTCACAACTCTGCCCTTCTTGTGAATGTGTTGGCCCAATCCTCAAGTTTATTAAGACCACCCTGGGTGAAAGGTTACCACTCATTTTTTTCTGATTCTGAACAGGTTTGCTTTTAAACACAGAGTATTCAGAAGTTGCAGATTATAAACTGATGAGAGTTTTCACAAGGACACAATAACGATGATGTTTTTGTTGTTATGACGATGGTGATTACATAATTTAAAAAATACCTGAGGTGGAAGGAGGGGTAATCTGATATAAGCAAGCAGCATACTTAGGTCATTGCATCGCCTCTGCATATCATATTTCACCCACATCATTAAGGCATGGAAAATGGTCTCTTCATCAGGAACATTCACATCATCACTGGCAAGAAGTTTATGGAGCTCTTCGGCAGGCAGAAGTAAAAATTCTTGATTTCTTATAACTTCCATTATATTCTCCTGAGAATAAAAAAGTATTTCAGATTCAGTAATACTGCAAGAAAACAAAAATAACCATTACAGCTAATAAGCCATAGGATTAGTCAATATCTGCCATACCCAGATATGGGTATGATCTGCCATATCCTTGCAGCTCATGAGAAAAACAAAACATAAATTAATAGAGTTCAACAGCTCTAGCTGCAATTCATATGTAAAAATATTTCAAAAACAATAAGAGGGATTATATGGTAATATCATAATTAAAAATTGTCAGAATTACTACAGGCAACTGTTTTGTAATTTTTACAAACTCAGTCGTAACTGAGCATATGAAATATATTGTAAGTCTTTATATGCACATACTACATTTTCCTGGGTATTTTCACTGTCTTCCTTTCACTATTTCTTAAGTAACTTGTCAGTCATATAGAGTTATGAATATCTAGATTTCTCTCTACACATATGACAAGACTGGGGGGAAGATCAACATCATGAATTAAGGACTATTTTTTTTACGTTGTTCAGAACAGATCTTTAATATCCAGTTATTATGCAAACAGTTTATAGCAATTATGATCTCACAGTATTGAGAACTATTATACTGTTGTGGTTTAGGAATAGTGTTCCCCAGTTCAGTGCCCCCAGTACAACTTTCCAAACTGCTGACACTCTCTTGCTCCCCTGCTTTTCCTCTCACCCACTGTGGTGGGCTGGAGAGAAAAGCTGGAGGCACAAAAGGTAAAGGTCACTGGTCGAGATAGGAACAATTTATTGGAAACAGCAATGAGGTAAGGACACAAACAATAACAGCAATAATACTAATGGCAGAGGGTACAAGAAAGAAAAGGATTCACACAGAACACAGCCCCCACACCTCCTCCCCCATTCCCTACAGCCAATGCCAGAAGGATCCCTCTGTCACATTTACTAGACCAGAAAGAACCCCTTCCCCTTGGAAGGGACCTTTCCCTCCCACTCCTGGCAATGACATAAGGTTTTACAGACCTTTTTACTGCAAAAAAAAAATTAACCTTATCCTGGACAGAACCAGGACAAATAAAAATAGGAATAACTAAAAAAACCCCTAAAACATCCCCTCCCATAAACTACATAAAACATATAAACAAACAAACAAACAAAAAAATTGCATTTAGTTGTCTGAATCCTAAGGACTGAATTAAGCACTTCCTGAGCTACCTACTCTTCATCAACAAGACACAGTAGAATCACAATTCTACAGATATTTTTTTCCAAACATTCTTTTTAGGGTGCTTCTTCTCTGTGGAAAATTGTAAATATGTTTTCATTTTCTCAATCCATAGAAAATTATAAGAAGAAAGTGAAGTAATTGAAGACTGGAGGCACAAGAGAAAAAGAACTAAATCTTTATATAAACTGCAAATGTAAAAAGCAATATTGGGAACAGTAAATTGCAACATCTAATAGATGAATAATAATAATGAATTTCGTTGTGTTGTTTTGGATAGAATTTTTAAGATGAGAAGTTGGGAAAGAATGACAAAACATCAGTCAAGGACTTAAATGTAAGAATATCAAAACTGAGGGAAGTGGGTAATTCTACTGCTATACCCATGAGATTCAGTTTTTAGTACATCAAAATCCAATCAATGCTGCCTATAATTGCTTGTTTGTGTCTGGACTTTTAACTCTACATATAAGATGCTGACACAACAGAAAATCAAAGATTTATATGTGGTCATGGACAATATTAACCATGCTGTTAAGCTACCTTAACATAATTGTTAATTGGATCAAAACATGACTCAGTTCTTTGTGAAATTACTACATTAAATGTCAATAGGTCCCTAAAAATGTAGATTTTTGTGGAATGAGGTTTTAAACCATTACCTCCTGATAAAGTCTAAATTGTGTGCCTAGAATATTTTAGAATAGCTTGGAAATGTGAGGGAACTAGTTTGTAGGCAGGCACTTAACCATAAGCTGGCTTAATTCATTTTAATTATAAAGTCATAAAATTTCATTGCACTTCTCAATAAAATGATTTATAAGACAAAGTTTAATTAAGCCTGGTTCACCTGACATTAAATCCCATTATGAAAAAAAATATAACTCTACCTCTTAATAGGAACCAACATCAAACTTTGCAAATAGCATATTAATCCAAAGACCTAATATTATAGAGAAGCATTGTGATGGTGGAACACATTTCATGAACTAACAGAACTTAATTTATTAAGAATAACATTCTAAGCAGGAGCTTTGACTTCAGAACAATAATTTTAGATTTGATTAAGGTTTTTTTGGTCATCTTTAATTGTTTTTTATCTGCATACACGCTTAAAGAAAAATTATTCTAGCCTCTGTATTGATTGCAGAATCAAAAAAAGTTTTCAGACAAAACATATAAGCTCAAATCTCTTTTTCTAAACATCTGGACTTACATAAATTTCATGTTACTTGGGCATGAGCATTGCAGAAAGTAAAAGGTATATATTATGTTTTATATATATTATAAATATACCATATATACTCATATATATAATATAAATATCATATATATAATTCTGATTTATATTTAAAAACTGGGGTTTTAATCTTCAGAGGTAAAAACTCTCTTCTTCAACTTATTAGCATTTCCTGAACTTAATAATGAATGTTAAATCTTCCTAGATAACATTTTAATTCCTTGAGATTAATTTCACTTGGAGCAGCAAGGCATGTTTCAATGGCTAGATGTTTTACCACAACAGAAATAATTTCTTATATGCTAATTGTGGAAAAATATCCACCTTTTTTTTTTTTTTTTTTTTTTTTTTTAATGTGACTAGTCTTGATTTTTGCACTTTAGGGAACAGGATACAACAGGTGTCTGTGACATCTTTTCAGGATACATTAAATAAATTTTTAATTCTCCAAAGATTAAGCTGCAAGATAGGAATTGAGATACACAGTTATGGAATCACAGAATCATTACAGCTGGAGAAGACTTAAGATCATCCAGTTAAACTATTAACCTAACACTGGCATCTTCGCTACTAAACCATGTCCCAAGTACCACATGTAGATGTTTTCTGAATACTTTCAAGGATGTTGATTCCACACTATGATCACCCTTTCAGTGAAAAAATTTTTCCTAATATCCAATTGCATTTTTCCTTGGCACAAGTGGAGGCCATTTCCTCTCATCCTGTTCCAGTGAAGTGCTTTCAGGAATGCCTAGGTCCTCATGGGCACATAAACCTTTATTATGAGAACAAGGGTACTGAACCTTTAAGCACGCTGAAGATTATGTGACAGAGTTCTATGAGTCTCCAGAACCTGCAGTTTTTGACTCTAACACTTCAAGAGGCTTTGTAGATTGGTCTTCACTATCTTGTAAGTCTCATAAGATGCACTGGGCAGGTTCTGCATGCATCATTCACACAGCTTTTCCATGTTTTAATTCAGTGGAGTAGTAGATTTTTGCTTTTCATTCAGGAAATGTAACTTACAGTAGAAAGTATGAAAGTCTCTGAACCTGCTCGGATGAAGCTGTGTCACTTGACTGCTCTTCCACTTTCTCAAAAGGACCATGCAGTAACCATTGCTGTGGGGTTATATCATTTCAGTGGTAGAGCTGTTTCACTTTTAAACCTTTTTAGCAGTACACAAGGTTAGCATTAAATAATAATTAAATAATGAAGTAAATAAATAATTAAATTATGTAAGTAAATATATTAATGTATTAAATGTATTAAATAATGTAATTAAATAATGTGAGCAAATAATTAAATAATGAAGTATTAGAAGAATAGAACTGTGTAGACAAAACATATATATATTTAAAGTTAGATAAGCAATCGCCAAAGTATCTAATAGATTGTGCATCATAGGAACAGAAAGGCTCTAGTAAAATTAAATTATTACCAAATGGAATTTAATACCATATATCTTTATAATGATGTCACCAACACAATTGAATTAGATTTTTTTAATGTTAACTTGTAACGATTATTATTCCACACAGAATCAAATTATCTTGCAAAAGCTAGTTTTCATTGATGTGTATTTCATTCATGTATCAGTTATAATGAAGAATCAGAAAAATATTAAATAATTTCATATGTTGACAAAGAATGTCATATTCTGAGAGTGCTCTTCAGAACTTGCTACATCACAGTTACCAAGGAAGTAAAATGCTTAGCAGGTGTTTTGAATGTTTCTGGTCTTATTTAAAATATTTTATATTTTTGTGATTTGGATGCTGTGACATTAACAATTAAAAAATTAAAGTCATATAAACTAATGCCAAAAAGTAGATATCCATATACTAGGCTTTCACTTAGTACATCACTAATGTCCATACTATTTTAAATTCATATTAGTTTTAGTTTAGAACTTAAGTTGTCATGAGAACATCTAAATAAATGAATAAATAGTTCATATGATTTTCATATTAAATCATATTGGTAGTATGCTTTCTGAGGTGATAAGACATGAAAGAAAATTTAAGATTTTGGTCAATTCCCAAGTTATTTCAGTCTGGAATTATTGCTGCTGTGTTACATTTAATTCACATATCTTATTTTTATGCCCTGTTTTCTGCATCAGCTGTGTATCATATAATACTACACCCCCTTTACAATACTGTGTAACTTCTTCCCTAAGGAGAATGGACTTTTCAGCCCATTGTGAACTCCCATTACGCAATGATATGACCTAGGCAAGAAGGCTCCTAAAAGGCCTGGATGAGATTTTTATGGAACAGGTCCTAAGGGAGCTCACTTAAAAAGATGCCATCTTTGATATCAGACTGATGACCTACTTCTAGTGGGGCTCCACATGGCTCCATCTTCGGCCTTGTGCTCTTCCACTTCTTCATAAATGACTTGGACACAGGACTGGGAGGGACACTAAGAAGGTTCACAGATGATAGAAAACTGGGAGGAGCTGTTGACCCCCTCAAAGGCAGGGAGGGCCTGAAGAGAGACCTTGACAAATCAGAGGACTGGGCAATCACCACTTGCATGAAGCTCAACAATGGGAAGTGCTGGATCCTGCACCTGACATGGAGCAGCTCTGGATGCACAGACAGATAGGGGGAATTGGATGCTGAAGAGCAGTGCCATGGAAAAGGATCCGGGGGTCCTGGTCAGTGACAAATTGAACACGAATCAGCAGTGCCCTGGCAGCCAGGAGGGCCAACCCTGTCCTGGGGGGCATCAGGCACAGCATCACAGCCAGGCAAGGGAGGGGATTGTCCTGCTCTGCTCTGAGCTGGGGCAGCCTCACCTCCAGTGCTGGGGGCAGTTCTGGGCATCACAATATAAGAAAGATAGCTGTTAGGGAGCATCTAGAGGCAGGTAATAAGGATGGTGATTGAGGGAAAGCCTGTATGAGGAGTATCTGAGGTCACTTGGTCTGTTCAGCCTGGAGGAGACTGAGAGGAGACCTCATTGCAGTTACAACTTCCTCATGAGGGGAAGAGGAGGGGCTGGTACTGATTTCTTCTCTGTGATGACTAGTGAGAGGACCCAAAGGAATAGCCAGAAATTGCATCAGGGGAGGTTTAGGTTGGATAGTAGGAAAATATTCTTTACCAAGAGGGTGTTTGGGCACTGGAACAGGCTCCTCAAGGTAATGGTCAAAACACTAAACCTAACAGAGTCCAAGAAGCTCTTAGGCAAATGGTGTGACTCTTGAGGACTGTCCTGTGCAGTTGTACTAGATGATCCCTGAGATCCCCTTTCAACTTGACACATTCTATGATTCCGTTCTCTGACTTGAATTGGCCCAGATTGGTTTATTTGTCATTGGAAAGGTTCACAGTACAATTTTAAATACGTAGCAGTAGAGATCAGTATTGGGAATCATCCAGAGGCACTTTGGATTTAAAAGGCTGCAAGTAGCAGAAATATAGAATCACAGTGAAAATTGTCACAATGGTGCAGTATTGTATAGAGTGGTTACATCGTGGTAGTGACTCTGGTGATTTTCTGGTTTTGCTGTTACTTGTCTAAGATTTACCACTAGCGCTTCCCAAGTATGGAAAATATGAGCTGCCCCAGCTGTTTAAATTGTGCTGTTTCCACAGCAGGAATGCAACCCTTCTCACATAGATAACAGAATGACAGTTTTCTGGGTTTAAATTATAACACTTCAGGAAAGTAGTCACCATGGCAATCTCAGTTTCTCACCCTCCTAGCACAACTTTTCCTTCTTTCCTACTGCACTGCTTTTGGCTGTGATGGAGCTCATTTTCTTCTTAATAGCTGGTGCAGTGCTGCTTTTTGGACTCAATATGAGAAGAATGTTGATAACCTGTTGATTAATGATAATACTGATTTATGTAAAGGTGAGCATATTTATGTCCTAATAGAGTTTCTCTCTGGTTTATGCTGATTACAGGCACATAAGAGGAAAACAAAGAAAATGAAGGGTAACAAGTCTAACAGGAAACTCACATAAATCAAATCTGATTAAAAGAAAACTGGAAATCAGAAAAAAAGTATTCCTTGCTGTGGAGAGAGCAGAAACCATCTCTGAAAAGGCAAGCTCCCAAGATAGAGCCCCATGGAAGACAATACCTTAGATAAGAAATTCTTTGCTTAGAGCGACTAATACCAAGAAGCCTCTCACCCCCCTGTAGACCCCTGTGTTATCTTCCTGTAATTTTAGTGGTCCATTTTCCTCTTAGATAGTTGGTTCCTTTTTTTCCCTGAAGTCTTTTGTAGATTGGTTAGCTATAGAATTGCTTTGTTAATTGGTGCAAAATACAAAACCCTTAAACCCTATAAAAGTCCTCTTAGAACCTCCACCCATGGGATTTGCTGGACAGGACCCCTTTGTAGAAGAAATAAAGACTCTATGGAATCTCCTCGTCAGCACTTCTCGATCTCTTTCTCTGCTGTCTTGAAAGGTACATTGTGAGCCAGATTTCAATCCGGGGAAGTGTACCTTGTTGCTGAGAACTGCCTGGGAACAGGGACTAACAGAGACCCCCTCACCGACAACACCTTGCTGTAAAAGCATTGAGCTCTGGAACAGATTTCCAGTGGATAGGACAGGAACACGTCTGTGTAAAAACAGTGAAAAAACAGGATGCAGTTTACAATAGGCAAGGTTGGAAAGGTCATCCAGTCCAACCTCGCTGCTCAAGCAGGGTTATCCTAGAGCACATTGCACAGGAGTGTGTCCATATGGTTCTTAAATATCTCCAATGAGGGAGACTCCACAAGCTCTCTGGACAACCTGCTCCAATGTGTGGTGACCTGCATAGTAAGGAAGTTCTTTCTCATATTTGGGGAACTTTTTGCTAATCAGTTTCTGTCCATTTCCTCTTGTCTTATTGTTTGACACCATCACCTTGACACTCTCCCTTATCATATTCATAGACATTGATGAGGTCCTCTCTCAGCTATCTCTTCCCCAAAGCCGAACAGGCTCAACTCCCTCAGCCTTTCCTCATAACAGAGACGTTCATCATTTTCAGAGACCTCTGCTGGACTTGCTCCTGGAGCTCCATGTCTCTCCTGTAATGAGAAGCCTAGAATTGGAAACAGCACTCCAGGTGTGGCTTCACCATGAGTGAGTAGAGGGGAAGCATCACTTCCCTTGACCTGCTGGCAATGCTTTTCTTAATGCATCCCAGGATTCTGTTGGCCTTCTTGGCCACAAGAGCTCACTGCCATCCCACGGACAGCTTGTTGTCCATCTGGACCCCCAGGTCCTTTTCATGGCCTGAGAGCTGCTTTCCAGCAGGTCAGTCCCAATCCTGTACTGGTGCACAGAGTTATTACTCTCCAGGTGCAGGACCCTGTTTTGTCCTTGATGAATTTCAGACAGTTCCTCTCTCCAACCTGTCCAGGTCCTTCCGAAAGGCTGCACAGCTGTCTAGAATATCAACAATTCCTTTCAGCATTATGTTAAACAGTTTCTCAAAGCAGGAAACTGCCTTGGAGTCCCTTTCAGTTTTTGTTTCAACTCAGTTACTCTTCTGTTGAGCCTAATAACATCTGATTCACTGAAGATTGCTTCCTATAAAGGTACCAACTCAAAGACATGCAGAGATGGATAATTTGCTGCTTTCACACTAGCTTTCAGAAGCAATCATTCTGAACATTAAAATGTATGTCTAATACCCCATTTGAACTTGTCTGTCTTCTACTCATACAAACTGGTTCTTAATATGAATTTCTCAGTCTGATTAATGAGCCCATTAGCACCAAAACTTAAAAGCCTCAAAATAATCTCTTGGGTCTTTAACAACTCAAATGGACTGAGTGGTTATGGTCTTGCTTTTACAATTCATTCACAGTCCTGTAACTGTATAATGTTCAGGAGTGAAAACAAGATACTTAATCATTAAAACTCTCCTTTGTGGTAACACCTAAAAATATACTTGTAATCTCATAATCATTCACTGATTTATTCTGACCCTACTTAGCCTTGAAATGTGATGGAATACAGAACAAAGCCAGGGCTGAGGGCATATGCAAGATCATGTCTATAATAAAAGCCAAGCCTCTACTTTAATAAATGATTAATAAATATTATAATTAAGATAGTATTTCAAAACGTAATTGGAACATCAATCAGAGCACTAGAGTGAATTTTTTTTTGTATTACTGTTCTTCAAACTTGAATTAAAAACAGGTAGCCATTAAAATCAAAATGCATTCATGGGTAATTTCAAGATCATAGAGGAAAAATTAATTTCTCTATGACTCTCCACACCATAAAAATTTGCAATACTCTTTCCTGTATCCACACTATGCATCTCTAAAGCTTATGTGTTTTGTGTCATGTCATGTATGCTGTTTCTGGAGAATGTTTCAGTTAAAGTTTTGTTTGAGGAGTGAAACATTTACAAATGGTAGTTTATATTAGTATTTCTTATACAGCAGTTATTTTAACTGAAACCAAATATTTAAAACATCCTATCAGAGACGTATGAAAATGTTCGCATTTCTAATTAATTTATAGTAAATCACTGTATTGAAAAATTAAATACCGGCCAAGAGCATTTTAGAAAACAAAAAACCCATCGTAGGCAAAAGACAAAGTTCAGGAATGGTCTGAGTTATGTGCCTGAGTCATTATTTGATATAATATCTTTTCCATTGTTGAATTCTGATTCACCTTTCAACTAGCATTCAGCATAAACTGAAGCACTCCTGAGAATTTTAGTATGGAAAAAGAGAATATATTTGAAATTAGACAAACATCAAAACACAAACATGATTCTGAGAAAGAACCACCTCTCAACTGAAAGGGGACTTCCAAAGATTTCCACACTACAAGCAAGTTTGAAGAAACTCATGTGGCAATCACTTTCTGACAGCACTTACAACCTTCAAACACAGATTAATGCTCAAGAATCAGTATCATGATACAAATTCAATTAATATTGGCCCTCTTCTAGATGACAGAAATTTTTGTGCTCCACAATATTTCACAAAATATAATGACTCATACAAAGATATAAAGATGTCTGACATTAACAATTGAATTTCCACACTCATTCCAACAAAATAATGGTATATAACATAAATAAGCACTGTATTCATGTTTTAAGTGATTGTCAAGATATAAAGCTTTTGAAAACTTGTCACATTAGGTTTTTTGATAAAACACTTTAAAGAACTATTAAGTGAATGCTGAAAATATATTAATCTTTTATGTAAATCCCAAAAGACAAATTTCAAACTGAAATGAAATTGTAAAACATTTGTCATCCTGCATATAATATTGATTATACTGACAGTTATTCTTGTTTTATTGCTGCTTTGAACATTACAAATTTGGAAGGAAGAGACATTATGTTTCACTCTTTCCAAGAGTGTAAGTTAACATCAAATAATCTCATGCTGTCAACTAACTGTAATATGCATTAATTTCTTAGTGTAAGTTCTTTATTTGGAAAAGGAAGGAGGCAAATAGAACTTTATAGCTGTGGCCTGCTGTTGATAAGTTTGTTTTTTTTCATTAGCCTGTGTTCAAATTCATAGAAATATAGAATCACTAAGGTTGGAAAAGTTCTCTAAAATTATTGAATCCAACCATTAACCCAGCACCATTGTGTTCACCACTAAATCAAATCCCAAAGAGCCATATCCATGCACCTTTTGAACACTTTGGGGGATGTTGATTCCACCACTTACCTGGGTAGCTTATTTCAATACTTGAGCACTCTTTCAGTGAAGAATGTTTTCCTAATAAAGCCTTGCACAGAATAATTTAGTGATTTATCTAGGTGATAAACAGTGTTTAAGTGTTCACGGGACATAAAAAGGGCTGCATGGGCTTACAGCAAGAGGTATATTTGTGACCAGTGATCAGATGCAATTTTGAAAATTATTAGAAGGAGTTTAAATGGTGAATATTCTATCTTCTCTGTGTATCACAGATTTTGAAAATTTGTGATTTTAGTGATTTCCTGTATGAGATGCTTAGAAGACCTTTGAGGCATTCTCTTCAATTTCTTTAACACCAGTTTGAATATATTCAGGTTTTGCCTTCATAGAATCCCTTGCAGCCAAATACACAATTTAAGCCATAAAAGGCAAATATTCCTTTTTGTTGTTGTTGTCGTTGTTTTAAATCTGTGGCTGAAATAGATTTGATGAAATCTCCATTCTTGACTAGAAGAAAATAATATCATATTCTCTCTTTAAACATATTTTGTGTCTTAAGTGTTTGTTTTTCTCCAGTAAATTATTTTCTTTTTACTAAGAAAGATACTGCATAGCAAATAAAACCTTACTTAAAATAAGCAATTTTCAGCTAACTATGAATTTTACTAAAAACTTGGAAGTGTTGATAAACTCTGGGAGTTCTTGTCTCTTCTCAATTTTAGTTAAACATAAAAACAGACAGCAGTAGATTCTATTCTCCACTTCTGCTACATTGTACAGTAACGATCTGAATGAAAATGAATCGAAGTATCTGTATTTTCATATATATATGCATTCTCCGGCAGGTACTAGACAAAAATCTTTAATAAGAGGGTCTGAATGCATTTCCAAAATATATTCTGAATTTCACTTCTTGAAAGGAAGACGTTTTTACCAAGCATACAATAAATAAGTCAGTTGCAATACATCTCAGCAGGTCCTGATGCATGTAACAGATTAAGAATGTTGAGACTTAAGAACATATGTTTAGAACATATGTTATTCAAATGCAATTTAGCTACCAAAATGTTAAAAAAAAAAAAAAAAAAAAAAAAAGAAAAAAAATAAAAGAAAAAAAGTGGATTTTAATTCAGGAACTATTCTACTGAATTCATTAATCTATTCTGATACATATAAAATTTGTACTGAGAAACACACAAGTGTTTAAAAACCAGATTAGTACATTGTGATAACTTCCATGAGGAGGCCATAGCAATACATTTCTAAGATTCACTGCAAATAGCTAAACTATCTGGTGTACTTCTGAATTAATTTTTAAGATATTATATTTCTAAAATTGTTATCAAAACCTAATTAACATAAAGTTTATTTACTCCCCTAGGAATTTCACAACTCTAGCTCAGATTTTGTCTAAACCTATGCCAAGCTCTTTAACAAACATCATAATGAACTGTATGGGTTTTACAGATGAATTAGAATAGGTTTGAAGAAAAAGTCTGGATGTCTCTAAAACACGGATCCTCAGAAGAGTAGCAGAGAAGTTTAGCAATACTTTTAGTTCTTGCTCTGCATGTCAGTACATGGCTCATGTCTTCAGAATCAAAACAATCAGTGTGTTCAGTCTTATGAAAAGCACAAGATTGATGGAAAATTGATTAGGCTTGGAAACCATCTTGCCACAGGTCCAATTCCAAGTAGAAGGAGATACTTCATAACAGCCAGAGATTTCCACAGTTTTGACAGTTTACCCTTATGTGAAGTGATTGCATGTACAAGTTGTTATTTTCTAAATATGTAGCATAATTTTTTTGTGAAACACTAATTATTAACTCCACAGTAAGCCCATTACAGGATCCAATAGAATTTGTAGTTTCACTCCTAAGCTGATAGTTTTGGCTTTTTAAGCTACAGATATAGTTTTTATTGCTCTGGCCACAGACTTGTCCGTAGGATGTGCTTAGTTTATAAAGTCACCTGTCTAGAGGCTGCTATTTAGTAATTTACAAGAATTACCACATTTAAAAAAAATTATCTTAATTTCAATTATATGAGTAGCAAGTCCATAATTATAGCTATTATCAATTAAATGGTGTTTTTCATAATTGGAACTTGGTCAGTAATACCCCAAATACATATACAAATGCATGTGTATATGGGCATGTATACGTATAAACATACACTTAAAGTACAAACACACACTTAAATAGGACATTCCACCACAGGCTTTTGAATCTGATCTGGATCATAGTTCTAATCTCAAGAAATTTCTACTGAAAACTGAAAATTGTACAATGCCACAAATAAGTACATCTGAGTGCTATGTGAATATTACATTTTCACTTGATTGCACAGCAATGGAATGTAGGAAATTCAGACTCAATTGCATCAGGTTGACTGATGAAACAGGATGCTCACAGCCTTGCTGAGTCTAGCTTGGAGTATTTCCAAGCAGAGATTCCACAGCCTCTCAGAGAAAACGTCTACAATGAGTACTACTCTCACTGTGAAGATATTTTTTCACTTGGAAAATGCAACTTAGGACTGGTGCCCAATGTCCCCTCATTGTGCACCTTCAAAACAAGAATGATTTTATCTCTTCCATAACCCCTGATAGGCAGCTGAAAATACCATCTCTCTTAGCTTTCTTTTCTTTTTGAATGCCCCCTCAGATTCTCTTCATATATAGTGTGCTTCCTGTTTCAGGAAATTGGTTCAATTTTCTCATCAATTGAAATGCCACCAGCTGGAAAATGCATTCCATTACGGCATCATGAGCAGAGAGGAGAAATAATTTCTTTCAATCCTCTGGCTAATGCAACTGAGTATTTGGTTGGTTTTTATATAGATGCAGCATGCACCTTCATCAGAAGAGAATATTTAAATAATTTCAGTAGAATGTCCACACGTTAAAAACTGGCAATGTTGACTTTAGCTGCATGTCATTCAGATGGTCTGTAGACTGTTGCCCTCCACCCAGCAATCTAAAGACTTGTATAATAACTTTTTAAAAATAAAATCTCAGTGAAAAATTGTTCATGTAAGAACAGACCAAGATAAATTCAAAACATTCTGGTATGTTTCACATGTGAAGCAGGAACACTGATTAACCTTTATGAGCATTCCAGAAAATACAAAGTACTCTAGATGAAAGCAAAAAAGAGCAAATAACTTCCCCCACTCCTGCAAACAACAGCAAAGCCAACAATAAACAACATCAAGCATCTGAGATATAATAAAAGAAAACAGCTTTGACTCAGCTTGAATTTATTCATAGCAAACTATAATATTACTACATGCTGACTAAGAGGCCTTCTGTATAAATTAAATACGTGGAGAGATGAGGTATCAGCACCTTCTTGGCACATACTGGAAATTTAAGAAAATTAAAAGGATGTGACTGTCTGAGAAACAGCTTTGAACTTTTAACTAGAAGTCTTAAAAACCTAGTTCAATGTAGGATACAGAAGAAAGGAATTAGACTATACTACCTTTAGGAAAGTCTTTAATGAAGCAAAAGTAAAACTCTTAATTCTCATTAACCTTTTTATTTTGAGGAAAAGCAATTTCCTTACTTATCTGGCTGTGATAGCATTGTCCTCAGGCTTTACTGTATTTTGTTTAACCCTACCACAAACAGCAGCTACACTGGCTAGATATAACTGCTGAAAGGGTTTGAAGGGAGGGATGTTTCTTTAGTTAATGTTAGTAGTGCACAGCACTTCACCTTCTGAGAAATTATATTACTGTTAAGTACAATTTATTGCTCTTACAGCAATTAAAAAAATCAGACAAGTCTAGACTTATTTAAGACTTTGCACTAGGCTATACTGAACTACCAGTACACTGGCAAAATTTGATTTTGTGAAACTGCATATTTAAACAAACATATTTTGCCAATTTACATAATTTCTTCTTTTTTTTTTTTTTTTTAATTTAACTGGCGTAAACACAAAAAATTACAACTCAAGTCCTTAATTGCAATAGGAAGTGATACATAAAAAGCCCAGATGTAGCTTAGTTTCACAAATGGAAAAGATTCTCTGCAATTCTATTAATCATCAATACACAAGAACAGCAGTATTTATGCCAAAGGGTGAAGTATGCCTGTGAAACTTTGTATTTAGAAAGATCAATTTAAATCATAAGAAGTTTAAAATAACATCTCAGAATTGTCAGGACCTCAAAATAATTTAATGAAAATAGGTGAAAAAAATTTTGAATTTTAATATCATGTCTTTTCAGTAGGATCTATTTTATAAATCACATCAGATTAATTTCTTGAGCAGCCTTATCTAGGGACCTCATTGCCAGCAGAGAAGACTATAGAATTCTAACACAGATGTAAAAATATAAAACATAACGGACATTGATGTAAATGTGCTGATGGGAGATGCTTCATAAAGAGGAGTTGAGTTTCATACACATTTTCATGATTAATTTATCAAAATATACAAGCCTGATTAATTTATCAAAATATACAAGCCTAATTAATTTATTGCTGAGCTAGAATAAAAATATAAATAAAAAGAAATTTTGTGACCTCTCAAAGAGTAGTTTTTATTATCAATAATCTAATTAAGATGTAGTCACAGAATAAGGTGGTAGAACTTAAGAGTCCTTTTCCATTATTGACTCTAACGATGATAAAATATTCCAGTGGACAACAAAAGCTTAAGCTCTGTTCCAAGATGCAGATTGTTTCCATAACATAAAAAATTAGTTAAAAAAAAAAAATTAACAGCATTCCTTTACTTACAAATAAACACCTTTACACTTGCACAGAATACTCCACATATCTGATTAAATTAAAATTTCATTTGGTGTCAACTCAGAAATGAAAATTAAACACTGGATAAAGAATAAAATGTTTTGGTAGTGTCGTTGCATTAAAGCTGCACCACCTAGGACAGATCACAATCTAAAAGATAAGAAATAAAGTTATTAAACACTAGGAAACAATTTCTTGTTTACATTTATCTATTAAATCTGCATTAACATGAACTAACGAACAGTGTTTTGACTCTTGCATTCAGTAGCTAAATAAACCTGTAAGTCTCCTTAAAGCTTTCCCAGCCTACCCATCTCTAATCTCAGCAGGCTAGAAACCCGTCAGATAAAATTTGCATAATTATAAAGCATATAATATTTGTCATACTGAAAAAAAAAAAAAGATATAGGCTAAATAAATACAAATGTTAGCCAATGCCTAGAATTAAACAAATCTGAAAAATGTGCCATTATTTTATGTTTCTTTTCTTCTTATTAACATGAGTGTTGCAAAGAGATATATAAGGTATATATAATGGAAATTAAATGGAAATGAAAAGGATATTTTTTTGTTCTGAGCTTAATCAGTGAAAAAAATGTATTATACATGACAATGTTTATGCCTCACTTTTCCTGAATCAATCCATGATAGTTTTCCTGTTATGAAAGTGGATGAGTGAAATTACAACCAGCTCCCTAACAAAACAAACAAATGTGCTGAATAAATATTAAATCACTATAGCAAATAAGAAATCACTGCTTACTCAACTAATGAAAATGGAGTAACTATCCTTGTTTATGTGGAACTGTATGCACCACTAGAATTTAATGTCTTTGTTTGAAAGGATGACCTTTTCCACTGAAATCTGAAAACACTGAAAACAATTTAAATACTTTGACAACTTCTTAAGTATCTGGTCTCTGGAGCACAATTTAGGAGTCTGTTGTTGATGTTTAGGATTTCTGCACTTACAAAATAATCTAAACGGTGAAATTCGAATAGTTGTAGCAATGGAGGTACATCTGACTAGTGAGTGGTCACATATCCCTGATTTAGATGCAGGAGTTGAATGAACCATGAGCAAGAGAATTCTCATTGAAAGGAACAAGTGGTGCTCACTCATCTCCATAAACGAGGATGTGAAAGCCATATTTTATATAATCATTTGAAAGAATTGTTTGATATTTGATCTCTAAGTAGCTATTGTTACCGAGAGACTGAAGACAGATGACATTTAAATATCCTTTGAGAACCTTCTATTTCTCCATTGATGACAGAAGACACGTGGAAACCAAGCTTAGACGAGGCAACCAACATTAATATGACCTAGTCATCCAAGCTAACTCTGTCTTTTCGTTTCTATTCTGAATTTTAAAAGGTGGATAATAAGTGTTCGCAGGTGTAAGTACGAATTCATGGATGAACTAATATTTCTTTTATTGGGATAAGGCTATTCATTACTAATAATTATGTTTGCAAGGAAAACTGAAAATTATATGTGGGCTGTATGCATTTTTTGAAGGCCATGCCATTTATTTAAACATATTAGAAGTAGCAGGACATTTTGGTGGTCTAATGTTGTCTCATTTTCTACAGTGTTTTTCAGGTTCAGACATAATATTTTAAGGAATTAATAGAAGCAAAACACAAATAAAAAAATCATCATTGTTTCTATTAGTTTAATAATAAGCCAAATTTACCATCTGAATTCTGTAAAAGGACTGAAGTTCTGTTTAAATGATGCTGCATATTGTACACATTTTGCCCGTTTCTGTATTTTCAGATGGAAAGATAAATTCCCAAGTATGCAAGAAAAAAATGAAGTTTTAGGTATTCTTAGAGCAAACCACCTGGACTCACTGTCTTTTATAAATTCTCCCTAGAAACATTTTACTGTAAACAAATCTTGCCATTCTTAAATGAAAAGGAAACGGTTCTTTACTATCACTGGGATATAATGGCAGCAGTTTGAAGTGTTGCATCTCATAAACTACTAATCATCTGAACCTAGACTTGGATATTTTCTAATGTGTAACATGTAAGTAGCTCATTTCTCCAATATCAGAAATATTGACATTTTACTTATATAAATCAACACTTCATTCTCTGGATAGCCAGCATCCCTATGGGAATTTACATGAATTCACATATTTTTGTTCAGGGTTTTTTTTTTTTTTTTTTTTCCCATATATTAAAGTATTTTTCAAACTAAGATATTTACTCTATTTAAGTTTGTTTAAGACTACATGAGCTAGGTGTGCATGACATACCTTCATGACACTTGACAATGAAGGTTTCAAAAGAATGGTTAGATATTAGGAAAGGCTCCAGAATCACTGGAGCACTGAGGTAAATTCCTTGTATCTTTCCCTTAGTAGGCACACTGCAACCAACTATTATTACTCCTGTTGACTGAACTACAACATAGTTGTGTGCTGCAAGAAATTCTATGTATCTCCTGCAAGAAGTCTTTTCCCTGTGGTGACCAATGACAGGACCTGAGGGAATGGCCTGAAGTTGTGTCAGGGGAAGTTTAGGTTGGATATCAGGAAAAGGTTCTTCACCCAGAGGGTGGCTGGGCACTGGAACAGCTCCCCAGGGAAGTGGTCAAAGCATCAGCCTGACAGAGTTCAAGCAGTGTTTGGACAGTGCTCTCCGGGACATGATGTGATTCCTGGGAATGCTGTTCTACAAGGATGGGAGTTGGATTAGATCATTCTGGTGTGTCCCTTCCAACTCAGAATATTCTGTGATGCCCTGAAAAAAAAATCCACTGCCTCTAAGCTTTAACTTCCTCCTGAGCTAAGGAATTTCCTGTCTTCTCTGTGGATTCCTTGTTTAGCAAAATTTCTCTAAGGACATTCTAAATTTCTCAAGTATTTCTAAATTCTAAATTTCTGAAGTATTGCCCCTGCTGACCAACCTATTAAAGAGAAATTGGCCTTTGTCCCACACAATTCCTCTTCGTTCAGTTTTCAGTATTCATGGCTTAACAAAATGGCAGCCTGCTCCTCTGTAGCACTTTTTTAACAGGATATATCAAGCAGTAACAAGGAAAAGAAATAGATTAGCATGACACGGATGTTTAGAATAAAGGCAGGAAAACTAGTTAGGTCATTGATCTAGGTTTTTTGTGTATATCAAATATATTATGCATATACAGTTCACCAATTACTCTGTGACTAAGAATAATTTCTGCTTTGTCTCAATTTTATTCAAACAAATTCAATCTTGAGATGAAAATACATAGAGATGGAGAAGTCTATGTTTTTTTCTGCAGTTATCCCAGTTCGTTCCAGTGTTTAAGCAATCTTGTTGATGGAAAAGTGTTTTATTTCCAATCCATCTAAACTGAATTGGCTCTTGCTAAGATTTCTCTGCTAGATTAAAGAGCTCTTTAGTTCACACTAGTTTCTCCCTGTGGAGATACACTGTCATCAAGAACCTCGTCTTCTTTTCTTTTTAATAAGCTGAAACACCCTGAGCACTCTAAGATATTTATTGCAAGACATTTTCTCTTGTCTTATAATCCTGTGTGTCTCCCTTCTTCACACCCTCCAAATGTCAAGTGATTTTTAAAAATAGTGACATGAGAATTATACAAAATATTCCAAAATCCACCACTGCATCCTGAGATTAGCTCTTTTATTTTTTATTTCACAGCACCAGACTGACACAGAAGGGAGTTCTTTTCCACATATATATACACAGATATATATATTTCTATATTTATATATATATGATACTTGGGCATATATCTATATCTATCTATCTAGATATAGATTAATATCTATAAATGTATGTGTGCAAAAAGACACATACATATACTTGTATCACTAGCATATATTTTGAACTCCAAGTTTTACCTTCATCTTAATTGTGGTAAATTTCCTTTCAAGAACAATTTTCATTGAAGCATCCTGCTCTGGTCTACATGTGGGAAACTAGTGTAATTATTATAAGTAATTCATGTTTCTGTTAAGTTTCATGACGTTTATACAATTAGCGGTAGATACACTCACCATCTCACTGTAATTACACTGTTATTTTCTTGATTTAGCAAATAAAATACTCTATTTTTTTTCTTGAATCTGTTGAAAAGAAAGAATTAAAGTCTTCTCTTGGCACTTTCTACTGTATGTCTGCATTTACTGATTTCTACATTTTCTGCACTTTTTCATTACTTGCATTTTCTTAGCTAATTTTTAAGTTGTTTTTGTAGGTTTGTGTTTGAGGAAATTATTTATTTTGTTAGAATCCTCTGTGCAAGCATTTCCCTTCTTTCTGGGAATGCGAGATCAAAATACTTTTATGCCTAATTTTATGTTATACCTTTGATTTTAAAGATCTAGATCTCCTCAATATCTTGGTTTTTAATAACTATTTGTTCAAGTTGATTAATTTATTATAATAACTTTTTTACTTTTGCAATCAAGACTGTTAAGTGCTAACCATTTTTTGTTTATCATTGTTTTTATGTAAAGTCATCACATTAATCAATTTTATCTTTGAGAACCAATGGTTAAATGATGCTTTCAAACCATAGGGTCATGAGTTTATGAATTTTCTTTGGCTTATTAATTATTTGGTAAAGAAACCTGGCAACTACTATTTCCAGAAATGACTGGCCCCTACTTTTATTAGCAATATTTACTTATTACATTTTTTACATCTTCAAATCTTCCATAAGGACAATCCCTTATAAAATCTCTCACTTTTACTACTTGAATGACAACAGTATTTATTTTAAAATCTAGTTCTACAGGTCTCCAACAGACATTTTTTAATATTTTAATATTCTTCCATTTTCAATTTATCAGCATTTTTTTTGATAAGTGCTAATTCTTACTATTTACCTTCCTGCCACTCCATTTACCACTACTACTTTTCACTTTCTTCCTTTAATGAATAAGCCATATGATTTCATACCTGTGGAAGATATTCACAATAATCAGTTTGTATCTATCTGTATGAAATCCAGTTTCACACATTAAATAAAAACTTCTCCAGTTAGCTGCTTTGTCTTAACCTGAGTTCATAAGTAATTACATATCACTATGATATTTCTTGTCCCTTGCAGTTTCCTGTGCTCTAGCATTCTTCTCTTGGTCCTTCTTAGAGCATCATTTCAAATTCAGACCTTTCATTCTTCATCTTTTTTCCCTAGGGTATGTAACTAACTCACTTGTGGGCACATTAAAAATAATGTTAGTAAGTAACCAGCCCAGACAGTTCTCCATGGTTGTTATTACTCATGAATGCTCTGAAAATCGTTTTATCTTTGACAGACTTTGGACTGTTAAATTTATTAGAACTGGGTTTTGTTTGGGTTTGGGGTTTTTTTAATGAACTCTCCTTTTTATGGTAGAGGACACCCACATTAGAGACAAACCGAAAACATCTGATATTCTCTGAGAATTAGTAATAAGTAATAAGTAGAATAAGTAATATATATAGCCACTATAAAGATAAATAATATATATAGTTTAAAAATGCTAACTGAAATATTCTTAGCACTGAAAGCTGTAAAATTAGCCTCTAGAGGCATATTCTTTAGTTTGTGTTTATATTTTACATAATCCACCAGGGGGAGTTCTAACAATGAAATAGAAATATTGACAACAAACAAACTCACGGGAAAAAAGAATTTAAATACGCGATTGACATGACTTACACTTTGTGTTGAACACTACAATTTTCAGTCAAGCCTATGACAAGAAATTGGGAGTTTACTAACTATGGATTTGTATTGAAGTTGAAAAGTCTACTGTTCCAAAACTATGACATAAGGGAGAATGAAATGCAGCTACTTGATATTAAGTCTAATCTTTAGTGGCTTGAGGATTTTTGAGTAATTATTAAAGTAAATTATATTTAACCTTGAGTCAACTGTCAGTCTTTTATTATGGGCACTTCGGTCATACAGCATATCCTTATAAGTTCTGATTTTTAGCATTGGAAGTGCTAAGTGATAGATTTTCCAACTTTTTCATCCCACAGAAAAGCCCCAAGAAATATCCACATAATTCTCTACATCTTGCTCTCAGCAATGTTTCCCTTATGGAGGACACTTGGATTATACCAAGTGATTAAACACTGATTAAACCTGTTAACATCAGGTATGATGTTAATATGGCACCATTTTGAACAAATAATTTCAGGGGTTGCAAGCAAAGAAACAATATAAGGGGAGCCATGAAGGAATATGCAATACCACTTTAAAAAGTTGAAACAATCTTAACAGGGTGATTCTAGAAGTATATGTGTTTCCCAGCTGGTATAAACAAACATTAGCTTTAATGCCTCCAATGAAATTATATCAATTTAAATGACATTCTTTTTTGCTACTCTAAATACTTTTTAAATACTAGATGTGATAATGATCTCAGAATCAAGTAAGGCTATTTCCTTCTAAAAAGCAACTGATTCGTCTTCTTTTGAAGCATGTTTTAATTTTTGAAGAAATCCAGACGCAGTCATTATCAGACAGGCTTTTGCAATTCCAAAAGATTAGAAGTGATTTAAAGGAATCACTCAAACAAAGAGGTGTTTTTTTTTCTTCTTCCCATCTTTCCTCCATTCTTTCCTTTCATTTTTGAGTCATTCATCTTATTCTATAAAACAGTTGTTTTTTGCTGCTAGGCTGCAAGTACACTGAATGTACAAAAGTGGGGTTATATACAATGGGGATCATAAAGTAGTAAGACAAGCCTGATCATGAAAAAAGAAAAAAAGATCTCCAGATTCCAAATCCTCATGGAAATGAGGATCACCTATAATTGCCAATTGAAAAATGTCTTCTCTAGCTAGGGGAACGCTGAATTGATAGAAGTTTCCCATTCCCTGGAAAATTTTAACATTTGCAACTATAATTACTGCTTTCATTCCATGTAAGCATTAGTTACATTTTCAGAAAATTTTGGAAATATTATGAGGGTTTTAAGGGATGAGGTCAACCAGTTTCTCATTTCCACTCAGAAACTAACAAACTCCTTGGTTGTACTGATTTTGGCAGGTATAGAGCTGCACTTCTTCATGGTACTTAGTTTGCAACTATTTTTGCGTTTACGCTGAAAGCAACACTGATAACACAGGGATGTTTTTGCTATTGCTGAGCAGTGCTTACACAGCATCAATGCCTTTATAACTACATTACATTGAACATGACAACCATAATTGTATATAATACAGCTTATGTGTTATATATGTACATAATTACATATTTATTTTTTATACATATACATATACTTATGAATGAACAGCATACCTGAACAGTGAAGCTAATACATGTCATAATTTCCAGTTATCCTTTTGGATTTCTCAATATTTACTGCCTTTCCAGCATAATTTCTAAGGTTTCCATTATGTATTGTCTGTGTAGAACAAAATTACTACTGACAAGTATTAAGGGTGTGTCTACTTCAAGCGACCAAGAGGTGAAACCCATCATATATGGAAAGAGGGTAAAGCATGAAAATCAGAGGAAGGAAGGAGAAAGAAAAGAAGGAAGGAAAGCGAACATCAAGCAGGGAGGACATAAAGGCAGGCAAGCAGGAAGAGATAAAGGGAGGGAGAGGAAAGGGACATAGAGAAGGTAGAAGTAGGAGGAAGGCAGAGAGAAAGGAACAGAGGGAGGGAGAGGGGAAAGACACAGGGAAAGTGAAAGAAATTAATGATATTGTGAAAGAGAGGGAGAGGCAAAAAAGGAAATTATATAATTCATTACATACAGCTGTTATTTCCAGGCCTAGCCTCTTGTATTTTACATGCTGCTCAAATTAAAATCACACCTTGATGGTCCTACATAGTTTTATTGTTTCTTTTTCAGAAGAGGTTGTAAGAAAAAAGCAGATCTAATGTGGCTGATGAACTTTTCTATAATAATGTAAGTTTTATTTTTTTCAGATAAAAGTACACGGTTTCGAATATTATATATATATATATAGTGTTCTTTTGTATCTGTCATATATTACAATGTCTTTAAAACCTCTAAGACTAGATGAATGACAAAAATGTAACAGTTTTTAAACTACAGGGTTCTATTTAAAAAAAAAAAAAAAAGTACTTCTGTTAAAAATGAAAAATGTTTTCTAGTCAATATGAGATGATCTGTTATTTCTTGGTGCCAAGAAAAAAATCCGCCATGAACAGCTGTCAAGGAGGAGGGGACAGGGAGAAAGAGCACCAGACAGTGTGATGCTGCAAAGTTCAATTTAATAACTGAACCAAAGCAGCGGGTAAGCTGTGTCAGGAAAAACTTCACACTCCCACACATACAGCCCACACTCAATTCCAGCTACCAAAGCTGGCCCTAAATGTGAGTTGGCACAGTGGAGCCTGGGGAAATGCAGTAATTTCTGCAGCTCAATGCTGGATGCCTACATAACAATATGCCCCTTCCCCTGCCCTTCTGGTCCCAATCCCTGTTACTGAGGAGGTGTCACATAGACCACAAATAAAATCAGTCCATGATGATATGATGCAACTTTCTGGCAGCTTCAGATTTTGCTCTTCTCTTGCTTGTTGACCCACAGCCTGTACCAAGGCTTATCATACTCTGTTAGTGAGTTGTATTGTCATTGTATTGTCAGCTACGGCTCATTATATCCAGTCACCCAAGTCTTTATTAAGGCAAGGCTGTGTTGTTTCCACAACAGAAAAAACTTTCTGAAAGTTTTCAGTACCAAAGTTTTCTGAATGTGAATAAAATGAAATATTTTTTGAAGCAGCATATAAAAAGTCTCACAACTCAGGAGTAACATGCCAATGAAATGGAAAGACTAAAATCTTGTATATTCATAATTTTTGTTTGTTTGTTTTTGTTGTTTTTTTTTTTTTTTTTTTTTAATATCAATGGTGTTAAATGAGAACATATACTCTTTTGTTACCCTGGCTCCAGTTAGGAAGAAGTACTTGCAGGTGATGTTTTTTTCTCAGTATCTCTGTATTAAGATTCTCTAACATCTGTCATTATTGTATTGAAGAGTTCCTGCAAATTGACAGAACACTGTAAAGCCTCACTTTCTTATACTTCTTCAGGAAAGACCAGGGCTAATTTCTACTCTGAAGTGTTATCCTTTTTTTGTTTCCCAGTACTGGAAGTGTCAAAAAACATTTCATTCCTTGAGATTTCATTGTCTTTATTTTTGTATGACCGAAAATTCTTTCTTAGTCAACAGAGAAATGAGATGTCTGTCCTGCATTGTACTGAACACATTATTGCCAGATAGGACCAGACTGAATGCTTTCAAGCCATTTTAACAATATGAGCTACTGACGATTTCAGAAAGCAGAGCAATAAATAGGGAAAACAATATTGGTGATGGAATTTCTACAGAGTAAAATTTCTATTGGTCATATCCTCTTCTGTTTACTTCAACCATAGTCCAAAGACTAAGATTCTCTTTTCTATCATGTCTCATTCCTGTATCTTTCCTTCTTCTGTTTTTCCTACCAGAGTTCCCCATACTATTATCAGTTCAATCACTTTGTCCAATGTTAACTCTTTTTCACCTCCCACGAGGTACATATTCCAGTTAGACTAAACTCTTTGTTGTCTGAGATGCCCACAGAAAGCAATAGTGAGTCTTTTTCCTAAAGGATCTCTTCTCAATGTTAAAGTGTTGGGAATAGCAAAGAGAAAATTCAATTAAAGCTTATGTCATGCTTTCTTGGTACCCCTGAACTGGAAATTCAATACATACTAGATTTTCAGAGAATTTAGCCATTAATTAATTTTCTACACACACAATCAAAGAACTCATTGATGGTTTTATTTACCCACTCTTGAATACTTTAATTAAAACAAAGAAAGAATGCTTATCCCCAGTACTGCGACACAACATTTAATCTTAACAGACACGCAAAAATGCCAAGTATTTGATTTTACAGTGATATGCAGAGTCAAAGGTTTGAATTTGCAGCTACAAAATTCAGCTACGTTGTTTCTCATCTCCATTGTTTTCCTTGAATGCCAAGAAAATCCTCCAAGATTCCCTTTCTTTGGAGTGCTTTTTTAGTTTGATGTTTGCAGTTCTGTACATGCTGAAACAGATTCATACTGATTTTAGGCAGTCACCAATATTTGTAAGGTTAAGGCTGCTTGTCCTGAGCTACCTCTAAGATCAGTAGTTTATTGCTACTACAGTTCAGTCAGATGAAGCAGCTTTTATAAATTGATATATTCTTCACTTGAGAGATTAAGATGTAGATCTGCTGACCTCAAAGGGAATAACCATATGAAGAAGAAGAGACCTACCGGAGTACCCTTAGTATGCAATTATATGTCTAAAGCATAGAAGGTATTAGTTCAATGAGATATTGACATTGTTGCTGAATATTCAGTTTTCTGGAACTAAAATAAACTTGAAAAACAAATTAAGGCTATAGGAACAGTTGAGACTTCTGTATAATGCAAAAATGTTATTCAGCTGAGAGCATTATTTTTCAGAGCAGCCCTCTCTAGGAATAATATGGAATTCTGCCATACTAACCTTTTTAATATAGCATCTAGGCAACCAAATTGAAGTTCCTGATTATCAAGAAACCATCAAATTGTGATTAAAGCACTATAGACTATTTCCTTAACCATTTTCCTGTAGATTTCACAGCATTTTACTACCAGCAGTTGTCTTTTCTATTTTCTATTAATTATCTTGCTGTCCATATGCTAGTTCTTGAAATGCTCTTACCTTCCTGTTCTCCAACTGTGTCTTGATGGAGTGGTGCTGTAACATGCTATGTCACAGCTGTACTAAGGAGAGCTTAAAATGAAAGTAGCACACTGTGTTAAGTGCTGATTATTGCTTTCAAACTAGAATCTTAAAAATACTGAAAGTGTGAAAGGTGATCTGTAAAGGACAATTTCTTCTCAAAAAAGAAAAGAAAGAAGAAAAAAGAAATTGGGAGTAGGAGTCTTAATAATTGGAATAATAGTTAAAAAAAAAAAAGCTACTAAATATTGTAAGAAAGTTATCCTATCAAGAGAAACAAAAGATCAAATCTTGTGGTTCAATTTAAAGTGGCAAGGATTTTGTGACTCTGGCTTATGTTTGCATTGTTGCAATTGTTCATTTTTGTGTATCACTAGTACGGCTTTAAAGGGATAAAATAGAGAAAATTCTAAACATCAAAAAATATACTTCGCAGCCAGGCAAAATTGATACTGCATTGTAAGTTCCCAAATGTCTTAGATTTTAATTTCTCTGGTAATATTATTTATTTTAATTATTCTTATGTCTTTGGAGAATTTTCAACTTAATTTTACTTATCCAAGAGATGCTAGAGAGAGGAGGGTTCTTATTAAAAAAAAACAAAAACAAACCTTTAAACTGAGTATCAGAATAACAGCTTTAAAATTCAGAATTTAACTAGAGCATTCTATGTAGATCTAGGAAGCATTTTAAACAGAGATGTAATTAAACTTTTTGCTCCAAGCTAGTACTACGAACATAAGAAATAGAAAATTGCAGAATGTTTTAAAATTTCAGTGTGTTACTGTTAACTTGTTGCTAACATGCTCCCAATAGCTTACTGCTAATAAAAGTCAATTAAATGTTAGCTCTGGGAAACCCATCTGTTGCAGTAAAATTGAAAAAAAATAAATCTGAACTTTTGCTTCATGTCATCCCTGGATACACAGCTCATATCTAAGACCACTGAAAACATACAGGAAATATATTTAATAGCCTTACAGAATAATTTTGCTTCAAAGTGACTTCACCTAGTCACAGTAGTCACAGTCCCTGCTCAGTTCATGTCTTAACAAGGTCAGGCTACTTAGTAACATTTTCGACCATGTCTTGAATACCTCTAAGAACAGATCCCCAAAATTAGAGTGGTTGTTACTTTCCTAGCATTTAACTACTCCCAATGTTCTTAAAAAAAAATCTTAATATCCAATTGGGATTTTCTATATCCTAATTTGCATCTGTTGCCTATTAGTCTGCACCCCCAACAGTTTGGCACCTTCTTGTCTGTGTCCCCCCAGTCATGTAGATGCAGAGAGCAGTGAGGTCTCCCTCACCACACCGGGTTCATCAGGTCCAGCTTCCTCAGACTTCCCTCTTGCACTGTTCCAGCATCCAGTCAGCACGGTGACCTCCCCTGGACTAACTCTATTATATCTATGTCTCTTTTGTACTGAGGAATACAAAAGGAGACACAACACTTCGTATTTGGTCTCATGGGTGCCAAACAGGGAAGGATCACCATCTTCAGTTTTCTCACTCTCAGTGACACACCCCAGGAGGCTGATGGTCTTCCTGCAGAAAGGGTACATTGCTGGTTTATGCTCAGCTTGCTGTCCTTTTCCAAAGAGCTGTTTCCTAGACAGTTGCTCCCCAGCCTGTAGCAGTGGATGGGGTCATTTTTCCCTAGATTGCAGGACTTTGCATTTCCCTTTGCTGAACTTCCTGATGTTTCTCACTTTTGGGGCCAGGCCTTTTAAATACTTTTATTGGTGATTTAGACGAGAGAATCAAGTGCATCCTGAGTAAGTTTGCAGGAAACAAAATGTTGGGCAGGAGTGTCATCTACTGAAGGGCAGAAAAGCTCTGTAGAGGGATCAGAAAGGCTGGATCAGTGGGCCAAGGCCAGTGGTGTGAGGCTCAACACAGCAAACTGCAGGTCCTGCACTTGAGTCAACCCCATGCAACCCCACAGGCTTGGGGATGAGTGTCCATAAAGTAAAAAAGATAGTGAAGGGTTTGGAACATAAATCCTCCTGGGGTGACTGGGGAGGTTCAGCCTGGTGAAAAGAAGGTTCAGGAGAGACCTTATTGCTCTCTGCAACTACTTGAATGCAGCTTGTGTTGAGCGGGAGTTTGGCGTCTTCCCCCAGGCAACTAGAGACAGGACAAGAGGAGGTGAACTGCCTCAAGTTGCACAAAGGGAGGTTCAGGTTGAATATCAGGAAAAATTATTCACTGAGAGTGCTGAAGCATTGGAACAGGCTCTCCAATGAACTGAAGTCACTATCCCTGGAGGTATTAAAAAAACAAGTAGCAGTGGTACTTTGTGACATGTTTTAGTGGGTATGGTGGTATTTATTCAAAGGTGGGACTTCGTCTTGGAGGTCATTTCCAACCTTAATGATTCTGTGATTCTGTGCCTTCAGCCCATTGTTTCAGTATGCCCTCTAAATAGTAGCCAATAGTGCTCAAACATATCAATCATCTCCTCCTGCCAGTTTAATGACATCTGCAAACTTGCTGAGAGAGAGCTCCATCCTATCAGCTAATAATTAGTGAAGTTGATAGACAGTGTTGGTCCCAAAAATTATCCCCGAGGAACATAACTATTTACTGGTTACCAGCTGGACTTTTCACTACACTCACAAGTCTCTGGGCCTCTCTGTCCAGTCAGCTTTCCATCCATCTCATTGTTTGTTTACTCATGTCACCAATCTGGTGTTAAAGAGGTCCAAGTGGTGAAAACAAAGTCCATTTTGAAGTTTAAAAATATGTTATCTGATCAGTACCTATTGAGCAGCATGTGGTCAGCTGTATTAAAGACCAGAAAGCAACCTCATGACCCTGTACATATATGACGTTAAACAGCCAGGACAGGGTTCAGCAAGGACAGGGTTAATTGCTGCAGTAGCCAAGAGGAAGGGTAGCTAGGACCTGGAGGTTATTCTACACCACCTCATACCATTTTCCAGGGGTTTGGGAAAAGCTCCCTTCCAGGTCAGGTAGTGTGGTAGATTAAGCAGTTGAGTTTTGTTGTGGGGTTTCCCCATGGTGAACATGTGAATAATTTGCCTCCTTGTTTTACACTTTGTCATTTGTATAGTATTGTCATTTGTGTAGTATTGTGGCTGCTACTGTTCCTTTTCTTACCTCATTGCTGTTTCCCTTAAATTGGTCTTATCTCAACCTATGATCTTCACCTTTTGTGCTTCCAGTTCTCCTCTCCAGTCCCGCTGCAGCAGGACGGGGAGAGAAAAGGGGGAGTGAGTGAGAAGTGCATAGTTTGTAGTGATTTAGTGGGAACACGAAATTCAGGAATACTGCTCCTTACCATGACACTAAAGAACTGCTGAATTACAATACTAGAGACTTTTCTTGCCTCACTTGCTATCTGACTTTAGTTAAGCTATACTAACACTGAAATAAACTGATGTCTGAATGTACAACTACAACTCATTACTGACTGTTATGAAAATCTATCAATAAATCAATAATATTTTTCCTAATTTGAACATGGAGTAATGTTACAATATTTCAATATGCTTCAGGATAAACTTCTGTAAATGGAAAGGAAAGATTTTACATATCATTCCTCCCCCACTCCAGCCCAACAGGTTTTAACTGTGATATTTTGTAACCTAGATAATAAACATAAACTAATAAAATGATCACTGAAGCTCTTCGTCATAAAAGATCATTAAAAATTTGCATAAGGTATACAATTCAACTAAATGAAATGGTTTCTCCATCTGCAGCACAATCAGAATTCTCTGTAAATTAGAGTCCATATAGAGTCAGTACATGTCACTGAGATTACTTACGTGCTCATAATTAAGTTTGAATAATGTTTTGTTGTGCTGGGACTAATGACCCTTGCAATGCAAAGCACAGAACTGCATCTCTGAGAAGCTAAACACCTCTTACCACTTCATTCAAAAACACTTGCAAATATTCTGCATCTCCCAGGCTTGGAATTGTAACATATATTAGAGTACTTTATATTGCTAACATTATGACTGGGTTACAGATACATCAATCACTTTATTCATTTATGTTCTTCTGGTCAAGGAATTTTTACTTATGGCTATTCTTCTGCTCAGTGCATCAAAGTAATTTGAAGATTTTACAAGTTTATGTTTAGCAGTTCGTTTTGAAATATGGTGAAATAAAAATAGGGAACAAGCTCTATCATTTCAACTCTCAAATTGCAGTTTCAAGATGCAAAATGATCACTGAGGCTTAAGTGAAGTTTCCTGAGAGGTGAAGCACTGACAGATTAAATAGCTATATCTATGAGGTATTTCAATTTTCTGTTTAAAGCAATCAGGTTTAAGTCAAATGGCACGATAATAAGAAGAATCTACTACTATATCTTGGAAGGTAACACTCTCAATTTCTAAACATTATCTATACATGGTAACACAAGCAGAACCATGGCCTTTACTGGGATAGAGAAAGCAAATTACATTTGTATTCAAAACCATACCAAGTATGAGTAATTTTTTAAAATAATTTTCTAGGCTTTAAAACCAAACTGCAATTATATTTTTAAGGAAAAATATGACTTACTTTTCTTCTCCAATATTATTCAATGTAGCAAAGTAGTTTTTGTAAGAAGGGCTAATGGTATATTAAAGCCACAGAATCCAATAGTCTGGTATTGTCTATTACAAACCTTCACCAAAAAACACACAGTGGTTCAAATTATAGTATATTTGAAAACATCTTCTACTCTAAAATAATTGCATCTCAATGAGGTGGCCACTATAATTTCAAATTGCACTTTATTTTCTAAAGAGACAGATAAGTCTCTACAGTATGATTTAAATTTCTGACAAGTATGACAAGCTGATAAATTGTGGACTTTAGAGGTTACCTTCCCTACATATGAAGCCCTTTACAACTAGAAGAATAAAGAATTGTCACTAAAAACGCTTGCTAGAAGAAATAATTTGCTTCAGATTATTAATATGTTCCATTTTACTGCTTTAATGTATTTTTTTAAAGACATCACATATGCATTTCACTCTATCTACTATCATCTAACTTAACTCTGGCAATAAACTAGGAATTTAAACTTATCAGACATATGGTTCTGCAGATTGAAAGCTTTCAGAAACTGACAAGCTAGTAACAACCCAGATTGCAATTAAGAAGTACAGAAGCTTTGAATCAAGAGACATGGATATTTGTGCTGCCATTTAAATTAGCTGATTCATTAAAAATAATTAAAAAAATAAAAATCACACCATAGAACACTGACAGGACATCTTCATACCTCAGAAATAAAACAAACTACATTAAATCTGATGTGCCTAAAAAAGGAACTTATGACAATTTACATTTTTTCTCTTATTAATGCCTTCCTTGCAAGGCTTTCATTTAAAATGTTGGAATCCAAGTTCCATTTCTAAAAAGTACATGGAACACAAACATAGAAATCTCCAAGGTTTATTGTTCATCAATTTTTTATAAAATCTACCTTCCTCTTTTCTTCCAACAATCTCATATTTTGCTTATGGCAAATGTATTTTCTAAGATTTTTCAAATGTTATCTGGTTTTCCTTCGCTGCTTTTCTTATCTTCATTTCCTCACTTTCTCCCCTCTTCTATGAACACATTTTCTCTTCCTCACTTAGATTTTGCATTTCAAAATAACAATTTAATATTTGACACTGAAGACTAAATATCCCAGTAAACACCGGGAATATTATACCTCTGCTCATGGAAAGGTATATATAACTTTAAAGTTAACAAATTTTATTTACATTAGATAAGACATACTGCAAGCACTATGCAAACAAAAATTTGTATTCTTTGTTTCCACAGATTTAATGGTTAGGGAAATAGAAGGTATTCAGTGTGACAGAAAACATGTGTGAAATTATATATCTCCTGTCAACAGGATTCTTAAATTAATTGGTCTGCTCTTTAGGAGCTTTTTCTTCTTCAGTATAAAGAAATTTAAAACTTCAAATGTCTTGCCCTCATAGCATGTTATGTGAAAGCACAAAACAAACAGTGTAATTTAGAACTTACACCAAGTCTGAGACTAGGCAAGCAGATTTCTTTGAAAAATGAAGATTAAAAAATTTATGGAGACTCAATGAAGCAAAACATTTAATGAAAATATATTGATTTTCATTAAAATGCTATTGTGAAGACAATTGTGAAATACTTTCTACTTAAAAGTAATTGGTGGAGAAAAGCTGCATAATATTTGACAGGTATAATGCAGGCAGAGAGCTACTGTTTTATTACTTTTTTTTTTCAAATGAATCAATGAATATTTAATTTCAATCATGTAATTAGCTAAGAAGCAAAATTATTCAAAGATGAGATTTAAGTTGAGCCATATCTCAAAATTATTAAACAATTTATCACACAAGGCAGACCTATAAATCTACTTTTGCAAGATTATTTGAAAAACTTTGTCTTGCCCCCCATTCCTACACCAGTAGAGAACTATTGTTTCTTTGAGTTTTTATCTCAAGCAAACAACTGCAGAAGATTCCAGAGTTAAGGGAGAACTATTAGTTCCTATTCACAGCAAGATTTGCAATAACACTGTGGAAGAAGATTCACAGAGCTAAAATTTGAGATACACTACTTTGAACTCTTAAAAAAGCACCCTGAAAAGCTTTGAAGAAAGGGCCTTGAAGTTCTCTGGAAAGCAAAAGAACTATTTTTTAAGGAAGCGTAATTTTTTTAGCCAGCACTTCCCCTCAAATCCTCTGCATAAGACTGGAGGAGTTTGTCAACAAACTCCCTCTTGCCCTACTTTATGTTTGCCCTCATCACAGGCTACACTCCTGTCCTGGGGTCTGAAGGAAAAAATAATGCTTTCTGTCACCTCAGAGACTATGCATCTGCTCTTTCCTCTGCTCATCACTTTCCTCCCCTTTCTTCATATTCCCAGGTCTCCTCAGGATATCTTCCTTGAACTGTGTAAGTTTTTCCTGGTTATGTATCCATGTAGAAGAACTAATCACTTTTCTCTGATGTAGATTCTCTTTGATTGAAAGTGCTGTGCTGAAGATAGGCAATGAGGCACTCCTTCCCCACTCACAACTGGTCTTCCCCACATGTTAGCACAAAACACTAAGTCAAATAGATGTGAGCTGACTCACACCTTAACGAAGTAACACAATGCCTATGAAAATATCACACACTATGAAGCTTATGTTTTAGGCTTATGTTTTCACTAGGTCAGAAAAAAAATACCGTCATTCCATGGTGATTATCTGTTTTTCTTGCAAAGAGAAAAACTTGTGCATGCTTGCAAATGCCCTTGAAGATAAATCACAGCTTGCTTATTAACTACAACTGACTTCCTTTACAATCTGCCATCTTTTGTTGGTTATTTTCCCATTACACATAATTGAGATTTTAGATCTCAGCATTAAAAGAATAATAAATTATATACCTAATATTTAAGTCATGGCACAGATCTTTGTGAACTTTGCGATACATTAGATATGTATTTGTCACAAGTCTTCAAATCTACTATGAAGACTAATTTTATTGACTCAAAAATATTTCAATAAGTCCTTTTAAAGAATCATAACCAGTTTTAAAAATTTTTGAAATCAATGTTTTTCTCTATTTTTTCATGTTCATACGACAAAACAAACTGAAAATATAAAAGTCATATATAAATCTAAGAAATATATTGATGAAAAGCTTGGATTTTTCAAAACACATCTGTTCAGCCCTAATACAATTTCATTTGAAAGACCACATAAATGCTGCTGCTCTGACAGCTTATTTCTTTCTGCTGACAGAAGACAGTTTAACTGACTTGCTTGGACCTGTAATACAGAGAAATGACAGAACTTGCTCCAGAAGTGTAACACGGGTATGGCTACCTGAACTGTACTAATATACTTAACTGTATAGTTAAACCTGTGAATTGTAATGTGTTATTAGTTACAGAAAAGAATAAATAAAATGTGGATGTAAATGTTGAACAAGAGAATGAGATTCACTGAAATGTGCTCTATTACTTCAATAACAATTTCAGTAGAGACCTAAAGGGACCATAATTTCTCATAAATGATATTTAATCTGTTCTTTATGTAAGTTTAATTTCATGAGCCAGATGTTTTTAATTTTGTCAAACCATGAAAAATGAAATGGTTAACAATATGATTTAATTTCTGAATAAGTAGCATATTTCTGCTTCATTGATCCTGCTTAAATTTTGACATTAATTCTGTACCTGTTCTGTCAGAGGAAACTAGAAAAATATTAAATATTACCAGATGAAATTCCTTATTTCTAGAACTTCCTGTCTTAATCTACTTCACAGATGACTAAAAGGATGAGTAAAATTCTTGACAAAACAACTCCAAACTACTACCCAACAAAACTTCCCTTCACAGAGTTCCCATGCAGAACCATGACAATTAAAAACCTTCCCTAAAGCTAAACTAAAGTGACTAAAAAGTACTATAATAATTTACATACACTTTAGTATTATCACCTGCATGTGATCATGCATCTAAATAAGTTATACACAGTTCTGACCCAGCAGACAGAGCATCCATCCTAGAAGGCCAATTGTCATAACTTCACTGAAGTTCACAGTAATCACCACTTTGATGGTTTCAAAAGGACCACTTATGAAGTACACTTCCACAGAAATACAGAATATAATACAGAATAATTTCAATCCAAAACCTAACACAGTATGTTTACTTGTGGAGGATATATAGGATTCACAAGATTAGAATTAAATATTCCAAAACTGCCTTACCATGGTGTAGTTGTGAGCCACCTTCATAAGCTCTGTGCACCCTTGTGCATCAGCAAACGCTCGTATTCCCAAACAGTTGGATGGGTGCAAAAGCTTCATTAGAAAATGGCAGCAAACCTCTACTACTTGGGGGAGCTGGAGGAGGCAGGCAGCTGCTAGGAGGTTTTCAATGGTGTCTTCTTTTAATTCCAGGCAGCCTAAAAAAAAAATATTGATAACAAATGCAAACTTATTTAGTTAGTTTTTACAAAATATGCTGTATTGAAAGATGTTTTTATAAATAATCGCAGCTCTGTATAAATAACTCTATAGAAAAAGTGAAGAAAAGAAGGATTAATCCCTGAATGAACACCCCAGTGACCTCGAAATTACAGTATTAGAAATATTTCTTTTTAATTTACTATTAATTCAACTATATAACAGGCATAAAAAGAGAAACTATACTGTCTGAAATGGAAGAGAAAATTTGGAATATCTCGATATCAACTAGGCTGTGGATTTTTTTTGTTGGGTTTATTTTCTTTTTTTCATTGAAATTTGTGGCAAAGCTTGTGTTATCTTCAGTGGCACAGAGCAAACCTCACAGCCATTTACTTCCCTGAAAAGAATGAAATTACTGCCTAATATAGTATGAATAAATCCATAAATACATCTTCAAAACAAGGCTTAAGTCTTTAAATGTTGTGTTGCTTATTTGTAATGTGAATTTGGGATTAATGTTATCTGACTAACATATGGCAGGCTTCTCATAACACGTAGTTCCTCTAAAATAATTTATATTAGGGAAAAGAACCATTAATTAATACTTATATTGCACTTAATTCTGTAATTTCACAAGTCATTATCTTTACCTTGTAGACTGGCATACTTTGTAATAAATAAAAGGTAAAATAGAATAAAATAAATTTAAAAAATAATTTATTTTAGGCTGGAATATGAAATTCTTGTTATAATGCTCCACCCAACCATAATATTAAATTTAATTTTTACATTAGAATCTTATAAATCTCTTACATTAATAGCTTAAAAATTACAAACTAAAGATTACAAGGAGAACTGGAGAAAAAAAACCAGGAAAATACAATATGCAAATTTAATACAAATTTTCAAAAAATACTTCTGATTTTATTGTGTTATGCTTGGAAAGATCATTTCTGACTATAAGAGAATTAAGTGTACATTGCTCTATCTCTTAAAAGCATTATAGTTCAATACCTAGATAAACTCACTCTTTTCCCCACACAAACTTTGTATTTGTTGTCACATTAAAAAAAATAATCTAAAAGTCTTAATAATTCTATTGCATAGCACTAAGGAGTTCTAAAATCCTCAATTTCACAACAGCATGCCATTGAAAAGATGCTTCATATTGCACTACCAAACTCAATCTGATCTTCTCTCCTTTCACTATATCTGGAGCTTTCAAAATGAAATGGTAACTATGAAGTTATACTTTACTATATTTAGTTATAATACTTCCTCTTGCAAAGGTCAGCACATCAGATCAAGCGCCCAGCCTAATTTCACTGGGTTTCCTCCCCTTATTTTTATTCTTTTATTAATGTCCCATGAGTTTCTCTTTACATTATCAAATCCTTTTCTCATAATTTCTGTATGCTACATCTTTATGCAATGTAGTCAGAAGGCACACTCAGCAGTAGATTCTTGGCTGACCCATATATTCATCAATGGCACTCCCACAGCTGCCTGGAATCAACACACAATCTATTCTCTGGAAGACAGTTCCACTGTGCAGAGTGGAAGCATTCAAAATATACTTGTTTTCAGGTTAAAACTCACCATCCTGGTACCAGAAGTAAAAAACAAAAAAAAACAAAAAAAAACAAAAAAAACAAAAAAAAAAAAAAAAAAAAAAAACCAACAACAACAAAAAAAAAAAGTGCAAAACACCTTTGAGAATTAGATGAACTGAGAAACTGAGAAATGAAACAAAACACAAACAAACAAACAAACAAAAAAAGCAAACCCAAAACAAAATCAAACCTCCCCCCAAAAACATAGAAATTCTAAATCTCCTTTTCTTACATGCTACTGATTTTTCAACAATAAGCTCAAAAAGTCTCTGGCCCTATAAAACTGATTTAAGTACAGAAAGAATCACTTTCAATATCCTAACTTTATGAGGAAAGGTAACAGTCTCTTAGTTTGGCCTTTTTATCACTAACGGTAGCTACCCTTAGGAGAAGAAACCAAAGGAAACAGTTGAAACCACTTCAATCTATTTGTTCTCAAACTGAAATATTTTCTGCTCACTTTAAAGTACGCTAGTCCTGGTACAGTATAAGTTGGGAAATTGTAGGACTAAATTAAGTTTAAATCAATAAAAATTATTATCTGTTTTATGAATCAGCTATTTCTTTATGTAAATAACATGGGCATTTCTAAGAAAATGTTTCACATTTTTATAGAAGAGTGTGAACCCATTTCTGCTTTATATTTTAATAGAAGAAGTAAACAAATGATGGCTTCTGGGATATCTGGGGATATGAATATATATTATATATATTATAGCATGACTTAATTTTAATCAAATACAGAAATACTAGCTTACTACTTAGCATATCTATGACAAAAGCTAGAAAAGTACACTCAGTATGAGTTAGAGTGTATTGTTTTTCATTCTTTTAGCTTCAATGATAGATAGGTTTTTAATCCATCTAAATGCTTTCCAAATCTTACTTATCCTCTTTTTTAAACATCAAGACATCTTCATAAATTTGTTCACAACGGCTGTATTCTCTTTTTCAGAAGAGTTCTATGACATTTTTATATCATTTCCTCTGGGATATAGAGTGTTTAATATGGTCAGAGTTTGAGAAAAGAAAGCTGTTAAGGGGCTCCATATATGAAATATGAAATCTTCAGACAGTTTCATATTAGCAATTAGAGGATCCAAGCATCTATTTAAAAATGTTTAATGGGATATTCAAGGGGCATTAATATTATTGCTTCTTCAATTCACCTCCCCCTCTCTTTTAAGCAATAAGAAGCTTGCACAAGTGTCTTAGTCTGAGAAAAACAAATTAACCAGGCCTTAAAATCTCCTTTTGCATTACATTAATTAAGGTGAAAAAATATGAGGAAAAAACAATCAAAATAACTTGAATGCATTCTAATTGTATTCTAAATTATAGCTGCATTTGTGAAAAATGTTATGTGCATTGCTTATTCAGAAATTAAAATGCCTGTCTTTAGTATGTACTCCCAAAATGAATACATAAATTTTATTACCTCATTACCAAATGTGAAGCAGACATATAAGAATTCTCTGATATTTTTTTTTATTGCTAAACCTTTTCCCAAGTAAAGGGACAGTTTTGACTTGGGGTTGGTTTGTGATTTTGTGCTTTTTTTTTTTTCTTTTTTTAATTTGTTCTTGTTGTTGTTTGTTTGTTTGGGGGGTTTTTGTTTGGTTGTTTGGTTTCGGTTGGGTCTTTTTATGTTTAGGTTTCTTAATTTTGATTTTTTTTCTTTTATTCTCTTTCCTACACCTCTGACTATACTTTAGAACTAGTTTTGCAGGGAATCACTGCACCTTTGCCCATCTTTGTACGACATTAATAAGGTCAGTGTCTATCACTGACCTATAGCCTCCAACAGCTATTGACCAACAGATTGGACCTGTGGTGGGACAACTCAGTAGGTACAGATCAATTGCTCTGTGTATAAGCAATGAATTTTAACTAAATTTGTAACACATCATAATATCATCTGACAGCATGTGCACTGTAGTTCTTTTTCTCTTTTGTAATTACACACTTACCCATTCATAGGAAGACTCCTCAACATTCCTAACAGCACTCTAAGTATGGACAAGGGAAATCATGGGAAGTGTCAAGGAATTAGAAACAGGCTAAAACTAATTCCTTGTAATCAGGTATTTATCTTTTTAACCTTTCTATTTCATGTGTCTTGATCAGTTGTGTTGCAGTTTTGAAATGTTGCTGAATGGAACTATTTCTATAGGCTAATCAGTTTTAGGAGGTTTAATTCGTTTTTTAAAAAGGCAGTAAATGCTATCAAGATATTGATTTATTTTATGCATAGTAGATTAATTGACTACAATAAAAAATTGCTTTCCTGAAACAGCATCTAATTCCATTGAAGAACTGAAAAAGCTTATTAAAAAGGTGCTATGCCCCACACTGTTATAATAAACCTTTTTGCCATTGCTTACCTTAATTATTCCAAATCTTTGGTACTTTGAGGTAGCGACCTGACCTAATCACCCAAGATCTCCATTTACACTCCACTGAAAGAAATAGGAGATCTGAGAGCAGTTTTCACCTGCTCTGTTTTAGTCATGTACTGCAGAATGAGATTAATCACTTCCTGAATGGCTATCTCTTGATTTCAGAGAGCATTTTCATTTTATTTACTGAGACACTACTGATATTCATATTTGTTGATATGAATTCAGTTCATCTACTCCCAAACACAGCACTGGAATCATTAGAGCTATCAGGTTTCAGGTGATGAAACACTCTTTGGATTCAATTCTGATGATCAATTCTTTTTCTTATGGTCAATTCCTGGTAGTGACATAGTGTGTAAAATCACCTCTTATGTCTAGCCATGAAAACCAGTCAATAAAGAATGCTATAAAAAATATCTTCTGTGTAGCAAAACATCTTTTAGTCTCCAGTTTGACCTATGCCTTAAAAGATAAATTCCATGTTGTATTGTCTTCCATACTTATTATAAAGGTGAAGATGCTTTCAGAAAAGAAAACAGGACACAATATATTCCCTTAGCAGAGGTTGGTTTATTTTTTCAGATCAAACTGTGTTTTGTTTTCTATTAATTATTTTCTGCAGACCAAATTCATCAGTTGTACTTGAGGAAGAAGTCATTCCATGGCTAATTGTGTTTATTTAGAATAACAGAATGGTTTGGGTAGGAAGGGACCATAAAGATCATTTGCTTCCAATTCTCTTGCCATGGGCAGGGACATCTACCACTCGACCAGGTTTCCTCCATCCAGACTGGCCTTGAACACTTCCAGGGTGAGGCATCTCCAGCTTCTCTGGGCAACCTGCTGCAGTACCAGACCACTCTCACAGTAAAATCTTCTTTCTATTATCCAATAGAAACCAACTCTACTTCAGTTTTAAGTCTTTGTTCTGTCTCTGTGTGCTCTTGTATATATTCCCACACCAACTCTCCTGTAGGCTCCCTTCATTTAAATATTATTATGTATAAAATAATTTCATAAATTATTCCAGAGATATAAATATGCAGCTTGCTAAAAATGAAAAAGCCGCCATCACAGTAATATGAGAATTCTTATAAATTAACTAGATTCACTCTTTTAAAATACTGTACAATTATTTACATGTTAATGATACATCTTTGAGTAAGTGGACCAAACTTGCCTAATCATGTGATCCCTCGTCAGTACTGCCAGTTCCCTTTATTTAAATAGCATGGAATACTACATCATTGCAGAGTGATAAGGAAATGCTATTATCAAATTAAAATCCCCCTAAGCAGGAAACTTCTCACAAATGTCTGGCTAAAGATCAGAAAACTATATTAGCCAAAATAATCCATGTGTTACCTTCTCATCTCCTGTTCTGAAAAAAATCCCTTAAAACTACAAACCAAAACACCTCTATTTTATAATCAAAATGTCAGGTTTGAAAGAAAATTTGTCCACTAACTCATATACATCAGCTTTTTAGAGAGACATTCAAATGTTATTTTCTCCTTATGCTATTCACGTGCCTTAGCTCACTTTATATACTTGAACTTAGTCACCACTAAGATATACATACAAGTAATAGGACTAAAAGCAGCAAATCACTTTAGCTGTGAGCCTCAACTCCATAAAACTTTTTTATCAGCTGTGAAGAAAGATATGTTAGCAATCTGAGATAGAAGACACATTTTTTTCATTAGTTATAAAAAAAATGTAAAAATATGAACATCCTTCTTGGAATTATATGCTAAATATTACTGGTTTGTACTTGTACAGATGACCATTATGGTAGTAATGTATATATAATGTAATAGTATTTGTCACTATTATTATCACTATTGTCACTACTATTCTCACTAATAATTCAGTTAATACACAGGCATTGCATTTGGAAATTTTAAGCTTCATTATGTTTTTAAATAGAGGAATAAAATCTCACAGGTTAAAACAAACAAACAAACAAAAAAAGCCAAGATTAAAGTTACCTCAAAAAATACATAAATATAAAACAGCACTTGCTAATTAAATTTCAAACGGCACAAATCTTGCACTCATTCACAGAATAGGCCAAGAGATTACAAGAATTATTCCAAAAAAGCACATTTCATGTATAAGGCCCTAGTTTCTCTTAACTGTTTTTAGTTAATGGACTTCAGTACTTATGTTTGCTTCCAGACTGTATGTTCTGCTCATCATGCTGCACACATGAAAAGCCACTCCAGGAATTTATGTTTGCAAACAAAAGCAAACTTTAGTTTGAGAAGGAGTGGGGGAAGGGGAAGTTTCATTCCACAAGACTTGTACCAAATATTGACATCTCAGAGAGATACAACCTTTCTATTACTTTATTACACTGAACCCAGTCAAGCTTTGGCCTGTGGTGGGGGAAAAAAACAAAATTTAAAAAAAAAAAAAAAAAAAAAAAAAAAAAAAAAGGGAAAAATATGTCTGAAGGCCAAAGGAGCTCAGCTTTCAGGTTTGAAGGAGAATTATTTTCTTCTCCACATCTGAAGCAGGAGCACTCACTTCTGCCAGAATAAGCTTCTTAACTTCTCAGGCAATGATTTGGCAGCTTGTGATACAGTAGCATAGAACATTTCAAATCCCCGCTTAAAGAACAAAAAGTTACAGAAATAGAGGCATCAATTGCCAAGAAAAGATTTTTGCTTATGAGTCCACCTTACAGAATAATGAAATCTACTTTGTTTGGGCTGCATTGCCCTGCTGGGAGAAGTGAGTAGTCCAGTGGCATCCTGTTCTGAGGGTACATTTCATCGCAGCTGCTGTCAGATGAGCACAGAGCACAAAGGCAGTGAAGGTGTTTTACAATGCAGGAAGAGGCGTAAACACCTGAGAGGTGAGGACCTCTTTCACAAACTACCATTGCAATTTTCATGATTCTTTTGCTTGTGTTTTGGAACTGTAGATACACATCTAGGCAGCTGAGCTCAAGAGAGTGGGTATGGGCACACATGTCCAATGTAAGAGCTCCAGAAGCACATTAAAGAGGCAGACCATCCTACAGCAGCAGCCTGTCTGGTCACTGATGTCATTTAAGCAGTGGCTGGCATGTGCCAGATGGCAACACAAAGGGATGATACTCTAAAAGAACACTCACTTTCCAGCCATGTCCTTAATGTTCAGTATTTGTTTTAATCTTTCTTTGGAGATGAAGAATTTTGGGCCCAGCAAGGCACAGCTTTAAAAATGCACCGTGCAGTGCACCCAGTTTTCTGTTCTTCCCCTCCATACTCATTGCTTCCCTGTGTCTGCCTGAATTTATTTTCATTTACTTCTCCAGAATAGCAGACTGCATCACAGTACAAGGAAGCACAGTCTCTATCTATCTCTCCATAATATTCTAGATCATTCTGAAGACTCAAAATTTATGGATATCCAGTTCAGAGCTCTTTTCTAAACAGTTCTCATATACTTTGCCAAAAGAATGAGACAACAGCTGGTTCCTAGTACATAATTGCCAATTCTGTCCCTTAATGAAGTATCCAGGGTAAAAGGAGGATAACAATTCATTGGAGTGTAGAGTTCCAGGAATGAGTGAGGACTTTGTGTTTCAGTGACAAGAATGAAAAGCATCTGCTCCAGATGGAAACAAGATCCTCAGAGCAGGGCTGGCTCAAAAAAAAAGGAAAAAAATATTAAGGAGGCAGTCAGTCTCTGCAGTTCTTTAAGATAAAGGGGTCTCTGAAGTTCTTTCCTACAGACCTGATTTATGTGAAAGCCCACAGTTTGTTTTAGGATGTGAAAAATATCCATTGAAGATATTTTTTTCCAGCAGGCTGACATTCACAGGGGACAGAATACAACAATCTGGTCCTACAGTTACATTGAGGAACTTTGAAAGATTCCAGTCTTGTACACATGGGTAGTATAGCCGAGAATTTAACCCAGGTGCATAAATAAGAATCTTATGAGGAATATTATATATGAAAATGTCAATCTGAAATGTAACTGGAGTAAAGTATGAACTTTGAAGTGCAGTCAATGTGGAACATCCATGTACAGATAATCTGAATTATGGCTCTACAGATCCTGCCATCACTACCACTGCCTACTTCCTAAACTGGAGCAACCCTGATAAAGAAGGCTTCTTTGCAGCACTCTCTTTATTGACTACTGAAAAGTAAGACATGTATCATGATATGTATCTGCTTATAGGAGAGAGTTTCACAGGGAATCCTCCATATCCAGAAGTTAAGTTTATTTAAGGTCTGTGAGCACCTAGCATGATATATGACCTTTTTCTGTACTTCCATTTCACAACAGCTGACAAAGTCTTTTATATCAATTCACTTATCTTAGTTTGTCCTTTTATCACTCATCCCAGAGTTCCTGGAACAAATGATCTCCCATCTGAAATGAACGGAAATTTAAGGGCCTATTCTCTGCAAGTGCAAAGTCAACCATCAAATACATGGCAGAGAAAATGTAGTGGGAGAGCAGCAAGGAATAGTCTCCTCCAAAGAGTGCTACTAAGACATGGTCTGCATTCACAGGGATCTCTAACATGATACTACAGAACAAATAACTCTTGAACAAACTCAACAAGTCACAGAGGTAGAGGCAAGGACCTTTACAGTATCAGCGTGCCTCCACTTCTCAATGTGATCAATATATACTAGAGAGGAGTAGCCTGAAACACTGCAAAAATGCCACCAGTACCTAAAATCCAGGCATTTGTCAGAGGACAAAATTTTAATAAAATACCTTACATTGTATCCATTGAGTTAAATTTGTCTGGGACTTCTATCTAGCACTAAGGCTAATGGGAATGAAATGGCCTCAGTTTTACTCCAAATACTGTCATCCCCCAAAGAATGGCAGTCACATTTAAACAGCATGTTGTAGCATAATCCACTGGCTGTGATAACCCCTGGACTCTGACACTATTAATTGGCACAAGCCATAAGTATGTTAAGAGTTGTCCTCAGTGTTTGTTTATATAGGCAACTGACATTCAGCAATTAAAAAAAAAAAAAAGTCCCCAAACCAAGATGAAGAAACAAACCTCCTTGGAATATTTAATTAATATAGTTTCTGTGCTGCAAGAACCTAAGGGTCCTTGTGCTTAAAGGCATGTTCCTACTTGCTACATCCCTGCTGTCTGCCCTGTGTGTGTTATTAGCTATAACACTGACAAAGACACTTGACAGTACTTTAATTAAAGAATTTCCCAAATAAAATCTAATTAAAAGCTATACAGCAGGGCTTGAACCTCCTCCATGTATGATCTATTCTCCTTTTTTTTCAGATGTGTATAAATAAATCAAGGATTTTTAGTTTTCTATTCCTTAAATGGGTTTTGCTTTTTCAGTTTCATTAACAGTATGAAAGCACCAACCTACTCTTCTGATCACTGTTGGGAATGCATGCTAATTAGATATCCCGATGCTAATTAGATTTCTAGATATAGGAAATCTATAGTAGCTTCACAGCTCTTTTGTATCTTCAAAGGAGGGCTCTTACAGTCACCAGTACAAGAAAAACAACAGAATATCCATCTATAGTTTCAATCTTCTCTGAACTATTGAAGCACAATTGAAAATAATGAAAACTCAAGTTTTAAGATCAAGAAAGAAGCACTATCTAAGAAAATGAGGTGAAGAAACACTCTTCTGTATAACTGCTTATATTGAATTCATAAAAGATCAAAGATTACATATCCATCTATCCCAGGGCACTAAGATCTCAATCATAGATTTTTTTGCTATCAATCATCTTGCTGCTTGAAAAATGAAACACAGTTTCTGCATAGCCATTGCACCTAAGTGTTGGCTTCAGATTTCCTCATTTGGCTCACAAGGAGCAGACATGCAAAAGAGGAAGTTTTGTTTCTTGTTAAGTTGCAGTTCTGCTATATAACAGACAAAACATACTTTAGCTATTTGAATAAACCAACAAAATTCAGCAAAGTTTGCATAGATTAATGAAGTAACATATTTTTTTACTGGTCAAATATATCCTTCACAAAAAACAGTGGTAAAGATATTTTGATTTATCCTTGTGAACCTATGTATAGAACAAGAAGCATATAATTTTGATGAAGTGTTTTTCTAATAAATTTACATCATCTATGTAATTTGAATTATACAAGCTGTAATTACATTATAATGTAGCCTATGTCATTAGAAAATTTGTGTGTATTTCAGATAAAACAATATGTAGTCATTACATTATTAATTTGTTTACAAAACAATAAGTTAAATACATATAAAAAAATCCCTAAACACTTCGAAAACAATCCCAGTACTGACCTATATAGTACATATTTTAACACATGCCATTTTTTTTTCAGCTTGCATCAAATTCTGTTTTATAGGTACATCAATCACATAACTTTAAAATTACGTAATTATTCACATTGAATCTTCTCAGAAACGTCAACATCCTTTATTATCTTTAAATCAGCACTTTTGGTTGTCTAATTTTTTGTCTTCCTGTTATTAGTCTTAGATTGGCAGGTGCCTTCACTCAGGAGCTGCTCTAATCAAGACTGTACAAGACTTGATGCTCTGCTGGTCACCATGTAATTCTACCTCACTAATTATTTAGAAATCTATTTGCGTACAGAATCACAGAATAAGCTGAGTTGGAAGGGATCCTCAAGGATCACTGAGTTCAGCTCTAAGCCCTGCACAAGACCACCCCCAAGAGTCACACCATGTGCCTGAGTGCACTGTCCAAATGCTTCTTACACTGTCAGTCTTGATTCTTTGACCACTTCCCTGGGGAGCCTCTTCCAGTGCCCAATCTCTTCTGAGTGATGAACTTTTTTCTAATATCCAGTCTAAATAACTCCTGACACAGCTTCAGGCCATTCCCTTGGGTTCTGTACTGGTCAGCAGAGAGCAGAGATCAGTGCCTGCCCCTCCTCTTCCCCTCCCAAGGAAGTTGTAGCTGCAGTCAGGTCTCCCCTCAGTCTCCTCCAGGCTGAACAGACCAAGTGACTCAGCTGCTCTTTATGCCCCATCACAAATCTCATGGCCCTCCTAACACTCTCTAATAATTTAATGTCTTTCTTAATATTGTGGTGACCCAAACCAGAGACAGGACTTGAGGTGAGGCTGCCTCAGCGTAGAGCAGAGTAGGACAATCTCCTCCCAGATGCCAATGCTGTGCCTGATGCACTCCAGGACTATTTTCCTCATGTGTGGTGTACAAAATCTCCCCTTTGCTGAACTTTAATTCCGATATTTTGCAACAATATTAGATTATATTGGTGAAGGATCTAGTATCAGTTTATGATATTTCCATTATAATAATATTTTTCATAGACATATTTTATTTTATCCTTCTTAAACTCCTACTTAATATGTACAATTCAAAGTAAAAATGAAATAATTTCACCAGATTATAAAAAAAAATATAAACCTGACTGAATTACAAATAGTAAGATGTGGAAATGGCTCCATATTTTAAATCACATCTAAACATATTTGCACTGTAATACTCTTAACTTCTGCATATTTGCAAACAAGTCCATGTTCAGCTGTATTTTTTCTGATATGTTCAGGTGTCCCAACAGAAAACCTACTCTGTAACAGCAGCAACTATAGGTTGTTTTTTTTTTTAAAGCTCCTTGAGTTAAGAAGGTAATGATAGGAAAAAGAAAAAAGGAGTAAATAAGTGCCCATTTGTCAAAATTGTTTTCTATTCCTGAGATAAAACAATAAAGAGCAAAACTGGTCATAGACATGAGTTGCTGAAAACTTTTTCACTCATTGTGCAGTCAGTCATTGGAATTTGGCAGCCAGATTCTCCAGATATTCTGTCTGAGTCTAGACAGGTGTATGCTCCAGATTAGAGATTAGAAGTCTGAAAGGGAATTTCTCTTGGCCTTTGTGCTTCTGGGTATCCAAGCAGTGGCTATCTTCTCAAATTTCCACTTGTCACATCCTTGCAGAACCAGGAAAGTGAACAGACTCAAAGGGAAAGGGGAAATTAGGTAGACTGCTGGTAAATAAGGAATCAGAGTGCAAGAAAGAAGATAAGAAACTATGAATCTAGATAAATCATGCTAGATGATGGAAAAGAAATTGGAAAAAAATTAAGGTTTTGCTCTGGCAAGGTCAAGGGAAAACAGAACGATTAACTGAGAAGCCTAGATTGTATTTAATTTTGATAAACTGAATAAATTTGGAACTATTTTCTTGGAATTCACTAATCACATTAGTTACCACTGAATTCTCCATAGCATTTTTGAATGCTCTTATCCTCTGTGCAAGGTTGGCCACATTAATGATGAGCTGTGTATCCAAGGTATACCCACCATTTGTTACAGAGATTGCTATTTGGATTTGGCTAAAACTGCCAGGATCAATAGAGAAAATTATGTTCCAGTGCCTGCAAACCTTCCCCAGCGTTGTTTAATTTATTAGCATAATTGTAGCTAGGAAACTTAGGTGTCTGCTAAGATATCTGATGCAGAGTAAAGGAATAGAGAAAGAAATAATCCCACATGAACTTCAGGAGATAAGGACACAAGCTAAGAATAAATACGGATAAATCAGACTAAGGATAAATAACCTGATGGAAGAGAAAAACTAGACAAAGTGATCAAAACTACAATGATATATGGCATCCAATATATTTACTCTTTTAGCACAATTTAGTAAAATTGTCTCACATTTCCCGACTCTCATCACTATTCTGTTGTCAGTAAGTATTTATGAAACTTGCAAGTGTAAACTTAAGACATTTTAAAGTCTTATTTTAAAGTCTTATTTAAACTCCAAAATGAGTTTTAAAAAAAAAGAATAATGGTCTGTTACCACTGCAAGTGAAAGACACTAAAGATCCTGGTTATCATCTTAAGTTTCTAATTCTTCAAGGTGATGCTAGAATATGACATAATGTTGCCATTTCTGAGGCACTTTGGACTGTGTGACTGTTTAAATTAACGAATATTACAGATGCAAATTCATATGAGGCAAATTAGAAAACATGGGAATTATACTAGCTGTGGAGTTCTCTTTTCATCCATTTGTGAAGTCTGGCCCTTATTTACCTTGCACCAAAAAGAAACTTTCAAGTCTTACATCTCATATAATGGATAGAATATATCACATGGCATAGAGAAATCAAGGAGCATTAAGGAGCTGAAAATCTTAAATGTTTTTGGTAAGCAGAGGTTTGCTTCTTCTACTTTTTCAGCCTCATCCAGTCTCCAAAGTTCTCAGAGATAACCATAAAGTTTTTAAATAGCTTCATTAATCTTGAAAATGTTTAATTTTTTCCCCTCTTTCTTCTGAATCTCAGTCTTCCCTTAATCTACACTTACATGCTATCTCTTGTTGTAAACAACAACTCTTTTGTATCTTTCCAGGTGATATTTTAGTGAAATCTGAGGCAAAAGAACCATATAGCACTTGAGTATTTCCACAGTTTTCCTTCCAGGAGAACAACACTGTCCCTTCTCTTACCTCCTCTTTAACCTTCCTCTTACAAAATGATTTAACATTACCCAAACTCTTTTTTGCTGTTCTGTGCCACGGTATTCTTGATTTTGCCCCAGTATTCCTGTGCCATTCATTCACCAAGGAATCAGATGGTATCCTTCTTATGTGAGCTATTTCATTTCATGGATCCCTAGCTTGAAACTCTCCAGATGATGCACATTCCTGACTGGCAAAGCCACAGCTGACGGGAGTAGGCACTACCCTTTTAACATGCAGAGCAGTACATAAATCCTGGTCTTACATTCCCAGAACATTTCTTTCTCAAACATTAGTCTCAAAAAGTGTATTTTTAGCCTAAATTATGTTTATTTGTTGTTTCTGTTTTCTATTAAGATGGTAAAGCTATTATGTTACAAAAAAACCCTGCACATATCCTGATTAAATATATCAAAGCGAACAGCAACTTGTGATTAAATTATTATATGTGTATTTAGAGCAGATTAAAACTGCAGAGTTTGGGGTATCCATTTAAAATTGAATCTAAATCAAATATACAATAGATTCATCATGATAAAATATGATTCATTTAAACAATATAAGGATGCCTTTTGGGAAACAAAGAGAAAACAGTGTATCTTTTATACCTATGTGATTCAAGGCAAATCGTATAGGCATTTCCACTCTTTTAATTACCTGATTTTGTAACATTAACATTCGTTCTTTCAGATTAATGCACTTCAGTTACAATGTGCATAACAAGTTGCTTAAGAAGGATAAATCCCAAATTTATAATGCATTAAAATGTAAAAACTATTCAGAAGAGGGCTTTGAGTTACTGACTCTGAATTGTGAGTTATTCATAAGTTTACACTTCAAAACAGAGTACCAGCATATGAAAGGAAATGAAAGTGAAAACATCAGGCTCATAATAAAACCATTTAAAATATTTTCTTATTTAAATTTCAAATTCTTTTTTTCTTTCAAATCTTATAAGATTTATGCAATTATTTAAACTGAGATTTGATTAAGACAGCAACATAGGATTATTCTTCAAAAAATACAATTGATCCTTCAATGAGCTTATGGAATTTGAATTATATGGGTGTGAGGCACTCTTTTTAAACATTTGGAAACCAAGAAAAAAATCATTTACTTGATTGTCCTACTGAACTTGGCAAGTCTGAAATATTGAACAGTTTGGAGAAAAAAAATTATCTGAATTAATCCCTAGTAATGGTAAATAAACCTTTAGGATGATTAAGATTAAAAAGAAAAAAATTAAACAAAAATACAATTAATTGGAATGTAGTAAACAAAAATATCAACATGTGCCTCCATAGGAAGTACATAATGTATGCACCACAATACCTGTATATGCAAACTGAACAAGGTCCCACAGTGCATTGGGGTCTATGCCTTCCATTTTGATCTCCTCTTGCTTGGCTTCACAAACATCACTTGTAAACATGGCAGCAAAGTAGTCAGAGACAGAACTGAGGACAAGTCTGTAAAAAAGTTAGAAACTGGTGTAATTTGCTTGGATATATGTATTAGAAATTTCATGTATTTATAAACTTCTTTAAAAATTATTTTCATAATCATTAAAAATTAATAGGGGGAATATATTATTAATGCACATTGGCTGCAAAACACAGAATGACATTTAATTCTAATTTGGTTTTGCCTCCTGTGATATGAACCAAGTAGCACTTTAGCATATGACTATAAAACAGACATAGAAATTAGCACTCAGTCTTTCTGACAATCTTCCAATCATGCAGTTGTCCCAAATGTTAACAAGATAAGCTCTCAGTATCAAAGACAACTTAAAATTGACAGGCATTTCAGACTCCAGAGGTACTCTTCTTTGCTCATAAAGAATAAAGTGCTTTGTGCTTATTTGTTATAAACTTTAATAATAGCATGTGACTTTAAGCAATCTGTAAACTCTCCAATAAACTATAAGTAGTTTAGCATGCTAGTCACTAAAAATATGTAATAGAATCACTGTGTAATATGTTTTTGTTAATAAACTTGTCCAAGGAATATAATTTGAAAATACCTACAAAATGTGCATAGGTTATTGTTTAGGGATCTAATATAGAAAAAATCAATATCACAGCAAGTATCAGATATGACTGTAGTTATTGGAGCTTTAAGTTAAGGCATGCTTCCAAATACCATCTACAGTGACATTTTTATCTTGTTAGGACTGAATATTCACAGATGATCTTGAGATGTAAAAGTGGTACACCTATAAATAGTGCTCCACGTTCTTCCATTAAAATGGTCCCATTTCTGGACTAATTTGAAAACATGATACACAAACATATAAATAAAAGACAAAACAATCAAAACTGGACAACTTGGTAACCAAAAGAAAAACAATTAGCATTTTGTATATTGTTAGCTAGTTTTATCAGGGCAAATTATTTTTTAAAAAAATAACCAAGATAAACAAGTTAATTCTTATCAGCCACCATGCTAATTGATTGCCTTTGCTCTCTTAGGTCATCTCAATAACTAAGCAAAATATGTCAGCTTGAATTGACTTAATAATTTTACGGTGCTTTAAGCTGCTATATTTTATCAACAACTAGGGCAGCTTGAAGACATATATATGATCTTTGCCTCTAATGATGGGAAATGACTAAATAGGTATAGTAGTTTTATCACTTTTCATGTCGTGCTCAACTCTAGCAATCAATGAATTTTAGAAGTAAACATCCTAATTCATAAATGGTTCACATTATATTTATGTAACAACAAAAGACAATGGATGACTACAAAAAGATGAACTTCGAAATAAACTTTGGTGCTGCCACCAGGAACTCCTAATTTACATTTTTTTCATCATTGAGGAACATGTACTTTTACATTTGTTTATTTATTCCATTTATCTTATTTATATATTATTATCTTTGCAATTCTTCTTCTCTTTTTCTGACTGCTTATTTATAAATGAGTTTATTGTTCATAGATGTTTTAATAAAAGCATCACAAAAATAAAAGACAGGAAAAACAGTATTAAATAATGATGATTTTCTATGAGAAAAATTCTCACAGATAGCAGAGATGTAATTTAGGTATGTGATTGAGATTTTCATTTGAGACCATTTTGAATTAGCTGTTGCTTCAGATTTACTAGCCATAATTTAAATTCAGCTATGGGTATTCAACTTGGTCACTTGCCAAAAGCAAGGCCAAAACCCTTGGCTGCACTAAAAAAAAGGACAAATGAATGAACAGAAATTTTAATACATCAGTTAATGATCAGTGGAAATATTTTCAGACAGTAACATCTTGGATTTTAAATTCACATAATGTATGTTCAGCAGTTACTTATTATAAAAACTTACTGTATATGTATTGTCAAATATAAAACAAACATACAAAAAACAACAGAGGGAGGGCAGAAAATAAATAATGGAAGGATTAAATGTCTTTCACAAACTTCTATAAAAATATGTGATTTTCCACGGTTTGGGTGAGGAAAGTCAAAGAAGTTATCTAATAGATTTCAGCTGCAAAGGAGAATTCAGTCTACAGGAACACACATGATCCAGTCCAAAGTGGAAAAAAGAAGAAAAAATAAATGAGATACAGGTCCTCAGCATTACTCATTTTTCTTAAAGGTTTATCCTTACTGGTTTATACCACCTATCAAAGAAGATGGCTTAAATGAGCAGAAAGGTCCTGTAATGTAGCAGCTCGTCTACAGAAGCAAGACAAGCTTTTGAAGAGAATGATAAAAAAAATGATTGTTTTTTCAAAGTGTCTTATGTTAATCAATAGTTAACAGAAATACTGAATCAGATTTTTCATCAACTTACTATAACCAAAAGGAGTTAACTGATTTCAAGACACTAACTTCTACCTTGGGAAGTGCTCTGCAAGTTGAACTGAAGTGAGAGGAACTTGCTAATTACACTTAATTCTGAAAGGTGACACCTTTTGTAAATCTTTATTGTGTTCCAGTGTTGAGATGGAAGATCAAAAGTGAGAAATCAAAGAGATCAATTAATTTGTAATGATCTGCTGCTTTTTGCACATCAGAAGGCTCCAAACAGCCCTAAATCTTGTCTTAAAGGCATGTTGACCTATTAATCAAGAAAGGTCAGGTGGATGAGGATGTCACTTTTTTCTACTTCTGATTTGGCAGTGAGAATACATAATAAACTCTTTCATCCTTGAGACTCATAGCAGGTAACTCATGGCTTAAAATGAGTTTGTGAACCCAGAAAGATTTTCTCCAGATTAAGGGACTTCTTTCCCTTTATGACTAATTTCAACCTTATAAAATTCTGGTTTCTTTTATAAGTAATCCATATGAATGATTAGGGTTGTGACCTTTTTTCCCAGGATATCAGATTTTATTTTAGTTTATTACAGAATATTTATTTGCCACTTTCAAAACTGTTTTCATATACACCTTTAATAGAGAATTGCCTCAACACTGATTGTGCATTTATTAATTAAAAGAAGTAAAAAATGATCACTTAAAATCTTTAAGAAAATTCTTAGAGTATTTTACTGCCAACTGAGTAGAATATCAGATGTTACTTGGACTGAAAACTCATAGGCAAGACACGATTTTTACTCCAAGTATATTATGCTAGTACACATAGGAGCTGAATATTCTTGAGAGCTAGGTCCATAAGAATCTCATGAGGTTTAACAAGACCCAGTGGAAGGTGCTGCACCAGGGTTAGGGCAACCCCCGGTATCAATCCAGGCTGAGAGATGAATGGATAGAGAGCAGCCCTGCTGGGAAGGGCTTGGGGGGTGCTGGTGGATGAGAGGCTGGACATGACCCAGCCATGGGCACTCCCAGCCCAGAAACCAAACATGTCCTGGGCTGCATCCAAAGCAGCGTGGGCAGCAGGGCAGGGAGGGGATTCTGCCCCTCTGCTCTGCTCTGTGAGACCCCACCTGGAGTACTGCATAAAAACAGCTTTCATTTCCAAAGATTCTAGGGGGAAAGTGGTAATATTTAGAATTTTTCCACACTACATTTTAATTTTCATTTACCTTTTGACAGATGGCTTTGTGAAAGCATGCATATATATCTCTCGCTATCGACTCATATAGATATTCTTTTTAAAAGCTGCAATTTTAAGGTCTGACTTCTGAAAGAAATAAAATCTCACATTCAATGTATAGTGGTATAATTCACAGCACCGGAAGGATATCAACCTGTTAGAGCGAGTCTGGAGCCACCAAAATGATTAGAGGGGTGGAGCACCTCTATCATCTGGAAAGATTGTGGCAATTCAGCTTTTTCAGCCTAGAAAAGACTTAGGGATGACTTAATTGCTGCCTTCCAGTACCTGAACCTATAAGAAAGGTGGAGAGGGACCCTTTATATGATCATGTAGTGATAGGACAAGGGGGAATGGTTTCAAAGCTAGAGACTAGGTTCTTTCACCCTTTGAAGTCCATTTCAGTTCCTGCACCTTCTTCCAGTCCATAAAGTAGCAGCATCAGTATTCTGGTTTAATACAGTAATAAAATACCTCTAGCTGGAAAAGGACCCTTAAGGCTTCTAAAACAAAACAAACCATGTGATTAAGTGCATGATCAGATGCTCCTGGAACAGTTATCACTTCCCTGAAAGCCTGTTGGAATGACTTACCACCCTTCTGCTGAAGAACCTTTTCCTAATATTCAATGTGAACTTCCCCCGACTTCATTCCATTTCCTTGGGTCCCGTCACTGGTCACCAGACAGGTGAGATCACCACCTCCCCCTGTGCTCTTGCCCTCCAGGAAGCTGGAGACTGTGATGAGGTCATCCCTCAGCCTTCTTTTTTGTAGGGTGAACAAGCCCAGTGACCTCAGCTGCTCTCCTTGTACATTTCTCCTTCCAAACCTTTCACCACCTTGGATGGCCTCCTCTGGACACACTCCAGCAGTGTGATATCCTTATATTGTGGCTCCCAAAACTGCACAGAATACTCAAGGTGACGCTGTACCAGCACAGAGCAGAGAGGGACAATCAATCACCCATTGATGGGCTGGTGATATTGTGCCTGGTGCCCCCCAAGGCATGGCTGGTCCTTTGCTGCTCGGGTACTGATGACTCATGTTCAACTTGCCAGCAACCCAAACCCCCATATCAAGATTGGCAATCTAGGTTAATATTAAAAGCTTATCTAAACTGCCTTGCTGCTCCTCTGATAGCAGGATTTTTTGCTGTTGTTGTTCTTTCCCAAACACATTACTTGAATGAATTGTTTTTAAATTCAAGGACAGCGGATTGTGTTAAACAACTCTATTCAGATGCAGTATTTGATATGGGAAGTTCCTCAAACCTTACAGATATCTGAGAATAACATAGGGCTGCTGTACTGCTTTTACTGTGCGTTCTCCACATGCATCTGTTACTGACTAGTGCCAGAAAACAAGGCTTCAGACTATATAATGTGCATTTTTTTCTTTCACTTCCTGCTTTTAGACTTTCCTTTCTTTTGTGCCTGGTTCTTTATTCTTTCATCTTGCCTTTCAGCTAAACTTTCTCCATTAATTTTTCCTCATTTTACTAATACAAATTTTTAAAACTTTATATCTCTGTAGTAGCACTCCAAATGCATTGAAAAAGTTGTTACCACTCAGAGCACCGAGACAGACAATGCTTACTGCATTTTGCTGAAGGAGTTTAATTAAATTTATCTTCACATGCCATTCAAATACTTGTAGAAAGAGTTGGGTAATCTTACTAAAGTATTTCTTTGTTATTGGTAATTTTCCAATAGTTCTGTACTACCTTTTCTGCCACGGTAAGAGTCCCATGTGATCCTTTTCTTAAGTACTGGAAAGAAAAAAACTGGTGTTTTTTATATTAAGAGAAAACAGAAAATAAAAACTTGGATTTCTCATTATATACTCAACTATACTTGACTATATTATAACAACAACAAAAGTAGATTTCTTGGTTTCTCAAAAAGTCAGAACTGTAAGCTGAGGATGCAACTCCCCTTCTACATCTTTGGATTTTCTGGTTTTATTGAATTTTCTGTTTTATTGAATCCAGTCTGTGTTACATGGGAGTGTTTTGTTTTAATTGGATAGGGGCAGGTGAATTTTAGCTTTATATCACATTTGTTCTTTTTTTGTTTCCCTTTAGCACAGAGTTCCTATATTGTTCCTATATTGTGCAGCATTACTAATCAAAATGTCTTAAACTAAAATCTGAATTTACAGATGCTCTAACACTTATACAGCCCCAAGTGGAAGCATTAATCAACTCTCCAGTGCAAATATTAAGGTATATCTATCATTTGCAGGGACTTCAGCTCTTTTCTTCGTAGCATTTTTGATGTTTCTTCAGCAGCTGTAGAATACAGCATTTCAAGTACAATATCTAAAACTAGTGCAATTCATGTAAGTTGCCTTCACTCAAAACAACCAAATCATTGAGGGCAACCACATATTCTTAATTTTATGTTGACCCATGCTATTATTGCTTGATTAACAATTTTCATTTACCTTGGAAACAATTGGTGCTCTGATCATGTCACTATAGCCCTGAACAATATTTACTTCCCAAATGCGCAACAGGAGTACATGGAAAATGAAAGCAGAGATGAATGATGTGGGAGAAATATAGAAGCATTTTGTCAACACACAAAAATGGAATTAGAGAGGACAAAAGGCCAGGTACAGATGAAGACAGCAAGGGATTTGATAATAAAGAAGGGTTTATGTAAATAACTTGGAGCAAACGCAAAAGTTTTGAAGGATTTTGTGCACTGCTCAAAAAAGTCAATTTCCATGTCCATGCATAAAAAGAAAGGTGTGGCACCTATAGACTCGTTTGCCTCACGAAGACCATGGAGTAAATTTGCCTGGAAACACGTGCTGGATCACTAAAAAGTGAGGATAACAAAACCTGGAACAGGCTAACAAGAGAGGAATGTCCACAGGAGATGATATTTAAAAACTAAATATGTATGATTACTTGCAGTTAACCCTGCTTTGAGCAGGGAGAATTGAATCTGTAATTTCTAGGATTGTAATGACTACAGTAAAATAAACAGCTCGCTGTGCTTGTCCAGCCACACCTGTCTAAACCAACATAGAATAAACACTATTAAAACTTTTTCAGTTATTTGAGATTTGGACTTTTGAGTGCAGACCATAAAGAAGTAGAAAATTAACTGTAAAGGTGTCCAAAGGTTTATTAGAAAATCTAAAGAAGATTATGGATATTATTTCATGGTTAGTCTTCTTATTAGGGCATGTTTCCAGCTTAGGAAGGATTTGTATATACTGTAGAATTGAAATGAAAAATGTGAAATTAAATTTACTACTAAAAGGTGTGCATCCAAATATGAATAGCTGTATTAAAAATAGTAGAGGAACAGAAAAAAACTAATTTTAAAAACCCTATGATTGAAATATTTTAATGAAGGTTCTGTCTGGTTTTACTTCTTAGCATTTGGACAATAACTTTGGCCCTGCAGTCTTGTATATTGCATCATTTTTTCTTTTACTTACTGTTATACAAGTTGGAAAATAGACTATCCAGCATCTTTGTGTAGCAATCTCTGTGTCCACAGTCATTCAGGGATCTCTGTAAGGTCCAAGTTTCCAAGATGCTCTTAAAGTATTCCTCTGAACCAAGAAGTTAATTTATAAGTTCAGAAATGCACTGGCTGTTTTCCTGACTTCCTGCTGGGGAATCATAATCCTGCTCTGAATTTAGTATCTCACCAGAGAAATCAGGACATAAGCAGGGAAAAATTACCCTTGGTTTGCATCCTTATGCAGAGTTCAGACACAAAAATACTTGCTCACCTGGAAATTCTGAATTATTCTCTATTTCTGAGATCAAAATCTCAATTAAGAATAACTATTTTAAGCTCTAATTTTTATCCAAAAGCAAGCATAATTTTATAAATACCAACTGCTTTAATACCAATCTTACAGAACTTTAGAAATTATAATGTAATTTTAATTTTTATCCAAATAACTGTAATTAAAAGCAAATAAGAAATCTTTCAGCTTATTGAAAGGCACAGGCCATAGGAAGAAACTGTTCAGTATTCTACTATAAGTGCCTGAGAGACTCTGTACAACAGACTTATCAGAGGATCAAGATCTTAAGCTAGAAATGATGCTGTGTTCAGTGTAGCTATACAGCATCCCATTTCAAAAATTTCCATTCTCTTCACATAAGAATAGCATCACAGTGGGGAGAATTGTTAGTGACACTCACCATCAGTTTGCTAGTTGAGTGCTACTTGAACTTTTGAAATCTGTACAAAGAAACCCTTACTTTCAAAGCCCCAAACTTCAAACCCACCTTTTTCAGCCACTTATATTTGTGTTTAAAGCAAGAGGAAAGAATCATAACGGTTAACAGGAAACACTGTTCTAAAGAATTACACATACCTAAAACATTTATTTTTGTAATTTCAGTATTTTATGCTTATTTCATACCTATGTGCAGGTATCTTGCGATCGCCAGCAATCAGGATAACATCACAGAGCTGCTGCTGCTTCAAGTAGCTCTCCATTTTCCTGAAGGTTTGCTCTGCGTGGTGAACAGCCTGGTAGAATTCCTCGGAGCTACACGAATCCATGTCACAGTGGGGTGGCAAGGGGTGGCTGGCTCCTGACAGTCTGTAAACAACAAGAGAAACTCCATGTTGGTAAGATGTGGCCAAGTGTTGATTCCATCACAGCTTCTAGAATCTGAAACAAGTAAATCAATGCATCCTTTCCCTCTTCTCATCACTGTAAGTACAAGACAGAAAAATCTTACTGCATTGGGAGAGATATGGAAAAAGCAATCCTATCTTTCCACTGATTCTGAGCACCTGCTCTAGTTCACTTTCTCAAACTCACATTCATTTTACACCCCTTGGGAAAGAAAAATAAAATTCCAATTGACTTAATTTGTAATGAATCCTGATTATTTTCACAATGAAAAATAAGATACAAACATTTTATCCAAAAGACTTCTTAATCAAGTCTGAATTTAGCCTACAAAATAATGATGTCTATACTTAAAAGGAAAAAAAAAAAAAGAAAAGAAAAATAAACAGATCTTTTTTTCGCATTATATAGCCATTTATTCCTAGTTTGAAGTTACTCAGTTCAGTGTTACACTGGAAGATCAAAGTATCAAAGTGTCAGGAAGCACTAGTCCTTGAAGAAAGTAGGAAACCATGCTAGAATTTCTAAATAGCTCTCAACACAGATGATACCCTCTTTTACAAATATGTAATGAGATGGATTCAAATAAAGGCATTAAGATTATATATATAGACTTGTAGTGCTGAAAATTAAGGATTTCACAGATAAAACTTTTTCTTCAACTAGATATATACAAAAGAGTTTAGATAATCAATAGAAGAGCAATAGACAACCTTAGTCCATCATATGAGACATATTATTATTTATATATTATTTATATATAATCCATAATGACATATATATTATTAATGTATTAATTCAAACCAACTTAATTTTATATATTCTACTGAAATATAAACATCAAGGAGTACATAAGAAATGTTTTTTATTTACAGTAATAATACAACAGTTTCCTCACTCAAGGTTTAAATTCAGTAGGTATTACACTAAAAAAATTATATTGAAAGATGAGTAAGAAAATGCAGTCTACATTGCTGGTGCTGGGGAAAAAAAAATGAAAAATTCAATTTATGAACTGAAAATTGCACAAACATAATAATTCTTAAAAATCAGAGTGAAACACATTTATATATATATATATAAATAATAATAACCAAAAAGACCCAAACTAAATTCTTGAGATATTCTAGCAATTTGCTTTTGAATTATCTTTTGTCCAAAAGTGTTCCACATAGTCTCCTATAGTCACTGTACAGGGCTCAGCAGGTTTAAGGAGCAATCTTTTAAAGTAGCTGGAATCCTGCATAATTGAAGGTGGCATGCAGATAATTTCACAGGGAACTAAAGCAGATACTTCTCTATTTCACTGCCCTAACACCTACTTTTGCTATGTACAGGTACTAACTTAACAGGATGAGTTATCATTTAAAATTAAGTAACTTCACTTTACTTAAACTTCATTTAAAATAAGTAAATCCACTTTTCCAACACTAAGTTGGACACGAAGAAATTACCAGTTGGTTTCAATCAATTGATATTGTTATTTTTATGCTGCAAAGGTTACAATATGCCTGTCTATAGGAAATCGAACTGGCAAAACGTTATTAAATGTGATTCCTCAACAGAAACAGTTATAAAACAGTGATTTAGAAAGAAACATTTGCTTAATTCTGCTACAGGTAATCTTATTATATTGTCACGTACTTTGTGCCAGATATTTCCTGGTGAATAAAACGAACACATTCATTCTGTGAGTGACACAATTTGCTTATGTGTTTCTATGTAATCAGGACCCCAATTATGTTGATGAGAAATCCAAGTTTATTTTCACATCTTTGATTGATCAACTGATGCTTTCCCATGAAGCTCTAATGATAGAGCTAAGCTCATTAGGATGGGCAGTGAGCAGATATTTCAGCTTTTCTTTTTCTTTTCCATTTCACGTTTGTAGCCGTACCCAGATTATTTCAGCTGTATTGCTGGGGATTTAGAATGTCAAGTAATTTACAAGAAATAAATTAATGCCTAATAAATGAGGTTGATAGGTTTAAACAGACACGTTCCTTCCTCTCCTCTGGGGAATTCAGAAGTGACAACAACAGCAGTTCCGAGAAAGGAAAGTAACAGGAATGAGCAGATCTAAATGGGTTCATAGTGTTTGTTAGTTCAGAAGGTAGGTCTATGTCAGCTTAAATTTGAACAGATAGGATACTAGTTCTAAATCTTTTGGCTATTCAAAATGCAGTCTTTCCCAGGTCAGAAAAAGAGTAGTGTCCTGATTGAATTTATGCTGGTCCTGTGAAGTAAGACTGCACTGTAATAAGCTTAGCCTATTTTGTTCTTGAATTGCTAGGCAGTGCTTGCCACAAATTTTGCTCTCTTTCCTGCTAGCCATTTATAAGCAACTCTTTCTACCCACTAAGTCAGTGTATCTGTCACTTAGCAAGTCAGTAAATGACTGCTCGAAAGCAAGCCACCAAAGACCAAAGCATATTTTAAATATTTATCATTAAAAATAGCAAGCAACAAGCTTGGTAAAAGACAATAAGTTAATCTTTTATTTATCTTCTAAAAAAGCCGAGATAAAAAGCCTGCTACTTATCTTATTCAGGAGCTATCTCTGTTTCTTTTATGCTCTGTCTGCATAATCAATGCTTTAATATTAGCAACTTGTTAAAGGAAGAATTAGGTAAAGCAAATACCATTTATTACCAATTACCAGTTTATGAAAGGCATATATAGGTACTCAGGGACAATCAGCAATATGAAAGTCACATTTTCTCTTTGCATATATTGCTCTTGTTTAGGTGCAAGCAAATCGAACCACAAATGGAGTGAGAGGTTTTTTGACTGCATTCAGCAGCAACTCCAAGACAAATTTGACTGAAAATTCCCTAAGTCTTTCAAAAATCTTTTCAGCATTTGTGTACTTCAAAGTCTTGTAATCAGTGAACTGGACAGACTCCAGGTGGACTTTTTCAATAATCTTCCTCAGCTGGCAAGTGCAAAGGCTGAACTCAGTGTGGAAATTTCAAACATTTGGGAGTTGTCCAGCCTAAAACACTTTAAGTTACTTAGGTTTGATTTCCTTGTTTCTGAGCTATTAACTTTCTCAAGACTACAGCAATGCTATGAAGGGTGACTGCACCATGAGAATACTAAAAGGCTCACAAAAATTATCAACATTGCAAATAATCAATAATCTTGAAAGCTTTTTTTATGAAATGGCAAAACAGAATGCATATTGCATAAAAATTTAAAAAAAAAAAAGGAAAAAAACCTTAGCAAAACCTTAGCAAATTTGTACAGACTATTTTTCAATGCTAAGAACAGCATCCTACTCTTAAAAGAGAAATTATTACAGAGCCTGAAGGTGTAGAGAAAAAACCCAATCTTTGAGGCATCATAGATCTGAAAATAGTGCAAACAGAAATAAAAACCTAGAGAATCTAAAACATCTGACTCCAAAATGGTCCTCTTTTACTAGAAAAAAGACACTGATTTGAAGAATAGATAAATGAAAACCTTTAGCTTTCAGTAACATTATCAAAGAGTTAAAGAGAAAATGGCAGGGGAAAGGGACTTCACACACAGATTCAGCTACCTATATCTTTCTTGTTAAGTAATTAGTAAAAACAGTAGTTAAACCATATTCTAAAGAAAAGAATAAAAAAGTACTTTGAAATAGAGAATTTGCATCACTTGAAATTATACCACATTACTCTGTGTAAACAGAGGCTTAGATTTAGAAATGTTTCCATTCTGGAAATTATATTTATAGAGGTGCAGAAAACAACAGATTCATATCACTGTGTATAGCAGAAAACTTTGCAAAGTACTTAGGTATTTTAAATACTCAATTTGAATACATTTTTTCTTCATTCCACTCAAGTCTGTGACCACAAATTAAGAACTCTTTAACCAGAAAATGTCATATAATTTCATCATTGCTGGTATATTAAATCCTGTTTTATTTAATTGGTTTTTCAGTGTTTACTTATGCAGGACTGATCACGCAAAGTTATCCAAAACTTGTTCAATTTAATTTAGTGTATACTATTGAGTAAATACCCAAAATACATAGTCAAGAAACAAAATATATCCAGTTCTTCAGTGAAAGAAACGTTGCTTTGCTATTTATAACTTGCAAAGAAAAAGTATTCCATATGTAAGAGTGAAAAAAAATCTTCACACAATCCATTCCCTAAAAATTACTTATTGAATGCTTAGAAATCAATAGCCTGTGGAATTGCACCATCTAAGATGGACTGTCAGAAGTCATGGCTCTCATTAGTGATCACTTGCAAAAAGGCAAGAGGGAGTTTTGTAAAGACGTAAAACCATTTTCTTATTGCAACAGCAAGGCTGAAGTTCTGTATGTGAACAAAAGCTATGCTTCTCATTCTGCTACCAGCAATCATATCTGCAGCTACAGGCTCTGCCCAGAGTTTCAGCAGGTAGAAGTGCCACATAAAAAAAAAAAAAACCAAAAAAACAACAGAATATCAAATAGGACTTTTAAATTTTACCAGATTCACTTAGAGATGTATTGCTGCTGTCAAAAAATTTGTTAGCCACTGTTTTGCTCAAGTTATGCAAAATTCCCCAAAGCTTGCTTTTGGTAAAGAGTAAGTTTGTGGACCTGACTTCATTTAGTTTCACATATGATAATTGATTCAATTTAGTCTTTTGAGATCAGTTTTGTATTTTAGAGGGGGGTTTTGTTTGCTCTGTGTGTGTTTTTGCTTTGTCTTAATTCAGAATTTCAGATCTCATTTTAACAGCTTTTGAGACACCTAATCTATGACTCAAGAGATCACTCAAAAATCACCATCACAGGCAAAAACCAGTCAACATGGCGAAATTAATTTAATATACTTAACCATCAGAAGAGGAGGATAATGAGAAATAAAACACATATCTTAAAACATCTTCCCCAGCAATTCCCTTTTTCTGGGCTCGACTTTACTCGCCATTTCTCTACCTCCCCTCCCTCAGAAGCACAGGGAGTTGGGGAATGGGGGTTGTAGTAAGTTCATCCCACTTGGCCGCTCCTTCCTCCTCAGGGGGAGGACTGCTTACACTCTTGCCCTGCTCCAGTGTGGGTCCCTTCCATAGGGTGCATTCCTTCGAGGACTTTCAGCATGCTGCCTCCGAGGTCACAAGTCCTACCAGGAAATCTGCTCCTGTGTGGGTTCCACACCTCCAGTCAGATTTCTGCTCCAGCACAGGCTTCCCACAGTGTCGCAGCCTCCTTCAGGCACCCACCTGCTCCAGGCTGGGGTCCTCCATGGGCAGAGGTGGATCTCTGCTGGACCAAGAACATCCCTGGGCTGCAGGGGCACAGCTGCCTCTCCCTGGTCTGCACCACGGGCTGCCAGGGAATCTCAGGTCCAACACCTGGAGCACCTCCTCCCATACCTGCACTGACCTCGGCATCTGCAAGGCTGTTTTTCTCACATTTTTATTTTTCCCTGAAAATCCAAAATCTCTAAATCTCCAAAAAATGATAAATACAAATAAAAATTGAAGTAAAAGAAAAAAGTAAAAGTAAAAATTGATAGCTGATTTGCCTGATAGTATCTACAACACTGAATATTTTGTTCTGTTTTCTTGTGTTCTGCACAATATCCTCCAATCAAAGGAGTATTTTTTAAAATACTTTTTCAAATCTATTCATTGCTTTGTACAGTGTCTTTGAAATGTAACTAAGATCTCATAGAGTTTCTCTCATCGTGTAAAAATACAATTTACTGTAGTGTAGCACAGCAGAAAATTCACACCTAAAGTCATTCTCATCCTTTCTGAAACTCATTTCAACACAAAGATGATCATTTTATAAACCCTATTTCAAGTTCCAAGCACTTCCTAAAATCCAGAGAAAACTGTTGAAGGAAAGCTGATTTTTTTTAAGGTTCATCACACTGGTCATGCCAGGCACCTGACAGCTACAGTAATAATGGTACCACTATAAACTTCCATCATAAGTTAGCAGCCATCACACTTCCTTGACAAACTACACTTTCTGCCCCCTACCCCATATCTTCGACCTATTCTGCCTCTAAATAGTCTTGCTGTGCAACAGAAAAAGATGCTGGTTGGACTGCTCTCTCCCATACAGAGCTAATGTTGCATTCACTGCTTTTTCAGCTTTGCATGCCCAAACAGAGGGAGCAGTTTGTTCCAGCTGTTCCTGGAAAACCGATGATTAACTCGAGCAGAGTTCTCCTAGCTACACATAGTCATATTTTAATGACTTGGACACATACTGATACATTTTACATGTTCACATTGCTGACAGAACTTTTTATTATATTGGATCTTGCTGGAAGAATTTTTTTTTTTTTTACCATGGAGAATACAGGAAACAAAGAGCCTGCAAGCATAAAAGCCCTGCAAACAGATACTAAGTGCATATAAATCCACACTATTGAAAGTTACAGGTCTGTACTACTAATGGGGACATTTACTTTCCAATATATGTATTCTGAGAGGGAAAATGAAAGAGAGCGCAGGTAGAAATGATGCCATTACTGAGAAAATATCCATTTTAAAGAAAGCTTACAGTTGAAAAAGTTTTTAGCAACTGTTTTGCTCATGCTATACAAAATTTCCCAAAGAATGCCTTTAGTAAAATACAAGTTTAGTAAAAAGAAAGTTGTTTCCTGAAAGAAGGCAACCTGTTCTTCCTGAAAACACAATACAGAAAAAACATCACAGGAAACCTCAATTTTTAAATCTGTACACTGTTGGAGAACAACCAAGAAGCACAACCAATTTTTCTTAGGTTACTGACAGTAATATTTCTCTATTTCTAGCTCAAGACTCAAGTAAGCCTGCTTCATTAGAGCACAACCCAGCTGCTCTGCTTTCCTTCCCTCTTTCCTTTTACTATCATAGCAGTAGACAAAACTCCTGCTGAAAGGAAACAACTTAGCTTTAGATCAGGAATAAGCTTCTTTTAGAAGTAAGTAAGGTTCCTTCTTTAGATAGTCATTCTTCTGCATTCTTCCCCAATCCCATCAAAATCATTGTCCTCATTCACCAGGTTCAGTTAATGAAGATTTTTTTACTCTGAATTGAAATAATAAATTAAACAAGACTGTTACACTGCAAAAATGAAATCCCTTATATTTGTGAGACCACTTGCTTCTCACAAAAAAAACACCAAAAAAAGAAAACAAAAACAAAAACAAACCACCAAACCAAACCAAACAAAAAAAAAAAACAAAACCAGAACAAACAAACAAACAAACAGACAAAAAACAACAAAAAAAAAGGTAAAACAAAACCCAAAAGCTGGTTAATTGTCTTCCAAGCCTCTTATGCTCCTATGGCAAATAAATACATAACACAGGAAAGTGTCCTGCATTCATCACAGGCATTAAGTAGGCAAGATGCATTCACTGTGCATTCATATTTTAATCACCCATTTGATAATACAATGGGGATACACCAGCTCCATTATGAAGGCAGACTGACATCATAAAACTTTTTTAATACTCAGATTAAATATTTTTCAGCATTTTATGATTTCCTATTTCTACCAACTGAAAGTTGAACAAAAAGGATTATTAGGACTCAGAAATTCAAAACTTAATTTAACTTAACCTCAACTTGCCTACAGTAGTGGAAGTCCTCCCAGTGGGAGTTATCGTCTGGGAAGTCTGAGATGAAGGATACAGACTGTTGTACAGGAGGCTAATATTAGTGGCCAGAGCAGTTAAATGCAAGAGGTTGGAGATGTACTTCTCTTCTTCTTGCAGATGTGAAGAGCTCACAATGACTATTCTTTCCTCTGCCTGACAAGCAGAGGAAAAAAAACCCAAGAAGTAGATGCCATAGTGAAAATGAGAGAAATTCCTTTTCCTTTCCTAATAGCTCAAGAAATTCCCGGAAGTGTATTGCATACCACTGTGCACTATCAGCCGAGCAGTGCTAGCACAAACACAGGCTTCACATTCTCACCAAGCACAGACTTGCAGTTTCCTTGACGGCCAGTTGTTAATACATCTTATTCCAGACAACAAACTGCACTGAGCCTTTGTGGTTTACTTAAGTGGTCAAACATAACAAAGTAATTCTCCTATATAATTTAAATTTCAGCATTCAGCATTTATGCATATATTTCCAAAGAGAATGAGATTTTTACAAACGTATACATTAAAGACTGTACATTCAGAAACTGATGAAGCCAACACTACACACAGGAGAGTTTTCTAATATACTATGGAAGAAAATTCCCATATCTTTCAGGCAGCTCTGGCTATAATTCCATTAGCAGCTGCTATCAGTAGTATGTAATTCTCCAAGAAGTTCCACTTTAAAGCTTCATAAAATCAGTGCCAGTGCCACTGACACAGAAGCTCTCTTCTATTCCTTGCTACTCAGAATAATACAACTTCAGATTATAAAAGAGCAGTGCTGGATTTACTAGCAAGACACCTAAAATAGAGCTGCTTTTGCTTCCTTCTGTAACAGTGCCCTATTTTCTGAATGGATGGCCTGCATTATGCCTAAGAGAGATGCTTGTGCCGCGTGTTAACTATCTTGTCATGATGAATGGCCATATCTATATGGATAAACTAAGTAAATTAGCTGACATAGTTACTCATTCAGTGTGTGCACAAATACATACAAAGATGCAGATCTCTTTTTTATTAAGAGACCTTTTCTTCCAGCATTTAATTTGTGACATAAGAACTTGTATATAAACAGAAGTCATATATGTGAGTGATAGCAATGGCATTCAAAAAAGGATAAGCAAGTATTTTATGAATATTGAGCTTAGTATGCATTTCAATAAAATTTAATTGTGCTACTATATTATGTGCTGATATTCCACAGCATAGGTAGCATGTCAGAGCTTAAAAAAACATTATGACTGTGGTGGAAATCATGTCAAAGACCACTGGAAGCTGAATCTTTAAAATTCCCAGATTAGAACTCTAGTTAAGTGCTGCTGCTCACTGCACTCAGTGAGATGGGAGATCACAAAACACATGCGTGCACACCCTGCCCTTTAATAAACTGTATGAATGATTCAGCCCATGTCCTGTTGCAAGACAAGCTTTTATGGAGTTTGCACAGCATGCAGGGGAAAGCAGCACACAATCTCTTCCTGCTATTTGTTACAGATCTATCATGTGTCATATATCTTTTGGTGACTCTCAGAAATTTCACAGCACCTGTAAACCAGTGAGAAAGATATGTCTGAAATACAGAAATAAATTGTAGGTGATTTTGCCCTGCTGTTTTGAAGTGTCAGTACATTTTTTGCTAATCCTGAAAACAGCAATTAAAATTGACAGTTTGTGAATCCTGTCTAAGATGAATTTGATGGTTTCAGTTTCTACGCTGCAGGATCACTACAACACTATGAATTTAACTCACAAGCAATTAAAGTCTACATATTTCATAATAGCTACCACTCATTAACCCAGCACAAACCCAAGCTGTGTTCTTCATGCTATGATCAATATGAAAAAGGTCTAATGAATTTTTCATATGCATGCATGGTAGCACGAATACCTAGCCATTAATATTGCTTTTGTCTACCACAGTATTTATAAAATTACTATCTAGAGAGGCTGAAATCAGGCAATAAGAGAGATGCTAGACTGAATCAAATAAAAAAGATAGGTATACACACATCCACACTAAATGCTGCCCTTAATTTGCAAACTCATAGGTACGAAACGTCCAGTCAAAACCTCAATATTATGCACAGTTACAGAGAGCTACAGAGCAGCCTGTGGCATAAATAATGCTTACCTCATAGAACTGAAAAACGAGCCCAATGTTATTTTTTCCATATTACTGATTGTGATTTTTTTAATCCAAAGTGTGACACAAACATAAAAACAAAACTTGGAGTTCAGATTTTTTTCCATTAATGAAAAGTTACAAATTTCTTTGTACCCCTTTGCCTTTTGCTTAATTTTCCTTGAAAGATGAAGTAGCTGAAATACTTTTACTCTCTCCTTCACAGATTAGTCTGTAAAACCCAAAGTAAGACCTTTCCCTGGAGAAGGAATCAAGAGCAGAGCATTAGTGCTCTGACCACAGAATTAACTGCAAATAGCACAAAGAAGCCAGAGCTTTGTGATCAGGAATTTTGCAGACTTTTCTCATTTCTTTAGAGAGATACAGATATGAGACTGTCTGCTAGTCTGACACAGGTGGAAGTAGTTCCAGAAATACAAATGAAAAAGAAACAAGATATAAAGAAAGGTATATATTTTCTTCACCTGCCCTAAATTAGCTAGTTTATGAGGACTCTAAGTGTGATGGCTTTTATGGATCTCTATTTTGTGGTACTTAGATTTGCATTAAACATTTAAGGAACCTGAGAATCTTTTTTCAGTATGGGTACTCATCCTTAGGCATTTCAGTACTTAACATTGCAGGAACAGTCTCCTTTGGAGGCTGAGCTCCAGTGATGACAAAAGGAATGTTTAGATTTTTGAACAACTACATTTCTACCTACATTCTATATAATGCAACAGTGGTGTATGTGAAGAGCTGTGTTCAGGAGTATTTTGTAACAATACTGACTACTGCTTATGCTTCCTGGGTTTTTTTCTTAGGTTATTACATCAAAGCAATTCTTTTGAGGCCATTCTCTTTCTTTCTCTTTCCCGCTTTATATTTAGATAAAGAAAAAGAGAAACAAACTGCAGGTCATATACATAGAGATAAAACCTATTCACATCTTTTGCATTTCTCTGATGACTAGACATAAAAGAAATTGCAGAAATTCTCTCTCAAGGCAGCTTTAAAGCATGTTAGCAACGATTATTTGGCTATACTTTACCTTTAATCCATATGGAATATTCATTAACTTGTCAAGTGTTTTAAAAATACCCTCTCCTATTACAAAATATGTAATCCCTTGATTTCTCAGGTCTACAGAATTGTAAGCACTCACTTTCAATTAGCTTCAGTGAACCCCACACCATTTCAAAATTAAGAACTACTGGCTAGAATAAGATTTATTTTAATCAGACACATTATAAAGCAGGCAAATTTATACTGTCACTGTTTGCATCTCAAAAAGTGCCTGCCCAGTCAAGTCTCAAGTCTACTTGATTTTTTTTTTTACATGTACTCGCTTTTGCTGTCTGAATGTGCTTTCAAATGTCAAGCTAATTTCAGTGCATATGGACTAATTTGCAGAGCCTTCCATTCCCTATCTGAATGAAACTCTGTCTACACAGAACAGCGTAGCTGTAGCTGTGAATTATAGAACTATTCAAATAGTAGTTAAGACCTGTGACTGATAGGTTTTTTAATACTTATTTCTTTAACTTTGGAATAAAAATAAAATTGTAGTTCAAGTATACTTGAAAAGACAAAAAACCTAAATTTCATATCATTCATTAAGAAAATAATTTAAAATGTTACATCTTTAAGAACCCCTGCAACCTTTATGAAGCTATCAAACAACATCAAGATATGAATGCCAAAGTCAAATTTGGAGTAATTTTTCAAACTTCTTAGATCATTCATTAATCAATTAAATGATTTTATTAAGGGTTATTCATTCAACATATTTAATGTGATATCCATCAGACCCAGTATCACCGGAAATACACATTAAAATGACCACTGATTGTAGAATACAACTTCACTTATTTCTATAGTTATACAACTTAATAAAAGAAAAACATCTGAAATTTGGCACTAATATCTTAGAATTATAACTTATGAATGTTCTCTTCATCTCAATACTAGGTATTAAAATACATTACATTAATAATATTCTATTATGAAAATGTTATAATGTTATAAATGTTAAAATGTTATAAAATATAGCAGTGCATTTGAATACTGTGACTTAATCTTTCTTGAGCAATCTAAAATTCAGTAGAACAGGGAAGATTAATATAAAAACAGAGAACAGAAGTGTACATCTAATCAACCCATATTAAAAATATCTGTAACACTGTTTTTGTCTGCACCCAAGATTACAGAGATAGATTTTCACTGATTTCTTTTGTCATTCTTTGGATGAAATGCAAATACAATAGAACACATCTGAGTGCCTGAATAAATACATAAATATAGTTCAAAGGCAACTTAAATTATTTTTTAAACTAGAAAGAATCTGGACATTACCCAAATTCAGTAATAAATTACATTTTAAACACTATTTAGATGAAAGTAATCCTACTTAGACAAATAAAATTCTAAGAATATATTTAGTGCTGTTCCTTCACATGACTTAGAAGGTATAGAAAGTAAGTCCTGCCTGCAAAGAGCATGTTTCTTATGCCTCAGACTTGAGCAAGCTACTAATATCCCTCTAGGAATAAACAGCCAAAGATCATGAAGAATCAAGTAGGTACCACAGTCTTTTAGATTCGTATTTAGAATGTTTTTTTACTACATCAGTTCAAATGGAAGTTATGTGTGTATGTACACATACAGTCTTCATCTGTGCTTTCTAGTACACTTTCAAAATTTTCAAGTTAAATGAAATCAAAACAAATCTAAAAAATTAAAACAAATTAAATGTCCAAAAAGTATATATCTATATATTTTTGTCGCACAAAGATATATAGATTTACATTAAATTTGCTTTTTCAACAAGTCAAATTCAGTAATCTATAGAACAGCAATATAGAGGCTCAGCTAAGATTCTTCTTCAACCATTTTAAATCCAGTCAAGCTACAGACATACTAGCATAATAATGAATTTATTACAATTAATTCATATTGGTGCAATAAAACCAGCCCTATTTCATGTCTGACCTCACCATGTTTCATATAAAGCCCAAATGAGTATGCTGGCTAGGGTATCTCTGAGAAGCCTTTTAGTCTGTAAGGCTATTGGGAATGTCACTTCTGTCCTCAAATTTGAATAGCTCTAGGGCAATCTCATGTCAGCAAACAGGACGTGGTGGGTTTATCTCCTCAGTGTGCCAAAATGTTTGCTACCAGAGTATTCCTCCATATCAGAAGTCTGAGGGGGAGGGAAGAAGTAAATTAACAGGAAATCCTGTCTTTAGTTTAAAAAAATAAATAAAATTTAAAAAAAGAAAATTAAAGAACCAGAACAAAACCCCCAACTATAAGTAACTGATCACATCTGAAACATTTTAAATAGCTCTATGATTTGTACAGACTGCCAAGTCCTGTGCACTGCCCTGGTAGGTTGATTATTTATTCAATTCAACAGCTAATATTCATTAGCTATAGAAAGCATTATCCGCTGCCATATCCATTTATTTGCTTGAGATTATTTTGCTGAAAAGACATTTCCAGTCATAAATGAATGTTGCCATATTTTTGGCAGCTGTAAGACAAAAGAGAAGGCATTAATGCTGTAATTACTAGCCTACCTCTAAGAATGATTATAGATATGACAATTTTTCACTATTGAAACTGATGTCTGGGACAAGTAGTTTACAAAATGCATAGTAAAGAGCCCTAATTGTGGAATTCATTTCATTTAGTTGTCACTTAAAAATCCAACTTGTATGAAAAGGTTTCATGTGTGGAACATATCAAACTACTGTGCACATGCTTAAGGGCAGAACAACAAGGTGACAATCGGCAATGTTATAGCTTAGGCTCTTGGCCAGAGCCGTCTGTAGGCTAGGAGAGCTTTGTTGACAGCTTTCTTCCTGTACCTGAGCAACTTGCATTCACAAACTTAGCAGACAAATCAATCCCTGTAAGCATGACCCACGTTTCATTAGGAGTGCTGTAAAACAAACACAAAGGTTTCTGCCAGTCTTCTTTTTCTCACGCGAAGATAAATTATCTACCACTTCACGCAATATTTTCTTTCAACAAGAAGTAATGTTAACTGCAATTACTTTACAAAAATTGCTTGATTATGCATTTATTTCATGGCTTATCAAAAAACAACCTGACACTTCCAATTAAAATTCAAGAAACTTTACTCCACGTCAGTAAATTCCCAACTAGACATGGGTTTTTTTTTTTTTTTTGGTTGCTTTTTTGTTTTGTTTTTTTTTTTAGTAGAGAGGACCTTTACTTTTCACTAATGAAAGATTAAGGCATCACACCTGTATTTTTTATGCATGGTGGAGTATAATTTCTTTATTTCCAAATTATTTTGACAACATTAACACTCATTATTATCACATTTTAATAGCCAGAAACTAAAACAAGAGTTACTATTAAACAGAGCAACAAATCAGTATATTTTCTCTATGGACTGTGTGACCATAATATAGCAGTTACTAATAAATGTTTGTTGGATAATGGCAATCACTGCATACTATGTATTATGAAATTAGGTACAATTGTGCATGAGACTGATTTTTATTAATGAAATACACCTGCTAATTATTTTGCCAAGATTTGCTGTGATGGAGAAATCAATTTAAAATATTGATGCATGCATGCCCGCTAATTTTTGGGCTTCTCAGCTGTTGTATTTGGGCATCTGTCAAGGATGCATTATGCTATTGGCAGGCACAGATTTCCAAGATCCATATTTCATTGAAGCTTTACCAGTGTGCTTGACATGATCTTTTTTTCTCACTGTCAAAAAGAGCGATTCATTCATCCTATAATGATATGAAATCTCTCAATCATAACATGAAATTGCGACAGATTGTAAAATAGTAGTCATTCTTTCTGGACAGACCTTTCTGATTTAAAACACCACCACTGACAAGGCATCAACAGAAGTTATTTCTAAGGCACATATAATGCTGGGGCAAAAAAAACCCCACCAAACAACAAAAAACAACCCTGTGAGTTTTCTTCCAAAACTGTGCTTATTCAAGATTATTCTACTCGTGTATGTCTGGAAGAATCTCATCCCTAAAACATCACCAGAACACCGAAAAAAGCTTCCAATCATTATGCTTACCATTATATGCTGCCTCTGTAACAAATTTCTTGAAATGACATTTCATTATCACTTTTGATGCTTTCAGAATAGTATGCTCACCTTCCTTAAGCAATTAATGATGGATTTATCATTATGGGTTTAATTTAATGCAAATCATTGCTAAATGATATATGTGTATGGCTAGCACAAGTACATCATTAAAAAATTTCATGAACGTCATTCTATTTACAATAAAAGACACTAAAAGGTCATTAGTTTGGGTTTCATTTGTCTACTTTTTTTCTTGAGAGTATCTTCTCTGATGATTTAAAAACTAGTTATCATAGAAAAGAAGAAAAATCAATTTAGTAAATAATTTTGCAAGCATCTCAGATTATAAAAATATTTAGGGAATCATTTAATACATTAGTTTATTTAGCAAGTTGATTATACATGATGGAACTCCTAATTCTGTGGAAAACCGTCTGCACCATTGCTGAAAAGCAAAATAAGTTTAAACTAAACATTTAACTCAAAGGTCTGTTTATTCCCTGTTCTAGTGTTACAAATCACTCATTACAAATTTACTTTAATACTTAAAAGCTTTCATTGAAGTACTTGTCAATTCTAATGCTGTGCTGTTACATTTAGGATACAACTCCAATATCTGAAAGCACTTTGCTTCTAATAGAAATTCTAAATGGTGGAATGCACACTGCTGCTCCACCTTGAGCTCACTCCCCACTCCACCCTGCTCCCCTGTAAGATGGGGAGGAGAATTAGAAAAAGGTAGAACGTGGGTTGAGATAAGAACAGTTTAATAATTGCAATTAAATTATTATTATCAATAATTAAAACATAGTCATTAACAGAAAAGAGAGTGTAATAAAACCCAAGAGAAAGAAATTATGCATAATGCAGCTTCTGGATGTCTCCAGCAGCCAAACTCAGACATCCCAACTGCTCAGTTTCTGGCACCTGGACATACCGAGGTCAAAGGCCATTCCTCTTCTGGTACAGACCCCCTCATTCTTTCTCTCATACCACAAAGAACCTTAATTTTGTTCACCAATTCAAGTGTTTTAATTTAAGATACATCAAAAAGCTATGGAAAAAATATGTTAACTGCAATTAGTGGAAGAAGGACCACAAGGTGCTTCTTCCTCAAGTAAAAATGCAGTAATCATCAGGCTAAGCAATATTTCCTCACGTGAGCATCATATAAGGCTCCTCAAGCAGTAGAGGAAAAGATATACAAATATAGAATTAACACTTTTCTTACAGTCCTTCAGTGGTATCTTGGGACATAGAAACTGGAGGCTACATTTTCTTAAAAGAAAAGTTAAAACCTAGCCTTTTACCTTTCATTTTCCACGCTGCAGTAAAACTATCAAATGGAGGGAAGAAACAGATCATTCAGGCATCTGATGTCTCAGAGCATTTTCTCTTCTGGATTTTCCTTTGACTTTAATCTATTAGGCATTTATTTATTTATTTATACATTTTCGTTTATAATACATTTTCGTCTATAAAACATTTCATATGTGTGAGTTTTCATATTTATATACACATATGCCTGTATATATATATGAACAAACATACAAACACGCAGACCTATATATACAATTCACTCACAGAAAGTTTTGGCATATCACATTTAGTTTCCAGTTTAACATAAAAAAATAATTAGTGCAATTCAAAAGAAGGAGTGAAAGAAAAATTGTATCAAGCACTATTAGCAGTATTAGTGAGCTACATATATATGAGGAATTCAATAAGGTCAGTGATCATCTGTGAAGTTTCAAGTGGTTCACTGTGAAATTCATCTATTTCACATGCATTTTGCACAATACTTATGACCATAGCTGTCAGATCAGAGCATGCCTTTTTGACCTCCTCTAACCTTGATAGGTGTAGTTAGTTATTCTTAACAATGCTTTGAAAGGAAAAACCCCAAACTTCCAAGGATGCATTGTGCCATGACTGCATTGTAAGCTGCATCATCTACCTATTAAATTCCAGGTACAGTTCAAGATGGTATTATGGGTTGTATGGTTAAGACATTAATTCTCAGAAGATACCAGTAATGTACTGTACATCAGATCAGTTCAGCCAAGTTCAGTTGATGAACTCATGGTAGCATTATCTTGATTGGATTTTATGTCAAACTAATCTCAACCAGAGATTTTTTTGCTCACCTAATTTTGAAAAACGAAAAAAAAATCAATTTCTTACAATGCCTTTTCATATATGATACATTTAAGAAAGTCATAAAGCAACTGACTGCTCTAGTTTTCTTACATTCAAAACTAAAACGGATTAAAAGATTAACACTAATGCAGCACATTATGACTTTATATGACCCTTCATGCTAATTTACCCTTACCAACCTAATATTTCTACTAAATTCAAATATTATTTAGATAAAGTCTGCACATTCAACATCATTGTTCTTTAAAAAAATGTTATCATTATAAACTGCATTTTAGTATTGGACAAGCTGTGTCATCAATACATGAAGTAGTATTTCAAAAAAATCCACTACCTGGCCAAGAAAAAATGAAGGAATAAATGCTAGAATTAACCAGATCATGTTTGTAGTTTAGAAAAATGCTGTATTTTCTGTAAAAAATGTAATTTGGGCAACCAAATGTAATAAATTTCAATAGCTGCACCCATATTAGCAAACAAATGTATCAGAAACTGTGTCTTGTCTAATTGAAACATGGAGTCATAAAATTACTTAGGTTGGAAAAGACACAAGATCATTGAGTAGATTTCTTCTAGCTGTGTTCCATCACAGCTAGAGGTGAGAAGCAACAAAGTTTAGTATTTTGACAGGGGGATGTTTATATTTTGGAAGTTCATAGAGGACCTTTTACTGAAAGGAAAAGGATTTGTCTCAATTGTCATGTCGTGTATTCTTGAAAGCCTGTGTTCAAACACACCAGCAGATTATTCTGAGCTACAGACAAACTAGCTTCAAAGCCCACAAGCAACCAGCTTAAATACATCAGACCAAGGAGCCAAGTCAAATAACAACAATATAAACAATGTATGGAAAATAACATTTAAAAATCAAAGTATTTAAATCACATTAAAAGACTTAGATTAATGAATTTAGGCAAAAATAGCCATGTACTTGAATGTTCATACTTCTTTACAAGCACACTGTGATTCTTCACCCAGACAGTTTCTCCAAGAAGTAAAGGGGAAAAGAGAATGCTAGTTATTAGCACAGGGAAAGGAAGGACTCCTAACTTCTCACAGCTTGCAACATTAATCCACCTAGTAAGGTTTTCCTTTTCAGTTCAATATGCACTTTTCATTGCAAGTGCTTACTCAATGGCACAGGTGTATTTTACATCTAGATTTGTGGAATAATTTAAAATGGGCAGATTAAGAATAGATTTTTGCATAACTATAATATCAACACACAAGAAACATTTCTATGTGTCAGAGCTGCAAGTCTAGTAGGATAGATACATATTTACTGGGATATGTAAAGTTTTATACTATGTAAAATTTTATACTTTTTAAACTATGAAGTAAATTTTACTTTAAAAATTAATTTACTTTGTATCCTTGGAGAAAAGTTTTACTTGATTTTAAAAGGATGATACAGTTACTTAATCTATTTAAAGGTTTTGGCATGAAAAAACAATTATACACCAAACATCTCTATCTCAGATAAAATGGATATGCATTTAAATGCTGGTAGCTTTTATAATAAAAATTTAATTGGAAATATAAGCTACCGTTGTTAAGGAAAAGAAAAGGTAATTAAAAAAACTCAACTGAAATCTAATCCTTATCGTTCCCAATTAAAAATAACCCCCAAACCCACGTATCATTAAAAGGTTCTTATTGTCCTAATGATGTTTTGATAACACACACATATTAATCAAGGTATAGTACTTATCCATACATACCTAACCATCAACTCTTCCACTCTCAGAACCAAAAGAAACAGAACAGCATATTTATAGTATGTTTTAAAATGAACTTTGCACCTTAATTCAATTCCAGCTCTCATTGATAAATTACTAACTCAAAATTATTATGCTCTAGAGTTGTAAACCCTTTAAACATAAGACACAAAACCAGAGTCAATATAGCTTTCCCATCAAGCTCTATTATGCTGCCTAGAAGGACTCTAATTCACAGATGAAATGTGTTATATGAAATGACCCCTAATGAACTTTACAGCTGTTTGTTGCCATGCCCTGTCAATGGCTGAAACAAACATAAATCTACCCTTTCTCTTTACTCCTGGAAATGCGGTCTCAGCAGCAACCTGCCTCTTATATAAATTTTGCAAATGTGTGCAATAAGGCTGGCATGATAGCAGATACCATAATCTTGCATCAGTTCATCCTTGATTGACCAAAGAGGGCTAAGCTGGTAAGAAAATAATGCCAGGTAAAATCTGCTGCAGAGTGAACAAAATCCAAAGGATACAAGCCTAAATTAGACTCCATTCCACTCATAGATACAATGACATGCCTAACAGTATGCCTACTACTTCTAGAAATGAAACTAATAAGTGCACGTACAGGTAGAGTTGTAGAAGACAGAAAAATTTGTTTCTTTCATAATAGTTAGGATAACCAGAGGCTGGAACACTTAATTGAGCCAGTAGGGAATACTAATGAAAGAAATGAGATTGAATTTCCTTATGCTGTAGGATTGGAAAAGACATTCACAGAACATAAGAAAGACTTCCTCACAATTCCAGACTAGCAAAAATATAAAACAGAGATGAAGAGACACAAAGCCATTCTGGACTTACTAATCACAGAATCACCTGGGTTGGAAAAGACCTTTAATATCACTGAGTCCAACTGTTAAGAGTAACAGTATGTAATGGCTCAGGGTAAGAAGACTCTCCTCAGACCTGGGATATCTGTGGCTGTCCAGCCCAGGAAAGCTTCTTGCTTATGTGATTAAATACTATTCTGAAATGGAAGCCATCTCTTTAGACAGCAAACACCACTGACATTGACTATGTTACATCATGTAACTGAAACATGTCATCTATGGCTCTAGGGAAGATCATGTAGAAGGAATTTAAGTTATGAACTTGTTATGTTCTTAAACTTGAAATACACTATATTACACGTCAGTGATATCACATCTGAACAAAAATGCAACAGCATCTCTCCTATAGAATGATATTATATTGCTGTCCATTCATAGTTCTCCCACTTTACACATGGACAAAATACCAAAATCCTATTTCAGTGTACTTCACATCACTTTTGCTCACTACACATTTCCAAACCATAGTCACTTGAAATTGAGTCATCATAAATTCTGCTTCTTAAATATGAAATTGTTACTACACTGCATTTTCACAACTCTGCCTTTAAAATTTGTCTTGAGATTTTAATGCATACAATGCCAAGTTTAATGTTGGCTGAGGAAAATTAATTAATTACAATAACATGTCATTTTGAGATGCTTCATTTCAAGACCAAGGACCAGAAACAGTGTGCTGGTTCTGTTTCCCCAGCCTCCCCACATTACTTTTAAGCTTTGTAGAAATAAAGACAGCCATCAGTTGACTGAGTTATTCCCCCCAAGCTTTTAATGTGTTTTTAAATGATTTTTCTTTAGCACATACATTTTATGTATATTGATAAGATATATATTCTAAAGGATTTAAACTGGCATTCACAATTAATCTCTGAAAGCTCTTTAAGCTGTTCTGTACCATCTGGTCAATAGCAAACACATCTTTGGCAGAAATAATTAATCCAACTTCTTTTACAAATGTTGGAAAGACACAATTATTGTTTAAAATATTGCACATATTTAAATATATTTTAATCCTTCTAATCATAATCACTTTTTTTCCAATTATTTTTCTTCAAACCTATCTGCCTTTCCATAGATATGTCTTTAGTATTCACTTTTCAGCTCAACTGAATCACCTCACAATTGCCTTTCTTTAAAACCACTTCACAATACTTGCTTACTATTTAGAATTAACCACTGGCAGAATGCAACTAATTTAAAGTTCTGTTTTAATACATAAGTGGATATTCCAGACAATTATGCTTTGGCAAAAATGTTGAACGACATGGCTTAGAAGAGCTGTATCTCCTTCTAAATGATCTCAATGTATGTCTGATTTTACGCCTTTATGAAGTACTCTTGTTCAGATCAACTCAAATACTGGTTCTGAAATCCAGAAAGTCAGAAATCACATGGTGATGCTTTTGCTTTTTGAAGACTAGAGTACACAAGAACATGCTTTCCTGTGTACAAATACTTGGGCCATGATCAAATTCTTTGTAAATCTTCTCTTCCGATCAAGAAAATAAATTACCCTGCTTATTAATTTTGCCTAATGCATAATTATCAGATCATTCTTTTTTCTCTAAAGTCTTTTCAGACCCATGTTCTCCTCAAAACACATACCAGCAGAGGATGTGTAGCTCTTGTGATGGCATTATCATTGCGATATATTATCTTACTTAATCTTTTCTTCTTTCTGCATTCAGAATTTGTTGATCCTCTGTTTAAATTATTTTTACCTTCCAGGATGCTATTTCTTATCATAAGAATATATATTATATTCTTGGAAGATATACATGGGTATCTTGAAATAGCTTGTATTCAAAAGATTCCCTTTGCATTATCCAAGCGCAGATGCTGGCCCTATTATTTTGTTATTATTGTATAAGATTCTATAATTTCAGAATCATCTGCAGATTGTATCCATACATTTATATATTATCTTTAAAATAGTTATATATTTATGCATGTTGACAGCATAAAGTCTAGAGCAGAGAAAATTAATTAACTCAATTCAAGTCATAGTAAATTTATCTAATTTATCTTAATTTATCATATCTAACTATTTCCTTTTAAATTAGAATGTTATTAAAGACTAACATAAAACATTACAGGTGTCAAAGATTGTATCCATTTCTTCCTTTGAAGAAAGATAATTAATTGAGTGATAAAACTTATCTTTCAAGAAGCTTTTTTATTTTGAATTGCTTAATTCATAGTGCATACGATATCAACTTCTCTAATATTTCCTTAGGATTAAAATGGAACTAGCTTGTCTGTAACATGTAGCTGACCTTTTGAACTATTAGAAGAAACAAACTTTTCCTTAGACATCTACATATTCTCCAACATTCTGTTTGGTTTTTTAAAACTACTAATTCAAATATTTGATCAAGAATTTCACTTTTAATAAACATATTGTTACTATGTCTGCTATCTATTATGGGCTTTTAATAGTTCAATATTAACATCTCACAAATTAAAACCAGATCAGATAGCATTTCAATGAAAGAAAACTTATAAAAGCACCATATTGGGCACATGACTGCTGTATTTTCAATATGCCCTGCCTACTAGGTTTTGATATCAGCAAAGTATATCTCTTCCTACTATATAAAATATTGCTTTCTTTGTTTCTTAGTCCTGCTCAGAATTTTTCATAGATATACTTAGCCTTCTTTATATGCCTGTAGATCTGATTGCATATTTCTAATGTCTCGAAGTAGATCTAATTTGAAGGACCCACAAGCACCTTAAAACTATATCCATGGGGGAATAAAAACTGGAAGGCAGTGCTCTTCCTTCTAATGTCTACAGAGACTGGTGATCATATTGGATTGATTCAAGTTTTCTGAGTTATTGCCGATTTTGCAGGCATGCAGGAATATAGTTCGTATTTTAAAATAATTAAAGAGGAAGTTGAATTATTTTAAAAGTAAAATTCCACTCCTGTCTCTATTGTAGCTTTGTCTCCAGGTCTTTCTCTGGCTTTATCTCTTCATAGTCTTGATCGCCCTGAAGCACCCTGGCTATGGTTTCTTATTTGATGTGTTGGGGTTAGCAACAGACCCAGTCACAAACCCTGGTCTCTGTTGTGCTCAGATCCTTTAGGGCTGTACTCCATCAGCATCCGTGTTGTGGTCAACCTCTGTTCACAGTTCCCTTTCCCTTAGGCAGCAGTCCCTGTTCCCTTTCCCTTAGGCAGCAGTCCCTGACCTCCCTTCTCCCAAAAATATGAGATACCCTTTTGCAGTAAAGCTATTTGTGGAGACCCAGTCTTGAAGCTAAGGAAGGTGAAAATTTTAAGATAACTCATTGGTTGTTTTCTGTTTAAATTAAAAGGCAGTTCTATAAAAATATTCTGTAAAGTTTATTTTTTCTTCCCATTCTACTCTCCCCTATTATCTATTGTTTTTTCACAGGGAACTCCATGCACTTAAATTATGCTTTGACCATGAGAAATTACTGCTTTGAATAAAATGGCAACTGAAAGCTGGAGCTTGTTTTCCAAAGCTTGTTTACTTCATGTTCTGTGAGTTTGTTCTCATTACTTTTCCACAGAAAAATTTTAGTTGTGGGGGTTGGAAAGGGAATAGATATGAAGAGGGCCTTTTGGGAGAATTTTTCATATTTCTGATTAGGGAGAGGGATGAAAGACTCTGCAGTAATGAGTTTGATGAGGACAAGCAGTAGCATAAATGACTTATTACTATCTACATTTGTTTATATGAGCTAGCTATAAAATTAGAATCTCTTTTAAAACAAAACTGCATTTATGCTACATAAAACAGTTTCTGGTTGCCCTGTGCATTCTTAACTTGTGGCAATCATTCAGCATAGATCTAACAACAGCAACAGCAAAAATATAGGATTGCTCAGCTGTAATTGATTTTTCTCAGAAAAAAAAACAACCTTTAAGCTTCTGTGAAATTCATTGCTGACTACATAAAACTATATGGACTGTCATTTCCTTCTGATAGATTTGGCCACAGTTAAGTATTAGTTGCAATAGCCTACTTACCAGTGGCCAAAATAACAACAAATAGTAGGGCTTTGAAGTACTGGTTCATTAAGTACTGTTATGGCAGGAATCATGCTGATTCCTGGGAAAATATGCTGAACTGAGAAAACAGATGATCCGCAGATTGATTGTTTACTTTGCTATCTAGCTGTATCTTAAAAAGTAGAAACATATATGCTTATTAAAGGATTGCTTCTTGCAAAGATTTCAGATATATGGATTAAAAAAAACATCCACAAATAAGAACACTCTAAAGCTGAAAAATATAAATAAATAAATAAGAAAAGGTAAGTATAAAAATTGTTTACTATTGAAAAATAAGTTCTATCATCACTGTCTGTATGGAATGAGAAAGCAGATGAGCAGAGGAATAAATTTACTGTCATAATTGCGGCAGAGATTTTTTACTGTGTAGTAAACAGCTTTGTCAGAATGCTCTGAACTCCTAAAGCAAAAAAAAAAAAAGCATCTAATTCTAGGTTTCCTTTTTCCTCCTTTAGAAAAAATTCCTAACAGTGCACACCTCATCCAGATGTAGACAGTGACTTTCGCCAGGACAGTGTGCACTCCACTTCCACAGGACAAATATCTCTTTTGTGTACATATACACATATGCATATGTGCAGAATTGCATCCTAAATTGGAAGAGAGGATAGTCTTAAAACTGCACGAATTTTGAGGGAGAATTAGTTTTCCTTTTTTGAGCTTCTATGTGGAAGTATCTTAGCTTGACAGCAACAATACCATATATTTTTCTACCACTTCTTCCCTTTCCAGCTGTTTCCAGTGTCTGGGATCCTGCTCAGTAAGGTGAGCTCTTGCTCCTTTTCCTGCAGTTAATGGCAAGTGCAGTTAGATATCCAGTGTTACTGAAGAGGACAATGGAGTGACTCTTTGCAATCCTTCAAAGCAGATAGTCAGGCAGGGAGTAAGGTGAGCCTGCAGGACAGATGCTGACTTATCAGAAGAGAAGATGCCTCATAAAAATAATGACGGCTGTGAATTTGACACCTGTGGATAAGTTCTTGTAAAATGTTCACAGCATGAAATAACTGAACTAGCATGTAGTGTGACTTGGGATATAGAGATGGAAAAAGGCACACACCAGAAGAAGACTGCTATCGTGGTCTCAAAAGAAACTATAGTAAGATACTAATTTGTTTTGCCAATCTCCTTTCCTTATTTTCTCACATGCAGTATTGCTGCAGTGCATTTCTTTAGGCAATGATACTGTCAGTAAGCAGAACAATTCTAAATTGACCTGAGATTACTCAGGAGACGCAAATGCATGTTATCTGTGCACCAGGAGGTGCCACTTCAGAGGTACACCACTCACAGTGACCTTGGACAGCAGGTCATGAAGGCTAATGGAAGGCACAGGAAGAGTAAACAAGTCATAGCAGGTTGCTTAGGAGACCTGGCATCAGCTTGCTGGGAAGGCTGAGGACTGCATCTCTCAAATAGCACTGGTATCAAGACAGCATTTGTGCACACATGTCACCGAGGAACACAAGGCAGATTAGTTCAACTGCACACTAAATTGTCTGATAAATTCAGAACATGGGTGGCAGGGGTGACACTTGTTCCTGGTCTTCCTGGTGCACTCTGTAAATTACATAAGGGTGCATTCCTCAGGGTGAGTCAGAGGGGTTCTGCTGAACAGTACAAGTGCTCATCATTTGGATGCATCTGGTCAAACAAGTGACATGAGAAACGCTCATTATATAAACTGTACTGAGAAGATATATGATTCTAATATAGCAGACAAAGAGCTAAAATAAAACTGGTTTAAATATTAAAATGAAATAATTTTTAAAAAATTAACCATTTGCCTAGTAAGAATTAAGCAAACCTAGAAAATTGCTGGAAGATGTCTGGATAATTCTCAAAACTGCTTAGTGAATGAGATTGAGAGATATCTGTCATAATAATTTTCAGTGTTTCTATCTCAGGCTAAACATATTCCCAAAAGACATTACACATCAGCTGACCAAAATTTCAATTCTTAGCCACAGACACTAGAAATTGGAATAGCTTATCATTGTAGCAAGAGAAGTATGTTAATACAAATTACCTTGTATTTGTTGTGGGATATACACCTCTGTGATTAGTAAAACAGTACCCATGGGTAATTTGCTTGTGTGTGAGACTTGTGTTTCAAAGTCTAGATTTCTCCTTTTGTTTTTTTTTTTTTCCTTTTTCCTTCCAAATGGTTCAAAATCAATGGGAGATCAGACTTTTATTTTTAAATCATTTTTTAATCTATTTTGTCTTTCACCTGAAGACTGTATTAATTTTTATTTTAATATTTGAGCAATTAAAATATTGGATGAAACTGGATTCAGAACATAACTGTAATTAATGTCCTTTTAGCTAACAACAAGTCCTTAGTAACTTTTCTGCAACTGATTTTTAAGCAGTTGAGCACTTACCAGAGGCAGATTACACCTACATCCTATATCAATAGTTCATTTATCAGTTAGCTGAAGTGCCAAAATCTTTCCTGAGTTTTAATTAATTGAGAAAGTCAATCTATCAAAGAGAATGGTTAGACATTATTTATTCTTCAAATACAGATGATAGGAGGATAGCTTTTATATCTTGATCACAATCTTATAAGATCAGTGCTTATTTATTGAGAATAAAGGTACATCAGTGAAATTCTGTGTATGTGCTCCACGTGTCTTAAGCCTTTGCAATTATTCCCTCTTGATGTAATTGTTATAAATACATCACTTCTTCACTGCTTACACACCCCTGAAGTAAGAGACAGTATTTCTTTAAAGCAACACAGTCAATGAGCATCCCATTAAATAAACCTTTGTAGTACAGTGTCTCTTGAAAGTGAAATAATCTACAAAAGTTGTTTCCTAGATTTGAAATTTCAAGGCATCTGAAGTGAATATATAGCATGAATAACTTCAGAACGGATGGACCAATTTATGTGAAGAACTTGTAACATGCAAAGAAACACAGCAAACATTAAATAACATATCTGCTCTCTATTTTAGAATATAGACGAGAAAATAATAAATGGAAACAGGTGTGACAGATGAATCTTAAATATTTTTAGAAAGATATTTTTTTTTTCTTTTCATGAGCACTGTTGACAACTTTTATTCCTCTATTGGAACATTGGTTTTCCAATACTATAGTTGTGCTATGTCATCATAAATCACAGTATGGTATGGCTCATAACTGTGGATACTTATTCCAGAGAAGAAATTACAATAGTCAAATCTAAATTATAGTACAGTCTATGTCCTCTTTGATATGTTGGGCATCTTTTGTTTGTTCGTTTTTTTAATATTAGAAACAAAGACCATTGTATGTGTGTATTAAGCAAGAAATGAGTGTTTTGTAATATGTTAATTATTACCTTATTATGCTGTTTTAAAATAGAGAAATTAGTAAAATGTGTAATATTACATGTGGAATAATGAAATTACCTTTTCTGTAGTACACTTGTTCACTAAGTAAACACAAGACAAATCTGTATATTTAAAATTATTATTTCTTACTGACAAAAGTCTTTATGTCATGAGTATAAAGGTATCACTGTGGCATTCTTTATGCTGTAAGATATCCACACACACATCCCAGCATCTTGAAGCAATCCAAGATGCTCTCACATGTCTTGTCTGGTCTTCAGATGGCATCACATAAAGAATTGTCTCCTCTACATGCAGTATAGTACCTGTCAACCTCCTGGAACATATCTCAGACATCTTAGGGCATGTCAAATGGCACTAGATACCTAAGCAGGGGGACCTGAACTTAGCTGTTAATGACGTTTAGAGCAGTATTCATCTGGACATTTACGGACATTTCCTTTATCAAGGATATTATGAGCTCTCTGAATGCATTATTTGGCTTTTCTTTTAACAATGTGTGCTTAATTGCTCAACCACATTCAAATGTCTACATCATAGGAACTGAAGTAAAGTAAAATAACTGGCTTTTCCAATTCTGTTTGGTTCAGTGGTCAGAAGTCGCAAGTAAAATTTTCCTGCTCCTGAAAAGCCAGTAAAAAGATTTAAAATTGCATAAAGAAGGAACTGGAGCAGGCATTGTTTTGACCGTTAAATGCAAAAGAAAAAAAAATTCTTTATATTTCTTGAATTTAATAGTTATATTGCTACCACTCACTCTTAGCAAAATATTTAACAAAATTAGTAAAATCCAACAGCATTTATGTGGATGAGTACCGGCATCCAGCTATGCAACAGGAATTATAAGTAATGAAATATAAGCTCTGAGCTTTGGATTTGTGTAAAGCCTGCAAAAATGAGTTCTTCATTTCACTAGCGATGGACACTGTTTAGGGCTCAAAGAGCCATATACGGGATAGTCAATGGATAAATATTCTCCTAACTGCTCACATGTCAAGAATGCTCTTTAAGACATTCTGTTGAAGCTGAGAGGGTCCCACCAAAGCTGCTAAGTGGGAGTACCACAACTGTCATCCTCAGCAGTTATTTGAATATAGCTGGTAGACGGTGGCACACACACCATCAGCTGTCTCGTATAACAAGCACATGACAATATTATGATTTCCCATGCATCACTTCATGGGAGTGATACACAAATGAGATTTCTAAAGTATAATCTCTGTATCAGAGATAACAAATGCAAAGTGCATTCTCTCGCTCTAAAAAAATATTTAAGAAAATAATAATAGCGATAAAGATTTAAGTATTCTATTGTGTTGAATGAAATATTAGTGACACTGTTTCAAAAGTCTCTTAGTAGAGATGTTTGAAGAGACTTAGATGGATCAATGTCTGACTGACATGTTGACATTTAGCTGCCTAAGTACAACTGTGTGCAATTCTAGCTTAATGCTTAAGGATAACAAGCTTAGCTACAAGTTTTATTCTAAAGGGATATCTGCAATACTTGTTGATTGATAGATTGATCAATAATCCTTAAGGCAAACAAAACAGCAAAAGGGAAAGGAGACTTCATTTGCTTCAATCCATGCATAGAAAATTTTAAGGCATTAATGGACAGCCCTAATTCAAGGATTTCCAATATGTAGCAGTTTAGATTTACTTTAGATTTATTAACTCAGTAATATTTAAGTATCCGCAGGCCTGATGTTCAGTTTAGAAATACTTTTTTATGCCAGTCCATTTTTTTAAACAAGAAATAAATATTGCAACATTTCAGCATATCTCCAAATAGTGCCTTTTTAGAGTGCTGTTCCTTGGAATGCTTTACGCATGCTCATGCGTGAGGACATCAATTTGCCTTTATATTTTTATCCCTGTTTACGTTTAGGCATACTGACTCAGTTCATCTTGGTATTATGCTAACAAAAAGCATCTTAATTGATGACAGCTTTGCAGTATTGAACCCCTATGCATACAGAACAGTCTCAATTAAATCTGGCTGGCACATCAAATTTGTTCAGTTTAATTAGTAGAAAAATACATGATCGTTCCTGAGTTTCTAAGACTTCACACATTTTTCAAAAAGGTATCTGAAACCACAAGAATCAGTGACAGTAACAGTCTCATTAAAGGGCAGGAGATTTATGGTCTTAAATTGGAATGTAAAAATCTATACCTATTTGGATTTTTGTTTGTAATAAAAACAAAGCTGTTTCTAAATGCCTCTTTATCTGTCTGATATTGAATTCTACTTGAACTTTTCTTTAAATGTTTACGTCATAGGCTCATGTGAAGGTAGAACAATGGAAAGATGGCAAGAGAAGACTACAAGAAATTTAATACCACAGCAAATCTAATTTTCTGGAATAATCTTCGACTCATGAAGTATGCAACTATGTTTCCTTCAAGCAGGATTCCACATTTCATGGCCTAATACTGACCTGAGAGCAATTGCTTAGAAGTGAATAGACTAGGAGGTATCTCCTGGGAGCAGCTTCTCAGTTTACCCTGACCTCCATCAAGAGAGACTGATTCTGCACCTTTTACAGCACTACCATATGTTCCCTTATTTTTTCTCTTGCTTCCCTTTGAAGGAGTCACAAAGCTGAAGGTGCTAATGCGGAAAGAGTCCACTTACCACACGGAGTTAGCTGCTGTAATGGACTGAAAATGTGCTAGATTACCTGGAAATGCTTTTCTTTTTTTCTAGTACCATTATGACAAGTTCTTGTTCTTGTCCTCGCTTTTGTGCCTCAACCAGATGCCTAAAGCCAGGCACAAGCTTAGGCAAGGCTAAAGGCCATTATGGGCTCTTTGGTGAACAGGGAGGAGATACAAAGGACAGAAACATCTTTTGCTCTCACTTCCTAATTAGCAGTATAAAGAAAACCAACAATGCTTTTGGTCCTCAAGCGTACACATATTTTACCTTACTTATTGAAAACACCAATAACTTTTAAAAATTCATCGTACTTTATAGAATAAGGACTCCAACTTGTAGCTTTATGAGACCTTTCTGGTGAATCCTTAATCTGTTTTTGTTTTTTTTTTTCAGAGCATTCTGAACATTAGTAGCCATTTTAAAAAGTTAAACTTTTAATTATTTTGTTGCCTAAAGGTTCTATGGAAAAAGAATTGGCTTCTTCAATTCTGTTTGGTTCAATATTCAGTAGTTGCAAATAAAATTTTCAAGAATTAAAAAAATATTGCTGTTTTGTAAGAATCTTATTCAGAAGGAATCATAGATTGTGTGTTAGTTTTTTTTCCTACGTATTGAAGAGCAACTGAAATGAAAATACTGTTAATATAAGATCTCATTAAGGAAAGCAAATATACTCCTATTTAAATTTCGTCAGTTAATACAGAATAAATAATATAATTAAAAACAATTTTAAAACTTGAACTATTGTAGAGGTAACAAAATGTTTCTTAGATTGAAGTCGAGATGGTACCTTTAATAGCATTACAGGGCTGGCATAAACTCATAAAATAGTATGTTTCTGAGAGTCAAAACAATTGGCATGTTATTTCCAAATATCTTGGTATATTATTTAATTTATATTACAATTATTAAAAAGGTCATAAATTCTTAATGGTATAAATATTCTAAAGCATTTTCATATATTCAGTAAAATATATTGATATCAAGTACTGCACAACAACAACAAAAAATAAGCATATTTTCTAATATTTTATATATATCTTATTCTTAAAATTTTAAAACTGAATTTATTTTGAAATACCAACACATACTCTATTTTGAAATAAGTAAGGCTTTCTAGAGATGAGTTCTTAATTCAAAACTCTATGAAGCTCATGGGAATTTTTGCATTGAATGCCATAGTCTTTTTATCAATTATAGAAATGATTTACAGTATTATTGCACTGCATAGTTTAAAAAAATATTTGTTACTAAAACCGATCCACTTTTTTCAAGTTATGTGTCATGGGATATGCTTGAAGTTCCTGGTATTCTCACAGGACAGGATGGGGTTATTTAATCTCCTCTTCCCCAGTCTTTCAGCCCTCTATGGTGGAGGAGAAATGATCTTTAATGTGCAGAAGTGAATGAATACAACATCCAAGTCTATTCCCATACAGAGTTTCCACTAAACAAAAAAGTATGATTTGATCATATAGACATATAAGTATCTGTATATATATGCATACATATCTTCATATAACTAACCTAAGAAAATATTTATGTTAACGAGATTTGCCTCTGCTTTATGTTAGCTGTCTGTTGTAAGTTACTCTGAATTTTTCCTAGTAGGTGCATTAAAAAGTGAGCAGGAAATGAGGTGTGTTTATATAATTCCCTAATTATGCTTTTAATCTAGCCTATTAAGTATATGAATACCTTTATAATCCTCTAATCAGCACAAACAAAATTTAAAAAATCCTTTGAAGAATAACGACAGTCTTTCACAAGTAACTCAGAGATATGTTCAAACTTTCCTAAAAAAGGAAATAAAATTGCAATGCAGGTGACTGCATTTTATTGAAGAATCATTTTTTACTTCTATTCGCCTAAAATTTTCACAGGAAAATTTTGGGCACAGACTTCATTAGCAGCGTAATTCACCATCATACTTCAAGTTCTTGTAATTCTGTAATTATTTATCAGTTTCAGTACATACTTAACATTGAAAGATTAACAATCAAATTTGAACAGAAGTCTTCAAAAGGGAGAAACTCTTTCTCATATTATTTTCCTGCATTTTCAAGAAAAATGAGAAGCTTACAGAATACTCAAGAGGTAATATGGTTAAATAGTAGTATTTATCAGAATTCCGGCATTAAAGCAGATTACTTCCTGTTAAGTAACCTAAAAGTTAAATAAATAAAAAACAACCATCCAAAAGTCACAGAACCCAGAGATTTTAGAGGCCCAACCTAGTGAGGAGCAGGCATGCTTATGTCCTGATGTATGTCCTGGGATTGGACTCTCTCCTGAGCTTTGGCCTTTATAGGAGACAGTATACTTCAGCAGACCTTTCATGTGGAGAATAACCAAATGCTGAGAACATTTAAATAGCATTTAAATGACTCTCAGTTTCCTTCCCTCTGCTGTTCCTTCCCAAAGATGCTTTGTTATATATGAGTAATGTAATGAGGAAGCTAATCCTTTTCCCAAATAAATGGTAAAACTTAAGTAGCTCAAATGAGCTTCACTGAGCATCAAATGATCTATGTGTGAGATGTCACATTATCTCCTTGTACTAACAAAGCCAGAAGGCTATTTGCTGAGCTTTAAACAGTCATTACTAAGCATCTGATAACAGAAATTAAATATAATTAATTTCATAATTATGCATTTCTACAAAAAAAATTATCTTTGGGTTAACTTTTACTAAAAATTAAGTCTTTATCATATCTCTAGCTTTGCCTTGTGTACTGAAAAATTATAGAAAAAAGAGGAAATAAATGCTTCCTTCCCATTCTATTTTTCTGTTATTATGAACTTGTATTTTTGATGCACTTTTCAAAAAGCTTGACAGAATGACAGCTCCAAAACTCCAAAACTGAACAATCTTTTAGTTTCATATTTTTAGATGCTTGTTCCTTTTTTTTTTTTTTTTTTGGAGACTCTCTTGAAATGAAGATGATAGCTCTAGCAAAGAATAAGAAATGGATAGCAGAAATATTGCAGTATCACACACTGAAAGAGTGAATCATACCTGGAAAGAAACTGCATAAAATGATGCCTTTTTCAAGGTTTTAAAAATAGGAAAGTCCTATGCTTCATTCAGTTTTGTTTTGTTTTTCTCATGCATCTTTTCTAATTTTCTATATACAATAGAGTTCAGTCACAGAGGGACACATGCAGGTTCTCTGACCAGATGTCTTCTTTTTACTGGAAACAAAATTTGACAAGTAGTCACAAAGTGAAATTGCTAAAGAAAAGGATTTATAAAATAGAAAACAATAAATTGTCTGGATAATTTTCTATTCATCCACAAATTTTCTATTAAATACACAGCAATCTAATGTGTTTTAAGCTATTGCTTAAATCACCTTTGGTATCAGAATAATGGGCAGAACCTCTTAGTGTGATGTCAACTGTAAGAAGATGTCTAGTCATTGTCTTACCCCTATTACAAAGAAATTAGTATAAAAATAAAATAAGAAACATGATTCAAATCAACTTGAATACATAAGTTACAGTTTCAAACTAGGTTACAAGGAAGAAGTCCTGAGCTTACAAGTTTTAGTAGGTAAAGGGATCAGCAATTATATGAATATGATAGAAACAATACATATTTTTTCAATAAAATATTGGTTAAGTCCTCCCATCAGCACCTTAGAAAGAACCTATCCTGTTTTAAAGGAAGAAGATGGTCTTTAATGAATTAATGATCAGCTAAAAGGTTAGAATTGAGAAGAATTGAAATGAATGGTCATTTTTCATACTGAAGAGATCTCCACAGAAGCATCCCTGAACAATCTGTGTGCTGGGTTTGTTGTTAATTATTTACCCAAGAAAAATGGGTATATAAAATATTTTATTTAAATTATTAATGATAATCACATCTACCTTGATCACAGAGGCATAAGAAAGATCTCATGTTTCTAAATGACTGAGTAATACATTTGAATGATAATAAAAATAGATTAAATTCAGCGTTGATAACTGCAGAATCAAGGAGACTGGGGAAGAATCACCACATATGGGAAACAATAGGCTCTAAATTGGCTAAAAAATGGCTATTACCACTTAGAAGATAACTCTGGATTCATTGTGGATAATTTTATTTTCTAAATAAATATATTATACCATTTGATACTCTTTCTCTATATGACTATCTGCTAGCAGCCACTTACTAAGTTAGATGTTGGAATCTTTGATTTGAGTTTTTGTCTTTAACTTCTCAAAAAGGTGATATGACAGTAATTTAATTTTAATCCTCTTTATTTTAGCATTGTCTTAATAAAGACCCTTCTTTTCTTAATATTTAAAGATACAGGCACAGTTGCATTATGAGAGATTTTCAGTATCTTTAAGGAAATAGAAAATTCATCCGTTTGTGTATGTGTCTACACGTAACCTAAAATAATGTATCACCACAGTCATATTATTTAAAATTAATATTTCTTACAATCACCTCTTGAATCACATACCATACATTTAAGACGATGCAGCACACACACCTTGGTGAGCATCTTATCCCTGCCAGTTATTGGTAATATGTCTAAAGTCCACACTTTCCAAATGTAAAATGAAGAGTTTTTATATAATTTGTTGAACTTTTATTAATTTTATATAATTTTATTGAATCAAACCTTTTCAAAGTCCCCATGGAAATTTGTATGCAATGAAATTAGAAACAAAACCTGATAAAAGAAAAACCAGTACACAGAAGATGCACCAGGTTCCAGAAATCTGGGAAACTTTTGCCTCCACAGAAAATGCACAACAGAGACTTTATGAATACTCTTAAAGAAGAAGACTATTCATTGTTGTCTGATTTACTTCTGGTTAAAAATTAGGAGGTTAGTTCCTGCAGAGGCTATACTCTAATTCCTCAGTACAGTACAGTACATACTGCAGCCATTACATGGACTTAATAGAAAAGACTGATTTGAGTAATTTGTCATGACCAGCAATTTTATTATGCTTGCAATTTACAAAGTAGTATTTTCACAGGGCTATGACAGCAATACAGCTCAATGCTGTGGAATGAGAAGAAAAAACAGGAGAAAAAAGGGTGAGAGGAAAGAAGGAAAGATAATTTGAGAAGCTGTTTCCTTTACTCTGAATAAAACTCCTTCATATTAATGCTTGTCACAACTTGTGTAGTCAGTGATAAGGTGACCCATATTTGACAGTGCTGTAAACTACAGAGCAACTGGGGCACGGAAAGGAAGCAAAAAAATGACAGCTCAAAACAAAATGTCCCTCATTTTCAGTCCTTGAAGCTATTTCTGAGTTGAGGATAGGAAACACAAAAAACATTTGACACCCATCAATCATACTAGTTAGCCAATAATTTATTAATATATTACTACCCTATATAGCTTTAAGCAACCTACTTGTCCCTGGAAGAATTTGGCATAAATGGACTACCCCATCCAGCTGCTATCAAATACTCTTGATCTCAAGCATGATTCTTTAAGTGGGTTTTCTTAAATTTTGTTGTTGTCATTCATTACTTTGGTTTCTAATTGTAGAGGAACTAACGAAGCAAGATGGTACAGCCAGTCAGAACTGAAAACTCAAATGTTACTGTTTAACTCCCACAATAAAATGGGGCTTTCAAACTTCAATCTGAAATACATACCAATAATTTACCTCTTATTTGTTTTTGTTTAAAATACTTTCTGGAGAATAAAGGTTTTGCCAATGTTTATTTCAAAATGTACTTTTCCCTGAGTGATGAAATTCTTAATTGACATCAGAAACATGCATACTAAAACCACAAAGGTTTGCAAACATTTCATATGCTTCCTTGCTTGGTATTACTTAAGTAACCTTTTCCAAAGGTTATAGCTAACCTTTTCTTGGAATTTTTTTCTCAAAAAAAAGAAGGTTGACATTGAAGCTAGTTCTTACAACATGAAATATTCACAATTACTTCAGTGCTTTTTTCTTTGTGCTAAAGAACCCCTTTCAAAACATTCTTATTCAGCATCTTCTGCTATCTATTAAAATTTTATATCAGAGTTAAAGTTTTATAAGGCTTAAGGTTATGAAATATTAAGACAAGAGTTGAGCTTGTGATAATTTCTGTTTAAAAGACAGCAACTGTATCTAACAGAAAGTAAAAAAATGCAGATTTTATTGTTCTGCTACTTTATGGGTATGCTTTTCTGATACTCCTTTCTTATGCTATATTTATTTTTGATCAATCCAAAACAGGAAAAAACAACAACAAAAAAAAAAAACCTTGAGATCCAATAAAATGAAATTGTTACAAACTTTCTCTCAAAACTTTCAATTAGTTTGTCTTGGCCAAAAAAAAAATTGCTCTCAAAATTTGATCAGGAACTACTGGTCACCACACATCAAAAGCATTTTAGTCAATACTAGTTGCAGAAATGTCAACAGCTAAGGGGCTCTGTAAGGTTGGGCCTCAACCTGAATACATTCTGTTTGAATTCAGAAATGGTCATCTAGTATCTCTCAATAGTATCTCTGTATGAAATTCTTACAGGTACTCTTTAGCACATTTAATAATAATTCAAATGGATGGTTCAGCAGGTGTTTCAGTAATGTTGAAAAGTTGGGGATTTTCTTACTTCTATATAGGTGAAAAATATGTGCCTTGGACTGAAAATAACACTTTCAATTGCTCGAGTAACTTAACTTCTGAAGTTTTCATTTTGCATTTGTTTTTCTAATTTGTAGAATTTTTGTTATTAAGTAGTTTATATAATTTTCTTTAGCAGCACTGTGCAATTATTGTCTTCTATCTGTTTTAGAACCTTCTGAGCTACGTTTTTATCCTAACATCTTCTTTTATAGAGTATTTGATGTAATTTGAAGTCCATCTATATATGAAAGACAGCAGCTAAAAATTATTCTTTATTTCTACCTTTAAAGGAATATTTATTCTCTTTTAATTCATTCTTTTTATCATTTTAGGTTAAGGTTATGAGGCTTGGGCTGCCTTCCCAGAAATTTAAGCTCATTAGAAGAGTAAAATTCAGATTCTGCCTTGAAGTCTATTATTCATTATTCTATTCATGGACAATCTTTATGGAAACACAGAACGGGTAGTACCGAAATCAAAGCACTTCTTAAGTACAATCCAATCCAAGCTACTGTAGACATCTGATATATGTCAGCTGAACCATGGCTTAAAGCATGTATTTTTCTCCATTTACTCCAGAATATAGAAAGATACACCAAAAAGGGTAATCTAAATGTAAATGGCTAAAATGCATTGAGATACTCTACCTCAATAATGATCTCACTCAAGAACTGTGATCCTGATTCTCTCCCATCACACAGAAAGGACTCATCTTGTGTAGTATATGCACATCTTCTTTTTTCAGACAAGCTATATTCAAATACTAAGTACATTATGTTGACTAGATGGATACTGAACTAGGTGCTTTTCTTTTAGATGAGTAAAATTAAATTGAAGAAACTAATGTATCACTTGAAAAACAGGCTGAAAAAGGATCATCAAAGCTTACTGTCTGCAGTTTTAGCAAAGAAAATCTGGAAAAGTTGTTAAATTGTTTTTGGCCAGGTAATCCAAAACACAAAAGTAATAGTAAGAAAAGCTACGGTGGTCAGAGGAGGTTTACTAAAAATCTAGTTCCTCTGGTTTGTATGCCATTTCTCCTAAATTTGTCCTACCTAAGTAATGTTGTTTTAATCTCAGAAATTAGTTTCTAATACAATGTGGAGATTTAAAATGAAATGCCATTTGAAAAGGTCATAAAGCAAGGACAATACACAGCATGTGACAAAAGGTTTAGCAGAAGAATAATATTGAGCTTTTTTGTCCTTATTATGATTTTAACAAAAAATATTATTTCCTATCTATAAAATTGCTATGGCTCATTTCCTTTTGACACTACAGCTCACTGAGTAGTTATTAGCAGTAATGGAAAATAAGACTGAAATATTATGCTGATAGTAAATTATAAATTTTAATACAAGACTAATTTGGCATATTTCTTCAAAAGGCATGGAACACTGTGAAGTTCATCCATCTAAAACTTATTACTGTTATTGAAATCTTTATCTGTTCTCAATCATATAGCAAGTCTATATAAACATAGGAGACTCTAAAACTTGAAAGATTACTTGAGTGAGATAATTATTCACAGGGAAGAATTTATGTGCTCAGAAAAACTGCACAATTTAAAAACATTAATGTGGTGGCCAAATCCCCCCAAATAGAATCTGTGATCTGAGAATTAATAATAAAATATATTTTCCTTCTTCTTCCATTAAATTTGAAATCATCTCTTGAACAATTTGATGGGATTTTAAGATAAATAATTTTCTATTATTCTAACAATGCAATCAGAACCTTGATGATTTCATAAACCAGAATGCAAAAATTACGAAATATAAAGTCCTTATCAGCTCAATCCAACATATAATTTTAATAACTTAGTACTCGTTCTTGTCATACTCTGTAGGATTTTTAACTACCTAATTATGATCTGTGAAAAAAAGCTTTTTTGTTTTGGTTTGGTTTTTTTAAATGAGACTGGGATTTTTTTCATATGACATATAGGAAGTTTCAATAATTCTGAAAATCTTAATTACTAATTTTAATCAATAAATGGCAGCAGTGGAATAACTCCTTCCCACTATTTTTTAATAAAACAATATTTTATCACAAAAATATTTTCATGGAAAATTCATATTCATCCCTGCTTTGTATACAGAAAATAAAGATCGAACTTTTTTTACTGACCCTTCCATTCACAGTGAACTAAATTAGAATAGAATGATCAAATTGTACACACAAGGATTATTTGTTCCTACTTTCAACACATTTTGGTTCCCATTAATTTTCAAATAAGCCTAAAGAAATTTGCTACATTGACTAATTTATTGTAATCATTTGCCAGGTGGAGTCATCAGGCATTCTTATATGAATTAGCATGAGATAAAGGAAATCAGGGACTGGAAGACAAAGGTTATGGCAAAAATACACATAACCTTACAAGATTTTCTGAAATACTGCACAGTGAAGACAAAGCAACAAAGCATGCTAATGAATATGTCATTAGGAATATCCGGTATAGATAATTTATCCTTAAATTAAATCAGCTTTAGATTGAGTTTTGATATTCTTTAAACTGTCTACTGTACATGACATAAAGTTTGGGTTTGTTTGGTGCATTTTTTTAGACATTTTTCGACAAAGCTCTGTCCCTGAAAAGAAAAACCTTTACAAAATGGAAAGGGAGTAATTACAACTGCTGCTTAGCCAATATTTCTATCTGTGTTTTCTCCAGGAAATTTTGGACTACATAATGAAAAATATAATAAACAAACAAACAAAAAAAAAACAAAACCAAAACCAAAACAAACAAACAAACAAACAAAAAAAAAAACAAAAAAAAAAAAACAAAAAAAAAAATCAGCAAGGAAAGTGAGACCTATCTACTTATTATTTCAATATGCTCAAACATACAGAGATACAGATTTCATTACCGTGTTGTTTTGACAGAGAGTCAAAACATGGCATTTGCAAAGAGATGCAGCAATAATTCCAGAAATTATAATTTTTCTGGTTTGTCTTAATATATCTAGATATCTAATATCTATATTCTGTCTACCACAGAAACATACAACTGTACATATGTTGAAATATGTAGACGCCTCACTGTTTAAGATAAATTTTTCAAATAGACATATTGACATTTTTCTGCTCAATTTAGGCCATAATCATACTCTCTTGAAAACTTTTAGCAGACAATGCATACACTAGAGAGAGAATCTATCATCTGCTTGTAGCAGAATGCACAAACCATCTGTTGGATTGGGTTGTTTTTTCCAACTTCTATTTTCATATGCTAACATAAAAAGTCAAGCCAAGCAAAGATCCTGAATTATATTGAGCTCTTCCTACAGTACAATAATCAGGAGTGGCTTTGTTTAGACTACACAAAAAGGGAAGAGAGAAAAACAAGGCCCCGAAGAGAAATGTTATTTGACTTCACCTTGCAATATAACAAATGCCTAGACACACTTCTGTTGTAAAAGAAGACTTAAATTGCAGGGAGAAAAAAGCAAAATGGGCACTTTCCAAATTTCATTTGAGATTAATTAATCTCAAAAATTTTTAGGCTTTTGTATCGTTTTCTTTTTTCACGGACCTTTTCAAAATGTTCTTGTGTCATGCACAAAGAAATCAATTTCAACAACAGACCAAAGATTTAAGAAATATCTGTATAATTTCTTAATCACCAAAATTTGGAAAGAAACCTTCCAATTAATTTGTCCTTCTGAAGTAAGCCTCTTAAATTACACTTCATAAGATAGCTCACATTCCTTCCTTTCTTAATTACTCACTGCCTCTTTTTTGTTACATTTCCAGTCACCACTACAAAGGAAACAGGACACTTTTGACAGAAATCTCCTTGATTAGACAACTATGTTTCATTCTATGCCTTACTCTTAATGATGTGTAATTTTTTACTATGAGAGGATTAAGAGTCTTACACGTAAAAAGATCTTATTTCAATTCTCAGTTTTAGTAATGTTTGAAGCCTGTCATGAAAACCGGAAAAGAAATCTGCCTGTCAACTTCCACGGTGGTGAGAGAGATGGCACTAGCCATTACTTAGTGCTGTTAGGAAACCATACAAAATTGCTTTTAAGTTTTCATTTTGCATCTAATTCACTATCTGGAAGCAATAAGCTCATTATATTTTCCACAATATTTTTAAGATAAAGTAATGAGAAATTGTAGGTGTAGAAGAAGAGATTACAAGTGACCTCACTCCTGATAAGTCACAGTTGTACTAATTACCAAAGAAGAGGAACAGCCTTGCCCTTAATGGGTCATAGCTGTGACTAATAAAGATAGGTGTGATAAAACGGGTGGGTTGGCTGGTCAGGGGCATCCTTGAGGAAGAGAACATGGATGTAGAGGAGCTCTGAGGAAGGAGGAATAATCCAGAGAGACACAAAGAGGAACAAAACAAGGAAGAGAATAGCTGCAGTAGAAGATCTGCTGTGAGGTCAGTCTGGGTCTGGTGGAGTGGGAGCCTGCAGTCACAGCTGAGCTGGGTGAAAGCTGTGATCACTCTGCAAACCAATACTTGCAGTCACAGTCCAGCAGGAAATAGCCAGCAGTCAGTCTGCAGTTGGACACTGCAATAGGAGCTTGTTGTAGTCATTCAGGATGGCAAAGCTCTAAAGAAGAATAAACTGGGGCGTTTTTCATGTTGGTAAATGACAGTCTGTGTCTTGGCTCATCTCTACCCCTAACAAGAGGTCTGCTGCAACAAGAAAACATAGAGTGGGATAATTGGAGGGCATAACAATAAAACATGTGCACAAAAAGGAATCCACTAAATTTCACATGATTAAAGAATTAGGTTGATGAACTAAATACATAAGCTTTTGCTATATACTTAAACTTTTTTTTATGAGTACTGTGGATAAATTCATTTTACTATAGCATTTACTTGACAGAGATTTAAGATCTTGCTTTTAAGGACTCAGACTCAAAATAGCTAGCTTCAGTTTATAAGTTTCCCCATGCAATTAAGTTATTTTTGTTTCAGTGTTCTGTCTTAAAAACAAACAAACAAAAAAATCCCAGAAAACAAATAAATAAAACAACACTCCAAAAATAACAGTACTGGCATTCACTTTCAATTAGTAGCATTTCTTTAAACACAAAGCCTTTTAAGGTGTGAGCTTGTGCGTTATGTTAAATGTCTAAATGAGGGCGACTGATTTTTGGTTATGCATAGCCATGAGATTTGGGACACCATGATACCAATAGTAGAGCAAATCAGATCAAGTCTTAAAATTTAAAGAGAGGATGTACTTAAAGTCTAAAAGATATTCAATGACTGTTGTAAAAACGTAATAATAAAAAACTTAGTCCTCATATAAAAGGTTAGATTTTTTTTTTAATCTTTTTCAGCATCTGCAGGTGACCTTTTCATAAAAAGATACTGACAGTTTGAGAGAAGTTATTGAATGTGCTTCTTCAAGGCAAAAAGACTGTCATGTCTAAACATGTCATGATTGATGGGAGTTTGTCTAGTTTATGTTCTTATCATCTCAGATATTAAAGAGTCCACACCATTACCAGGACATCTGTTTGGTATTTTAAAAATACAGTAACATTTCTTTCCTGTGATAATCTTTTCTTGGGATGACATATTTCCTGAAGTGCTAATAACTTGTTTTACCTGGAATTTCTTCAAACAACCCATGCGTTTCTTGATTGTTCTGGATGATACAGTAGAACTGAGGCTCTACCCAAATAGATCAGAGATTAAGAATTTTTTTGTGAGCTGTATGCCTGTTCATTTACTCCTATGATTAATTACAGTGGCATTATGGACTACTTGATTCATATTTTACTTGCTTTGTACTAAGCAGAACACTTACTTCTGCAGAATGCTACCTAGACTTTTGATCCTACTTCACATCTCTGCTGATTATTGTTGTGACAGAATAACAAGTTGCACTATTCCATATTCATTTTTCCAGAGGTCTTTTACTTTTTTCAAGATTGTATATTTTAATTCTCTCCTATAAACATATGAGTGAATCATTTAAAATTGATTATTTTTAAAAAGCTTATGTTTTACTTCATTATTTAGTCCTTATTGACTAAAATGAAAAGGTGCAAAACAAACACATGAAGAATTCCTACTGATACAACTACTGTTCTTAATTTTGTATGGCCAGGCTTTCCTCTTCAATCCCTTTTACAGCAATTTTCATAAATTCCATTTACGTCTCTGATGAACAGCGTACAGAAGCATTCACTTTCATCTAAATTTGTCCTCTCAAAGACTATTACTTTTCAAACAAAAGTCATTAATCTTTTAAATTAAAATACCAGAGTCAAGATACACAAAAACTTAATTCAGGAGGATTAATTATCATCAAATATGTCGGTGAAGGCATTGTTGATTAACAAACAATTATTAATTGAAGCTTTTGCTATTAAAAAACCAACTTCTGAGATGTGACAGTAGTTTAAAGTCCTTTTGCCTATTAATAGAAGACTAAAAACAGTTTAAAGAACTGTTCCTACTAACTGAAAATATTGAGTAGTTTATTCTGTATTGTTTACTTTCTCTCTTCCCATTTTTCTCCTCGTGTCCCTATATTTTATCTTCCATTTACTTTGGAGCTGCTCTTACTATTGCTACCTTGAAGGGGTATTCTTGTTATCAACTTCTGATAATTGATATAAAAAGTGGTTATATTTGTGGATAAGTTAATAGCAAAAATTATGATGAAAGTACTCAATAAATAAATAGAACATAAATAGAGCCACGAGGCGCTACACACAGAAGGTTTGCACTTAGCATAATGATTAGCACTATAAAACTCTATAATAGAAATTTTTACAAATTTAATCTTTTGGACATTCATAAACTATTATCATTTGACTGCATGAATAGAAATATAGCAATGCACACGGAAACTAGTAGTGGATGGAGGTATACTTGTTGTATTGCACTGTTTGTTTCATAAGTTGCACCGCTCATGGCTTTATACTGCACTGAGGAAATGGTTTGCCCTGTATCCCCCCCCAGAGCTTGTGAAGTTGGTTCAGCCCTCCCTAGCCCCTCCCCCCCGGCGGTGTCCCATTGGTTGCCGGGCTGCTCCTCCCCGCCCCTCGCCCTCCGTTCCGCCATCTTCCCTCATGCTCGCTCTCTTCCTCCTTTCGCCGTATGTGCGACAGGATAAACTGTGGATCACTTTCCCACGGGACAAAAGAGCCTTCTTTGGTTTTTGCCTTTGTCTTTGAGGATTTCCCACCCGTCTCTGGTCCAGAGCTAGCCGGAGGACCAGAGAGAAAAAAGGGATTTACCTCATATACTAATATTACATATTCCGATTTATAGGTAGAGAAATAACAAGGAATATAAGAAAAAAACAGTGAACGAGATTGGCCTGAAGGCTTGGACTGGTGATGCACCTGAATGGTCTGGAACATGAAAAGAAGTTGCATCTCTCTAGGCAATCAGAAGTCCATCTAAGAACTGCAAGTTGAATATTTGAAGTGCCATATATTCCTACAAATACAGATGCAGTTGTTTTTATCATGTTTTCTCCTTACTTGCTGAAAATACAACTTCTGTGCTCTGAAATAACCTATTCCTATTCCCAATTAGAATATAAAATAATCTGGGAAACTACAGTTTCAATAAAATCACACGGTGCAACAGAATTTGGCATGAGATATACATCTTGTACTATTTTCTCCTTACGTAGTTCAACACTCTATTTTTAGGTATGGATCATTCACACCATTGAAGAATCTCTAGAAAGAATTAGGAAGCCAAATAGGATTCAGTGCTAGGACTATATTTGGCAAAGATGTTGCCTGTGATTATACCCATTCAGATTCAATGATCTTTTGTGTTTGGTTTTTTTTTTGTTTGGTTTTGTTTTTTTGGTTTTTTAATTTTTTTTTTGTTGTTGTTCATGAGTTTTTCAAAAAGCAAACCTACATAGCAACAAAAATATACCAAGGTCAAAACAATGCTGCTTTTCCCATATGGTTAGAGTGGGAGGAAGGATGAAAACAGATGACAGGAAAATACAAATGTTACAAAAGGTTGAATATTTTAATGTTGATGAAACCTAGTCCAACAGTTAAAAAAAGAATGAACTGCAGCTATGGTCCATGAATTGCACTCAGCTACTTATTAAAGAAAAAAAAAAATCGTTGTCTTATTAAATACAGAAAATCAATCTTCTGTGAAAAAGATTGCTTTAGATTCAAGAAATAATTTTTAAGTTTTCAAAAATAAATTTCCATCTCTCAAATCCATTGAGATAATGGCAAACACTAAAATACACTAAAAAAACCTCTGATTTTCAATTGTACATAATCTTACATGTTTTATTTTTAATATTCCATTTTAATATAAGATGAAGTCCAAACTTTGGAATACATACCACATTGAACCAAGTCTTAATTTTCTGTGTATTTCTGTTGGCTTATTTCTGAGAATTAAATACTCATCATTTATTTTCTGTTTTATCTCATTAATTAAAGTAAATATTTTTCATGAGTCTAGTAGAACAGATGAAATTCCACATAAAGTAACGAGATGGGAATCAAGAGATAAGATGTGCCTGAGTAAGGGGAAAAAATGGATTTGGGATCCCAATTGATAGGAAGGGCCTATGTAACAGCCAAAATGTGGCTGGGAGATAGGCACTAAAGGACTGAAGAGTGAAGAAATGTGAGATATGATTAGAAATGTGGTTTGGAAAACTAGGCTACTCATGACAATCACCTCTGATGCCTGGAATATATATCATTATGACTACCAAACTGTAACACTGGCCTAACCTAATAGTAATCCTTGGCATAGCCAGTGCAAATATTGAAGACTTCAGCTGGAAATAGAAAATATGGGAATGACAATGTGACATAACTTGAATTGTATTGAAACTTCCAGCTAAATTTAAATGTAAATTTTGGAGACACTTATTTTCTTTTATTTTGCAGAAAAACGTTTTCACTTAAAAGACTATTTTTAAAGTGTAAATGATGGTAATGTTTTAACCTGATATTACAGTTTAAAGTCACAGTTCCAAACATTTTGAAATAAAAGATTTAAAATACCAATGGAAAAACATCTAAACAAAATTATAACCTTTACTAATACTCTTACCAAAAAGTCATAATATTTTAGTATTTTGAATCTATGTTTGTCTTAAATTATTGGTAGGTTATGACTTTTTGAAATAAAAATCAGACATTTTAGATATTGCTGAAATTAAATTTTTGGTAAGATTAAGGCTTGGGGATTTGGGGATTTTTTTTATTTTTTTTTTCAGTATTCCTAGGGATGATTACATGGTTACTTGTCTTTCTTGAGGAAGTTGCAGCAGTTCTCAACTTTTTAGAGTATAAATTTCCTTTCTGTAACTTTTAATAACATCTAGTTCTTCCCTAGTGCAAATAGCTTTCTTTAGGTCATCAATTCTGTATTCTAAAAAATTTTTCTAACAATACCAGGAAATTCGTATGCTAGGAAATTCTGCCAAAACATCATATCATAACATTTAGGGAGCAGTTTTCACCTAAAAAATGCAAGCTTGAGATAGAAAAAGAAAGCAAACTCTTAAACTGCTTCCAACATGGTATAAGAAAAAAAAAAAATGCTACTACCATAAGCAGTAGCTGCTGGAAGGCAATCATCATGTGTTAAGAGTATATTTATCTATATGTATCAGCAGTATTCTTATGAATTTAAGACTCCAACAATATGCTCTAATTTTTGCCGTGTACAATATTTAAGTGAACTTCACTGCTCACAAAAATATTATAAAGGAATCAACTCTAATTTATTCATTAAAAACTATATAAGTTATATACATTATTGCACTTTTAATATATGTAGATGTTACGATGTTTATATTGAGAGAAATTGCAGATGATACATACTTATGCATATATAGACTTATATAGGTTCCTACTATTATTATTCCAGAAATGCTTTTATCGGGGAAAAAATATAGTCAAGCTAACAGTGTTTTTGCAGACTTATCTATGAAGTTTCACCATCAACTGGATTTTCAGGATGGCTATTCTCTGTTCTTGCTTTTACTTTGACTATGAAAAGGTTGAAAAGAATTTCCCTTTTGCAATGTTCTTTGATGTTACCCTTAAGAGGTCCATAGTTTTAGAGGTATTTCCCTGATTCAGTCACTCACTGTGCAACTGATATTTTCACTGTCACATCTTTTCTTAGTGTTGTATTTTAAAAATATTTCTGCAAAACAGCACAAGTTAGTGCAGAGGAAAAAAAAGAATGGTTGGTTTTGTCAATGTTGAAAAGTACATGGGTAACAACTACCAAAAAACTGGTCAAGTCCTTTGCTTCCTAGTGTGTTTAACGGGCTCATGTTTTCTAGCAGCATCCATACTTTGAGATGAGTGATATGCTTTTTACTAACACTGTGAAAATATAATAGATTAAATTAATTCTATCCTTTTATTCTGTCTTTTTAGAACAGTTTGAATTTGCCATGAAGACTTCAAATTATGTTATTTTTATCAAATTTAATTGAACATTAAACATTTAAATTGAACATTTCAACCTGAACTAGCCACCTTAGACTACTGTTACATTTAATGATGAGAAATAGGGACATCTGAAAGATAATTCACCTTATTCAGAAATGTGCATCTAAGATAAAGATGAGATGAGAGAAGATAAATCCCCATCACAGTCTGAACGAGTTTCTCAAACTAAAGTGTCTTGCTGACCCATTAAACACAGCAAATACTACCATCAACTTGGCAGCCGGTGATGAAACAAACCAGAGAACAAAGTAAAATGGGGAGCTGAGGTAAAAATATAGGAATGGGAATTCTATTAGGATTTTATTAACAAATGACAAAGGAGATAAGAGAAGGATTAAATGTTACTGAAATTCAAAGTTTATTAAATAGTTAGAGAGAAACAGAAAAGAGGTCCAAGAAGCTGCTAATGAACTTCAGGAAATCTGAGTATTTTTGGAAGTATCTAGGACAAGATACAGGCAAGACTGGACACAAAGTAACCTGGTAAGTAAACCAATGAGGCAAATGGTTAGAGAAGTTGGTAAAACCAAGTAATGAATTCTGGGTAAAAAACCTAGGATTAGCAGAAGGAAGTTGGGAATCCTTAGAGACTGTGGAAGGAAGGGAAAATGTGAGAATAAGGTCCAGGAGAACGCATATTCAACACAAAAAAAAAAAAAAAAGTAAAGAGGATGTAACAAAGGACAGTAAGTTTGGGACCACCAAGAAGAAAGTTATATGATGTTATATATAAGTTATATATATATATAAAGTTATATATGCTTGTCACTAGAATCCCAAATGCAGCAGAAGACTAAAGACTTGCCATATCTTCAGCTGTTGAATTCCTCAATCTTTCTGCAGAGAAAATGCACAAGCACGATTGTAATTACTTACATAAAAATTAAGAACTTTCTTTTGATGTCGGTTATCTTATCAGTTCAAGTAGCAATGGGATACACAGCGGATCCTCAAGTTTCAGGTCTACATTCAAGTTATGGACAAAAGAAATGATAGCACATGAAGTGACTTGGGTGTTCTTCTGCTTCTTTTGTTAAAAAACATATCAAAACAAATAGCCAAGCTTTAGAAATGCTGTTCTACAAGTACCAAAGCCAGTTTTTAAAGTTAGGAAATTCTAGACCTAGATTCTCCTTGTAACTTATCTAATTCCATACACATATATATACAGTCTTCAGCTATGTGATCTTGCACTATTTTTATAATCTGATTCTTCTGCATCCCATGCACAAAGCCTAGATCCTCTGAGAATGAATAAGAGCTTTGGAGGAGAAAGGTCTGTGGCCTGTGTTTTGTAGGAACCCTGACTCTTTTGTTGTGAAAGTTAAAAGCATAAATATAATAGCATATAAGTTATATAACCATTTTTAGAAGTTTCCTAATCAAGTTGAAAAACTGGCTTATGACAAAAACAAATGGATTCTTCTCTTCTGATTCCATAATCTAGAAATGCAGAATTGTGTGATCTATGTTCTACCCCGAGCATTAAATTAACTTCTTAACAAAGCAGTCTATATGAGATAGTATATAAACATAAGCAGCTATTAATTTGACTTCTTCAGTATCTAATTTTAGGATCTGGTTATCACAGCAGAAGCTATGGTTCAAATGTGGCTAGCACCTCAAAAAGGACACAGTCATGATCAGTTGTGAAAATACTTGAAGTTGTGAAAGCTCACAGGGCAGGAAGGTATCTTGATTCTTCTTGTAAGTTGAAGTACCAGGATGAGAGCTGTAAACAGGAAATTCCATTTACTTAGAAACCAGAGACCAGAATCCTGTCATGAGACTAGATACCCTTACAACAATACATGGAATAGTCAAGTAGCAAATCTTTATGACAATTTTATCTGCATTTTCTAAAATGGTCAAAATATTTTCTCATTAAATTAGAAAGCTGCATTGAGAATGTTGCTCATCCTGACAGGTTTCAAATTCGTAACTTTCTACAACAGCATGCCAACCACAGGTTGTAGTCTTCTAGGAAAAAAGGAAGACTTGGAAGTGGGAGAGACTAATGGGCTAAAGCATCAAAATGCAGAATTTGTGGGCTCAGAACAGAAAAGTATAAAAGAAATGCTTATATAAAAGCTTTGATCATGTAGTTTAACCATGCACATTTTTATGTTCCTGATTCTACATTGATCGTAATGATTTATTTTAAATAAATGGTTTTGGCCACAGAGACTTCCAAACTGAATTTCTCAGTTAATGTTTGAATTAGAAAATCATTCTCTCACTTTATTAACCTTTTGGATTCCCATTAATACTGAATTTTTTACTTCCCATTGACAAACTCGACAGAAACACAGTAAAATGTCTTCCTCATTGCTTTTCTAGGGACTCAACATTTGAGCATGAAACTGTTGTGTGAGGAAGGCACTCAGTCCTTTTGCTTCTTGCTTTACAGTATACTATTAGACAGTACCTAATGGTGGGAGGATTTGCCATCTTCTTTCAGAAACTGTATTTTCAAATTCTTGTATGTTTTATGAAAGACTTCTGCATTGTTAGTGCTTGCTATACATGATTTAGGCATAAATGGCATATCCTTCTTGGAACTGTCTTTTAAACAAAATGTTAATTGCATCCTGTGTTCTCCACTCCTCTTGCACATAACCAGAGGAGTCTGGAACTGTTTTGCAGATGGACTCATCATTTATGGGTGCAACTGAGAAGAGAGAAAGTAGTGGGAGAAGAGTGCTATATGTGCTGAAACCAATCAATTTAATGTTTTGGGTTTGGTTTTTTGTTTTTTTTTTAAATCTTTTTCTGGTTCACCCCTCCACTGTAAAATAGGGCTGTTGTAAAAATAAACCTGTTACTAGTTTGTGAGGCACATACTGGGTGTAGTGGTGAACACTGCCAAAGGCTCATGAAGAATTACATCTTCATAGAATTTGAACAGTGTAAGGCAAGCAAAACATGCTACCACCCACTCAGGAAGGATGGGTTAAAACACTAACTCTGCCTATTAAGTCAATCCCATTCATGACCTGAAAAGAGCCATCATGATCATGTCAAATCTCCATTATAACCTTTGAGGCCCTGATGGATGTATCACAAATCTTTGCACTGGTATTTTCCAAGCATTTTGTGGCTGATTTGTAAATTTTTATTATAAATTCATATTACAGATTTTTTTCCTAACAGTTTTGTCTTAGGAAATGAAGATTTTAAAAAAAATCTTTAAATATCTACTGCATCTATTGACAATTTTGTCATGCCAGCTGTAAATTAATCTGATAAGCATGTTTCCAAGCAATTTCAAGCAATCAGACAGTGTTCTAACATGGTCTAATTGTTAACCATAGAACATTTTTTTTTTCTTTTTAAAGATACAATATGGAAAATAGAACAATTAGTTAAATACATCATAACATGCCCCATCCAACCTTCAGTCTTCTAAATGCCAGTAGACCTATCCAAATAACCTTACTTATGCATAGATGTACAGTACAATTGACATGACAGGATGTTCTTCAGAAACATGCAAAAAACCCAAATTAGTAAAGTAGAATGTATTTATTATTACAGAACCATAATCTCTCATTAAATAAATCCCACAATATCTAACAGAACGTTAAAATTAAAACCAAGAATTCAAGTTCCTACAGCTTAATGTTTAGCTTAGACATAGAAACAGTAATTAAAACTCTACTGAAAAACAAACCCAGCTGAGCTGAAAAAAGATGCCTGTATGAAATTCATGTACCAGGCTGAGGAGACCAACTGAGAAAAAAAAAAAAATAAACAAACAAACCCCAAACAAGAATCCAACCGAAACTCTTTTGGAGATACAAGGATACGCTAAAAATAAAAAACAAAAATAAATTTCACTTGTACTTGTATGTCAATAGTAGAAAAAAACATTTATAAAAAGCCTTATGTCTACAGAATGAGTGAAACATAACTTTACAGGGCATTATAAGATTGTCAGATCATAGAACTTCCAAGTGCAGACCTGCCAATTTTGCAGCACTTGACAACCTCTTGACATAACATACAAAGCTTGTAGAGATAAATGAAAGGTTCTTTGATGAGAAACAGAAAGTCAAGTCTTAGGCTCTAAAACTATTTAAAACATTTTCATACCTCAAAAGGTGGCATTTTCATTAATAATAAAATCACATTTCCTGGCACAGTTATTTTAAATCTGAACAAATCTGAGCATATTTCTTCAACAGGACTGAGCTACTGATGCCTAGATGTGTTGTTTCAGTAGCAATGAATGAAGACCATGGAATAAATGGATTATGAAAATCAAGAGCAGTAATCAGATACATAATGTCACAGAGTACATACATTCTATCAAGTCAACTTTTATGTACAAATCTTGTGGTGCCATTAAAATTCAGTTTCTGTTAGTCTGCAGATCTCTACAGAATCTCAGATCAGTGACACACTTAAATGAAAAGTCTATAGAATGAGACTATATTTGTAATAGCTTTTAATGTCTCCCATTCCCTCTTCAAAAACCTTAAAGATATAATTTTAGGATTTGTGTTTTACGTGTTTTTTGTAGTGTATCTGATAAGAATTTGAACTGAATCCTAAGATAAGCACCTTCTTGTTGCTCAGAACAACTTCCAATACTCATAAAAACTTCAGTATTGCTTGTGCTTTAAAAATATACCCTAAGTCACTTAGCAGCTATTCCACGTGTTTAAATTACGTAGCTCCTATGAAATCAACTATGCTAACTGCCAAAACAATAAGAGATTCAAGGAGAGAATATATACTTTAGAGCTCTCTGACAAGGTATAACATACTCAGTTACACACACATATGTTTATCTACAGCTGTACTAATCCAAACATGCACACAGTGTTATCCCTTCATGTAATAAAATATTTAATACTAAATATTTTACTTTCAATATGAAAAAAATTCAAATAATTTCTTTCATTTCTTTTCATGCTTAGAAACAGAAAAGTACATTTCCCTCCAAAGGAAAAAAAAAAAAAAAAAAAACAAAAAACAAAGAAAGGAAAAAAAAAGACAAGGAAAATGAAAATGAAGCAATCTTAACCATGGGGAGGCGGGGACAAGCAGAGTTTTATAAAGCAATGAATCATTTTACCCTTTATCTGTATCAGAGTTTTTTTTTTTCTGAAAGCTCTCTGTTAGCTACATTTCCTTCTTCAAATGATTTTAATTTCTGTTTCAGCTGGGGGCGAGGAGGGCAGGGAAGGGAAAGGAAAAGTAGTTCAACATCAACGCATTTGTATGAAACACAAGAATCTGAATGTGTCTTTCTTGTTCTTACATCTTCTCAGGTGTAACTCGGTTGATGACTCGTAAAATTCTTGTAGGTCTTATTTCTCTCTGATGTAGGCTGTAACACCGAGTTTCAGGAAAGCGGACGCTTTTATTTTAGAGCTTTTACCTGTCATCCCACTACCCAGAACAACACCACCTCCCGCTAGCGTTTTAATAAACTTCTGAGAAAGTTGGGTAGCGACGATCACCAGCGCGGAGCGCCGGCTTTGAGAAGCTCCTGTTCTCGGGCCAGCCCCTCGGGCAGGGGCATCCCAGGAGTGGGGACAGAGATGGGGAGAGGCCAGGGACAGGGGCAGCCTCAGGCCAGGAGCAGGGGCAAGGCCAGGGGCAAGCCAAGGGCAGCATCCCTGGTCCGCGGCACCTTGACCATGAGGCTGGCCGGTCTCCCGGGGCTCTCGGTAGCCCTTCAGCCGCCCTTCCCTCCACCTCCAAACCCTGCCAGTTCAAATGCAGGAATCGTCCTGCCCCCAGACCTCACCCTCCCCCAAAAACGCCAGCACACCGGCCCGACTGCGCCCCCCGCCCCGCCGCTGTCCCGCAATGAGTCCCGCGATGATCCCCGCGTTGAGCACCGCGGTGAGCCCTGCGATGACCCCAGCGATGATCCCCGTGATGAGCCCACTGTGAGCCCCGCGATGAGCCCCCCGGACCCACCAGACCGCGCCCGCCGCGCTCCCCTACCTGTGCCCGCCTCCGTCACCTGTTGCCCGGCTGCCTCCATCGGCGCAGCCCCCCGGCGCCTCCTCCCGATCCGGCGGCGCCAGGGGCTTCTCGGGCTCGCGGGCCACCTCCATCCCGCCGGGCACCGCCTCCTCCTCCTCCTCCTCCAGGGACTCCACGTAGAAGACGGTGCGGGGCGGCGGCGGTCCCGGGCCGTGCCCCGTGGTCGGCCGGCCGCCGGCGGGCAGCAGCGTCCCGTTGGGCAGACTGGCCGTGGTGGCCGCCGAGGAGGAGGCGGAGGAAGCGGATTTCTTCCAGAAGACGCCGTTGCCTCTCTCCTGGCTCTTCAGCAGGCGGCTCTGGCTCGGTCCCCAGTGCTCGAAGCTGCTGTCGGGCGGCAGGCAGCCTCCCCCCGCCGGGCCGCCCGCCGGCGAGGGGTGGCTGAACAGTTTCCAGCGGAGGCGCAGGATGTGCTTCACGTCGAAGTCTTTCCTGCCGGAGCCGGACATGGTGCCGCGGCGGGCGGGGGACGGGCGCGGGCTGAGGCGGGACTCACGGCAGCCAGGCAGGGCCAGGCGGCGGTGGCCGTGGCCGTGGCGGTGGCGGTGGCGGTGGCGGTAGCGCGGGGCGGCCCCGCTCCGGCAGCGGCAGCGGCGGTGGCGGCTCCTCCGGGCAGCGCTGGGCTTGTAGGGCGAGGGGTGGCAGCCGCCGGGTGGAGAGAGATGCGCACACACCAGTGCGGAGAGAGAGGATGGATGGAGCAATGCACAGAGCCAAGAGAAGATAGAGACACCCAGCAGGAAAGGGAGAAAGAGAGAGGGAGAGATGCCCAGAGCTGACGAGAACTGCACGGTGATCAGTGGAAAGGGGAGGAGAGAGAGGCAGAAATGAGAGACATCTCTCAGGGGAGACGGACACTTGCGAGGGAAGAGCGGGTGAGGGAGGCTGCGACGACGCGCTAATCTGATTAACGAGGGAGCGAGCTACAGCCCGGAGAGGAGCGGCGGCGGCAGCGGCAGCAGCCACAGCGGGAGGCAGGTGGCACCTCCTCAGTCTCGTACAGCTCCGTGACCGAGTGCAGACAGAGAGGAAAAAGTCACCTGGAAGCCTCTCTCCACCTCCCGCCTTCCCATCCCGTTTCTCTGGGGAGTCCCATGCCTGCCGTTATCTGGGATGGCAAAGCCTGAGAGCTGGCACACAAAAAAATTCAGGGCTCCTTTATATGCACTGTACGTAGGAGGGAAAAAAAAAATCCCGCCCGTGAGGCTGTCAAGGTCCTCAGTATACAATTTTCTGTCTATCTCGGCGCCTCTCACCAAGCCGCCCCCTCCCTTGCATGTGACGCAGATGTGCTCTGGGGCCGTCAGTGTGAGGAGACAGAGGGGAAAAGAGATGCTTCAGGCTTCGTCGTGCAAGTAAGTCGACAGGTCACTAACTGCCCCTCACAGCCTCCTCCTCTTCTCCCTCCAGTGCAGGTCTCCTCACCTCGGTATTTTGCTTCTGAGACAGCTGTATATTACTGGGAGCAAAATAAAGTACAACAACATATGTATCAGCAGCAGTAAACACAAGAATGTGAATCATAGGAGTATAGGCTTAATAGACTGCATGCAGACTGGATGAGGTTACAGGTTAACGAGGTATTCTACAGGCTCCATTCATTAGCCTGTTGGCTCAGTGTTGCTGCACCAGTAGAAAACATTGGCTAGAGGGACAGTGTGCCAAACAAAAATAGCACAACACATCTGCTTCTTACCTTTCATACCTGCTCTTAATGCAGTCTGACAGTGCTAAACCCAAGGGAGGTTCCTTTAACAACATAAGAGATCTGCTTAGGAACATCTGCCCACTTGGGAGGGGTGTCACGGAGTACACTGCATCAGGGACATAATTACAGAATTAAGAGCTTTATGGTGAAATGCAGGAGAGGGATATGGCAGCGAAATTGCATATTGTTACCTGTTGGCTCATAAGCCCCACACATGAGAAGTTCGTGGTAATAAGATAATACACAATACCTGCAATTCACCTGTGCCTTACTAAGTAATATTTTAGAAGATTTATCCCTAGGAAAATGATGAAATACATTGTATTTTCAGTCAGGAATCTTTCCATTGGCCATGCACTTACGAGCTCTCAGGAGTTTGTTATTCTAACTCTCTGAAATCAAGAAGTAAGGTTAAAGGAACTATCTCCCTCAAGCTGGAATGTTTTAATTCCACATTCATAAAGTATTATAGCTTGAAAATTCCTCCAGGGAAGCACAAAAATCAAACATGAATTAAAAATTTTATTACTGTTATATTTACTTCATGACTCAAGTATATTACTGTTTTGTTTAGTTTATCAGTGAAGTAGTGCTTCTGGATACAAACCAATATTAGGGTTTGTGTTTAACACTGATAAAGTCTTGGATTTAACAGTACAAGACTGCAGGGCACCAAGTCCTACTTTCAAAGGAAGAAAAATTGCCACCGTGCATTTTAAATATTGATTTATGCCACAACAGCTGGCCTGAAAACTCCCTGGTGCCTCAACTTTTTTCTCAGTATTCCATGATAAAAAAGAGACAAAAGACCATTCTAAACCAAACAGAAGAGACAGTTCATTTATATCTAGGAACTGATCTGAGTATATGCTGCTTAGGAAAGCAGGAAAAAAATGCCTAGAAATCTTCATCTAGAATAGGACATGAAACTTCAATAATTTCTGAGAGTCTAGAAATGCATCTCTTATGATTAAATATATGAAATCATCTACAGTGAATACTGGCTACTTCATGTCTAGTTACATGCTCTAAAAGATGGGGGTATCTACATGTAAAATTGTTTTAATCAATGAATATATAGATAGACAGAATGCTATCTCTTCTGAGTTTAATACCTCTTAACTGATTAGGCCTATTCAGATACTCTGATTTGAGAATTGCATCATTTCCTCCCCATGTTATAAATCTTAGTAATTTTAAAATCTGAATTAATATTTAAATTGATAATTAGATAATGATAATTGTGAACAATTATTAGGTTAGACATTCTATCTTTACTTCACCTTAACAGATAAGTATAAATGACAGTTCATTCTAACAAAGTATATTTTCTAAATATACTTCAGAGGTCACTCAATGACTATATATTATAGTATCACCCAAGAAAGTGATTTGGTTTTTTTTATCACCCTTACATCCAGTACAAGTTATCAAGCATTTATAAGGAAAAAAGGTAGAACTTGCATTAGGTTATTTGTTATTAATATGTTATTATTTCAGTTATGTCAGTAACTGAAATAATGTATTGGATTTTTTTTTAATAACTAAAATCTCAGGTCTTCAATATATCTTGCAAAGACATTGACATACTTCTTAATATTACTTGATTCTTTCATGTCTTGGTGCATAAATAATTTTTGGCAGTAAAGATGCATTAATTTGGTATGTATGCCTGCTTTTTCCTGCATGAAGTTGTATGAATGCTTGAGTATCATAAAATGAAATCTGGAATACTGTCTTGATTATAATAGTTCATATAATGATCACAAATTATTTTGTCAATATACAGTAAACAAGAGCTACCCCCAAAACCAGCTACATTGAAGAAGCAGCCATTGTCAGTATTTATAGTTAATTAATAAATTGGTTTCCTGAGCATGATATAAAAGAATTAAACAGGTTTGTTTAGTTAGGTTTTCACTAATCTTGCCTTCATATTTACTAGTGAATGCTTTTGATGTATGCCAGGAAGGCGAAGAACATATTCTAGATTATCACATGAGAGAAACACAAATATGTTTGAGTTTTAGTTGAAACTTTTGGTACATAAAAATATTAACTCTGTAATTTGCCTAGGCTTGCTTCTCCATCCACAAGAAGAAAAAATGGTTCTCCTACTGGAGTTCTAGGACCTTACTCATAGGAATTACACTAAAATAATTAGTTTACTTGTCAAATATATCTTAGTCTATTCATATGGGATTGACATAGACATATGAACAGAAGTATGAAATTACACTTGTCTTTTAAGTTGTCAGAGGGAAGCATTTTGATGTCTTGTGGCCTTCCATCCATATCTTATGTGTTCCATAGCCAAAATAATAATGATCACAGGTAAACTTTTCTGTCTGTTGGTTGCACACTGTGTATCACATTGTATTTTTGTTTATTAAACAGCATTTCTCAACTTCCACCCTTGATGCAGTTTCCCTGGATTATTCATTGCCACTCAAATCTTCAATAGCTTTACAGACTTTGCTTGAAAGTATTCATGGCTCTTTTTTCTTTTTATATTAGTCAGGCAACCAGATGAAAGTGGTTAATCTTTATGTTCCTGTTATGAGTCAGATTCCTGACACTTTCTTTTTGTGTTTTTGTCTTTCTGATGCTCTTCAAATGAAATAAATTCACATAGTCATGTCCCTAAGGAAGTCTCATGCTCATGTTTTGTAGGAAAAATGGCCTAGGGATATATATCCTTTTAATAAATCTTTCAAGTAGTAAAAAGCACTTCCAAAGAAAAGAAGTTTGAAGTAGGTACCCAAATAAGTCAGATTTTATTAACCCTCTTTTTTTCCTTCTTTCCATTGCAAAGGTTTGGAGTACTGTTTATTTTTAAGCACGTGATTTATGTCAAGCTATTTTCATATTGTACCCCAGGGAGAACTGGTGGGTTAGGACTGAAGTTGAGTTTTAGTTGGTTATTGATTGATAAAACAAGCAACAGAGGAGCCATCGTGCAAAGAAACCCCTTAGGGTTAAGAGTAGTCTTAGTCTATGTGAGTCTCTGCATTACATAAAGTCAAAAGATGCAGCGAGTCTGAGAGTGATGAGCTTATATGTGTACTGAGGAATGAAAATTACTAATGAAACAAGGGATATACCTCTCAGGAAATCTAAAGAATGAGGCATAATGAGGCATAATTTTATTACTGAGTTTTATCCTGACATATTTTAATCCAGAAGACACTAAATTTTGATGAGAATAAGCACACACACACACACACACACACACACACACACACAAAAAAAAAAAAAAAAAAAAAAAAAAGCAAAAAAAGCACTGTGCCTTGGGTAAGGATGATACTAGAATTAATAGTTTTACAACAATTCTCACTTCAGTGTGGAAATTCTCATATGAATGAATAAATACTCACTTCAGCCATAAAGCTATTTATTTTATGGGTGGTTAATTATACATTCAGAAGCTAGAGGGTGTTTAAAAGATGCTATGAAACGGAACTATAGAATACTGAAGCGAAAGAAAGTGGAGAAAAGAATTGATGGGATGGGACATCCATTGAGACATGTAAACTCAGTGCAGAAAATGTCCATGTGCTAGGTAATTCAAGCAAATAAGTAATGCTTAAGAATAATTATTTAAACTTTTGGTGTGAACAAAGCCTTTGAACAATTTTTATGATATGTAGTTATATTCTATTTTTGATAAGTTAACTGATAAACCCTGGGAATAGATGACGGTAGGGGGAAATGAAACTCATATGTTATTTATAATGTATACACATATTGCCGTGGCATTCCTCTGAGTCAAGTTGTTGATTTTCCTCCCATGATAGTTTGTAAAGTCATATTTAAAATACTATAGATATGCCTACACCTGTTTACTATGATTGTTTTCTAATGGCAAGAAAAGAATAAAAACTAGACAAAGACTAAACCAGGGGTAATTTGCTTGACGGTACTTGTGTATTTTTTTTGTAGTGAGTTTTTAACTGAGATTTAACTTTTGAGAATGATTTTGCCTTCAACAAGTTAAAAAGTTAAATGGTGTCATTTTTCAAAATTAAAAGTGAGCTAGCACAGCACAAGCTAGGTTTCTGAAAGTGTGGTGACATGACCAACTACATTTATTTCAGCTGGTAAAAAGAAATTGCTTCTCCACAGTTGTTGATGGGTGTCTCCTTGGTAATGCCAGATAGAAAAACAATATATGAATTACCCTAGTAGTGACTTGAACAGATACATTATGTTCGGCATTGAAGGCATCTAGAAGAGCAGTCACTTATCTTATATAAGCTAAGGGACATTAATTTTTTCTTAATCTGTTTCATCATGATCACAAGCAGTTGTATAAATACACCCTAAAGTAGTTTTTAAATGGTCAGAGAATTTCACTTAAGAAGTGTAAATGTTACAGGATTTGTCATGGGTAGAGATTCACAAGTAAACTAAGGCTAGAGAAAATGAAATTATGACACCAATTCTTTTCAAAAAGTAGGGAAGTTAAAGAATATTAAGGTTCTTAAATTTCTAAATAAGCTCCCTCAATTTCTCTGGTTGTAACAGTTGTCAGTTCTCTTGTGAAGTACATAGTTTTTACCCACAGTTACCAAGCTGCCTATAAATCCCCCTTATTTGAAGAAAATGCCATGCCTTCTCCTTCTCCTAAAAACTCCTAAATTATGGTCAAGAGAAACAACTGAACTCCATCTACTACAGGTTTGGCAGAGTATACACCTTTCTGCTCCTATACCATACTCCACCTAACATCCTTAGACCTTAGCATTTGGAGGCCAGTCATCCATACCACTTGCTGATTCACATAGACACTATTACTATGGATTTTAAGAATACGTCGAATATCTTATAAAAATCATTATTTTGTTTTGTTTTGATCTAAAGATAACACTTCTAGTGGTGTTTCTATGAATGACATTGATCTCAGTGGAAATACTGGTGGTGCAAAGAAAATAGGGATGGTTTTTCTTCGCTAGATTCAATAATAGTTGCTGTCATTTTTTGGTGACTCAGAGTCTTCTTAGAACCGGTTTGCTTTCATGTTCTGTTCAAAAAATATGCAGTTCCTTGCTGATTTTTTATTCCATGTTTATTTTTTAATCTGAATTGAAAACTTTCAAATTATATGTTGGCAAATCACAGTAATAAAGACACCAATGGTTTGCAAAATAGGCTCTATAAAAAGGGAACTGCAAGAATTTTACAACTACCCATGTAGTAGTAAATTATATTAGACTTAATTAAATTAAACAGAGCCAATGTAACTGGCATAAGATGGTCAACACTGATAAGGCATCACAGTCTTCAAGTTTTTTTTGATTGTACAAACCAACGTCTTTCAACCTCATTCAGAAATTAGCATAATTCGAGGAACAACTCAGTAGGCACTTTGAATACAGCCAGCATTTTGAAGGAAAAGAGAATTTAGCCATATGGAGGTAAATGGTGCCATGCCATTTGGCCTGGGTCCAGAGGCTGAATAGAGCAGAGAACAGGCAGGGGGAGATTTTGTTTACTGTTCTAGACGTGACCTTACAATGCTTATATTTCAGCTTACAGGTTCTTTTGAAGCTTTTTAAAAAAAAGTATTTCAGGGGAATTTTACCACTGAAAACCTTTTATGAGACATTTTGTAATGACCCTCTGTAAACAGATTGTTTTAAAAGAAAGTTTGGGGTGTTATTTAATAAATCTGACTTACGGTTTTCTTTGTTATTTTATTTTATAGGAACATATCATATACACACACTAACAGGAAAAGTATTTCCCTATTTTCCCCATCTCTCATGATATGTAAGACCCCTACTCTCCTCTCACAGAGGTATATGCTCTCACTTCAGTTATTATTTAGCATCAAACTTTTAGTACCTTATACTTCCTATATTTTCAAGTCTCAGTAAACAGATTCCCAGACTCTAAAAAACTGTGTATTTCCAGATTAGAAAGTTACCGGCCTTTCCTCCATGACAATTAAACTTTCTAGTTGCAGTCAAAATATTCGTTGCTTGTATTAAGTGCCTTGTCATCACATGCGTAAGAGTAGTTTAAGATTTTATATTGCATAGTTACAGATTTTTTTTCCAGTTTTTAAGAAATGGTGGATGTTTGGACAACTTTATGCTCTTTCTGAAAATCCTAACAAGAAAATACACATCAAGTTATGCTCTTGGAGATCTATGACTGCGGTTTTAATTTTAAAGTAAATGTTAATGACAGTGAAGTCTTTTTTTACAAAGCATTTCATAGCATTTCATTCTTTCACATCTTGTATCACAATCAGATAATGCATTAAAAATGAATGAGCAAGAAGTTACAGTATTTTTTCCAGAAATATATTATTTCTTTAAAAGAATTCCTCAGCACTAAATATAAGTCAATAAAATAATTTCTCTAACTCTTTTTCTCTTCTCCCCTTCTCCCCTCTAGTTTCTCCTCAAAGTTGAGTAACTTATAACTGACAGATATTTTTCTGTTTTTTAAAAAGGCATTTAAAAAAAATGCTTTTAATGGAAAGTCAATATTTCTTTTCCATTTTATTCCAGTAGGTTTTAGCAGTTCCAGAAGGTTACATATAAATTAAATCTAAATGTAAAATAGACACACAACTTTATTTATAGCTGCAAGTGTATAAATAAGGACTGAAATATTTTTTATTATTTTGTTATAACTTGAGCTTGACAGTTTGATTGCTACAGCATATAACTAATAAGAAGGCATAATTAACAAAGAAGGTCAGTAATTAGGATGCTGTGATGATCAGAGCATGTGTTACCTGTCCAGTAGAAGTTATATGGGCAGTACAAGGCACTGCTACCTAGAAAGCCTAAAAAGAGAAGGATTATTATTTCTGATAATCTAAAGAAGGGGAGTGAAGAAAATACCAAGTAATAGAATCATTATGGTAAACTTTTGGACAATTTTCTTATTTGTCCTAAATATTCATATGTGACGTTTGACTATCAGGATGTAGTTTTTAAATGAAGACAACAGCAATCTTTCCTATTCTTTTAAGCTGAAAATGCATTATTGTCAGCAAACATTCCATTTGCAGTTGTTTTGGAAGATAAACAACTTCAGTTTCTCAAATCTCTTTGAATTTTAATGTGGTCTCCAAAGCCTAGTCCAGTCTGAAGTGATCTGCAAATTGAAGAATGTACTCTATTTTCAGTTACAAAAATTAAACAGTAGTTAAGGAAAGAAAAATACATATCTAAACATTCACACCATTTTTTCTTGTACTACTGTGTGCAATGAATAGCAGCTGAGTGCCTTTTCCCAACCATTAATATTCTTGCCTTGCTGCAGATTTTTCTTCACTGTAATTTTCTAGGTAATTTAAGAAAATAGTACAAGGCACTATCTGAAATACCTTAATATTTCAAACATACTAATGAGATGAGGTATCTGGTTGAATGAAATTTGTTAGGGCATAATGTACTGTTCAGAAGTAAACATTTTTTGATATTCCATATTTTTGTAGTAGCATATTCTTCCTCCATGGCACCCAATTTGCCAGGGCAATTTTCCTCCCTTTTTTAAAAAGAGAAATATTGGTTTTGCTCTTTTGTAATATCGTGGAAGATCATTTATTCTCTTTTCTCAGCCACTTTTCTAAATGCCCTGCAGAAAATTTCATCAACTTGGTAAAATTTCATCTGACCTATATCTAAGATACCTTTTTTCCTTATTTTGTCTTAGTGTGATGTCCATTAATCCTTAATCTCCGTAATGAAAGCTGAAGCAGAAGTGTAAGCACTTCATCCTTCCATCAATGTTTGGTGCCCCTTAAGTAATGACTCAGCCCTTTCTTGCTTATCCTTTTGCTTCTGATAAACTGGCAGTATGTATTCCCTCCCTTGCCATGGCTATCTCAGCTACTGTTAACGTACTCAAGAAAGGGAAATGATCACTAGCCCAGTGACCAAATGGAGAAAGGCTGCTGAAACTTAGCCATTTTAATGACAAATTGGTCTTGAAGACGACAAGTGACAGACTTGCAAAAAGGAGCCAGAAGTAATTTAGCAGTTAAGCATTGCAGACAATCGGTAGTAAACATCTTTCCCTTGTTGTTTAAATTGGAGAGAGATGGATTTGGCTGTTTGACTGATGGGTGGACTGTTAGGTGAATGAGAAGTCAGTTGGAAAGTTGCATCCAGACAGAAGTGACTCAGAATCCCTATGGACATCAGAGATGAGTGGTTTCCCTCAAGGGTCCGTACTGGGACCAGTGTTATTTAATATTTTAATCAGTGGTGTAGGCAGTGAGATCAGGTTCACCCTCAGCAAATTTGCAGATGACACTGAGTGGTGCTGATGACACACCTGAAGGAGGGGATCCTATCCAGAGGAACCAGGATAAGCTTTAGAAGTGGGCTCATGGGAATGTTGTAAGGTTCAATAGGATCAAGTGCAAGGTGCTGCAACTGGATTGGGTCAGTCCCCAGTATCCTGGGGGTGAACTGGTGGAGAGCAGCCCTGCTGAGAAGGACTTAGGGGTGGTGCTGGTGGATGAGAGATGAGAAATGAACCAACAATGGGCACTTAGGCCAGAAAGCTATAGATACCCTGGGAGGCATGAAAGGCAAGTCAAGAGAGGTGATTCTGCCTTCTCGTCTCTGGTGAGACCCCTCCTGGAGTGCTGCATCCAGCTCTGTGGTCCCCAGTACAGGAAGAACCTTGACTCATTGAGGCAAATCCAGAGGAGAGCCACCATGATGCAAGAGGAGAGCCAAGATTATTAGGGAGATGGAGCATCTCTCCTACAAGGAAGGGTTGGGAGAACTTAGTTTGTTCAGCCTGGAAAAGAGAAGAATTTAGGGTGACCTAATTGTGGTCTTCCAGTACCAGAACTGAGCCTACAAGAAAAATGGAGAGAGACTTTTTGCAAGAGCATGTAGTGACAAGACAAGGAGGGAATGTGTTCAAACTGAAATAGGGAAGGTTTAATTATATATTCAAAAATATTTTTTTTTGCTGAGAGGGTGGCAAAGCATAATAACAGATTGGCCAGAGATGTTGTGAATGCTCTATTCTTGGAAGTGTGGATGGAGCTCTGAGCAACCTGGTGAAATGAAATGTTCCCCACCCATGGCAGGGGGATTAGAAAAAGATCCTCACCCATTCCAACCAAAACCATTCTATGCTTCTATATGGATTTCAGGCTCAATAGTTACCTGAAATTTGTCTTCAGATTATTAATATTGGTACACATTCTAATTTTTAAAGGAATAACTCAGCTTCAAAAAAAAATTGAAATAAATTTCTAAATGTTAAATATGCTTTTTTTTAACTAGTGAATATTTATCTTTTTACTTTTAACGATAGCTGACTGACCTTTAATTGAGCAGCTGACTGACAAAGCACCTAACATTTAATTTTAAATTAAATCTCTTTGTTAAGTAGATGGTATGCCATTCTCAAATAAATTAGCTTTTGTACCTCTTGATATTTAGTATTTAGTAAAATGTGTATCAAGATCAAATTTGAATTTTAGATGTATTTTCAACTTTGTTGAACAAAACTTATCTCTTGGCAATAGAAAAATACATTCGTTTTAATTGGAAATTTATGTGAAATACTGTCCTGATTAAATTTAAATTAGTATTCTTTAACATTTGGCAGTAAACAATTCTTGGAAAATATCCCAATATAACATTCATTTTTATTAAACTACATTGTATGGGAAGTAATAATGTTGTATTTGCCTCATGTTTTCCATCTCAATACAGCTGAAAAGCAAAACACTGAAGACACGGAAATTTTATAAGCCTTAGTACTGCAGCTGCATTAGGTGTGCAGATCCAGCAGGTTTTAAGGTAAGTTACCATCTTAGTTACATCTACAGTATATAAAAAGGTATCATATGGTTGAAAATATAAAGAATCCTGATGATCAGGAAACCTAAAGACAATAGAAATATTTTTTTAAAAAGCTAAGAAAAGGATTTAACTGAAAGTGTTGTCTACAGGATCTGAGGTAGCTCTAGATGGATATGAGTTAGGCATCTTCATGAAATTCAAAGAATTTCAGAACTGAAAGCCCCATCATAAGTTTTTGACCAAATTACAGTAGACTTTATGGTGCAACTTTTTTTTTTTTTTTAACTGGGTCATAAACTGTCTAGGATATTTCTTTTGGTAAGAATACAAATGCAAAACACAAATTTTGGTGGAATATGCTGAAGGAAATGAAAAGTCGCTATTTGCATTTAAGTCCATGTCTTTTTTGATTGATTTCTGGGTTCTCCCACATAATTTTTTTTCTTTCCAGAAATGCAAGCTAGAATGTTGCACAAGGCACTTCTGCAAGGACAAGAATTAATTTGTGAAGCATTGCCTGCTTCTAAGTTCTGAAGTCACTGCCACCATTCCTGCATTTATCCATGTCTCCATCAGTTGACTGTAGAGTGCTGTGGAGGCTGTAACTTCCATGGCATCTTGACAACAGAAGGGACTACTTCAAAGATACACTTGAAAACTGTCTCTGAATGTCAGAGTTGCTGAAATATGACAATTTTAATGAAGGTGACTCATGCCAACTTGGAAAAAGAAACCAATAATGGACAGCTAAGTGACGACTTTGCCTACATATTTAAAACTGAAACCATTCCAGATTATACAGGGTTTTCTTTTTAAAATTTGTCTGCATATGAACTCTTCCTTCTTCATCTCTTAAAATAATTAAATAGCATCCTATAATTTGGTCACATAGTAACCCTTTTTTCATCTGGCCTGTAGTGTACGAAATTTGAAATACTTCATGATTTAATAAGCTTGTTTTTTTATTGAATACACTGAAATTCTATAGAAAAAAGTCCTTACTGGAAATCATAATGTTACAAATGAAGGATAAATCTATAGAAGGTGAGATGGGAGCTTTCATTTCTCTAGATTCATACTTAATTGCTTGTAATCAAGAAAATAAATTATCATTACTGGGCTAGACATCTGCTGCTTCCTTCTGAAAGTTTGTATTTTTCCTGCTCAGAGTTCATCATGTGTTGCTCCTTATGTGGAGCAAGAGGTATAAATCTAAGATAAATTAAGTGAAAATATTTTAGTTAAATAAAAAATATGAAAAAATCATTCTGCATGGAAAGTATGAGATTTAGAGATGGATGGGCAGGGCTGCACAATTAGGTTCTGTTGAAATGTACTTAATAATAAAGGTAATACATATTTAGTCTTCTTGAAACAATGGATTCTATAAGATGTATCACTTGATTCTGAGCTCAGTAAATTACATTTCTTGCAGTTTATTCTGTATTTTGCTAAAAGTAAGCAGTGAATATTTAAAGTTCTCCATTTGATCATAACGGATCCATTAAAAAAACAAACTGAATAAGGAAGTCAACAAATACTTCTGAAAATAATTTTCTTTCTTCTCCATAGTGCATGTTTCATGCACTTAAGCTTTATAGCTTTCCTGCTGACACCATTTAAGAGAGTTGCAGTCCAGCAATGTTTTATATGTATATGCATGCATTGCCATATATTAAGGTGAATAGGTGCCATTCAATCACAACAAATTAAAGATAATAATTCAAGTTCTTCCTCAGGTACAGTAAACCAAGTGTCTCAGATCTCAGGCAAGGTTTTCCCAGTAGCTTAATCTATCCCTTGTGTGTGCACAGTCTTTGTTGTCTACCTTTTGCTTTTTTTTCCCATCTCCATCTTTATGTAAGTCAAAAAACCCAGCATTCTAGTACTATTGAAAGTACGAGTTGTTAATTGTGCTTGAACAAATCCTAAACCATGAATTAAAAAAAACCCAAGCAATTAAAAAAAAAAAAAATAAATTATTGCTTTGAACTCTCGAAATTAATATATGTTGACCTCATATTTTCAGTGGATCCATTTTTCTCTTATTTCAAATTACATATGCGGCTGAAAGACCCAAAATATGAATTGCATGAATTGTGTGGAAATGTTTGTGTCAAAATTTTGTTCTTGTTAGAAGTGACGAGCAGATGTGGATGCTGTCATGAGTAAGACCTCATGTGGAGACACTGTTGATTTGGTTTTCCAGGTGTGCTTCTCTAAGGTGTCTTTCCTGCAGGGCTGAGACCTGTGTTACACTGAGAGGAACAGGTTTTGTCTACAGTCCTGATTTAGGCTACAGTGATCAGTGCAGGACTGCCCAGAAGGTACACCCAGGCAGCACCAATTTCAACATTAACATACCTTATTACTGCTTTTCCTTTATCTTGACTCTCTTTTTGCCACCTCCCTTTATTTGCCTCAAACTGCTCTTAAATGACCTCAATTACTTCTTCCCTATTGATCCCTGTTTTGCTGCACTCTTATCCCAACTGTTTATTTCTGTGACCATTCCTTATGTAACCTCAGCCTCAGTGTAGGTCACTGCTGACGTGGTTACCTTGTCACCGCTTGCCTGTGAGGAACTGCCATCCTGAGGGTCCCAAGTTATCCCTCTAATTAGCTGTGAAGTTTGGCCATTTCTTGGATAATTCTGCCTTAACCACCTCTGCACCCCACACCATGCCTCATGGTGCTCTCTGTAATTTATTTCAGCTTCTCATACTGTCTTACCTGTCACATTCAGCCATTCCCCATGCCCTGCCATGTCCGGCTCAGTCAGCTTTATTTCAGGACACGATTATAGCCACCAGCATAGCCATGGGCTTGCAACCCTAACAAGATTCCAGCCTTTATGCAAGGTCACAGCTGTTTAAAGCCAATATTCATGTCTATAGACACTTAAGTACACACTTTTTATTATACCAATAACACAGGCAACTAAGGGGACTAAAATGCCAATGATAGAAGCACACATTTTTATAGCACAGATAGAGGTAAGTGCCCATCACTTTTGTGCCCCTCTTCCTGACATACCTGTTGTTAGTTAACTTTTCCAATAGCACCACTAATAGTATTTGACATTAAGAGATATCAGATAACTATTAGAACCATCTGGCTTTGATTCTTTTTCTCAAACACTCTAGCCTTCCATAAAATTTTACTTATTGCTTGTTTCATTATCAACTTTTGCATCATTTCTCACTGAAATCATCCATACTGTAAAAACATAATTTAACATTTCTTATTAAGAAAAGAAAAAAAAAATCTTCTAGACTTTTAGGTTTCATTTAAATGATCCTTACAAAGTTTGGACAAGGAAAAAAGTTAGTTACAAAGCTGTGACTGAGAATTTTGCAATTCATTGTACTTATGTTTTCTGTATGAAGATTTGTCATCAAATACGAGAATGAAGGATCTTAGCTAATTAAAAAAATAGTCTACATTTGTGAACACTGCAAACACAATAAAATATTTCATGATGTTAAAATGTTATTAAGAGCGAAATGTGATTTAAGAAGTTAATTTAAAAATGCACTCAAAGTCAATTCTGCTTTCAGAGGTATTGATTATTCCTTCAGTGCTCTTCATTTTAGCTATAAAGGAAATTACCACCAATTGCTGGAGTTTTGCTTTGAAAATTTAAAATTATTATCTTTATTTTAGCTATGTATTGCATTTTATTATTTATTTATGGAAGAAAATGTAGCTGAAACATACCTATTAGTTATTATAATTTTGTAACTAAACTCCAAAAGATATTTGTATATTTTCCAAGTGTGGAAATAGCCCATCAGTAGATCTGGTTTTCTACATAAATACTGTCTGGAACTTGGCCCTAAAGTGTTTTTGAGTTTGCTGCTAACAAGCAGAACAAATGCAAAGACTGTAATCTCTAGTTCCCTGTACTGTCTTCAGGTCTTTTTCAAATGTAGTTTAGGTTCTAAGGCCGATTTTAAATGACAGTTCTGTGGCCAGAAGACAGAAATTGGTAAGAACATAGGATACAGTAAGCTTAAGGTCATGCAAGTTGCGAATGGGCTCCAGACTGTGGTTACTGCGCTGCAAAGAGAGAGAAAGGACAGCAACACACACGGACCTCTTTTGGGGAAAAAAGGCCAACTTTATTGTATGGACAGCCCGTATTTAAAGTGTGTTACGTGCAGCTAGGACAGGACAGTAGCTCATTGGACAATTGGGACAAACAGCCCTGGGACAGCATGTGTCCCATGGGAAAGACACCAGGTGTCTTCTTTATTACGAATTCCATTCTGTTTTTCACCAAGTTATCACTCTGGGAGACTGCCTCCCTTAACTGAAGCTGTAGTCAGCTTGTCAGCCTGGGAATGGACCTGAGAGTCAGGAGAAACCCAGGCCTAAAAGGAATTGCCAAGCTGTAATTCCCTAGCTCTCTAAATGTGTGTGTCCACACCAGACTGCACACACTAAAAATCTTTTGTGCTCAGATATCACATGTGGTTTTGAAAGTTAAATCTGTGTTTTGCATTATAGTCAAAGGTAAGACTTGGCACCATTCAAAATGACATGACAGATATAACACAGTGCCTGTGTCCTTCTTCTCTCCTTTAAATTACAGCTGTGAAGGAAACCTAAAGACATGTCTTCTATTGACAATATGTATTTTTTTATATATTTGATATATTTCATTTACTAGTGCCTATTTGTTAGGAATTTTTTCACGTACTGTTATAGGTATTTTTTGCTATTCAAAACCCTGTATTCAAATCCTGTAGAAGGGTGTATTCAGGGTGTATTCAAACCCTGTAGAAGTATTGGATTTGCCTGTGCATTGTGTTCGTGTTTACACAACATAAATTCTTAAATGCTGTGCTAACTTTTAACCAAGTGTATTATATGGACAGATAGAAATTGGATGTCTCAGATGAGCTTGAAAATTGGATGGCACCACAGCCACTAAGTTCTCTTGTCAGTACTTCTTTACTTGTAACTTAATATCCTATTTATTCGGATTTATAGAGATGCTAGAAGGAATAACTGGTCAAAAAACTCAAATTCAATGAAGTTAGTGTCCAACAGAAATTATTGAAGCACAGACTAACCTCGTTAGATGTCTATGTCAAATTATTCCTCTTTGATAGAAAGCTACCTATGTGGATAGAAGTCTAACTTGGTAATGTGCCCTGCAGAGCGTCATATATGGAATAGTTTTGACAAAGCAAAATTGAAAAGTAAAAGTCTTCTATGATTGAAAAGTGATGCTACAGAAATGACCATGTAAATGATGAGATGAAGAATGGTTAAGAAGGGAAATTAAAACAAAAACAAAATAAAAATAAGCAAATAAATCCTCCTCCTGCACTTGATTTAGCAATTACTATGTTCCTTCTGTTGTTCTTAAGGGTTTTTTGATCGTCATGCACTTTTTGGGAATAGCATTCTGGCAATGTGATGAGAGAAATGAAGGTGTCAGAAGACATGACAGAAGAAACCTTTTAATGAAACATATGTCTTCTGTTAGATTTGTGCATGCATTCACTGATAAAGATTTATAGAACTTTTCTTCCTCCTGTTTTAATTTAATTTGAAGTATATGGTTTAATTTACATTTAAAAATCTATGCAGAATATTTTGGAAGTATTTTTTAGGATTTTGCTTTCATTGAAAACAGAGAATAATGGTTTGCAATGTGTTAGCCTGGCATTTAATAAAATAACTCAGAATCATAAAAAAGCACTGAATTATGGTTTTTTTTAAATTCCTGTTTGAACTGCCCAAATATTTACTCTTCTTGTATAGAAGTTTAAATTAATAACACAACATATAATTTAAAAAAGAGATATTTTTCTGTCATACAAATATATTTCATTATGATCCTCAAATATAATTTATCCAGAGCTGTATAGTCCAGAAAACTCAGGACTGCCTTCTGAGTTCTCTAAGAGCTCAAAACTCTTTTCTTGCTCCCATCTAGATAAGTCATATTAGTTAGGTCTTTCTACTTCACTGGACCACTTCTAAGGAATATAAGCAATTAAGATAAGGAATTATTTTTTCTTGATTGTTTGGTTTGACTTTTGTTTGTTTGCTTACTTTTGCAGAAGCAATTATAGCTGTGTACTCCAAAATATGTCAGTCCAATTTCATGACACAAACTAGCTCAATTATATTGAAAACAAAATCTCTTTTCTTGTAGTTCCAGAATTGTTTCATTTAATTACTCTCAATATACTTTGTATATGAATTGCCCATTTGGAAACAGTAAAAAATATTATTTACAAAGTATTGCTATAACAAACATGTTTCCAGTATGATTAACATACTCCATTAACAGAAAGAAACAAACAGTGTAAGTGTTGTGTGAAATTAATTTCAGTTTAAATCTGGAAAGGAATTTAGGCACTGCAGAATATTATTGTGGTTCCTCATTTTTAAGTCTATTTTTCAGATATGTTTATTGTAGACTGAAATCCCAGTCATTTTTGGAGGACTATTAGCTTCCTAAACGAGTTGATATATTTGAGACTGACTAGAGTGCTGAGTGATGAGCCAATAGTTTGCCAGTAGTGAGAAGTATCTGTTCAGTGCTATTACTCTTCAGACTATACCAGTCCCCAGGGAGGCTGTTTTCTCTATGCATGATTAACAGTCCTTCTTCTGAAGTTACAGAGCACAGCAAGAAGAGTTTTGTTTCCCTTTCAACACAAGTTTATTAGGATACAGTAGATGTAGATTAAGTTTTAAACATTTTTCTGGTGGGTTTGGTTTTGTTTGGGTTTATTTGTTTGTTTGTTTGTCATATGCCCTGTCCTTCAGTCAATAGATCACTGTGGAATAAAGATGCAAGTTGAAAAGAGAGATTTAAAATATTTCTTTGTCTTGATAAAAAGAGGAAAGCATGCATAATCTACTGAATGATCTTATCTATCCATATATCAATTCATTCTGTCCTTCGCAGCATCTTAATTTGCTTGGTATAAGAATTAAAAAGATGTAGTTCTCTGCCTGCACATGAAAATGTATTTAAGTGGACAGTTTTACTTCACAATCTATATATCAATGCAGTTTTAGACAAAATATCATGTGGTTTTGCTAGAAATTCATGGGAATCTTTTTGTGAGGTGTTTTGTTCTTGCTTATTTATGCATGTGCCATAGCTTCTCCCACAATCCTTTCGATTTCAGATAAATCCTTTGCAGAGCCCTTTCCTGAAAGGATTCTTCTGTGAGAACTGACCCCTTATGTCAATTGAATAGATTTAGGTACACAAAATAAAGTAATTTGAAAATACTTACCATTCAATAGCCAGATTGGACATTGTAACTTTTTAATTGAGAGACTTATAAAATATAATTGTGGCCCATATTTTCATATTAACTGAGAACAAGAGAAACATGTAGAACAGTCCTCAAAGTTTAAAATTCTGCCTAATTTCTTTCTGGAAGTAATATGTTCAGTATTTCACCTATATTTAGTCTCTTTTTTAACATCTAGATCTCCAAGAACTTACTAAAAATTGCTCTTGCAACTGTTAATTTTCTATTTGAACCAGTTAACCCATTTTAGGTCAAATTATTTTTTCTTAGTGAAGTAATTGGAGTGTCTATTTGACCTGTTGTTGAGTTCTGAAGTCCAAATAGGCTGATAGTTTATTTAGCTGCATCTACATGGTAATACCAAAGACATTCTGGGGCAAAACATCTTTTATCTGATGCCCTTAAATACAAGATGAGCACTTACAAGGTGTGTACGTGACCCTGACAGATATAAGGTTCTTGAGTTTTGTGTGGCTGAGAAGAATCAGTAAATATAGGATTAGCTGTTCTTTTATTAGTTATTTATCCAAAGAGTGGTCAGCACTGCAACACAAAATTAATTTAAGATACTTCATCTGCTGTTGGATTATATCTCCAGGTTTTATTTCTGTAATGAATATAATTAGAGCTATCTTTTCACAATATCTAAGGTTTTCATTTCCTTTTCAGTGGTATTTTAATTCTTAAAAACTTCTTGGATACCGAGAAGAATTTTTTTTTCAGATTTGAATGCTACTGATAAGTTACCAAGATAAATTTATGTTCATTCCAACATATAAAAAAAATTGATTACCTTTGTTAGATAGAAGTTATTAAATTGTGAAATTACTAACCTCTGACATGAATGAGAGCTAAATGTGAATGCTATATTTCAAAGGGCACTGTAAGTTCACTTGTTGAACTTAATAGCTCATTACCTAAGGAATATTAGGCTAGTTATTCTTGCCAAGAACTACATCTAAATAGATACAATATGAAACATGACAATACTACCTAGCATAAATCATTGCTACATTGGAATAATATTACTGGAGAATAACTCAAGTCCACTATCCCTACAGTAATTCACATTCAATAAAACAATGTAATATTCATAAATTGGATTTTTAAGTTTCAAGAGATTCAAAGAAAACAGGAGCTCTGATAATGATGTTGGCTGAATGTCTTGCTCATTTAATTACAATGCACCAATAATTTATGATAAGAATAATAAAATATGACAACTAGTATGTTTTTGTCTGGTGGTATTGCTGGTTCTGCAAATGCCATATGTTATTTGAATTTTATACTATGTTGTCCTTAATTGTGTACTTGTAACCATAAACAGCATTTGTTTTATAATTAATCCTGATAAATAAACATCCACATTAGATTATAGTTGGATAATTTTAATTACATAGATATATTTTCTCTGCATTGTAGTGGAAGAGATAAGTCTCTTGTTATGTTCTTGTCCATTCACATCTTCTGATATAGAACACATTTTTATTATACTTCCCAAAATCTACTGTGAAAATTAGCTACAGTGTGCAGTCTTAGAAGTCTTGCTGGCATACAGATTTGACTATTACAAGCTGATGCATAGATCCGTGTATCCAGGCTGGAAAGTAGCTATGTTTTATGGAGGCCTTTCTAAACTAGTAACTGCATGAGTTACTGATAGGTGCAACCTGAAACAAATGTTCCCCCTGAAATCTGATTACAGGCGTGACACAACGGGATACTTTGCCGTTTTAATTTGGGGTTTATAAATTTGGCTTTGCCCAAACCCAAAATATGGATTTGGCATGCAGTGTTAAAAATATATTTCTATCCCTTTTTTGACTTTAAATCACTAGTATCACTGCTTTATTATTGTGCAGGTTTGCAGGGAGTCTCATTTTGATCCGTTTGCATAACCAGTCTCTTTAACCTTGAAGTTGTGTACTGAATCCAATGTCTTCTGGACATGGCCATATAGGAATCTCAAACCACAACAAACAAAACTTGTCACTATGTTTGTTCCTCATAAACTGTAATAACAAACACTCTCTAAAAAAATATTATCAGTACAGTACTAGTAAAGTAATCCACAGTAACAGTGCAGCTGTTGAAAAGCCAAGAGAAATTTAAAATTTAGCATTCGTTTTTCCCTCCCATTTCAGAATTTCAAAGTCATATCAACTTTGAGAGGATATAGGAGTTATTTTCACACTTGTGGTATGTCTTCTGATACACTGAATATTAATTTTTCTTACCACATATAAGCACCACTTCAAAAGAAGAAACCAAGAGAACTTGTCTGCTTCAACCCAACATCTCTTAATATAATCTCTAAGGCTTTTTCCTGGGAAGTCCAGGATGTTACTTTTACCCTGTTGGTGTACAGTGTGGAGTAAGCAAAGCTGTTTGACAGCCTGGGCTGCTCCTCTGGCTGCTAAGAAATCATGTAAAATAGAAACATGGTAGCACTTTGTCTCCCAGCAGTTATGTTAAATTCAAAAAGTCACGAAGTCCTGCCAGTGGCTTGGAAATAGCACTGCAACCATACTTTTTTAACTCTGTGGGATGTTCATGCTGGTTTACTTAAAGGTTCACAAGGTACTTCTGTGGAAATTCAGAGCTAAGAAGGTGAGTGATCTATTCACAGCACTCGTGAATCATAAGGTTTGTACATACTTTAAAATTAAGATTCACTACATAGTTATCCGTAAGCTAGACTGTAGTGAATGGGAATAATATGCCTGCAAACAACAATTTGCAAATAGCCATGGTTCTGCTAGAAGTTGTAGCTGGATAAAAATCAGTAGCTCAAAAAAAACAGTAGTAGCCAGGTGGAGGACACACAGTCACAAACTCTACTGTTCATTTCAAGTGTATCTCTTATATCTCTTTGATTATACCTTTTGAGTTCCAGCTACTTGGAGATCCTTTTTTCCTTTCATAGCTAAATGTCTCTTTCTTGCTAGGGTAGTACTTTTTTGTGTATTTTTTTGAATGAACTTAAGACACAACTTTCTAAGAAATCATAACAGAAAAAGACAAGAAAAGGTTTGAAATTAAGTGAAAAGGAAAGTCAGGACTTCTAATGATCCCTTTATTTTATAAAAAACATATTGACTGGCCTATAAATCAGGCAGATTCTCGCATAATTGGAATTAATATTCTCAAGACATATATATATATATAAATGAATGGTTATCACTTCTTCATCTATTCCAACATTATTCACTAAATTGTTATTCAGGGAAGTTAATTGGCAAAGTAGTTGCCAAAATGGTTTCTTTTTATAAGCTCTGACAAGCATGGTAAAAGGGACTATATTTTCAGTGAAATATGCAGAAAGTGTACATTTATTATGGGCCATCCAAATATTGACATTTTGGGCCTTATTTGCAAGTCAAAATTATCTGACAATTTGAAGAAGGAACTGCTTTTATACTCAGTTCTCCAACAATAGAAAGAAATAAGAGAAAGTTGCAGAAATTTAAATTCACAGACTCCAATGAGTTTGGTTTTGAGTATACACACATACATACCTTCTTATAAATATTAAAATGCTAATGATTTACATCAGTATTCTGCAGCTGGAAATGACTGCATAATCAAGAGCACTATAGAATTGAATCCCTTTCTTTTTTACTAATATATATTTGCAGGCTGTACATATTATGTTGATTTCTAAGTATTTTCAAGTACTCTGCTTTTGTTTAACAGACGTCTTTCAATTCTTAATGAGTTCTCATATCTTCCTTGATAGTTCTTCGAAAAAAATTTCCATTTTTAGGTATAGTGTTCTATATAATGACAAGTTTGATTTTGATCATTAAGAGCAGATGCAAATATTACTGAAAATACGTTTTCTTGATAGAATTGCCTCTTATTTTCCCTTTTTATTAATATTAATGGTGTTAATAATGTATTAGCAGTAGAAGACCAAAATCTATTACAATGAAATTTGGAACACTTCCCTAAAGTTTTTAGGACTATATACAATAAAACTGTCTAAGAAATGATGCAGTTTCTAACTGAATCTGTTTTTTGAAAAATGTAATCTTAAAATTACATTAAAGAAAAATTATTTTCTTTTCTTTGTATTTCATTATCATTATTTCAACCTCATTCCCCCTATACATTATTTCTAAAATTTATTAGTGACTAAGAAAGGAATGTATTTCTGAGACTGTCAAACACTGGATGAACTTCTCCTTGGTGAAAGTATCTAATTTTCAATACTTCTGAAGACTGCGAAGTTTCATGGAGAGTATTTATGTATTCCATTTATGATAATAAATGTAATATGTAATTTTTCCCCTATGCTTTTATTAATCCTTTTAGAGTGCTTACTTTTAAAATTAGTCCTCTGCCTTATTGTGCTAGATTTGCATACCACTTATCTGATTTTAGAAGATACAGTCCCCATAGAGTGGATTTGTGAAATAAAGACCTCTTTTTGCTAGTCTTTCTACAGTAATTTATGCTTTAAAATGTAAGAATGTATAATCATTTTAAGGAGACATATGTCATATTTGGACTAAAAGATAGAAGGGAATTGTGAAACCGATACTATTATATTATGCCTGAATGTATTTTCTTTTGTGATTTAATCATATTCCTGCTACAATTTACTGTATTCGATCTTAGAGGTAATTTCTAACCTAAAGGGTTCTATGAGCCTATGATTGTGTATGAATCCGTATGCATTTGTGTGTATATGCATGAACATATTAATACATTAAAAGAACATGTCATTAGTGGTGAATTTTTACATTGCATTTTCAGTCTTAATATTTATCTGGAAATGTTTGATTCTTTTTAAGTAAGCCTTTTACATTAGCAGTAAAATTCATGAAATAGTGACTGAGAAGCATAGGTAGTCAAATCTCTGTTTATCTTTAGGCATTGTTTGTTCTGAAGTAGTAAAAGGACGAGTGATAAGAATGACAGTTCTGTAGGACTAGTCAGGCTAATAAAGCTGAGGTCCTTATTCAAGAACTTTTGGAGGCCTGAGCTTTAAATATGTGACAGCTGTCTGTATGGCTCCAGGGTGCAGTCATTTAGAATTTACATAAGCATTGTAAAATTTGCAGTAAATGAGCTTCCATATAGATACTCCAGAAATGGTCTTCATTTGTAATCAAATCAAGGGTTGAAAATTTGCCATAGAAATACAGTTGAACTTGAATAATTAAATGATGCTGGAAAAATAAGCCCACTTAAAAAATCTTAGAATATTTTTTTCTAGATTCTTTCAGTAATATTTCATGCTATGTATAACTTAGCAAAAGAAGTTAAATAATAAATATCAAGGAGTTAAGGCCTTTTGAATTTTTTGATATATCTTGCAAGTTGTTTTTTGTGTTTGTCAGAAAACACTAAAATTTGTCTGAAATGAATTTAAATTATTTATTATAATTTAAAAAATGCAGGAGAGGAATAGAAATTTTCTTCTTTTCTGCATAAAAGGGACATACATGTCTAATTTCCATTGTCAGTGATCAAGAATGGAATCATAATAATTATTTCAATTAAATGTTTTCCACCAAATTTCAGAGCTGCTCTCATTTAAAATCAATAATAATGTTTCCAGGTTAACACTGTACTCATTTAATATACTGAGTCCCTAGGGGTAGGGGACATTTACATGGAAGCTCTTGAGTGATTTCACTTACTAATTCTTCCAGTAAAATCAGATGATCTCCCAAATGGGGAGAACTAATTAAAAATTAGATGTCCTCCTGCCTTTTTCACTTAGAGTAAAACCCAAGAACTAGAATGTCACAGTCATTCTGTAGGGAGGATTTTTCAAATCTCTTTTCTTTAGGGCTGGTGAGCTTCTGGAAATGTAAAATTAACATCTTCAACTCATAGTTTAAATCCTCATGATATAAACAAGGGTTTTACAGAAAGATAAAGAAAATTCCATGTGCTCTGTGTGTTAAGACTCTCTAGGAAAGAGGTAAGTCAGAAAGGCAGGAAGCAGAGAGAAAAGCACTGTAAAACTGCTTCACATAGAACACTTCAGTTTTTCTTCAATAGATAGACATCTTTATGCAATGCATATGAAGCTGCATGTGACAATAAGGGTTTCCTAACCTTTTTGGCAGGTACTGAATATTTGTTGACTGTTTAATTGATGTTATACATAATCTCTGTAGAAGGTGGCCTCCAATGCTAAGAGAGCATTTTATGTTTCATGGTTTTGTTCACTATCATGGCCTCGAGATAATTCGTACATAAAGTCTCAGCTGGAATCTAAAAAAATATAAAAAAAGAACCTGTCAGCCATTTACAGATTCTCTAAGATGAACATCAAAAAGTAAAGACAGACAGGTATCATGATAAAAACAAAACAAAACCATTAGGAGCAAGAAAGGACACTTTGAGAATTTCACATCCTGCTTGCTTTGTTTTCATTTTCCTTGAGTTTGATGTTCACAAAATTATAAACAAGAAATGCATAAACAAGGTGATTATGTATACTAAAACAGAAACATTATACCAAGAATCTATTTAGTAGTTATGCTCCAATCAAATCCTAACAAGAATTTTTCCCTTTCCCTCTTTTTAATATGTCTTATTTAGAAAATACATATATACTAAAACCATCTGATATGCTTGAAAAGTTAAAAAATATCTTTTAGTACTGCATTTCTCCAGCTCAATCTTATCCCTGAAAGACAGCTAAGACATCTCTCTCAAGTATTTGCTAAATAATTATAGTAGTAACCTTAAGTATACAGAACCTTCTGTCCTGACTTTAGCTCTGGCTGCTGAAACTTTCCTCTAAAGCACCTTTTTGGACTGACTCAAAAAGGTGAAAATTTGTTGCTTTAAGGAAAGTTCTGTGTTTGGAAGAAAAAAAAAAAAACAAACCAAAAAAACCCCAAAAAACACAATCCAATCCTTCCTGTTCAGGAAGTAGCTAGTTTACAAGCGAATAAAAACAGTAAACCTGCCTACTACAAGGAAGAAGTCAGTATTTCACATATAGTAGAAACAATGAAAATCATCACCCACTAAGAAAGCCTTAAATCTATCTTAGCAGAAAAGTATGAGACTGAGCTCTGAAAAAAGTGAGAGAGGAAGGAAAAGAGAGGAAGATCTCGTGTTAAATGTTCATGTATTGGACCTAAGTGGCAGGTTTGGGTAGCTGGGAGCTGCCAGGTGCTCTGAAAGGAGGAGGTCCTAAGGGCTCAGTTGACGCTGTTGTAAATATCCCATTGCACCCCAAACTGCAGCCAGGCAGGGGAGACCCGTGTGCTCTGGCTCACATGAATTTAGGACAGAGGGAGAGCCACGAGGCACAGGAGACACACTGGGTCGGAGCACTTGGGGAGAGGTACGTGAAGAGGTGTATGGTGCTGGGGATAGACTCTTGTGTAGGCAGCGGGACTGGGTGCTTGCGGAGACACGAGTGGAGGCTGTGCAAGGTGCAGGTGGAGACACGCAGAAACACAGACAGTGGTGTGGGAAGAGAGATTCCTGGGGTGCAGGAGGAGAGGGCCCAACACAGGGCTGATGGGACTGCAGAAAAAGGCACAAAGGTGGCACGCACAGGAGACCATAGCCCGGGTCCCTGATGACACAGCACACGGCTGTGACTGCTGCTGTGACCCGGCTGACATTCCTCCCGGCCTGCCCCAGGAGGTAGCAGCAACGTTATGTAACTTTTAAAAGTGCATGTGTCTGAGATTAAAGTGTTTTTTTATCTGCCAATGTCATCTTAAACAGTGAAGTTCAGGAGATTTGATTCCATAACTCTGCTGATACTATGGTTTTATTACCAGATAGCATGTAGTTATCAGCACCTCCATCACTATCGTGTAAGTCCCGAAAGGAAGAAAAAAAACCAACACAAACTAAACCAAAACACAAAGGGGTGCAGATTCAATAATTCGGTCATGATTTGCAAGGGGATTTCTTTTGAGCAACCCTATTCTCAGTATGCAATTCTGTCCCTTCAGAAATCTTAGAAATCAACGAACATTCTGACTGGAAAGAAGAGTGGAAAAAAAAGAAGAATGGAAAGACAAAAGTCTGATAACCCATATTAACAAATTGCAAATTTCTTTCTCTCCAATACAGATATTAAACAAAATAAATCTCAAAACGGCATTCAAAATTACTCTTCGAATAACAAAAGGCAAGGTAATTAACATACCCTATACAACTGCAGTATTTTAATATGAGTCATTACAGGAGAGTTGATAAATATTTCTTTTGACACCAGTCCATAGCTAAAGGCTTGCCAGTGTAACCCAGAAAAAATGAAAAGTTGCTTGTCTTCTTTAATTTACTGGTGTCCTATGTATCTGAAGTACTTGATTTTATGGACTCTTTTATGCTACATAATCTTTTACAGAACTTTCACTTGCCTTCAGGGGTAACAGAATAGGATGGAAAACCAATGTACCCTACCCAAAATATTTTCTTAGAAAATAGATAGTTTGATTTTTAAAAATGCAATTAAACATAGAAACCCGATAATTACTTTATTTATTATTATTCAAAAATAATACTATATTATAGAATTACATATTTGGCTTTATGCATTAATATTTGAAACTATGTAAATCCATTTTCCAGCTCTACTCAAAACAGCAGAAAGCATTTACCAACATTTCACCATAAAAAAATTCTTAAAGAGAATTCATATAATTTTTAAGATCTTATGAGTATTTGGTGAAACATTTTATAAGATTTACAAAAATGAAACTAATATCTTCATAAATGTCATTTTACTCCAGTGAAAACTCCAGTTCTAGAGTATTTTTAACATCTTAAATTTATTTCAGCAAGTGCTAAGAATATGACTACCAACACTCATAAAATGTTCTTGAAAATTAGAAAAATGATGAATAGCAACAAACAGATGCCCACTTACCCATTTCTAAGCATTTAATATCTTGACTTTTCTGGAATAATTTTTTAACACAGGCCCCAGGCTGAATAACAGTACATAAGGATGTTTCTTCTTTATCAGCTATGTGTTAAAAGAGTCTGCCTGCAAAACAGATTTTATTTGCCAGCTCTCAGCTATTCCATATCAGACACTATCATGGACTGCTGCTTTGCTCCATAAAAAGGTTAGTGGAATGGATATCAGGATACTGTGTTCTTTAAACACCCTGTAGTCTGTTTATCCTAGCAGGGTTTTTCTTGAAGGGACTCTCTGCTTGATCTTGTATTTATCAAATCCATTAGGAAGGATTACACTGAATCTATCCTGCATAAACTTCCAAGTCTGCATGAATAAGAGCAGAGATTAATTCAAATGTGACTTTTTAACTCATGCTCTCTAGCTCATAATTGTAAAATTAGTAGAGGAAGTGACTTAAGATCATAGCTCTGTATCCTCAGGCACAGTAGTGAAATAAATGAATGGAAGCCATATGCTTCTAAGAAGTGCTATATAACAGATGTAACACTGGGAGAAACAGTGTGGGAATTGAAAAGAGAATAAGGCTAAATTTAGGGAAGATACTGTTTCTAATAATGTTAGACTTTTACTTTTATATTTACTAACATTTATTATTTCGCTATTGTTTCCCATTAATAAAATAGAAAAATATCAGTCAATGCTACTGTCTTTTTTGAGCTCTTTCTATCCTTATTTCTTTGGAGACATCATTAATACATAACAAAACCTGAATATTATATAAGGGAATAATGAGATGAACTTCCAAAATACAGTAATATAAATGGGACAAAATTTAGTGGGGTCATGTGTACAGGAACTTATAGAGTGCGTTTCTACTAGATTAACTGAAAGATAATCAGCAGAATATTACTTCCCTGACCATGACCATACTCTGCCAAATTAATACAGATGTGTCAAAAGTGAAGGGAAAGTGTAAAAAGTACCCTGCTACTCCCAGTAGGTATCAGAATTATTATACAAAGGTTTAGAAAAGAGAATAGAAATGAATACCCTGTTTCAGTATAAAGGTCTCTTCAACAGTCATCTAGTCCAGCTCTCTGACTACTACTGCTGAACAAAAGTTATTAAGGGCTTTGTTCAAATGCTTCTTAAACACTGATGCTCTCGGGTCATCAACCACCTCTCTAGGAAACCTGTCTCAGTGTTTGACCACTCTCTTGGTAAAGAAATGCTTCCTATCACTAGATACCAAGGAGAAGAGCTCGGCACCTCCCCCTCCCTCTCCTCAGGAAGCTGCAAAGAGCAAAGAGGTCACCTCTCAGCCTCCTTTTCTCTAAACTATACAAAGGCTTCTGCTGCTCCTCAGAGAAAATTCCTTCCAGCTCCTCTGGATGCATTGGACTACCTTAACACTGTGTGGCCCAGAACTGCACACAGCACTCCAGGGTGAGACTGCAGCAATGCTGAACACAGGATGATGGATAATCGCCTCTTTTGACTGTCTGGTTATGCTTTGCCTGATGCACCCCAGGATGCATTTTGTCATCTTGGCTGCCAGGGTACACTGCTGGCTCCTATTGAGTCTGCTGTCAATTGGCCCCCCAGATGCCTTTATGCAGGGTTGCTTTCAAGCCAATATTCTTCCTAATGTATAGTTGTGCCCAGATACAGATGACTTGACTGGAGACTATAAAAGTTAGCAGCTACAAGGACTACTAGCACTTAAAATAGATAAAATGAAACTTGAAAAGACAGTACTAAAAGGTGGAACATAAAAATGAGAGTTATCAAAGGTAGGGGATAAATGTTGGTGCAAGAATAAATGGGCATGAAATGACTATGAATAAAGTTAACATCTAAATTTAAACTTTTAGATAGCAGATTTGCTAAGACAAAAAATGACATATTTTATCTTGGCACTTATTTCAGTGTAAAAAGATCATCTTGAGTGCCTTCACATGGCACATACAGGACAACCAGTTGATCACAGTAAGGCATCATGCCTTTATGAAAGGCAACCTGACCAACCTGATTTCTTTCTATGACAAGGTGATCAATAGCAACATGGAAGTCAAGGGCTGTATGGAGACAGTGATCCAGACCTCTTGTTGGTATGCAGATATGACATAATAATTATCATTATTATGATAATTATCAATAGTGGACAGCTCAGGACCCATTAAGCTTTTCTGCACAACCATGGGCTGCACACTAGGATCTCCCTTTTAATAAGGAAGGCTCTCAAGGTTGCTCCATGAGGCTGAGAGGTTCCTTGACACAACAGATCCTTTATAAGAGATTAATAGCATTCTAAACTTTGAAATGTTAACTGAGTTTCATAAATGAATTATTTTGCACATCTAATCTTTTAGACATAAGCCATTGAACAAAGTAGGGATTAGGATCGAATCCAGCCATACCTAGATCATTCTCTAAGAAGGAATTTAAAAAACAAAAACCTGTTAACTTAATAAGAGAGTCTTGTTGATAGTTTTATCTGATGCTATGTAGTAAGTAATCAAGTGTATCTTGTCATCAAATTTTGTTAAACTTCTCATTTGCCATTAAACTTGTTCAACTCACTTTTTTATATCAATAAAGTATATTGCTGCTTTGCTCTTATGAGTGAAGTTTATCACTCTATCTGTGAGAGCCCCTCACTACAAGAAAAGCACTGAGGTGCTGAAGCATGTCCAGAGGAGGAAAACAAAGCTGGTGAAGTGGCTGGAGCAAAATGAGGAGCATCTAAAGGCATTTCAGTTGTTTCACCTGGAGGAAAGGACATACTGGGGGCACCTTATTGCCCTCTACAGCTATCTCAAAGGAGAATCTAATGAGATGGGGATTGGTTTTTTCTCCCAAATAACAAGTGATAACAAGATGAAATTACCTAAAGTTGGACTAGGCAAAATTCAAATTGAATATTAGGAAATATTTCTTCATCAAACATATTGTCAAGCTTTGAAACAGAATGGTTGAGTCACCAACCCTGGAGGTATGTAAAAGATGTGTAGCTGTGGTGCTAAGGGACATATGTAGTGGTGGACTTGGCAGTGCTGCAAGTGGTTGGACTTCGATCTTAAAGAGCTTTTCCACCTAAAGAATTCTATGATTCTAAGTACAGATCTGTACTTAGATACCTTAAGACAACTGAAAGCAACAATTTATTGCTGATAAAAGTTTTATGCTTTTTTTTTTCAATGCCAGAAAGACCAAGAAAAAGTAGAAATCAATCACTTCAAAAATCTAAAGCACAAGCAAAAAACAAAACCAACCCAAAAGAGACAAAATGAAGTTTACCTTTGTATTTTGCCCATATTTTTTATCTGAATGGTGAAACAAGTCAGCTAATCATAGAGATATACATATGAAATTTTTCTTGAAGGATAGGGTTACATCATAACAAACATAGAGTTTGTGTTAGTTGAACCTATTATTTCAGAAGTTCAATTTTATTCTTACTCTGTGGACTAAAATAAAGGAGATTAAAAAAATCAGTAGACTAGGAAGGCAATACACTTTCTGTTATTTGATACCTGCATGCAACTTTGCTGAAAAAGTATAGGAGGACATTTGGCTGTGCTATGTGATTACTATTTGGTTTTCTAATTCCATGTGAGCTTTATTTGCACAACTTTATAACAGGGTTAGTAATACAGCACACCAGTAACCTTATATATTTTATACGTTATGGAAGTCTTACCATAAAATATTAACTGTAACAAGCTCATCTCAGTGTATTTATTTCAGAATATGAATTATGGATATCATTAATTATATTACTAACAGTTTATGTTTCAAAAGTTGAAATAACTTTTTCTTGTGTCATACATTCATAGGATACTTTATTTGCTTAATACTTCACAGAACTTACATTAAAAATTAGTACATTTTTTAAATCATAAGATAGAAAAAAAAAGGTCTAGTAAAAATAAAATAGAATGGTAAGGAGGATAAGACCCTCATTCTCAGAAAGAATGGTAAAAATAGGGAAAACAAATTGAATGTTCACTATAAAACTTAATCAGAAAATATCAATATAACAAAATAATGATGCCAGTTAACAACAAATAAACCTAAACAGAAGAAAGGACAAAAGTACTTTAAGCTACTCAGGCAATTTTTTTTTTTCACTTAGAAGCAGAAGTGTAAAAATATACATGGCTTAAATGAAAGAGAAATTTGGGGGTTATACAAAGACTGAGTTAGCCTCTTACTGATTGCATGCCAGGCTTTCTCCAGTGATTTTTTCCTTAGTACCCAGTGCTGACTCTGATAAGGTACTTTATCAGAGAACATTTTTTCAGCAGTGCTTAAGTATTGCACATAAAGGAAAAAGAGTAAGAAAGAGGGGGGAAGAAAAAGGAGGGAGAAAAAACAAAGCAAAAAGAAAAGGAAGAAAAAAAAGAAAGAAAAAACAAAAGAAAAAAGACTGAGTATTGACATCCCTCCATTGAGTGGGGAATCTCAAACAAGATGGTCAGGCACTGTGCATTAGTTGCCCCAGTGGCCTCACCTGCATCCTCCAGCAATGCCTCCACACCTGCTCTGCTTGCCTAGATCAGGTGCTGTGGGACTGACCCTGTCCATGACTGCCCATGGCTTATGCCAGTGTCACCCAGGGCTCCAGCTCAGCTCAGGGAGCAGCCCTGCTCTTTGCTGCTCCCTGACATGCATGACTATGTGACCAGGATGTGTACAATCTAATCCTTTAATCACGTGTGAAACATCTCCTGCTTACCATCGGTACCCACAAGAGATTACCACACATGACCGTTTCTGTATCTGCACCAACACTTTATAGTGACTGTTTATAGGGATCTTATTTACTCAAGGGTTGGTCAGTTTTGCACAGGAACCATTTTCAGTTTCTGAAAAGGTCAGTTTTTTTTATTCAAGGTGTTAGTCAATACTTTGCACATACACACAGGTACAGATGATATATTTCACCTGGGAAAATCTTAGAGGCAGTTTGAAATTCTGTCCTGGAGAGGTCCTCTGCAAATTAGTCAAAGGTTTTTTTTTGGGAATATGATTAAGATTTCAGTAATAAACTTCTCTCCAGTCAGTCCATTATCTCAACTATGCAGATAGCTTCACAGGGAATTTCTGGACCACACCAAGAACTAATGACTTAAGTGCATTGGGTGTGCACAAAAGCTCAGAACTCATACCCTGTTATACAGCATTTATAGCTGAAAAAGAAATTTGAGTCCAAATTGCAAATTATATTTCATATCTTTTCGTAAACAAGAGAGAAACTGACAAATGAAGTCGTCTGCTGATGCTGTGGACATGAAAATAGAATGGTAACAGCTTAACTGTTATCATATGAATATATCATATATATAACTGAATATATCTCGTCACTGTAGCTGAAAACAAGATCGGATATACTGAAAAATAACACAGGAGAAACACCTACCTGCCTTGAGGCTTCCAGGTCTGCAATGACAAGGCTTGCTTTGACCAAAAGCTGAAATAGCATTTTATTGAGAACAATTCCCTCAAATAAATCTGCTGGTTCCCTATTGCAGGTCATTCTCAGTCATCCTCATTAACATAACACTTGACAGAAAATTACACTAATATAATTTGTAGTTGTCCATCTGAAAAAAAGACCCCTAAGCCTTGCAATCCATTGAGTTATTACCACCTCTCCAGATTTACAATGGCAATATGCACAGTAATGGTTTTGTTTTAAACAGAAATCATTTGAAGTACATTATTCAGCAACATGAATTCAATCATATAAATATTTAAAGATGGGCATTTATTATAGGTATGAGTTAACGGGCATAGTATAATTAAGTAGCCTTTGTTTAATTACATATTTAGATGCTAGACAATATCTTGCTTCCCAACTGAACTCCTGAAACATATACACACAATTTTAATTTTAGACTTAAAAGCACTTTTCCCAATAGATTAGTTTTAAATGTCAGTGTTCCAGACTCTAGCCAAATGCAGCAAATGAAAATGTGATAATAAGAGATGTGATGGCTGTACAGCATCTACAATGCATTAATTGACATCACTTTATAACATTTCTTACATGCAATATCTAAGTAAGACTCAGAGTCTTTGTAGTTCCTCTCAGGTGCTAATTGTTAAACTCATAATGATTGTTTCCCTTGTTATTTTTTTTGCTATGGTTCTTTTCCTTGAAGGTTCCAGAGTACATCAACCATACTTTTGTGATCCTGTAAACTACTCTTCTCATATTCATTTGGAAGGAAATTTGAGAGAGACTGCAGGGAGATCCTTTGGCTTACAATGACCACTCCAACTTCCACATTAGTTTCTATTGGGATGTGATTCAGTGGCCTAAAAATAGAGATCTCAGTTTAGGCTAGTGCTTGTTCAAAACTGCATTTAATCATGAGATAGCTGCTAAAGGCAAACATCCTACTTCCCTATTTACACAATGGAAGACATTATGGATAGACAGCCTTCAGCCGGAGTGATTCGGGTGACTCAGCTTTATCAAGTTGACAATACAACATGAAGGAAAAAAGCTGCAGGGCATCACACTAAAACCTCCTCCTCCTACTCATTCCCTCCACATTTCTGCTCAGTCTTTTTCCTTCTTCAAATCCATCATTACCTTGCTTTGCAAAAACCACAAACCTTGGAGGTTTATTTTTCCTTTTCTGCTAGCAAGACCTCTTTTCCTAACCCCAGATGAACTATGTAGAAAGTAGAAGATTCCATTTTCATGGACAAAAAGCTGTTGCCCCTCTAAGACAATTCTGAGGGAAGAGTCAGAGCTTCTAGTCTTACAGAAGCAGAAAGTTTGCAAAACCCAGCACACCTGGGCACCACAGTTCCCATCTATCACAGCCAAAACCAATTAGATAGATCATGCAGATATCACATATTTTCGTCAATAAATATTGCAGTTGCTGTATATAGTGGACTATGGTTGATGATTTACATGCTTAACTTCTTGTTCTAAGAGCCCACAGATGCTGGCAGCTGAAAATTGCTCTGTCTCTGAGCATCATATACTTTGCCCTGTAAGGTGGAAGATGACCTATAATATAAGACACTGGCTGGAGAAGAGTGGCTAACTAGGGATACGTGAGTTTGTCAGAAAAACATAAAGGATGTTCTGAGTGTGCCTTAGAAGATATACAGATGCGGTTTCTTCTTTTTTCACTGTCATCACATTGTATACAGACTAAGAATACAGGAGTCAGAAGTACTGCATGCAATAAATGCCTTCACTGAGAGCACATATTGCAAGAATTCAGTACTGGCAGATTTCTACAAGGATACAATCTCTTCACAGATGACAGCAATACCTGACCTTTCCTGTAGTAATGTTAGCATTCATCTGGCCAGGTAAACTTCTCAAGTTCCATGGATAACCAGCAAAATGGACCAGGGTCCCAGTGACATTGTGAATGTCTGCCCACAAGCCACAAGAAGCCAGCAGTGATTCATCTAGCCTAAGCAGGAAGTGTTTGCTTCAGGTGGTCAGCACCATAAGTCCTTCATCATCAGCCTGAGTTTACATGAGTTCACTTTCTCTTGCAGCAAAAGCAGTCAAAATAGATAGTAACACAAGTTACAGGTTTATTTAAATAGACAGAGAAGTAGAAGTCAGAGGCTCAGACATAAGACTAAGAAATCAAACTGTCACTGACATAAATCCCATTTTATTCCTTTTCTTTCAGTAGCTATTAGTAATTGAGTCCATATCCCTCCAGCATGTGAAATACCTAAGGAATAATTTTTAAAAAAGGGCTTATGAGAGATTTAATATTTGTATAGCTTTTATCCTCCTGCTCACAATCCTTGCCACACCATTAGTCTAAATTTTTGGAGTCTGATAGTTGAAGATTATTGTGTCTTGTTCTGATCACTGCCTTCAGTTGCCAAATTCAATCTTGTACAATATAAAAAGGGATACATTTTCAAATTAATCTTCCCTACTCTACTAGTGGGTACACCGAAAGGACATCTGAGATAAGAACCGTGGGAGTCACGTACTAAGAGGGAAGTGTTTGAAGCTGGATGGGAGCTCTCTGTGCTTTATAAATGCTCATTCAAGGATCCATTCCCATGCCTGTAAAAAGCTACTTCAAAGCATTAAGGCTATAGTTGAATGCATAAGGGAACTACACATTGCCTTTATCAAAAGGCAATCAAAGAGAGGTACAACATTATATATTCATTTGGAAACAGCTGATTTTTACACTGTCTTGGGTAAATTAATTCTGTTGGTTCTGTTGCTAGACTCCAGACATAAGTACATATCAGCATAAAGAGATAGTTTTGATAATATTTTATGGCACAATACAGTATATATATCCAGAAGAAAATTGTGCAAGATTTTCCACAAATTCAGCCTTTGATATAATTATTCAAATTAAAACAAGTTAATTAAAATTAAAGCAACTTTTTAATTTCGAGCCTATGGTAAATACCTGTGTCTGTGTTGTAGAGCAATTCCTGTTCCAGAACTCCATTTATGGAATTTGTACCAATGACAAAAAAATTTAGCATTAAAAATGAGCCCATTATTATCTCTCAAAATTCTCCTTTCTAAAAAGCATGCAGTAATAACTAAATAGCTCGCCAGGAAGTTTGAGGGAAAAGTGGGTGGAGTTTTGCATTTAGATCCTTCTGTCTACAACTGTCATGACATAAATCCTTTTCTCTCTCTCTTTTTTTTTTTTTAATTCATTCATTCCTGACATCATCTTAAGCTTCAGAGATGCACAGACCTCAATGGCATCTTTGCACTTCTATTAATAATCAGTGAACAAATGAAAAAGCATGAAAAAAATCACAAAAATAAATTTAATAAATGGATCCCTTTATACGCAGATTTTTCTTTGAGATATCTCTCCCTTTTCTTGATTATCTGTTTTTCCTTTGTAGAGCCTTTTGCCATCCTGAACGCAGGGATGGATACCAGAGGAAGGTTGCTAAGCAACTTAAAATGAAAATCATATAGTGGACTATCAGGCATTTCTAATGAAGCCTTCTTGAGCCATACCTTAGTCTTCACACCTCACAAGTAAGCCTGGGATTATGAACTGGTGTAACAGATAGGAAGTGGTTTCCAATTAGTATACCCGAGTGTACAGAGAAGCAGCACGCTAGAAGGAAAGCTATTAATGAGAGCAAGATACACACTTAATATTCAAGGGCATCAGACTGAGAAATCATGGAATGACCAGCAGAGAGGTTTATTGAATGCACAGTTGTGAAAGCTGCCTAAGCTTCAAGTAAAAAGTAAATGGAATGGTAAACAAAATCAATAGTGAAAACTTTGTTTGCATTTATATTATTAAATAAAGCTCCTGGAAATGCTCCTGGACACTATTTCATATTCTGTTAGTCTGCTGGAATGGTCCCTGAAAAGCTTGTGCCAGTTATAGTCTCCTAAAGCATTTCTTAGGACAGCTGGGGAGTTAACACTGACTATGGATGAACCCCAAAAGGCACTGTGGATGTATTCATGATGTCCTGCAGCATAAGGGAGTTTAATAGTTTAATAGTATGAACGCAGGTTTTTCCACAGAGTTGCCCTCGGTAGCAGACAAAACTCTGATTCATATATAATTTGTTAGCATATGCTGAGCTTGTAAGGATTCAGCTGTGCTTTTTCAGCCTTGACAAATTTCTTGATCTTTGGATCCTGGTACTTTATACAAATGTTCTGATTTGCATTTTTATACTTTCTTTTGTGACATTCAGAAACTTTCGATCAAAACTAGAATCTGTAGTTTTCTGAGAATCATTTTCTGAGTACAAGTGATACATATATACAGTTTACCAGACTGTCTATATCTTCTGCTTTACAATATAAAAGTGGTTATTTGAATAATTCACCACCTGAACTTCAATTATTGAAAAAGTCATATTGCTCAGTTATATTGTTCTGTGTATTTCCTTCTCTTTGCCATGTTACTTTGGCAATTATGAGCATGCACAATGGCTATTGTGTTCCCGTAGTGAGACATCAAATGTGCAGGCTTTTATAATTTTGTCACTGATTAAATAATGCATAATCTCTGCAGGAAATTTGCAGGATGTCTCTCATTGTCACTGCTTTTGTTTAGTTTCCTTACCTTTTTAAATCTTTTCCTGTCTTCCTACTCACACTGAGTAACCGATTTTTGATTTTCTTTCCTATCTGGCTTTACCAATCTTTCTCTGAATTGGATGATTTTTAATAAGCCATGCAAAGTTAAATAATTGTAACAGGAAGAGTGCTAAATTCAAAAACCTAATATATTTGGGGGGTTTTATTCACTGAAGAGATGGATGTGTCTTCAAATCTTCCTATGTAAAGAATATCTTGTGAATATCTTGAAAAATATCTGTGTGCAGGTATTTTGCATGCAGTTAATGCTATAGTCATTGCCTTGGCAAATTTTACAGAACTGCAGCATTGTGCGTTTTGTAATTTATAGGGAGGAGTTTCTAGGTGTTGAGAGTGGGCTTCATCTCACCTAGCTTTAGACATCTGGAATTCATCTAGGTTTCCTAAATCGTGAATAGAAGTATGAATAACTGCATAGAACAGGAGGTGAGATTTATCTTACCATGTGTTTTTAAAAGGGATCTCTACATGTGAAAGAGATTATAGTCAGAATTCTGCTCAGTACAGTCAATAAAGTTTAGAGAGTTGATAATTTTATTCTGTAATATATATCCACAGAGGCTGAAGGTCTCTGCATGCTCCAGTGCCTACCAGTCATCTCAATTATTCCAATCCTTGAGTTGAATCCTAGCAGAAAAAAGTTTTCTCAAGGTGACCTTTGCCAAATGAATCAATGTTAGGTGGAACAAATCAATTACATTTCTGTCAATTTAATATAAAGGTACCCTAAAGATTAAATACATTTTCTTAGGTGAGAGAAATCATACTTTTTGTAGATGGCATGAATTGCACAGTATTGACAGTAGAAAGAAGGAAAAAAAGCATGAAAATAAATGTACAATGCAGTCAGCAGAACTTAAAGAAAAGCAGTGAAAAAATACTTGCTTTATATGTAAGATGAATCTGAGATATATATAGAGTATATGTATAGAGTCCTTAATTATGTTTTTCGTTCACATTTCAAATATGAAAGAGGATAAGATTATAATATAAAGAATTAATGGCTTTTAGTGTTAGAGTATTTCTTTAGGGACATGTATCCTGTGGATACATGTTTAGCCACCTATTAACTTCCCATCAGCAATTTTTGCATTTTTAATAGACTTTGCAATCTATAATTTAATACTTTTTGGATAAACCTTTTTTTTTTTTTTTTTTTTTTTTTTTTTGCTAACATTTGCATAAGATTTTTTTGGGGAACACTGGCAAAAATTTCCAGAACTAGTCCAACTGACAAATTGACTGCTCTGTCATTTGTAAAATATTATAAAGCATTCATGGTGTTGTCTATAGAAGACAAATTCACTAATTAAAGACTATTCCCATTATACTTCACTATTTATCCCACTGTTGATCAAAGATCATTTTGTATTATTTCCAGAATCCCAGAACACACTCATGATTTATCAAACCAGAGCTTCTCGTCAGACTTTTGAGAACAACATTCTCATATGTTTATTTCTGCCATCTTACTCGAAGGGCAGTTACCTCACAATCAGAATCTAGACGTGAAAAAAATAAGCACATTTCCTCATTTACTATCTAGTTCTTTTTCCTGATAAATTAATTTGTAATGCTCTGATACTGATTGTTATAGATTTTGGCTTCCAGTATTCTTCAGAAAAGTCAAAATATTTAGAAAAAAAATTTTCAATCTTCACAAAGCAATGTAAAGAATTCTGCTGTAAATAAATGGTTAGTCCCAAATATCTAGAAACAAAGGTATACAATGATTACTTGGTCACATCTGAAAAAGGTGAGAATTTAAATTTCAGTAAGTTTTTCCCTGGCATTCTAGATTATAATGTCCTATGGAAACCAAATATTCTGAAACACCATTTTCTTCAATAGGGTTTCCACTAAATCAAATCATATTTAGAGATATGGAAACAAAAATGCCCAGCTAGTAACTGGTTAGAAGGTTGAAACACACCCTTCTGTGAATTAGTTTATTTTTGAAAAATCTGACATTAGAAATGTGTTTCCAGATAGTTGTTTCATCTTGCATTCTAGGCACTAACCTCTATATAAACTATTGTAAATTTTATGTACTTCCCAAATCAAAACCTAAATATCTCCTGATATGGTTAATTAACTATAATTAATAAATACATCTTGTGTTAGAAACAAAATAAAACAAAGGAAAAAAAAAACCCAACAAAACAACAAACCAAAAAACCAAAACCTAAAATTCAAACTCACAAACTACCAAATGTAACATTTTATGCAGTTGACACTTTTTCACTTATCTTCCCCAATGTAAAGGCAGCTCTTGGCAGTTTAAGGAGTAGAAAGTACCCAAGTCTATTTGAAACCATATTGCTTCTGAAAATATTATGGCCTGAATATTGTTTCTAATATGATTTTCAGTTCTAAGTAAGTAGCAACACTTTCTTCAGTGAGTTGTAATTGAAAATATTATTTGTAGCCCTTTCTATGGTTTTAAGTACGTTAAATTGTGCAAGATGATTTGATTACAAAGATAAAATACTCATATTTATTTATCTATATATATGTGTATGTCTGTACGTTATTGAACAAATCAGGTCAGTTTCTTTCCATTTGTTTAATTTGTTTAATAGACTTTTCCTACTCTCCAAATTCCAGTACTATGTTTTGGCGATAACTTTTAAAACATACTGCTGAAGAAGTAATCCTCACAATCATTTCCTAACAATTTACTTTTGAAAAGTGAAGAACGTAATTTTCACTGAGTCTAAATATCCAAGATTAAATAACCAAATTTTCCCACTGAAAGTCAAGTTTTAAAAGGAAAAAATAAAGACATAATGGAGAACAATATTTATTCTACATCATTCATAGGATGTATTGGATATTGTGATAGATGACCTTACTGTTTCTGATGAAAACATTTTAGACTTTCCACAAGAGAAGAGAAGAAGGATGATGGGAAAAATCACATACCTTTAAGCAATTGACAGGCAAGTTCATTTTATCATTACTTTGTGCTCCTGCAGTCTATAGCATAAGTTTTCTGTATTCTAAAAGAAAATAGAAGAAATAGAAAGATCTGGCGAGGTTATTTAAATGTATGTGGTCTTAGTCACTATTTAAATTAAGGTTAAAATGAGCTTTCAGCTCAATAAAATTCTGCCAGATGAGGACAAAGGATTGTAGTGAAGTGCTGCAGCCCAGCCTCTGCTCTGTTCTCTTCAGTTATCAGCCTTTCAAGAGATTGTAATTTCTACCTGAATTTATGGTGCACGCTTTGCATAGATGTTGCATATGCTGTAATATGTATATTTATAATAATGACTATTTTCTTATTTTGCAGGCTAGAAATTATGGTCAGTGCACCATATATGCTCAACATATTTTTTCACACCAAATTACTTTAAATTATACTATGGTTCATACATTTTAGCAGCTTGCAAGTACTAATCCAGCAGGTCTGATAGGAACTTTGATGTACTGCTGGTTATTTAAGTGCTTCTTGTGAAAACTGCTGTAGTTAAACTAAATGCAATGAAAGGTATTTATTTTCAGCTTTTCTGATAGCATTTATGCTTGGCAGAAGCACTGCAATGTGATCTTGAAAAAATATACATGACATATTTGCACTATTGCCTTTTAATTAAAACCAGCTTGCAATTTCATTTATTGCTCATATAATTTTTAGTATGATTGATGTCCTGATTTTCAAGAGGGTAAATTTATTATTTCTTCATTCAAAAGTATGTGTCTATAATTTAATTGAGTGTGTATTTATTAAATATGACTTAGAAACAAAGCCTCTATTGGACATTTTTATGGGGTTGAGGAATCAATATATATTTATTTCACTGTATTTGTAGTGATTATGCTTCCATTATAAACCTTCAGAAATCCGACAAGTTAACAAATATTCAAGTTCTTTCTTCAGTTTAAATCTGTTTGATCAAACTGTATGGATGTCTTCCTGCAAAAGATGATATGTCATTCATGTAATTATTCTTTAGTTACAATAATAATTTGAAAAAACATTGTATATAAGCAACCCAATTTAGACTAAATGGTTCACATGAAGATGTAATTTGGACAGTTTTTACCAAATATTTAGTTAATTTTATTACCTTCAGATCCAGGAAGAATACCCCTTGACTTTGAGAACCAAAACCTATTGAACAGAAAAAAATATAGTACATTCTTTGAGACCTAAAAGTCACATATTCATTTGCAGGGGGAAGAGATGTATTTGTGTGTGAATGGGAAGTGTACTCACCCACAAAACAGATCTAATATTTAGAAACCAACATATAGTAAATGTGGATGCATATAATTTTCTGATCTTTATTTATCTTCTTTTTCAGAGGTAAATGTTCTTTTAAAAATTTTCTAGTCATTTGAAAAGCCCCTCTATGTTTGTGGGAGACTAGAAATCTCCATAAATCTTCCTATGCAAGGGCAATCCTTTGTACTGGATGTTGAATATTTTAAATACTATATTTTCATCCGCATAAGCCAATTTCCTTATTTTGAAAATATTTTTGTTATCCAAAGTAGTGAATTTCAATATGTATTTTCAGAAGGTACGTTCTGTAAAAATTGAGATCATAATCTGTACAAAATACAAAGAAAATCCCTTAAAACTGTCCATCCCATAATTTTAATTCTGTATTTTTCGATTTTCAATGCCTAACTCTAATTCTCACTTCAAAATCACTTTTAAATCCTCTGTCTTCACACAGTTTAGTTATTCATCCATTTTTATGTTTCAAAATGATATTTAGGGAAGAGTCATTTATTCTAACCACTTCACAGTTTGCAAATTAATATAAAAATTGAGAGAAAGAAGGGAAGGGAAGAAGATGGGAAGAAGAGGGAAGGGAAGGGAAGGGAAGGGAAGGGAAGGGAAGGGAAGGGAAGGGAAGGGAAGGGAAGGGAAGGGAAGGGAAGGGAAGGGAAGGGAAGGGAAGGGAAGGGAAGGGAAGGGAAGGGAAGGGAAGGGAAGGGAAGGGAAGGGAAGGGAAGGGAAGGGAAGGGAAGGGAAGTATTACAGACCCCCTATGCTACACTGGGGGCTCAGACCATTATTTTTATTAGAATAGTTGTGTGATGGTCAGCCACTGTTTATTGTTCTTCATTGTGGTACAGATAATAAATAGTTGATTGCTTTAACAAAGGTCCACTCGAAATGATAAGAGCTAAATTTCAAAGCAAAATTAATTTGAGAAAGAATCCTAAACCTGTGGCCAGTTTCCCCATCCTGTATATTTATTGCAAATGACATTCCTTGCCGATATTATGATCCATGAACCAAAGCCTAGTGATGCATACTACTTAAGACAGATGTTATACTTGCTTACTGGAATATGTTTTTATGATTATTAAACAATACCCTGAACATTAAGAACAGCACGATTATATAATTAAGTAGTGAAGTGCTTTGGTTTAAAGTAAAATTCATTTAAGGAAATGAGTTTGGGGGCTAGCACAGCAAGATCTCAGAAATTCAGTGCTAGCTTAGTTCTCTGGTTCAGAGAAAAGTGAAGCAATTCTGGAGTGTCCTCCTGCTAAAAATAATTTACAGATCCTTTTGCACAACAGTTAAAAACCAGCATCAGAAATGTGTGCAAATAAAATACTAGCCACTACAAGTTTACCATCCATGAGTGGTAGGGCAACTCAGACTAATAGCAGTGGTTTTGCTGCTGTGCCTGTTAGAATAGACAGAAAAGAATGAAGAAAAATATTTTTTTCCAACTAGTTTGTTTCAATATTGGTACAAAGACTATTTTCCTGCCCTCAGGAGACAGCAAAAACTGTCAATAACTGGAATGCTTCAGAATTGTAAATGATCTGAATAACAAATATTTCTTTTCAAATAAAGTTTAAAATGTAAGTCATAACTATAAAACAGATGGAATAATTTAAAGATGAATGTACTACACATACTAAAATATTGCCAGAGATAACTATTGTCTCCTAAGTCTGTTTAAAAGTTTAGAATTCCTGGCAAATAACTTGTACACAACTGAGGTACCTAAATTATATTCTCCTTTCAAATTAATTTTACTCTTCATTGTCACCACCTCTACCACCAAATGATTTCCATAAGTCCTTAGAAAACAGTAATTTTATTTTTTTAGTTCTGTGAAAAAAAAAAGGTACAGTGACAAGAGTTATTTATACTCCCTATTTTCTATAAAACCTGAACATCGAGGCTTAAGAACTTTACATTGAATTTTATTTCATATAAAACTAAATTTTAAAGGGAAGGCAGAAAGAATGGGAGCTTCAAGCTAAAGTATTTAGGCTTCTAATTCTTCAATTGTCTTCTTACTTACCTATGACAATAACTGGAAAAAGAATAGATTAGAGTTAGCAGCTCTTATATATTTGCACATACTCTCCCACTAAAGAAGAGGTCAAGGATGGCTTTCTGGTCCTCCCTCCACAAGCTGCAGCTTCCTTCAAGGCACATCCACCTGCTGTGGCATGGAGCCCTCCAAGGGCTGCAGTGTAGGTATCTGCTCCTCCACGGTTCTCCAGGGGCTGCAGTGAGACAGCCTGCTTCACTATGATGGCCTCCAGGGACTGTGGGGGATCCTCTGCTTTGTCAACTGGAACACCTCCTCCTCCTTCTTGTCTCACCTTTGTATCACAGAGCTGCTTCTCATATTTTTTTTCCTCACTTGTCACTGCCTATTCATATGTTTAGCACTTTTTGAAATATATTTTCACTGAGACTGATGGGCTCAGTTGCAAAAATGTCTTGCTAGAAAATTACATGCTATACAAAAGCATGAGATTTTATAAAAGGATATTGGAAGTACAAATATACTGCTAAAGAACTGGAAAATTGACAATGCTTCATTGTAATATGTTGCCTCATTTTGCCTTCTTTCTCCTTAAGATCTGGGAGGAAAACTGGGCATAAGACAGTGTTGTTTCAAGGAAAATATTTCTTTGAGATTATAGGGTGTGTGTTCAAATTTCTGTCTTGAAAAGGCACTTTTTCTTTTGTGATAAATATCATATACCTAGTATATGCTACAGAATATCACTAGTGACAAATTCTGACCAGCAATAGCAGATCTAAATCTGGTGACACCAAGAAATATACCTTTATTTAGTGACCAGGATGGAACCATAGAATCATAGAATTAGCTGAGTTGGAAGGGGCCCATCAGGATCATTGATTCCAACTCCTGGCCCTGCACGGGACCATCCTCAAGAATCCCACCATATGCCTGAGACCATTGCCCAAAAGTTTATTGAACTCAGGAGTGATGTGACCACTCCCTGGGGAGCCTCTTCTGGTACCCAGCCATTCTCTGGATAAAAAACTTTTCTGATATCTGACCTAAATCTCCTCTGACTCAGCTGCATGCCATTTCCTTGAGTTATGTCCTTGCAGACCTCATTTGAATGCTTTCTAATAGTTTAACGTCTTTATTTTTTTCTGTTGTGTTGCTCAAAACTGTCCCCAGCACTCGAGGTGATGCCACCCCATGATGCAGAGCAGAGCAGACAAGCCCCTCCCTTGCCCAGCTGGCCATGCTGTGCCTGATGCTCCCCATGACATGCTTGGCCCTCTTGGCTGCCAGGGTGCTGCTGACTCACATTCAGCTTGCCATCAGCCAGGACCCCTGGGTCCCCTTCTGCGATGCTGCCCTCCAGCTTCTTGCTCCCAATCTATAGGCACGCCAGGATTGCTCTGTCCCAGGTGCTGAATCCAGCACTTGTCCTTGTTAAACTTCGTATGGTTGGTGATTGCCCATCTCCCTTATTTGTCAAGATCTCTGCAGGGACTCTCTGCCCTCAGGAGAGTTAGTTCACAGCTCTTTCCAGTTTTTTGTCTTTGGCGAACTTAATATTCCTTCCTAAAGTCCTGTGTCCAGGTTGTTAAAGAAGGTGTTGAAGAGAACTGGCCCAAGGATGATGCTGTCTAGCCACTGAAATTAGTGCTTCATACTCATTCTTGTTCCTTAGTGTAGAAATCACAATAAATGTCTTCTTATTAATTTATTTTATACCCATGCAGATGTCTTTGGTTATGTTCACGCTGTTTATTCCAACAGTGGCTGACTTAACATTTACACACACAGCAACAGCACAATTTTCTTACTGTTACTAGACTTAGCAATTTCGCAATCTGTGAATCAGTGACCTTTGCAACTAAATTCAGACCTTCAGCATTACTCATAAAAATAGTAAAATAGCCTCAAAAGAAAACTTTGCTGCATACTCTGTAAGACTACAGAATATGTGATAATGGGTTATCATCAATAATTTAAGCATAAACCCTATACTTTAGCGTGAAAAAATTAAAATAAGAGCTATTTTACAGAGCAACATATCTAAGAAAAAAAAACGACAAGGATCTTCAAAACTAATCCCCGCAGTATAAATGTACTTGTAAGGATATAGGAGATAAAATATGTGGTTTTGAAAGGCTGTATCCTTGGTAGGTTAAATTGGATCTCATCCTGTAGATGAAAGATCAAGGAGCTCAGAGTGGAGATAGGGAGACATGTCCAGATAATGAGATATAGATATAGATGAGATATTATCCTTAAAGATAATTAAGGATTCTGGAGGACTGGGCAGTTAGGTTAAATCTGCCACACTCATTCAGTTTGGGGAACTGAATTGTGAAGGAGTGCTATACCATGTGGCTGTCAGGGCCAGAAGAACCTCTTGTGAGGATTTTTGCAGTCCAGTTTTCTCAGGCTCAGCTAGGGCTCTTTCCCAAGCTAGCCACTTTTCTCTAATGTAAACATAAGAGAAGAATTAAAAACAAAGAATTAAAAACCTGCTGGATACATGAGAAAACCTGGGAAAGAGGCGTTACTTTCTCTGGACCAATAAGCTAGTGCTTTGTCTTTGTCCTATAAAGTCTATTATAAAAAGTAGGACTAGATTTGAAATAAAGGGCTTTCTTCCTTCTCTTCTCCTGCATGAAGTACGTTACTGTGTTCTTTTCGCCACTCCTAAGCCCCACATGGTAAAAAAAAACATATCTGATGCTGTATAGAGATCCATCAAAATTGTATGGTTAGTGTGAACACTCTCTATTGCGAAACATTTAATAAGATATTAAATAGTCTTAGTAACAAAATGAAATAAAACCATCAAGCCATCTTGGAATGGGAAAATATGTTAAAAATATTTTTTTCCTTATGTTTTCTTCTTTTCTTTTTCTCCCATAACAAGTGAAACATAATTTCAACCATTCTGGAATGTTTTCAACAGATAAACCTAGTATACTATTTCTATTACAGTCTCTTGCCCCTTACATGCTTCATTACAGTTTTGTAATATACTCCACAGTCATTAGAGGTTTTTTATCTCTTTTCCCAGAGACACCTTTTAAAGGACTACTTAACCCCTATAAATCATATTTTTTTCTGGTTTCTCAAAGCTTTTTGACAGAGGTTTTTTTTTTTTTGTTTGTTTGTTTTGTTTTTTTGTTTTTTGTTTGTTTGTTTGTTTGTTTGTTTGTTTGTTTGTTTTTTAATTGCAACATTCCTAATGGCATCAGACCCACTACAAGCAGAAGTTAAAAATAAATCTTATCTCAAAGAGACTGTTAAAGCCAATGAACTGCCAGTCTTGGTACTTGTATGTTCCTAAATCCTTTTAATTTCAAGGTTGCTTTCCTGAATCCTCAGTTTAATTAGAAAACATTATGTTTACAAAACAGACTCAGTTCAATTGCTCCTGCAAATTCACCTTTATTTTATATGATTGTACTTAAAGATACTTTGTTTAATTCAAGCATTAAAAGTATAGATTTGGCATGATATGTGACCCTTTCGTCTATCTGTACTGTGTTTCATTGTGTGAGTTTCTCAGTTGCTTCAAATAAGGACAGATTCTTTTAAATTCACATAGCATATTATCTGAAGATCTCCTGCCTGCTTTCTTCACTTGCTTTAATGGGAAGTCAAGGCAAATACATTCTGAATGTTATCTTTTATAGTCTCCTTTTACCTACCAGTATGTTTATATCTACTAGAACCAACTTCAGCTTGAAGGATCATATCAGAGAAAATCTATTTACTAAAATGGCCAAAAAGAATGCATAACATTTAGAATTAAAAAAAAAAAATACATTGGAAAAATATTATTCTAGGGAATGCCATGTATCTATGAAAAATATGAAAAACTTGTATTTTCAAATGCACTTACAAATCACAATTTTGCATCTTCTTTTTTATTATTATTTGAAAGTTCTGGCACTTATCTGATTCCTTTTTGAGTTAGTTCAGCTCACAAATCGGTAGGAAAACAGTTAAAAGTAAACAGAAAAACCTATGAGGAACAGGATGGCACTTCACCCATATGTTGTAAAGAATTAGGTCAGCCTTCTGTGTTGTAGAAATATGTCTGTCATGTATGCAAATCAATGCATAGCACTATCTTATTTTAAACTTTCTCATTGCTACTGACTACCTGAACCATCAAGATGACTTAAAACCAAACAACATCCATCCTTCTAAGATACTCCCCAAACTATTGCAATGGAATAACTTTATAAGGTGAAGAGCTTGCTATGCAAAACCTGAACACAATGTGAAGGAGGCTTTGCTGTGGATTACCGTTGTTTGGAACCATCAATCCCTTACTCTACCATGTAGGTATAGGAAAAATTAAGTAGCCACAAGGTTTTTACAGCTGTTATTGTATTTTGCGGTGGTAAGGATTCAGGGTAGTAAACAAAACTATGCTGAATTTTACTTATGTTATTTCTTTTTCCCTTTGAATTAACTGCTTTGCATTTCAGCTTACCCATCAGTATAATGAGAAGAATTATACCTTCCTTCCAGCCCAAAAGATATTTAATTAGTGCCTGTGATGTCATGGATTTAAAAAAGAAAAACATTATGATTAAAAGGAAGTATTGGCATGCCAAAAGGTAACTGTAGTGATCTGTGTTTCCTCCTCAGCTTCATTGTGGTTGTAGAATTTTAATTAGTATTTCCAAAAATTTGTCTTAACATAATCTGATGACATATCTCAATAGAGCAGGATGTGTGACTTAGAGAATTATGGAATCATTTATGTTGGAAAAGACCTTTAAGAACATTGAGTCCAAATGTAATTAGCAAATCCAACCATAAATAAATATTTTGCTGTTTGAAGAGAACACAGGGCTTATCTGGTAAGCTATGCAAGTATTTGTGTCATCACAAGCATACCTGTCCAATGCATTAGATGGGAATATAATAAGAAACCTGTAAAAATAAACTGAATGATTCTCAGGTTAGGATATTTGCGTGATTAATCCTTCTTCTTGACTTCTTCAAATGAATTATTTTTATAAGTTAATAATAGCAATTGTTACTCTTTTGATAGTTCTCAGTGTATTAGTCACATTTTTGGCCTATAAATGCCAAATAGGTTAATTTACATAGATTTCCAGATAAAGACCAAGATTTAGTGTTGCTTAAGCTGGAGGCAGAAATACATAAATTCTCCAGCCTCCTTCGTAATACCTAATGTGTATTACAAAATCAGTGCACAATCTTATCCCTTAAGGTCCAGCTGTTAGCCAGCTGAGGTAGCTCAGTTTATACCAATAGGGTGACATTAATATGGCTCACATGATAGCATGCAGTAATTACATGCAGTTGGACAACCCCTCTGTTGACTGGGGATCACCAGAAGAGTAGAACTATAGAGGCTTAATGGAGAGGTATCTGGAGGAAGTGACCTGAAAAAGACAGCAGAAATCCCATCTGTGTGTTTGTGCAAATAACTTAAATGCTGTTTACTGGAAAAGATCTTCAAATTTATCCAGGTTTTCCTGTGGATTATTTGTAAACTATATGCATTGCATGGACAGTTTCACCGAGCATCTGAAATAGAGCTGGGTTTAAGCGAACTGAATCAGGGTTGGGAAGCAGTGAAATAAAGGCTTTCAGAAATACCTGATATCCAAGTCCTGCAGAAATGTATATATTTTTTTAATGTCCAGATGCTTTTTAAAATAATGTGTGACCATTTAGTTACCTAATATTTTTAATTTGAAATAGAAAGAAAATTTTAAACTTTAGAGAAAACTCACATCTTTTATAGCTTGGAACTTTCTCTGAGTTTATTCCCTGTTTTCCAATTAATTTCTACAAATCATATTATTATGTACTGAGAACTCAGGTTGTATAAAAATATTTAAAACTATACTTCCAAGTTAAGACTATTTCTTTCCTGAAGCTGTTTCAAAACGATGTCTGTCTGTATTCTCTCTTCCTCACATTCATTATTATATGAAAATATTTTAAATATTATATTTTGACCTTACATGTTGTAATTCCATTCAGAAATTCAAGGCTCCATTTTTAGATTTTTTTACATTGTTTTTGGACAATTTAACTTCCTGTAACCACTCTTTTCAGCCATATATTTTTGCAGTAAAGCATCACAGGGGTCTGTGAGAAGTTTTAATGTGAAGGAGAAAAAACATGCAAAATACACATGACATACTTTACATATTTCGCTTCAGAAAGTTACAGTATGCTTAGCTGGGATGAAATTTTCTAAAACAACTACATTTCTAAATCTCAGAAATCTGTTACCTGAACCTTGACTCAGTTATCAGGACTTTGCAGAAATTCAAATGTGAAGTCCAAGGAATAGAGAAGAAGGTGTATTGGGCAGGGGTGTAGGAGATTGTTCTGAAGGATGATGTAAGTAAGATTGCATCCTATAAAGATAGCAGCTGCTTCTGCTGGTGCAAACAGAGAAAATTTGTGCCACCAGCCTAGTTTTCTAGAGAGATTTGAACTGTACATTCTTGAGGGCTTGCAGATGTGAATGAATCTGTCCTTTATTTTTTTTTCTTTTTAATGTGAATGACCTGATCTGTTATTGTGTAGCGTACTGTATAGTTTTATAAACAGACATGTTTCAATTGTTTGACAGTAGTAGTTGAGAGTTGGGTTGCAATTATGAGTTGGTTGTCAAAATAATTAGTTTTCTGGTTTAAGCAAAATATGAATAGAAATCTTGAATCCACTCCTCTGATACAGATTCATTTTGAATTTACAGGGTAATTTGCATTAGTGGTTGTACTGCATGTACAATAAATATGACTTGCTGCTTTCTAATGATGATAATAGTCCTCTTTGTTTTAGTGTGAGAATCGAATCTACCATCATTATTTTCCTATTATTATTGTGCTGTAAAGAAAACATAGTTTTGCATTAACTAAGGAGTAAAATGCATCTATTTAACATCACTCTTGCAGGTAGTCCTCAATTCTGAAAATACCTCTCAGAAGTTGCATCAAACGGGAAAGCTAGACAGATGGCAGAATACAGAACCTGCCATTTAGGACTGAGTACAAGATAAAACCCAGGATATTCTTCATGGATACTGCATAAGTACAAAGGCATCATTAATTAAGGTTGAAAAATAGTCAATGCAAAACTTGTTGGATGAATAAAAAACTGTGCTAATTAAGAGACTACAGTGCCAAGTGTACTACAAGACATTTTTGCAATTAACATAATTTCCAGCATAAAAAAATAGTGTTTTTATTGTAGATTGTTTTAGAGTACACAACAGTTTGAAAAAAGAGCTTTTATTTTCCTATTTATAATAACCGTGTATCATTGTAAGAGATACTGTAAACAGGTTTTGGAAAACAATGTTATTTTAAAGGTTAATTATATTCATAAATACTTCACATGAAAAAATTTGGTCTGCTGTTAATCCTGAAGATTCTTAAAGGAAAATGTCCTTGTTGCATTCTCATCTCACTAGTACAGGAGCACAGTCTTACCTGCATTCTAATGCTTTTTTATATTCCTGATGCATGGCCCAGATATCCTTGTCTCCATTACCATCATGATTTCCATATCAAGTAATGAGAATTTGTGTTCATGATTGGTGAAATTAAACATCATAACATTCATGTAAAGTCAATTTGAAGTTTTTTTTCAAAAGGAGTTTCTTCCTTCCTAATGAAAACTATTGGCCATAGCAAACATGCTCAGTTTTTCAGGAAGTGAAAAAATATGCCTGGACTCTACAATTTCCTTAATTTTTTTTCACCAGAAGAAAACTGCTTTTTTCTTCTTGTGTCACCTTACTGTATTCTAGTTATAAACCTTTGAATTTCTATTTATAGCTAATTACTTTCACAGTGTGTTCCAGCATGTAGTTATGTAGTTAAAAAGGCCATTTGCACAATTATATGATATTAAGAAAATATAAAGCTGAAATAATATTTTTATCTTATACAAAATTAAAAAAAAAAACCCAGCTATTGAACTGATACCAGCAAATGATGTGAGACTTTCTGGAGTTTTTTTCCAGAACAATATGCAGTTCTTCCCAATTATATTCTCCCCTCTGATTGCTTCGTACGCAAGTATTTTTACACAGTCTTCTAATGGTGGCATGTTACTACTAGGGTAGAGTATTGCCTTGCCAGCATTTGAATTGACTCTATTGTAGTCATGTTCAAATTTGCTAATGGGACAGATTTTTTTGCTGAACACACTTTGGCAAGCAAGAGAGCCTCTCAGTGTTTAGATGCCATGAGTCCCAGAAAAAGATGCATGAAGTGATGATGTGCCTTATGTTCTGAAGAGCGACCAAAAACTTATTTCTGGGATCACCCCCCTCTTGGTACAGAAAATGCACAGAGGGATTTGAAGCAGCACTTTTACCCTCTTTGCATTCACTAGTAATGTTGAGACAGAACTTGCCTCAAGGTTTGTGCAAAAATACTCTTTTTGTGGACTGTTAACCAGACAATATCTCTGGGAAAATTTGCAGTGGCAGAAAGCAAGCCCTTCCTGGGAAATCTACTGAAATTGTTCAGAAATTATTCCCATTCACTGTTGCTAACCTCTGCTGTCTAGCTGTCAGATACATTTGGGACCATGTTGAAATAATTATAAACAATGTACTGATGCTGCAATATTGAGTAAACATAGGTATTTTCCATAGCTGTCATGGAAAAATATTTCTGTTGGTAGAAATAAATATAAAATAAAAAAAATAACAACATGGTAGGAAAAAATTGCAACAATAGAATGAAGATGCCTAGAATTTTTATTTCTAAGTCACACAGAGTGAATATTTTCTAAATTTGGTTGTGAAACTTCTTAAGAAGTAGGAGTATGCTCCACATGACTGGTGCACAAGTTCATGTTTCCAACTTATTAAAAACATATTATTAAAAGAAAAATTTTGTGCCTCATGGAAAAGTAGCCCATTCGTAATTTTATCAACGGTGGGATCATATCAAATATTCCTACAAAAGAGTAGTAGTGCTATGAAAAGCCTTTTGGCATGTATTTAACTACAGAAAACTTGAGAATGCAGAAGAGTGTAGCTATTTTTTGACAAGGTTTTCCCTGCTGCAAGTTGTACTTACTATTTGCTATTGCTGCTTAAAGATTGCCTAAAGAAAACTTGTTAAAATAAGAATATTGTAATATAAGCAACTGTAAATACTGATTCAGTTCCAGCCAATTTTAACTACAAAACATGAGACACATGCTCTAGTTGAATATTCTAATGCATAGATGGAGTACATCACTTTATTACCATCACTAGTAAATGGGAACTCCGGATATAGGAGCAAATGCAAATGAACCTCAGGGAAGGAAAGTATTGGAGAGCTCACTGCAGTCCCTTGACTGTACAAGAAATTATGTCCAGCAATCCCAACCAGAAGCATATATAACTCCATTTTGAGTTGCTTTTATTGTCCTCTATTGTTCCTATGTGAAGGAACTGTGTTTTGAATCAACCTTCAAAAATAGATGGCTAAAGACCTTAAATGCCTCCAATTTCTATTCCCCCCAGAAACAGCAGTTTTAAAACCTCTTTAAAGCTGAATTTTTCCCTTAAGATGCCATATTTTAAAATAGCATCTTGTCATTTAACAGAGTATTCCGAATATAATTTACAAATTTAGACTAAAAGTAACACTCTTCCTAGTAATCTTTCTTTTTTTACAGCACAGTGCTAACATGGGCAGTGAAGAAGAGAACAGACTGCAGCTCTTTCTGGAACATCTTGAACAAATGCCATTGCTTATGTTCTAATCATTCACTTCACCAAAATAACTAATGCTGGAGAAAAGGTTGTGAAGACTTTACTAGTAGAATCGTATGGCATTGTGTGGGTGTGATTTATCAAGTAGAATTTGTATCATAGATGATACTTGGCAAACAGCAAATTAAGTTTGTTTTTCAGATCTCAGACTGATGTTACATGTGAGTAATTTAATAAAAAGATAACGAGAACGATATTGTTTGACTCAGTAAACATGAAACTTAATTACACTCCTACCGTAGACATCTGAATATTATGGATAGACAGAGGCTGATTTAGAAAAAAATAAAGAATTATCACAATCTAAAGAAACATATGATCAGGGAACATAGCTTATTCATTGACTGAAATGAAGCATATAGGACATATGAAATATTTTTTATGGATCAAACATTTGTTTTCTAAAGTGATGCTGACAGATGGTGAACTTACCAACTTAGATATTGCACAGTAGGTAAGGGTACATAACTTGATGCACTTTCCTGAGGAATCATCATCCAAAGGGATTTTCCCCTGCATCTGTGAAAATGTGCCTACCCTTTTCACAATACTTTATCAACAGCATTGTATCATGGTTTAACATAGCTTGGTTTTTAGTTGGAGAGGAAGTCCACAATCTGCAGAAATGATTCCCTGTGGGGACCTCGGCAGCTTCCTTCGGGCCTGGCGGAACCAATTACCTGGCTAGTTTTGAATATTGTCACCTTGTTAAACCACTTAAGAAAGCTGAACACACGTCTGTGAGATCATGTTTAGAAAGGAATAAGGCCCAGGAAATACTCTTGCTTCTGGCCTCTGGATAGGTAAGGGGAGGCTGACGTGGCCAGGCCCCATTCCGCTGCACAGCTGACGTGGCCTGGCGGGGCCGAGCCGGGCTCTCTCTGCCGCACGGCCAGCTCAGCCCATGGCGTGCTACGTCTGAAATTCTGGCACCGCTGAAATTTGCCAGCAACCACCAGGCAGGGACAGGGAAGACATCGGCCCCACGGCATGCTGCTGCTGAGCCCTAGCCTGGGTCCTGAGATCCTGCCACAGCCCCTCACCCAGCTTGGCTGCTGAAAAATCATCTGCCATAAACAGCTGCCTGGGAGAGATCTCATGATCGACAGCGAGAGTCAGAGGAAAGGAAAAGGTGAGGACACATGAAGATAACAATTTAGAGGCACCAAAGTCAGTGAAGGAAGAGTCGAAGTCCAGAGAAAGGAGAAAAAGAGGATGCTTCAAACCTAGGAGATGAAATTCTTTTGCAAGGCCATGGCGATGGACTATGATACATTAGAATAGATCTGTAATTCATGAAAAGCAAGGGAGGATGGAGCACTCAAACTGTAGCTATGAGCAAAGACACCCATGCTGAAGCAAGCAAATGTTGAAGTAGCTGTGATCCAATGAGAAACTTGAACAGAGAGAAATAAGAGTGATCAAGACCCTTTGCCCCCAGGGAAGAAGAAGAAGAAGACATCTGTTCCCAGAAATTATTATCTCAGAGGAAGAGAATCCTTGTTTCTCAACAGCTCATCTTTAAAAGAGTGTCCCATTAGCCAAAGATTGAGCCCTCAAATATAGTTGTGGGGAAAACTCTAAGTTGAGGGGAGGGACTTTCACATGGCAAACAGATTTTCATCTCTGGGGCGGCTGATTCACTGTGACAATTAAGCCACGAGAGAACTGTTTCTTGCAGAAGTCTCCATAGCATGGCAAGAGAGACTCCTCTCCCTAAGTGAACTGAAGAGAGACTATTTCAGAGGTGGTAAAGTGACTGAAAGTTGCAGGTTTTGTCTCTTTACATTGTCAGTGGGAAAGAAAAGAGGAAGTGGGGGGAGGAGAAGCTTTCTGAAGGCTTATTCTGATTCTTATTACTCTTCTTTTAGTTCTGTAAATATAGTTTTCTTTATACCCTTTAAAGTTTTGAGCCTGCTTTGCTCTCCCAATCCTTATCTTGCAGCAGAAAATGAGTAAATAATTCTAGTGTATGCACTGGCATTTGGCCAGCACTAAACCCACTACATTTAATTGATGCATTGGGTGGGGAACTCAGTTTGGTGAACCAAAACCACTACACTTACCTGGTGTTTCTGCCTCGTTTCACTGAAACCACTGCACATTGTTATGCCTGATCAACTGTCATGGAGGGTGAATTATCAGCAACAAGGAGACTGATCAGGGTAATTTGCTTAAAGGGATTCTGATCTACAAGATATTTTGAAGATCTGTTTCAGTTCTGTTTGTCAAACACAGCCTTTAAATGGTGCTAAACAAATTTTCAGGCTGTGGATCACATGAAAAAGTACTTTCTGTCGTCTGTACTGGGCCATATGCTCTTTATTCTCTCCCTCAGCTTCTTCATCACCTCTCATCTGTTTCACATGGGATATGTTCAAGGTCCAAAGGATACTTTTCACAGAATCCCGATGCTTGGTGCAGTAAAAATGATGAATATAACACACTTGGGATGAATTTTCCAGTTTGGATAAAATGTATTGTGCACACAAATCCAACGAGAAGATGTTCCCCCCATTCCCTGAAAAACTTTCACTAGTACTAGTGTTCTACTAAAACTATATTTTAGTCTGAAATAAAAACTTTTTCTGAGAGTGTCTGAGAGATTTGTATGAAGCACAGATGCTTGACAAAAGCAACTTTGAATATCAGAGGAAAATTCAAATTGTTAAGAAGTTTGTAATTTTACTGGTTTTAATTTAAAATTCCATGCAATTTTCATAAAGAGTCAAGCTGAAATGCCCAACAAGATATTTTAGTCATGTGTAAATTATTATTAATATAAAATTCATTTCAAATCAAAATAATTTCAGATCTTTCCTCAAATTTTAGATGCCTAAATTTATTATTTCTGACATATTAGGTAAAAGGAAGAAATTCTTTATTGTGGGGGTGGTGGAACATGGGAACAGGTTGCCTGGAGACATTGTGGATGTCCCATCCCTGAAAGTATTCAAGGTCAGGTTGGACAGGGCTTTGAGCAGCAAAAAATGGGACTCTTGGTGATAGTGAAACAAAGTCTGAATATAGAAGAAACTCAGATTTTAGTATAGGAGCAAATGTTCTCTCAGCTGTTGGTGTAAATTCAAAGTCGTACAAAATTGCATTTATCTGTGGTTTTCACTGCCATAACAGATAGGTTAACGAAAACTATGCAGAAGATATTAAATTTTAAAATATATAAGAATTACAACATAAAATATGTGGGATGGGTTTCAATATGGGACACTATCAAAGAGGAAAACTATATTTCAACACTTTATCATGTTAGGATTTCATGATGTGACAAAGGCGGCAAAACATCATTCAGGGCATTATTTACTGCAGTTCAGCCTGGCCATTAGTAGTAATTGGTGTTTTAACTAATGTGGATATAACACATATAATTTCCATTCACTGAAAAATTACTGTTTACAATGAATGAGCAATGAGAATCAAAATTTTTTGAAATTATCTTAACAATCTAAAGTATTTTATTGTAAATAGTCTGTGATTAAAATACTTATTCCATCTTAATGTGGGACAAATAAATTTTTCCATATCATTATGGTTTAAAATTGTATAAACCAATGTTTTATCCTGAAAACATATGGAATATTTTTTCTATTTTTTGCAAGAAAATATTCATAAAAATACAGTATGTGAGAAATACGTAATTTTAATTAAACAAATTAATGAAAATATTCTGCAAATAAAATTTTAAAAACCCCTGTGTTTTAAATATTATGTAGATACTAAAAATATTTTTTCCATGATTATACCAAATATTCTACACAGGAAAAGAGGTATTTAGCATTTCAGTCTTTTTCCAGGTGTTAATGATCTGCTGTGCTGATCTCTGTGCATGCCTGGGTGTGGGTGGAAGGGGGTGCATGTGAGGAAAAGTTGGTGTGTTTGCTTAACTATTGAATTATTTAAAAGTTACTGTATTCAGAAACTTGAGGATAATAAATGACTGATTTTTATTATTGTTTTCCACAGAAAATTTATTGCACCAAGGACTTCAGTTAAAACTTAAATACAAGGTAGTCAGCTCAGTACCCCCAAATCCATCTATCTTAATGGGAAATTTGCAGAATCAGTCCTAGAGTGAATGAAATCACTCCTGTTCAGGTTAATAGGCATCCCTTCCCCTCATAAGTTATTTTAGACTAATTTGGTGTATTGATATATTTCATTAAGCAATTATAAAAACCCCATATTTTTGCTCCTAGAAATCCAAGACCCACTGAAGTGAGAGTAGGGTTTATCCAATTAAAGGGAAAAGTCTGCATCATAGTTAGCTGTTCTCAGCTTTTGTTTATAGTCAATGAAAGAAAACAGACAGTTGCAATGTGTGATTCTTCTAAATTAAGATATCTACTTAAGATGAGATAAATCACAGCTTAAAAATTTCTGCTACTCTGTATTGATTATAAATAAATCCTTGTGTCAATGCATCAAAGAGACAAGCAGACTGCCTGTGCCTGAAGTTAGATGAGAAGCTGAAAGCTTTTCACTAATTACTATGCTTTGGAATAAGCTATTTGCTTTCTCTGAGCAGAAATTCCTTTTGATTCTTTATAATCTCTGTTTCTCTATTGTTTTTATCCTAGTTTGGATAAAAAAAAAAACCCAAACAACAAAAAGCACATACTGCTCACCTATTCTAAAGTCAAATCCAGTTCTGATTAAGGAAGTCTGAATTTTAAAAATTCCTTCTTTCCTTTCCCCTTCTTTGTCTACCAAATGTACAATTTTACTCTTTTTACTATAACTTCTTAAATTATCTGCTCTTTGAAAGAAATCATATATGCACACTTGAAAATCTGTTTTTACTGAGTACTTTGTATCATATATGAAATGTTATGGATCATGCAGATTGTTTACTGAAATACCTTAAAAATAATCAATTAAATATTCAATTTTTTTCCTTTTAAAATGAAGTTATATTTTAATAGTAATTCTATGAATTCATTCAGACCTAAATATATACACCACACACGTATAAAAGCAATTATTTTGTCAACTAACATATCATAACTTTTGAATTGAGACCAACGTTAGTTTCAAATTAAATAAACCATAAACGTCATTTGCCTAATGTTCTATAAGTTCCTTAATAACACTGCTTAATTAGATATTTTTAAATGGTATTTTAAAGCTGTGATTGTTCACACTGGAAAAGAGAAGGCTGGGGGAAAAAAAGATCAATGTATATAACTAGAAGAAGGGGAGGCTGTAAACAGGATGGATCTGGGGTCTTTTCAGTGATGGCCAGTGACAGGACAAGAGGCAAAAACTGAAATACAGGAAGTTCCCTCTGAACATCAAGAAGCCTTTCTATACAGCAAAATTTTCATCTTCTTGATTTCTATTCATATTCTGCAATAGTTCTATGAAAAGTGCATTTATTAATATCAGTGGGAGCCATGTATACAGGGCAGCTGGAGAATATACCATTAAGAGCTGCAGCACAGATTGGAGGAAAGAATTTTATCCTTTGTTAAAGTCTACACTACAGCAGTTCTCATCATTTAAAAGAAACTTTCAAGTGAAATTATTTTACTGTTGACTTGATTTCCCTCACTGTCTAATTTTGAGCAGTGCATTCAATTTAGCCCTTTCTCTCCACAGTTTCATTTTTCTTCCACTCCTCTCATGATCAACTTTTTTCTGTTCTCTATCACATTCAAAACTGCAGACCAATAAATAGTGGTCAATCATCTTGACCACACTTGAAAAACCAATAACTTAAAGCTCTACTATTTCACTGATTCTCATAAATCTCATGTTAAAATGTATTTTTTAATATATATTACTGCACTTGCTTGTCATATTTTTGGATTATGGGATAACCTTCAATAGATACAGTTATTATTTTAAAAACTAATGCTATCTATTCTGATGAAAAGTTTAAACTCGTTGTAGAGCAAAAAAATGTGAAGATAGCATGTGCATAATAGACAGTTCAAATTAGAAAAACAACCTCTGCAGCATCCTAGTCTATTTAAAGCTAAATTCATATTTTTAACTGAGGAAAAGAAAAAAAATTCTTATTCCTTTGTCATCTTAATGATTTAATATAATTAGTTAATGAGACCTAATTTGGCACCACAAAGTATCAGCAGCAGAGAGAGAATGAGAAGTGAACCAATAGGAAAAAAAGTTTTTAATAAGGGACTCATAGATAAAAACTCCAACTTATGCAATTACGTTACATTCATAGCTGTTGAGAAAAGTGCAAAACAAATTAAGATACTTAAGGAAATTTAAGTCTTTAAAAGAATTGGGGTATATTTCATAATTCTAATGTAAGAAACTCAAAAAAAAAGAATTATAAGAAGACTTGAGACTGGTGAGAGCTCTTTGGAAGGTATTTAGAATCTCAGTAAACAGTGTTATAATAGTAGTCTGAAAACCAAAATTGAGGGAAAGGCTATTAAGAACCTGTTTAAAGTTTGAGAAAAATAAGATACAAAATTATGTCAACTCTTCATCATACACCCAGAAGAAAAAGAAATTTAAGCAGATGGAGATCTGGCAGCAAAACCACACCTAAACAGCCACAAATAATATCTCTAAGAAAAAATTTGTTGTGCAAGAACCACAAAGAAGGAGTGGAACTATCAAAGAAGAAATAAAATACAAACATATCTTTTGTAATGAAGATCGCTCATAAGTAAATGCTGAAGCTCTAGCTTAATCTAATTAGATTGTTTTAGACATAAATGGAATTCTTAGTATTCATTGAATGGATCCTAGCAAAATGGATAAGGAAATATCAAAAACAATGCTAAAGTTTTAGAAGAAAGAAAGGATTATTTGAGTATAAGTAGAGTACAGATGATATAGTGAGGAAAGTATTTTGTATGAAAATACTGAAAAATTGTAGAATATATGTGCCAAAACACAATTAAGAAGTTTGTGCTTCCCAGACAACTTCTCAGTAGGAATTAGTAAAGAAATGATTGATCATGGTGAAGTGCTCAGAATATATAGTTTTATTGTAGTACCTAAAACATATGTATATTTCTTACAAATATTTAATGAAGTTGCTGAAAAGGACATTTTACATTCAAATGGAGCTTCTGAGGAGAATAAACCATTGCCCATTCTTGGTATTTTTTGTCTATTTGCATATTTTAAAGCAGAAGCAAAATATAAGCACTTTGAATATAAAATCTTTTTTAAAAGAAGTTGGTTTTGCTGTTGATTAGTCGATTAAGTACAAACTTTTCTTAATTAAAGAAAAAGTTCTATTTCAAATATCAAACAAGATGAAGAATTCTGCTTAGGTAAAATCTCTTCAGAGGTTTATATTGTCTAACATTAATTAGTCTGCTTGATATGAAATACACTTTTAATGCAGCAATAAAACTCTAAACTGAAGACTTGAAAAAACATTAAAAAAGGATTTCTTTCAATCTGGAAGATTAGTGGATGATTAAAGCTTGGATAGATGCGTATGGAGGGTTCTGGATAGATGCATGTTGTTATATATGTTATATATACATGCAGGTTGTTTCTTAAGTCCTCTAAACCAAATTGGCATAAAGCAGCTTGATTCCAGTAGTCAAATAAACAATATTAGCACGAGCAGATCAATATACTTGAGGTCACAGGCTTTAGCTGCTGCAGATCATCAGATGTTCATCCTGCTGGCACAACAAAGCAGCCAAACATAGGAAGCTATGTCCAGAATACAATATTTTAACAGATCTAAGCCTAAGTTAACATTTCTTGCCTCTTAGCAAAGCCTGTCAGCCTAAATATAATGACAATGTCATTATTGTTAGTATATTCATAGCAGTACTTCCAGCAATTACTGAAGACGTTTTTATCAAATACAGTTTATGTCATTCATTCTTGCTCATAAGCAACATTAACGAGCAGCAGGTTAATGCAAAGAATCTAAACATGATAACATCCATTCATATAACATTTTTCTTTTCATATCATGAACACTCTACTAAGTCTTCAGAAGAATCACAGTGAATAAGATAATATCAATCCAAAGTAAACTGAGCCAATTAAATCACAGAAAAGTCTGAGGTTATGGAGCAAATCAATGGCAGAGAAAATTAGATCTTAGAAACTTTGAATTTGAATAAACCATCCCTCAGCAACAGTGGAGGTGGTTCTGTTAGGATGATTTTAGGAAATTTCTTCACTGTGAAAGTTGTGATGCACTGTAACTAGTTGCCGAGGGAAGCTGTGAATGCCTCATTTCTAGGAGTGTTCCAGATCATGTTGGATGGGGCATTGAGAAACCTGATCTAATGGACAGTTTTCCAGACATAGCAGAAGGGTTGGAACTAGGTGACCTTTAAGGTGTCTCTTCCAACCCAAACCTTTCTATGATTCTGTGGATCATTTTGCAAGAGAGGATGATGTTTTACAAATATTGAAATAAAAGAAAGGTCTGCTAGGTAGAATTACTTCACTTTAAAGGTCAAACACAAGGACAGCAGGCAATCTCTCAGTAGAAAAGAAAGGTTATTGAATAATAATATTGTGAATACAAAGTACTAGCTCTGTTATAATGGCAGCTATACCAGAGCAGTAGATGAGGCATGGAAAAGGATGCTACAGAGTCTGAACAGAAGAATATTTAGTAGTTTCCAACGACAAAGAAAAACATATGCTTTTCCAAGGTGACCCCAGGATCCATGGCAACAAAGGCAGTTCACTCTATGTGATGTGTTTCTATATGGATAGACAATGACATGAGCATATCTGCCACATTCAGACTCTTGAAAGGACAGATCTCAGCTTTCAGAGCTGCAGCACAAATAGAGACAATAACACAACACATAGAGGTAGATCTGATGTGTATGGTGTTGGTTTGGTCTTCTGCACACTCTATGCATTCAAAGACCCATTCAAAGACCTTGGGTGTGATTGTTGACACAGACTGCAAAGCAAAATAGTCTCTCAGTTTGGCATGCACTCTGCCCTCTCAAACATGCAGAAAGATTCTTGCATATTTACAAAATGTTCACTTCTTCATGGTTTTCCTGCTAGCAAAGATTTTGGCAACTAATTTCAATGAAGGCAACACATCCATTCTAAACCTATTATTTTTAGTAAGTAATAACAATAGCATCATACAATCAAGGACTAATTTGGCTGGCAAGGGACTTTTAAAAATCATCTAATTCTATGCCCCTGCAGTGAATAGGGACATCTTTAACTAGATCAGGTGGCTCAAAAGCCCTCTCCACTCTGAATGATTTCAGGGAAGAGGCATCTACCATCTCTCTGGGAAAACTGTTCCAGTGCTTTACCTCCCTCATTTTAAAAATTTTTTCCTTGCATATAATTTGAATCTATTCTCTTTTAGTTTAAACCATTATCCCCTGGCTACAGGCCCTGCTGAAAAACCCTGTCCTTATGTTTCTTACAGGCACCATTTAAATATTGAAAGCTGCAGTCGAGTCTCCCTGAAACCTTCTCTTCTGGAGGTTGAACAACCCCAACTGTCTCAGCCTCTCCTCACAGGAGAGATGTTCCAATCCTCTGATCATTCTTGTGATCCTCCTCTAGACACACTCCAAGAGTTCCATGAGGCTTTTCTTGTACTGAGGACTCTTGGGCTCAATATGATACTCAAGGTAGAGTCTCATAGGAGCAGAATAGAGATCTATTTACTTCATTTGAACTGCTGGTCTCACTTCTTTTTATGCATCCAAGGCATAACAACGGTGTTACAGTGTTGTTATGCCTTTGCTATAAAAATAGAGAAATCTTTTGACTTAGTTATTGATAGGGTTTGTGTTACTATCTATCTCTATTTTTCTTTAAAATTTTATTTTACTTAATTAGTTAAAAATTAGTCACTGAGTTTGTATTTGAAATTCTTATTCAGCTGAATAGAATTGTTATTAGATTTTTTTATCACTAAAGAAGAGCAGAAATCTGAATGCAGAGGATGAATTCACCCATCACAATGGTACAAGACAGAAAATAAATCCCCAATAGATTCTTCAGGACACAATCCCCAAGTATTCAAGCAAAATTAATTAAGGTTGAGTTGCATAAACTGTCCAAAATCACAAACACCTGGAAAATATTTTTTCAACACTTATTATATTATCCATTAAATTATATGTCTTATATTTAAATGGTAAATGCTTTTAAAGTAAAGCCAGAAGGCAGATTTTAAAGTGATTGACAGACAAATACCTGTACATCTGGAAACAATATATATTCACTTGTTAATTATTTTGCATTTGTTATTGTTGCAAATTTGTTTATTATTTTCTTTATTTGACTTTTTGATTATGTTTACTAAATATATTATTTTATTTAATGAAATGTTCTCCTTCATTTACCTTCTTTGCTACACAAACCAAACTCAATTTTTCCTCAGCTCAGCCACAATCCAAATATATTTTAACTTGGATATAACAAAAACAAGTAGTTGATTCTGAATATGTCGAAAAGGAAAGAGATTTTTTCTGGTTTGGATGACTTCTAAAATGTATTCATTCATTATGCGTACTATAAATATAAAAGTGGAACCCAGCAGTAGTAGGGACAGAATTAAATTGCAGGGTGCCATGTGTGGTTCTGTTTATAGCTGCTTTCATATTGATTACATGTAATTTTTGTAGCAGACCTCTTTTAACTGTATGGGTGAAGATGACAATTAGGTGTCTGCTGTTTTTCTTTATGTTGCTGTGAGATATCCAGGGTATTTAGGTTTTCATAGAATTCTTTCTATTCTCTTACCCTTTTATCCTTCAGATTAAGTCCTACAGATTTCTGATTCATTCCATAGCAGTTGAAAAGTGCATGTGAGCTTTTGTGGGTTTTTCCTTAGTAGTTTACAATATGTCTAAAAATGTGGTCATATGAATGGTAATTTGAAAAAAAAAAAAAAAAACCTACATTTTTAGGAATGGTTGCTAAAGGATTTTTTTGCCCCAAAATAATGCAGATCCAGCAGTTACAGTATCACAGTTCTTAGATAAACTGATTAGTAAATTTAAACCTTACTCATGATAAGGACAGAGCCAGAGGAGAATCATGTCTACTTGCACATGTTCTATTTGAAGTTGAGCTTAAAAGCTTTAGAGAGTCTTTATTGCTTGTCTCCTCATTGAAATAAGTCAGTACAAGTATTTTTCACTTTCACTTGTGTTTGTCAAGTCCACTTTTATTGTCAACTCAGGTGTCAGCTCCGTCTTAGAGATATTAAATATCCTGTGTGTCAAATCCACAGGTATAACCTACACTACTTGTTTGAAGCAGTATAACTTATAAAATAAAGCCACAAAAAGGTAACATCCAGAACGAAAGATAGCTAAGAGATTCAGATACTAATAGCATTCCAATTCAGCTGGAAGATCTTGTGATGTGTGTTCGTGTGTGTGTGTGCATTTTAATGAGCATGCAAGTATTTGATGGCAATTGTTTATTTCTGTAGTATCTATACCACAAAAATAAAAATTAAAAGCAGTGCTGAAACAAATAAGTATTCCATAAGAATATAGATGGGAAAAAAAATGGCTTAGGTCTGTGAAGTCCACTAGGAGAATTTTTCTGTGTCTAATTTGTCTGGGAAACACCCAAATATCGAATCATATATGTTATAGAGAATTTTAGAGCATGTGAAAGCATATTTTGTTTCATAATAGCACAGATCTCTTGGAAATGTCTGCAGCTTTTATTAAAAAGATTATTTTGAATATGTTAAGGAACATTTATTTCAATGCTTGTCAAATTGTGACTCTAAGTGTGCATGTATATTGCTCAATGTTCAGTCTCTCTGTTTTAATAACTTGTCTCAACAAATAAAACAGACACTGTTAGGGATATTCTAGGCCCTAAAACACTCATTTTCCATAGGTTTATGTATTTTATCCATAGATTTTCTGTAGATATAGGTTTGGGGAATTTTGGTTTTTTTTCATTGCTGGCAGTGAATTCCTAATCTACTGGAAATATTGTACATTAAAGCCCAGCTTCTGTTTCTTCTTACATATTTTTATGTTTTGTCATTGACATCAAGACTGGATACCTAACATGCATATTTTCTCCAAGGAAAAGGTGAAAGTCCTGAATGCTTTCTTTCCCTCAGTCTTTCTTCATGAGATCACTCTTTGGGAATCACAGGTCACAGACACCAAGGGGAAGTGCTGGAGCAAAGATGGTATACTCTTGCTGGAAGATGGTTTCCCTGATATCCAATCTGAATCTCCCCTGGCACAATTTGAGGCTATTTCTCCCCTAAGCCTCTTTTTTTTCCCGGGCTAAACAGCACCATCTCCCTCAGCTGCTCTTAAGGTTTTTGCTCCACACCCTTCATCACCTTTGTTACCCTTCTCCGGACACACTCCAGAACCTCAATATTCATCTTTTGGTGAGGGCCCCAGAACTAAACACATCACTGAGGTGAAACATCAACACCTCAAATGTGCTCTGCTAAGTCCTGCTGGCCACACTGTTGTTGATACAGGCCAGGATTCCGTTGGCCTTCTTGGCCACCTGGGCACAGACTGGCTCATGTTCAGCAGTTCTCCACCAGCCCCCTGTCTTGGTTTAATTTAACTTCCCCCAAAAATGTCTTAGTTTAATTTTGATTTCCCAGCCAATGCACCAAATAATGTCATGGTTTTAATTTGCCAATTTAAATATACTCATTTTCTGTTGTAAGACAGAACCAGCAGCAGAAGCAAGGCAAGTCTAAAACTTAAAAGGGTATTAAAAGAAATTTATTAACTACACAAAGAAGGGAAAGAAACCAAATTCAGAATAAGATTTTTCATACCACACCTTCCTTCCCTCTCCCAACCTTTGTAACAACAAAACAAACATATAAAAAACTACTTCAGTCAGTTCTCAACTTAAATAGTCCTTTTTTCAGTTCACTTCGGAGAGAGGTTTCCTCTTGTCAGGCCATAGGGATTTCTCCACAAGGAGGAAGAAAACAGTCCTCTCATGGTTTCATTTTCATGATTTGCATCCACCCAGGAAAAAACCTTGCAAAATCATGAAGCTCCTCCCATCTTCACAGCTTTCCCAAAGCTGTGACTATTGGCCATGTTAAATTCATGGGGTATTACTTTTAAGACTGAACTGTTCCAAAGCAAAATTTCTCTTAATCTCTTTTCTCTCTGTTCATGCTTCATTCTCAGAAAATCGAAATCCCCTTCTTTCCTCAGGGCAAAAGATTCTCAACACAGGTGCTTTTGGTCAAATAATCTATCAAATGGAACATCTCCAACCCCCATGTCTTTTTCTCCATGGTTTATAGGAATATTCAATGTAACATCAGTTCATCCCTACAACGTACAAAAGGATTTTTCAGCCATCTTCACAGCATCTCCTCATTCTCCTTCCATCTAAAATAACTTAGCTCTTGCTTCATTGACTTCAGAATATCTCCTTTTTCCCCTTCTCACTCCAGAAATGTTTGAAAAGTCTACAGGTCTTATCTGAGCATTGAAGGAGTTAAGATTTTGCACAGGGAAAAGAAAAAATACCAAGGCTACTATGCTTTGCCAGAATCTCAGAAACCCGGCCATGCTGGAAAAGGAGAGGGGAGGTGGAAAAGCGACTGGGATCTTAAATCAGCCTGAGTCTCCCTGGCCACTGTCCATGGCCACCTCTCCTCTCTGCCAGGCCATGCCAGCTCCCCAGGCAGGGGAGCCCAGCCCTGTCCATGGCCACCCCATCTCCCTGCTGGGCCATGCCAGCCCCAGACAGGGGGACCTGGCCCTGCCCCCTGCCAGGCCTGCAGGCCTTCAGTGGGACCAGGCCAGGGCCCTGTTACCTGCACTGCTGCCAAAAAAGAAAAAAATAATTACTCTCAGTTCCAGATTACCTCCTTCAAAATGTGTGTTCATGGAGCGAACTAACTTTCTCCCATTGTTTTTTCACGCTGTCAATAACCAAACCAGCCTCCAATTGGTCCCATCAGAGGAGGCTTTTCTCATAGAGAAAAACCTATGAGTCTGTCCTTCCTCAGTGAAACTAACATCTCCCCCCAGGTCCTTTTCTGTTGGGCAGCTTTCCAGCCACTCTTTCCCAGGTGCTTTAGAAGGTTGTTGTGACTGAATTGCACGACACAGCACTTTGCCTCACAGAATGTCATGCAATTGGCCTCAGCCAATTGATCCAGCCTGTCTAGATCCCTCTTCCTACCCTCCAGCAAATTAACATTCGTGCCCAACTCTGTGTCATCTGCAAACTGACAGAGAGTGCACCTGATCCTCTCTTCCTGGTCATTGATAAATGTATTAAACAGGACTGGCTGCAGTGATGTCTGTTTTTCTCATAAAAATGGAAGTCAAATAAGGGAGATTCCCTGAATATGAAATCAAGGACTAACATCCAGTGTTCTAAATGACAAGTGTGCCTGTAGTTTTGTAAGAAGTTCCTCTGTAAAAAGCATTTTTTTTTTTTTTTTTAATACTGTGCCTTTGCACATTGTGTTTCACAGAGCCTGATGTAAAGTACTGAGAAGCTGTTTTTGTGATAGGTAGGAACTTGGAAGCAGACAAGGAAAACAGTGGGCTACTTTCAGCACTGCAGAACATTAATTCAACCTGGTTAGTCACCCCTTAACAAGACAGCAAGTAAACAGAAAAAATATTCAAAGATACATAGGAACTGGTCAAATAAAAGCATTACCAAAGCACTGTGAACCATAAGAGATGTGCTAATATCTTGTGTGTATTTGTTTCCTAGCAGGTTTGTGCTAATGATGTATCTGTTCTGAACTCTGTATTATTTTGTATTTTATAACACTTCAATAGAAGTTCGTGCAAGGCTCATGACAAGAAATGGGCAGTAAACAAGTACAACCAACAGGTTAACTGATAGAGAACTGGAAACGGGAACCAGTTCTTTATTGTGAACAGTAGGAATTTTTAAAAACAAATGTAAATAAATATAAAAATTCAAAAGAGGAAGGAAAAAGGTCTAAGCCAGTAGCAAGACATGTATACATACACACAACAAAAGAGTACATAAATTAACAAATAGTGAACTCACCAGAGACAAAACTAATTGTAGACAAAGTACAATCCTTAAAATGTCTACGTATAAATTTCACACATCATTTCTTTGGGAGTAAATTTAAGGCCAGGTTCTAAGACCATATTTAAAAGGTCAGAGGCAGCATAAATAGCTATCATCTCTTCCTCTGACTTCATCCTTATATTCTTATTTTATAAGTTCACTCTTGGCTCTTCTAGCCTTGAGGTGAACTATGATATATGGCAAAATAAATGTTTCTGTCCTTTTTTTGTCTTTTTTTTTTTTTGTCTATTGCTTCTTTCCCTGAAGGTAAAGGCAATATAAATTAACTTTTTCAGGAGGCATTGGGAAAGTAAAGACTTCAAAAAAGCCACTCACCATTTTTGCTGATGTAGAATGTAAGGAACGTTCACAAAAGCTCTAAAATCAGTGTAACTGCTGTTGGCAAGTCAGCTAAATCTGAGTCAGGGCTTATAACTGTCCTCTAACTAACCTTAGCAGGTGGATCAAAGAATTTGTAGGCTTACGTAAAAATCTGCCTACTAGTCCTGCAAATATCTACTTTGAGATTCCCTGTTGCAGGATCTTATTCCATCTCATTAAAATCTTTTTCTTATAGAATTATAGTTAACAGTCTTTGTACTGTAGAACCTTTTTCTTACTTTAAGTCCATTGTCAGTTTTGCTGATGGTCTGACTTCTATTCCTCTACAACCTTTGGAATTTTTTACCTAGTCATGCAGCATTTAGGTTTCCAGATCTGATGCACAAATATCTTGAAAGGGAAGAACATGAAAGAAAAGAGTTCCTATTCCACCAAATTACTGCTGCAGTGCAAGGGCACTCTCAATTTCTCCTCATATTTTGGAATAACAGATCATGCTCAATTAACTGCAAAAAGCAATAAAAGAAGAATTAATTTTTTCCCAAAGGACGTACATTAGGTTAATTTGCTGCATTAAAATATTGCTTGTGAAATGCAGACTAATACAAACACCTGATGCTGAGAATGATGCAGTGGATCCTCTTCTGCTTTTAGGCCAAAAACAATTTTCAAAGACAGGAAAAGATCCCTGACATGGCTTACCCACATCTGTTAAAACAGATGTCGAAATTGAAATTCTCCTGAATTCTCAGATTCTGGCCTTTCATACAGAAGTTTCTCTGATTATTTTCTGGAACAATAATAAATGTGTCCTTAGAACCTGGTACACCCTTATTTACAGGGCTGTTCCTCACTCTTGGAAAATTTTCATGGCCTGAACTATATCTCATCAGTTGGATTTGGCAGATCAAAAGAAATAGGCTAAAGGCGTTTTTGGCAAAAATCAGAACACAATGAGGATGTATATTCAGATTGCTTTGGGTCTAGTAGTACAGATTCAGATACCATTTCAGTGCAAAAAAAAAAAAACAACAGAAAAGGCTTTGGAAATTCCATGTTTTGGAAAATATATGCTGAACACTTTTTGTCTGCTCAAAGATGGTGATGTCATCCACACCATTCTGATTAGGCATCACATTGGCCTTGCTGGGGCAGCAGTGAATGTTTCTTGGACACCTATCACTCCAATGTTTTCAGAATTATGCCCTTTATGCTGAGTTGAAGTTTCCTTTGTTATGCTTAATGTCATTCTGACATCATGCAGTATCTCTGGAAAGTAGGACTGTTAGTATACATGACTGTTTTAAGCTAGTGTTGAAATGGTATATATCTACACAATTTTTAACCTAAATGCTACTAGGTGTTTCTTAGACTATGTTGGGATTCTCTCTGCTTGGTGAATGAGGTAAACAAAGGATGATAAATCACAGAATCGTAGAATTACTTATGTTGGAAAACACCTGTAAGATCATTGACTCCAGCCATTGACCTGACACCGCCAAGTCCACCACTAAATCATACAACTGGCGTCATCCCATAGATCCAGCCTGTCCATATCTCCCTGTCCATATCCTTCCTTTCCTGAAGTAGATCAACACTCTTGCCCAGCTTTGTGTTATCTGCAAAATAACTGAGCGTGCATTGTATGCCCTGCCCAGATCATTGATGAAGTTATTAAACAGGGCTGGTCTCAGTACTGAGCCCTGGGGAACACTACTTGTGACCAGCCACCAGCTGGATGTATCTGCTTTCGCCATCACTCTCTCAACCCAGCTGTCCATCCAGTTTTTTACCCAGCAATGAGCACACCCAACCAAAGTATCAGCAACCAGTTTTTTCAGGAGAATGCCATGAGAAATAGTGTTAAGATCTTTACTAATGTCCAGGTAAAAATCCACAAATCCAGGTGACGATCTCAGGACAGTAAAAAACATAGAGGATCATAAAGAATAATTTTTTACTTATTAAATACAAATATAGCTCTGTAGTTTCTTGGCTACCAGGACAATTCCAGATACTGCAAAACACCAGAAAACTATGGCTTCTGAAGCTTCATGGACTCTTACTTATTTGACTAGGCTTTCCAGCTGGCACAAAATTAACTTGTTTCTAGAACCTCCAATGCAATCAGTCTTCTTTTTTTGAGATGGCAATAGATAAAAGGAAACTTGAGTGCTGGGTGTCATAGCACCCCAGAGATATTGTATCTGTTTTGAAAGTGAAACTAGGATTTTCATTAGAACTGTTTTTTCAATATAATTAGATTCTTGGCTCCTCACCATGAATGACTAGATTATCACACCTTTGCCTGTTTAGACTTCTGTCCCTGGACTTAACTGCCTGAACCTACTTCTGCTATGGTTTCGGCAGTGTGACAAACCACGAAATCTCTGTGAAATGGAGCAATGCTTGCAGCAATATCCTGTGTGTAACAGAAAATATTTTAGTTAACATAAGAAAGCTGAAAGTGCTGCCCTTTGCCACTGTAGAGAGGAAGAAAATAATTCCTCCAATCTCTATTAGGTTGCTTGAATAAAATTAGTAATGTTTAATCATTTTCTACTGGCATGGAAAGAGATTTGTATAAAGAAATACTTCACATATTAGTTTTATCATCATCATCTAGATTTTCTGAAGAAAGCCAAATGAGTCTTCACAAAGGATATTAAAGATTTTCCTTGTTAATTTTAATAATCATTGCTTTAACAAAATTGTTGTTTTGGACAAAATTTATAAAACATAATTTCATATAATTTAGCAAAATGCCCACAGTAATGACAAGCTAGTATCAGGAAAATGTGATATCTTTGCACCAGGAGGACTACTGAAAATTTAGTTTAACATATCATCTCCTTATGCCTAAGGTAACATCCGTTTTACTTTGCAATTACCATATAAACAAAATTATATAATGTTCTGGGAAAGTTTAATATTCCAGTCAGAAAATTGTTCGAACCTTAGAACAGATTTGTGAGACCTCCAAGTGCTCTTCTACATTAGATGGACTGTGATGCCAGCCTCGGAACTGGAACCATGTGCCCTTCTGTCCCATAGATGTCAGTTTTTCATGAGGCTGCAAAAAACAAAGCAAATCCTGCCTTTAATCTTGCATAAGAGGTTTCCTGTCAAATGAACTCCCTTTATCAATACACCCCGAGGTAGAATGCTCTGTTAAAAAAAGGGATAGATCCGTAGGATGCCACACTAAAAGTAGGTTAAGAAGCACATACACAAACTAGAAAGAATTTCAGAAAGACAATATAATGGTTGTCACATCTGACTTTTTTTCTTACAATCTCAGTGAATTACACAGACCACCACAGAACTCAGCTGCTGGTTTGACACAAGCAGTTCACTATAAGTTGTTCAAAGGACCTTTTCTATCTTCTCTTGTAAAAGTAACTTCAAAGCTACTCTTCCGCCTCTACTGCTTTAGCATCTTCTCAAAGTTCTTTTCACCCACTCTGTTACTGGATGCAAAGATTACTTCATTGAATTGAATATATGCTTTTTTATTTTCTTTTGCATTAAAAAAACTTCCTTTAAAACACTAACAAAATCATTTAAAGGCAAGAATTCAGAAGACCAGGCTTGCCTGCTTGTCATTTGGAGGATATTTAAGTTTTTGCAAAATAAAGGCAAAACATGGAGTCTTGGTTCTGCTGTTACTTTAATTCATATTTTACAACTTCTGCTTGTCATTCTTGAAATTTTGCTGGCTGTTACTTCTGTTATCCCTTTCTTCCTAAGTATTTTATGCAATTTCCATATCTATATCTACTATGTTTTCTTGATGTTTAGACTTTTCATTTCCTCTTTTTGACTAAATATAATTTTCAGACTTTCTTTTTTCAATGTTGCTGTAGTTTTTTTGTAAAATAAAGATATTAATTTGAGGTTTTTCCCAAAAGTTACTGCAGTTGTTTCACACATAGCCACACTGCAGCATAGCATTTTTTGACCTGGACTTTGACTTTTGCCACACTCCAGAACAAAACTAAATCAATTATTTTCATCTGTTGTCTCAATAGATGATATATATTTTGCCAGTCTGACCCTCATGGAGAACACCTGAGCAATATTTTCCTAGTATTCTTAAGTTATTAATTTACCAATAACATATTATTACCTTTTATAAAAAAGGTGACATGTTTTACAGGGATATCTATTTATTTATTAAATATTTTTTTTTCACACTAAAATAGCAGATGTTATAGCAGGTTCATAACTATCCAGACATATTCCTGGTTTCTATCAATTCTCTTTTGTATGTGGAAATGAGATATAGATTTCTTTCATACTTTTTTTTGGTTGCAAGACATATCTATACATCTTAAAAGGAAACAAGTTTTGTTGATATCTAGCAAGTGTTTCATGGGCCCCAGAGATTTAAAGTAAGAGTTGTGGACTTAAGGGAAGAAAGATATGCTTGTGACTTCTTCTATTCTACCTAATATCGGTCAGAGACACAGAAGAGTAGTGAACAGAGTTTTGGGATTGGGAATGGGAGACAAAAGAGTGAGATGAAATTAGAAAACTCACCTGGAAGAACCTACTAGCAATAGTATTGTCAAAGTAAGCCAGCAGGATATTAACCTGCTTTGCCACAAGAGCTCCTTTAACTCCTCTGAAAACAATTCTTGGATAAAGATGAAAACTGGGAATTATATATTCAGTTCTGCCTCTCCTAGGTGTCTAACCAATATTAATATTAATGACACATGAATTGGAATGCATAAAGTAATTTAAAATTCTCCTGATTTCAGAAAGCATTGCCACTGTTCATCACTTTCAACTGAGCCCTTTGCACTTTCACTGTTTAATATGTTAATTTTATTAAAATATCTTTATTGTATTAGTCTTTATTCAACATTGCACTAACACGTTAATTTAAATAATTTTGTGATTATATAGCATATTTCTTCCTTCAAATATTAACTCATAAACTTTGATATTTTCTTGACATTCACAAATAGCAACTCTGAATTGCTAATCTCACTCTAATAAAATGTGAATTTGACCAGAATTTTGAACTACTTTTGGGATAAGATTTAAATTAGTTAAATTTCATGAAGGAGGAAATTTTCATCTGTTGCATTAACATCTACCTTCTTCTTTAGTTTATGATGAAACACATTGTTGCATATAAGTCCTAAGGCAATTCCAAGAGACATGTTATTTCCTAGTTGCCTTGGTTTAAGAGAAATTTTAAACTCCAAATTTTGGAAACTCCAAAATGAGCTACCTCCCCTTTGTTTTAACCAGTCCTTTTCCACAAACAATACATTATGTCCAGCAATGTGCTCGTATGGCAAAATAGGTCGACAACCTACTGGGTTTCTTTGACAATATTGCTAGTAGGTTCAGGAGTGGATCTTTTCCTGGGGAGACACATCTCAAGTGTCAGACCTAGTTCTGGACTCTCTAATACAACAGATATATGAATATTCCTGTGAAAAGCCAAGCAGTTGAATAGGGGCAGAAGCATCTGTTGGTACAAAGACATGCTGAAAGTGCTGGGACTATTCAAACTGGAGAAGGGAAGGAAGACAGCAGGAAACTTACTAGTATTTGTATCTGATAAAGAAGACGGAGACATAGTCTTCTCAGTTGTGTTCAGTAAAGGTAGAAGAGACAAAAATTGAAATATAAGAAACTGAAATATAAGAAATTCCTTATGAACATAAGAAAAAATACATTTTGTTTCTGAGAGTGCCTAACAGGTTGCTCAGAAAATCTGTGCAGTCTCTATTTGTGGAGGCATTCAAGACCCTACTGCATGCAGTCATGGGCAACCTACTCTAGCTGGTGCAATTTTAGCAGGGCATTTCGACTAGGCAGTCTCAAGAGACCCTGCCAATCTCAGCTTTTCTGTGACTCTGTATATATATCTATTTTATTCAGAACACTATGAATTTCACACCACACAGTAGCAAGATTTCTAGTGTTAATATCCACAGCAGCAGCTTTTGGGAACAAAGTTCACAATGATTGTGGGTTGGGGGGTTTTTCTCCCCTTTACTTCATAAACAGTTCTTGTCTATCTCCCTTCAATTAACAGTGGCAGTTCATTTTAAATTTCAGTGGAGCACTGAAATTTGCTGTTTAACAGCCTCCACAAGGAAATTGTTGTAAAAAAGTGCCCTCTCAAATAAATTTGTCTTGTATCACAAAGATTATTTAACTGATATCCTTTAAGGGAAAAGAAGTGAATAGTAAGCCAGGATAACATGCTTAATTCATTAAATTTTTGGAAACTAGCTAGTTTTTAAACATCTAACATGCCAAAATGCCTTTTTTATTGTTTTTCAAAGGATTTGGTGAGTTCTTACACTGTCAAATGTTAAAGAGATTCTTCAGGCAGCAAGCCCTGTCTCACATGGAATCTGTCAAGCACTGAATCATAGTTATAAATAGCTTGCTAAGTTTTTGTGTACTATAGATTGCCAAAGTTTTGAATTTGCTCAGTGACATAGAGAAGGAGCACAGATTATAGCTTAAAAGTCATGAAGGGAGAAACAGTTTTTGAGAGGAGGTGCATGCAGTATATAGGAAACTGGATATGTAAAATAAAATGAACACAATGTTTAAAGCTTGTGCAAGAGCAGCAAAAAATTTGTAGTTTTCTTCCATTGATGAAGCAACAACTTTACTACCAAATCAATATTTTTCACTTATCCTCCAGTTTTCTTGATTTACAAATTATTTTGAAGAAGGATTTGGCAAATATATTCAAGCCGTAGCCTTCACACTGGTTATTTGTGTTACTTCATGTCTTCCATACTGACATTCATTATTTATTTTATTAATACTACTTAATTAATTAATGTCTACTGTTAAAAGACATGCCATAGTTTGTATTTTAACCATTTTCTCCCTTCTTTGCTTTTTACATATAAAAGATCTCAAACTTTCAGGCATTGCTACTTCTTTCACTAATTTGCTCATCACCTTTGTAATGTCTACTTTCACTATTATGCAGATGCAATATTCATTATTAGATATGAAAAATCTATTACTGTTGCTATTATTATTACTAAGATAGTGACTCCTTACCACTAATTTAATCTCTATTATAATACTTTTTGATCTTATGTGTGCTTACCTTTTTAATATATCTGGTACAGAGTGGGATTTTGGCTGATTGGTTGATTGTAACAGTTAGGACTTGAAGTGGTGCTGAAGTGCTGTACCTTGCTCCATGTCCATTAGCAGACTCATATTGATGTAGCTGATGGTGTTGCCATGTGGAACAGGCCAACAATCTGTTAATGTTTTCCCTCTGTGGTTCATTACTAGACCTGGAACTTTGAATCAATATAAAAATTTTGCTTTAAACTGGAACACTTCAATGTGCCTTGATTTTTTTTTTTCAACAGCGATTACTATCATAGTTTGAGTTCACAGAGATTGCATCCTTACATGGGACTCATTGGAAGTCAGCGGAAAGGCTCCATTGATTTTAGTTGACTTTTTGTGAAAGAAGTAAGTACACTATTCAAAAACTCATGTTGATCTAATTGGTCCATGAAAATCAGAGCTGAATGAAGTTAGTAAATAAGTATTACTCAAGCTGAATATCTTTACACATGTACATATACAGAGAACATAAATGACTAATACACACACACACACACACACACACACACATATGTATGTAAATATTTTTATTCCCTACCCGTGTTGTGTCTCTCTGAGGTTTAGGAATCACTGTTACAATTGTCTGGTTCACTTGGCTTTTTTAAAATATTTGACTGAATTTTGTTAGGAGCATAGTTTCAAAGTTACTGCGATTACTAGACAGTTCATATGCACAGCTATTAGTCTTTGAAACTTATATCCCAAATTAACTGTATACACAATTGATGACTTAGAAATAGCACTGAGGCCTGTGGTCTTTGGTTATTCTTAGTTATTAAGATTGAGATTAACATTATTGAGAACAAAGAAAATCGGAATGAAGCAGAAGTATTCTTTTAACCTGGATTCCTTCATTGAAGACTATGTTTTCATGCTGCTTGTCCCTCTTAAAACATGGGGAATCTCATCTGGGCGCACTGCTGATTATCTTGGCTTTCATTTTCCTCTCATCCTTCTCACACATTTGTCAGGATGTCTTGCTTGTTTGCAGTCCATTATGCTAATCTTATTATTTTTTATATTTGCAAACCCTTTTGACAATCTTATTTTTTATGTTCTCTGTCTCCCATATCTGCTACTTGTGTCACTGTTTGCAAGTTTTGCTATATCTCCCAGGAAAACTGTACACTTCTTTGTCCCTTTGTTGGTCAAACTATTCACATAATGAAGTAAAATGTGTTTGTATATATATACATATTTTTCAGCAGTCTTAAAAGATTTTATTTATTACCTTTGATTATCTCAAATGTTTTCATTGTATGCTTCTCACAAATGACTAGTGGTTTGGCAAGGGCATCATCTGCAATACTCAGGACATTAAGGAAAAGCTTAAAATTTTTGATCAATGCCCTTCTGGAAGGTTCAGTCTTTCATCAGAGCACTGATTTTTAACAGCAGTTTACTTAAGAACTTCTTTTACATTCAACTTGTGGTGATCAATTTTGGATTATTTGGCTACCTAATGATATTTATTTTATTAAACAGAAAGAATTCCAAATTTGTCCCAAAGTGCAAATTCATCCATTTGATGCACTGTCTTATTTGCAAAGCTTTTTGGTTTGTGTATTTATAATTATTTTTAATAATTATACATATAAATAAATTATAATATAGTGCTAAAAAAATATTGCTAGCATCAAGTAGCTACTAAGCACTTGTTCTCACTGTATTCACATTTTGGTCTCACTGATGCTTCACACACCTTATACTATGGTAGTTTATTTCATCAGTAACTTGTAAAGGCTGAACTGAACTGAATAACCACTGCAGGGAAGGTAAAGCAGGGTGTGGCAAACATATAGTCTAAATTGAGGCAGAAAAAGAAACGAGACATGAGTTGCTATACTATGTGATAGTAAATATAGCATGTGGACAGGACAGTTTGAAATGACATGGAGAAACACAAAGCCAGAAGTTAGAATGACAGTGGTTACTTACACATTTGCAAATAAATTCAGTGCCTACAGACAGAAGCTGTAACTTGCCTTTATTTCAAAGTGTCACTGGCCAAATTTAGACCTGAATCACACAGTCACTGCAGAAGACTTAAGCACTGACATTTTTCACAGTTTCTAACAAAACAGATGAAATGTTTTTGGGGGTTTTTTTTTGGTTTGTTTTATTTTAATACCATTCCACTGTCAGTAAATAGAAATGCTATGATCTCAGAGAAATTTATTACCCTTCATAATGTCAATGGAAATGAATCTGTATAGATTTATATTCTGTAGCCAGGTGTTACACAAAGTCAGCATCTAAACCAATTCTGTTTGGTCTTCCATTTCTTCCTTGCGTGAGTAGTGTTCCCATACTCCTGTACAGCTCAGCTCCCTTAGCATGAGACATTTCAAGGCTGAATGTGAACAAGTATATACTTATTTTAGGTTTTACGCTTCAAATTCATTCTGCTATTGTCATGTAATCTGCAGAAAACAAATGCCCACTGAGGCTGATGAGTGGTTACTATAGTCTTCATAAAACTTGACACTCTCAGCAATTTATATCACTGTCTTATTTGTTATTATCTATATGTAAGTAATTGCAAATCAGGACTATGTATTTTTTATTCACTAATACCCTACCAAATTTTGTGTAATGTAAGTTTCTCAATCGGATTTGCTGCCTCTTCATTTGCTTTTGTTACATTCTTTCCTAAACATCTGTTGTTGACTATTGTCTGGCTTTTGTGCTAGATAATTCTTTCATGTCTCCCCATACAGACATTTTTATGTTCCTCAAATACTCAGAGTTTTCTTGCATGGATTTATAATTTAGTAGTTTCAACATTCTACTATATGGGTATCAAACACTTGCAGAACTTCTATACATGTCAAGAAGCTTAAACATATAAATTACTTTAAATCATTAATAGCCAGAGAATTTTTTTTTCCTGCAGAATTTTCTTTGACAAATTCTTTCCTCTATTATTTTGTGCTAGTTTACTCCATGAAGTTAAACGCTTCATCAATTAGTGGGGTAGCGATAAGAAGGGAAAAACTGTAAATTCATGAATAAAGATAAGTTTTCTCCGTCTTTACCCTATTAAGGTGTTTTTATCAACTCAATGTGGAATGCTTAATGCTTTTTCTTAAAAGTGCTGTGCAAGCATTGTGTAAATAGTTTTCTCTGAGGCTGCCAACTAAAAGCATTTATTTGACTTTATTGTTAGTAGCCAAAATATATTGCTCGACTGCTATAACACAAAGTAAGCTCTAAGTTTATTACTTCAATACATTAATTAATTTATTAAATATTAATGATTAAAAAAATTCAAGGCATTCTATATACAGTTTCTGCATTGTTGATATGTTATTGCCCCATTTATCAGCAGCTATGCATAAGATGTACAAAGCAATATAACTGGTTGATGAGAAACGATCATACCATATGTTGTTAATCTAGTTAATAGAATAACAAATACATAGATGGGTCTATTAGATGTGAGAATTAACAATATAAATATATGCTGAAATATTTTATCTTCCACAGACAGGATGATTACACTGCCTATTTGATCTCAGGTAAAGAACGGAACATGAATAGAAATCTTTCTAGAGTTATTATTATGCCAGTTTCTGTTACCCTCCAAAATTTTGCACTGAGGAAGGACCTATACTGAAACAAATACATAGATTTTTTTTTTAGAGAAATATATCCTAAAGTTATATGAAAAGTAACTAAACCTTTAAAATAATTTACATTTCTATGCATACTTAATTTTATTTAACCTTTCTAAATTTTCTTCTTTATTTCCAATTTATTGCTCTGCATCAATATGAATGATCATCTTCCTTTTGTTTACTGAAAAAGATGCAATATAATGTCAATCTTCTGAGCTGAATGTTTACTTGAATGTCAACTTTGGAAATTTAAATTTGGTTTTCTAACTTCAGTATGTGATGGTTATTGACCTAGACCTTGGAGGCTGGAAATTTAAAGCCTGATCCATTTTTTTGTTCATAATACTTCTTGTACAATTCCTAAACCCTGCTCATTTATTATCCTTTACCAGTATTGTCTCTAGTTAGTTTTGAAAGTTACATATTTATGAAACAATGGTTTATAGATTAATATCTTCTATTTAACAAACCTTCAAATTATTTCCTGTGTTGTTTTAATAATTGAAACTATGGACAGTCAATTCTAATACATGGAAAATATGATGTTTAAGATTTCAGATTGCAACTATCTTTTTGAAAGCTCCTATAAAACTTTAATTAATTTAAGCAAATAAACCATTCAAGGAGAATATCAAAACTAATGCTGTAAATATTTAAAGGATAAGTTTTTGTTCTACATATTCCAACTAATTACTTCTGCTTATCTTATTTTCTACTGGAATGTTGCAGGTATTTGCGATGTGACAAGTTTATTACACTGATTTGCATTCTGCAATGAAATAACAGTAAAAACAAAATGTGGGCACGTATTTGTAAAAGCACTAGGTTTTTTTCCTAAAATACATTGTCTATAATTTTAGATTCTTTTACTTTAGCTGGAATATTATTCATTCTTCAACATCATTCTTTATGATTGATAGAATTATATGGTGCTAATAATACATTTTATGACATATTTCCAAATAGATACATTGATCTCTCCCACACTCTGACATCTGGGATAGTATCAATGCACATGAAATGGAGAGTTAGTGAAAAAAATGGGTTTGAAGTGTATTACTTCCAAAAGGAGTATTAATGTTGTGTAAGAATACCTGTAGTGGCAGATTTATGCTTCAGCTCCATAATATTTTTTTTTTAGAAACTTCACAGAGTGGACACTAAGTTTAATATCAACAAGAGATCAAGTCCCAAACCATCCATTTTATTATACCTTTGTTACATATTTTATGTAACAATATACTTTCAAGCCACATGGAGAAATGAGAATGTGGAGAATCCCTGAAATGCCTTGCAATATTTATGGAAATAGATTTTCAAGAAAATAATTATCAATATTTTAAATATGTCTGTGACAAGCATGATGGTGGTGTCAGTCTGTTGGAGTTTTCGTTGCTGGGAGAAATTGTACAAAATGATTGGGTTTTCCATTGACCAGTTACTGATAAAGTGCATGTATACCTTTGAAATACAGCTTGGGTTTTCCTGTTCTAGAATACTACATAGAAAACTAGTTTGCAGCCACAAGCTCATTCTTTTTCTCTGTTTTTGTTTCTTTCCTATTTTCTTGGCTTCTTTGCCACATGATACACAATTTTATAACTTTTTTGTAACTATGAAACTAAAATACTTTCACAGTCTGATAATTATGATTCATTTTTACAAGGAATTTTTAAAATCTTTGTTAGAATCAAGAAAGTTAAGGACTTAGGTATTTTTCTTCCCTTAGGAGTATTGCAATGAAAGAGTTCAATAAAGACAATTTTTTTTGTTTACTCAAATAGATAATTCCCATACATTAATACATTTTGTGGACCAATATTTGCTATTATGATGTAAGTTGTCACTTCTTAACAATATACCTTCTATAATTATGTTGACAACACTTTGTGAAGATCCTAATTGGCCTTAGACATGCATAGGGAGAAATTTGCTCAGCCAGTGTCAGTCTTAAGCATGTGTATCTGAAGATTTTCCCATGACAGGGATTCAGTTTTGGAAGAGAAGATTATCCTAGAGTTTTGCATTCTGCTTGAAGACCACTTAAGGAACTTAAATCTCATGTCCATTTCGATCTATCTCTACACAGAAATTTGTCATGCCAGTCCTTGAAATGCATCTCAAAGAGAATTCACTGTCTCAGAACAAATGAGGTGGAAGGGGTCTGTGGAGGTCATCTGGTCCGACGCCCCTGCTTAAACCACGATACCTAGAGCCTGTTCCCAGGATCACATCTGGGAATTCTTTTAATGTCTTCAAAGGTTCAGACTCCACAACCTTCCTGGACAGCCTGTGCCATGGTTTAGTCACCCTCACAGTAAATAATCACTTCCTGATGTCCAGAGTCATTCTCCTGTATTTCAGTTCTTATCTTTTCACTGAGCATCATAGAAAAGACACTGATTCCCTCCTCTTTACACTATCCCTTCAGGTATGTATATATGTGCTGCTATGTATATAAATGTCAAAAACCTCCCTGAAGTCCAGGTAGACAATATTCCCTTCATATACCAGGAAATCTGATTCCTCATAGGAGTTTAAAAAGTTGTCAAGCATGAATTTCCCCAGGTCAATCCATGCTGACTACATTATTTTCCCCTTAATGTAACTGGCAATGTTTTCCAGGAATACCTGCTCCGTAAACCTCCTAGGGATAAGAATGAGTCTGTCTGGCTTGTAGTTTTCTGAGTACTCCAAGTTGTCTTTCTTGGAGATGGGGGCAACATTTGCTTTCATCCGGTCTTTGGGCACTTTTCTCAGTCACCTTGATCCATCAAAAATTAATAAGAGTAGCCTCAGAATAACACCTGCTAGCTCCCTTGGAACCTGTGGATCCATCTCAACAGGACCCATGGACCTAATGGAATACTTATGAATTCAATGACTATGCCCATAAAAATCTGTATGGGATAATAGGACATATTAATAGGTACCTGCAGAGTGAGTGAAAAGTTATGGAAGCAATCCAAAAGGACAAAGAACAGAGTTCTCTCTTCAGACAAAGCATCCTATCATGGAGCTATACAGCTTTACATCCAGGTAGTCTTCCCCTCTGAAAGGACCCAGAAGACTTTATTTTACCTTATCCAGTAATAAAATGTATTGACCGTTCACTTGCAATATAAAATATGAAATTATTTCAGAAATTACTGCCTCCTAACCAGACAATAATGTACTGACTGGATATTCTCCTACAGATGAGGACACCTGCTTGATGTCTGTTATGCATACAGACTATACTTATTAGGCCATTTGAGTGGGGATTACTGGTCTTTGAACTTTTTTTTCTGATGAATTTTCAATATGCACTGAAGCAAGAACCTGAACATGAAAATTTCATTTCCCATCAGTGCACTCTAACCTCCACAGCTGTAATGCCATTGTTTTTACCAACTGAGTCAATAATTTATTACTACAAAATGATACAGCTCCAAGAGGAAAGATAAAGGTACTCTTGGTAAAGCTATTTATCTCAAATGAAGTGACCAACTTCTAATCACTCACAAGGCCTGAAGCTACAAAGAGAGGGAGATGGACCGGGTTTCCTTCCACTACCATTCTCTTTGTCACTTAGTACGAGTATGAAGACATTCAAAAATAGCTTTGCTGAATTAATAAAATTCAGTCTAAATAATTAAATTTTTAGCAGCTGAAAGTAAAATAACAAATAAAATTTAATTAACTGCATGGAAGACTGAATTTATTATTTATTCATTTTGCATTTTATGACGTATATTGTGTAAGTTTGATAAGCAGAGCACTAGGATATCATTACTTGAATTTTTATTTTTACTGATGCTTCATCCTCTTAAATTAATGGCTTTTAAAATGAAATGTGTTAATATTGTTCCCACTGGTTCATCCTCAGACTCTTCCTGTCAGAGCTGTCACTAGTCAGCTATTCTCCTATGTGCCCTAACTAGTTGAATGTTCTGGTCTAAAAGTAGCACCTTCTGTGTAACCATGCTCTTGGTTTCCAGTGTCATCTTGAATGTAAACACCCTCTTCCAAAGTACCATTTGTTCCATGGTCCGCTAAGAAAAAAAGAAAGTGTTCCATCCATGCTTACTAATTTCAAATATTAGGGTATGGTGTCCCTAAACAATCCTCTGCTGTTTAACATTACTTATATTTGCTGAGTTATTGTGAAAATTGCTTAGTTTGATGATGATTAAAAAGGGTGTAGGGATGTTCTTGTGGCTTAGGTGTGAGGATACTTTTCAAATCCATACAAACTTCCTTCAAATGCAATAATCCACATCCTGTGTACATAGTGAACCACATAAGAAATAATGGAACAAATTGTTATTTAAGTTTTCTAATGGCTAGAAAACATTAGAAAAGTCCACAGTAAGTCTGCAGAGCTTCTAACTTTGGAGGCTTTGCAGAACAGGTATCTGCCAGGAACACCACTATACTTGTGTTGGAGTAGACAAATTGACATGTAAAGGAAGAATGAAGTTAAATGTGTTTCAGAAGGGAATCAGTGAAGGTGAGTATAAATTCTTTTCATAAAAACACATTTCCAGAACCTGTTCTTCTTTTCTATGTGAATAACTCAATTGCTTGAATATATTTTACACTTTGATAGTATATTTTTCCCAGGTAGAAGACTTTGCTTCCATGGAAATTAGATAAAATAAGTATTTATTTATTTATTTCCTACTGTAACAGCAATATTTTCAGTATGCTCCTGTCCAGAGAAAAGCTCTTTTAAATTTTTTTTTAATGCGTAATTGGAGGAAATGTGTGGATTGACAGCACTTGATAGAGGTGAAATGAAGGAGATATGTCTTCATGAAGGGTATGTTTGGAAATTTGGATTTAGACAGCATTAATAAGATGGGAATTATGCACTGAGCCTGTAATTTATCTATTTTTTTCATCAGCTAAGTTGTATAGAAGGATGTTTCTGCACTTTTTTTTACTTAAGTAGTCTGTGTATTCTTCTTTACCAACTTCTAAGAAATTAGAAAGAAAAGAATGTGAATGATGAAGCAAATTAAGCATGATAAAATGTAACATAAGTCCTAAATATTGGAGACTTGTCTCCTTACTCACAGGTTTTTTTTAATAAACTGTTGTTTTACTGAACTGATGTTGCAATGCAGCACAATTGATTACCATTTGTGCAATGGATAATTAGAAAAGAATAACCTAATAGATACAAATTAATCAACATGTTTCTTCAAGAAATATAATTTGAACAACGGAAATAATAATTTATGTGGCCTGTTGAATTGAGGAAGAGAATATAATTGCTAATTACAAGATATTTTTAAAGACTTCTGAAAATATACTGTATTATGTAAAATACAAAAAATATTTTTGGCATCCTTTGTATAACCACATTCATTTCATCTATTTCAACTCCCTTGTAATTATCAGATTCCCCTGCTAAATTTAAGACAATATCAAGACACATATATGTGAAGCAGATGAAATGTCAAGGTGAACTGTACCCTATTCTGTCAAAGCCAGATATGTCACACTTTGCAAGGTATTTATGACACCAAGATTTGATTAACACAGCACTGAAACCTAAGTTACAAGCTATAAAGAGTGTCGGTTGACACTAAAGAAAACTGTCTGCTGAAATTGAGCCATAGTGAGCATAGCCGTCCAGTAAATACATATGGGCCCCAGTTCATTTTCTTAATTTGCATTCTTTCCCAAAGCTGTCTTTTCTTTGTGGCTGCACCTTCTCTCTAACTCCCATAACTTTTAGAGGTGCAAATGTTAGCTGAGCTGATTAGTCTTACGAGATTAATAAATGGATCTGTAATTTGCTATGTTTTTCCCATTGTTCTGCCACTAGAGGCACTAGGAAAAAGTTCCTTTCTAGTTTTCTTGTGGACCCTCTTTAGATACTTGAAGTGCTGTGAGTTCTCCTCAGTGCTTTCCCTTTTGCATCTGAATGGACTCAGCTCTCTCAGCCTGTCTTCATAGGAGAGGCGTTCCAGACCTCTGATCATCCTCGTGGCCTTCTCTGGATTTGTTCCAATGGGTCCACATCTTTCATGTCTTGGAATTCCCAGACCGTGACAGTTCAGTTTAGGCAAGCCACTTGAGTCCATCCCTTTCTTATTTTCTGTTTTCCATGCGGAGTACTCCAGTATTCAAAGAGGTTTATGGGAATCACAGTTTATAGAAACTTAATAATCTGCCTTGTAAATTCTACTGCTGGAACTGAGCAGTTACATTTCACAATTTTGAGCATCATATAACTGAAGTCCTTTGGCTGAATGCCTGCCTAGTTCCGTTAGTTTAATGCAACTGCACCACAGAATACTAATGCTGCAAAGAAAAAGTATGTTAAAAACAAGAAGAATGTCAATATGAATTCATAAAGCAAAGTGACATTTCAACCCAACACATCATTTAATAAAAGTAATTGTTTTAATTACCACACAGTATAGAAACGTAACTTAAATTAGAAAAGTGTATTAAAAGTGATATGTTTTAAATGATAAATCATAAATCATAGGGGAACCTATAAACTAATTGCCAAACTCAGAGAGAAACATCATTGAATTAATATATATTTGTGATGTTTTAAACTCATAAAACTAAACTTAAAGACTTCTTTAAAGAAAAAAAAGTATACTTTTCCTGTGGTGATACATGCCGGCTGATTCTTTGCAACCTCACTATTTATTATGTATAATAATCCTATTATCTTTAATTTTTTCAGAGAACTACTGGCATACCAATGAAGTAGTCTGCTTATTCCATTACAAAGTTTTACTGCATCTTGATTAATAATCAAGATACAGTAAATCATTGTAGTGATTAGTCTGTGATATTTTTTCTACTAATATTCTTTTATTCAGTCTTCTGACTTCAGAATTCAAAGATTAAGGTATGAAATATGAAAGAATCCACTGACAACTCAGGTATATGCTTATGGGACAAGATGACTTTACATTTTCTTTTGGCATCCCCTACTGGTGTACAGCTGTGAAGACTCCTCCACGACAATGAAGATCTCAAAACGGTTCCTGTGCTTCTTTGGCTGAGTCCTTTTGAATATTAATAGCTGCTAAAGTAATGGCAGATAAATGCGAAAATATTTATATTCTCTTCAAGCAACATAATTTCATTGCTTCAGTGAATATACCATCTCCTTAAACAGTACATCTAATTACACTATTTTGCTTGTTTCACATAGGTTTATTTTATCTCCTTAATTTGATTTTGGTTTAGGTTTTGTGGGTTTTTTTAAATCTTAATAACAGAAATGTCAAATTTGTCATGGAAACTAAACCATAATAAATATGCTTTGTGATAATACAGTGAGGCAATGTATAATTTTCCATCAATTCATAAGTTCATAAGATGAAAAATTTGCATAAAAATTCCAACTCCATTCCTTGAAGATTGGGATTATTCTTATTAGTTATAAAAACTTCCTTCTTCCAAAAAGAGTGGAAAAGCATTAGTAGTATTTGTTGTAGTAGCAGTGTTTCCTAATGTAGAAACTTTTAATCTCACTTTAGGCACCTGGCATATCTGGAAACATGGTCAAAACAGCCTCCCTAGAAGAATCAAAGGTGACAAACTAGCATATCAAATTAGAACTAGGAATTCTCTGTTGGCTACAGAAGGATTGGGCAGCTACACTTTTAGGTAAAATTTTTCTAGTACACCAAGCATACACAGTTTTCTCACCATTATTAAGCATGCTTATATGAATTTTGTTAATAAAAGACCTCAGAAAGGGACAATCCTTGTCTGGTCTATGATCATAGGGTGTGCACATGAATGGAAGCTGAAGGATCTTTCTGTGGATATTTACTAAGAATAGAAATTAAATAATTTTAATAGAAATCAAATGTACTACTGAAAGCTGATGTTGATCAATGATACCTTCTAAATGACAAATTATTTCTAATTGCAGATTTTGCCCATTCTTTGAATGCTCATTAATCTCTAGCGAGTATAAGATGGGAGTATGTACTGCTAAATATTAATACTTCCTATTAATCTTAAAATGAAATTATGATTTTCAGTTAGAAGGAAAAATATTATCATATCTGTCCTTCCAGGCTATCTATTGGACAGAACTAGTCTCTTCTTATTATGATAGACTTCTTTGACCTTTGACTTTGACTTTGACTCTTTATCCACATATATCTTTATCTTTTCTTTTTTTTTAAATCAAAATGTATGATTTCTTCAAAGATAAATTTCACTGATATTTAAATAAACATGAAAATCACTATTATTTAACCTCTTCCCCCCCACTCAATTTGTTTGGTTTTTTTTACTGTATGTTATTAATATTTTTTCTGGAGTTAATGACTAGAATATGCCTTTTTTTTTGTAGATGGGATTTATGAAGCATAAACAGCTCAGTGACTTGCTAAACAGGTGCTACCTGCCTGCAGCATAAGAATACAGGAGTCTTTGTTCCCAAGTTCATACTTTAATTTTATGCAATCTATTTTCTTCTGGGTATAGATTATAAACTAAGAAGATTTAATTTCATATGTAGTGAACATATTTGGTGTGTACCTTAACTTTCAAAACAAGAGTCTTGAAAGTGTGCCTTATATTTAAGTAAGGGATAATGCTGACACCAGTGACATTAGTAAACATCCGCAAGACACGGAGGCTATTTCTGTGCGTACAGGTAGCACAGGGACAGGAAGAAGGCTTGCCATTATTCATGCTTAATTGTCAGCACCTTCTACAACATTCTGTATGCCAGCCCTTCCCCAGGAAGCATCTAGGCTTGGATAGCACATTCCCCCAGGCAGTACAGAAGAACAAACCCTGTGTGGTGATGAGAGACTTTAAGAGTAGAATAAGGCTTTGCCACTTAAGCCTGAGATCAAAGGTGTCCCTTGCAGAAAATAACATATAGCCACATCAAAATTGATTTCTTGAAAAGTGCTGCATCTTTAACCATGAATCAATGTGTTTGTCTATAGAGTTATCTTACTTCCCACAGTTCTTAGAGTACACTGAAATAAATTTCCTTGTATTTCAGAGTGTCAAACATTTCATTACATCTGTAGGGCAAACTGTATTGCCAGGTACAGAGCAGTATCTACACTGGACCCAAACCTTGTTTCTTTTGAAATTTTTATTGAAATCAGATGCATTCCTTCCTGGTATTTACAGTGTTTTAGGATTCATTAAATAATATAATGTAGCTTCAACTGTTACTTAATAATAGACATAGTGAAGGAGAAAATGCAGTTTCTGCTCTTCATCTTATAGTGTGACTTGGCTGCCATGCTGTTTCAATAGTCTATGCCATTCGGTTGAACATTTTTGTCCCTGTGAAATTACATCTTCTTTATGATCTTTAAAATATCATTTTAGTCCATATCACACTATCTATACAACTTATAGAACATAGGCTGGTGTTTCACTATGGTATAAAACAAATACAGTAAGAAATTATTTTTCTCCTCTTTATTACAGAAAAGTAGATGACTTGGAGGACCAGCCTCTCAAGATATGGAAAAGTATTGAATGGACATCATCATATATTTCATTGAATAGTAGTTTCTTGAATGCAAATACTGCACAGCAGTTTCTCAAAACATTTGGAAAAATTTATGGGTTTAGATTTTGTCTCTCCATAAAGATAAAAACAGTTCAAATCTCTTGTCCTGCTTCAGGGTAACAGTCCTTCAGCTGAAGGGTAAGGTTTCTCGAAAAACGTAGATTCATTCCAGCTGCCTTTTTTCTGCTGTTACGACTCTTGTATGGTAAAAAACCAGCTAGTATCAGAAGTCAAACTCTGATTTTTTCTGGGGAAAAAAGGGTTATACATACATAATAAACAATAATAATACAATTATAATTCCATAACCTATAACTCATACAATTAATATTAAATAATCCCATATTTGAATATCATAAACAAGATATTTATAAAATTAATTAAATAGAATTAAATAGGACAGTGTTCGTTAACTCAATACAATATTCAAAACTACAAAGTGAAACTAATGTTTCATGTGGGTTTCTGTTCCTCGTCTCCCAGACTCAATGAAAGACTGTGTATTCCACATGTGTATTGTGGACGTGAAAAGAAAATCTTAGAAATAGTGACTTAAATAGTTCTAACATTTCTCAACAGTTTAATGCTGATTTCCTACCATCTGCAGTCCTTTGATTTCTGGCTCTCCATTCCTTTTTCATTCCTTTTATTCTCAGCACAAGGATACTGTGCCACCATTTATAATGCAACAGGGATAGGACATTTGCAACGTTTCTTCAGTAACAAGAAAACCACATAGTTCATATTTACTGAGATAGAGTCAAGTAATAAAATGTAGTTCAAGACTTTTACCAGTAAAATAAGATCAAACTCAAAGATGCAGTTTTCAAAACTCCCAGTGCCTAGTGTCGAGCAGGCATCATCATTTTAAGTCTATATTATTTTCTGAAAAGAAATGTCTTTATACATCCTAGCTATCATGGGCCAGAGAAATTACTAAATAACTAAACCTTCAAATTATGAATGTATTTCAATCCTAACAAACTCTGATTAAAATTATTCTCATAAAAGAGCTCAAAACGTATCCTGAAGATTTTACTCATTAATCTGCAGAATAGAGTGGGAAAAACCACACACAGGGTAAGTTCATGTTTTTAGTTTTAATATCATCTTCCTTACATGCACAGGTCAATTACTATCTGCATTGTAGCAAGGATATAGAGCCAGCACCGTGTTTCTGGCCTCAATATGCAAATTCCTGCATATTGGACTGTACTATGTTGAATGTCAAAATCTAGCCTAGCTTTTTTGTCTCCTTTGATAAAATAAAGGATTCTTAAGATATTCAAGTTTTTTTGCATTTGAATATAGTAATAGTGAAGTAGTAATTTTATTCTGGCTCCAGTTTAAGAAAAGGTGAGTAATATTTGCATATTACTATATATTCATTTCATAAATATAGCAGAATATGAGATCTAGACAGAAAAGATTAATCTCACACTTTTTAATTTTACAAATATTAGTTGCACAGCAATTAGATTTTTTATTTATCCTCTAAAATTAACAAAACCTTTAATACCTTTTTTATTTAAATGCAAAATCAACTTACTATATTATAAACAAACTTCACATGGTGAAGAGAACAACTTAAATAGCTAAGAGCTTTTCTTCCTGTTTCCAGTAGGCTTTATATAAATCTGATTGTCAGCAGGAAATATCTGCAGTGCAGATATAATTATCTTTCCTCACATTTGTGACACTTGTAGAGACTTGTTTATACTTGTGCCGCTGTGACTCAACAGGAACTAACGCAGTACAACCCATATATCCTTCAAAGACTGAAAGCATGCTTCTTGTTGATTAAATGTGTATGCATGCATGTTTGCAATGACAATGTATGTGCTGATTGATTTTTTCTGTGCCCTCACATCTCATTCCACTTCTACTCAGCTGTTGATTGGATGTGTTTGCTTCACTAACCAGTAGCCTCCTATGATGGAGCGACTGCACCAGTGGACAGAGGGAAAGCTACAGATGTCATCTACCCAGACCTCTGATAAGGTCCTGCACAACATTCTTACTTCTGTATTGCACAGGCATGGATTTGTTGGGTGAACTTTCAGATGGATAAAGAATTGGATGGATGGATGGATGGATGGATGGATGGATGGATGGATGGATGGATGTTCAAAGAGTTGCAGTCAATGGCTCAATGTACAACCGGAAACCTGTAAGAAGAAGTCTCCCTCAGGTGTCTGCACTGGGACCAGTACTATTTAATATATTTATTGATGATGTAGACAGGGAGATTGAGAGCACCCTCAGCAGACTTGCAGGTGACATCAAGCTGAGTAGTGTGGTTGACATATCTGAGGGATGAGATGTTATCCAGAGACTGGACAGGCTGGAGGAAGAAGCCCATGTAAACATACGAAGGTTCAGCAAGAGAAAATATTAGTACAGACTGGGTGATGAAGGTATTTAAAGCAACTAGGCAGAGAAAAGGAGTTGAAGATACTGTTGGATGAAAAATTGGACATGAACTGCCATCATGCACTTGCAGACCTAAAAGCCAGCTGCACCAAAAGTAGTGTGGCCAGCAGGGTGGGGAAGGTGATTTTTCCTTTCCAATCTGCTGTTATGAGACCACACCTTGAGTATTGCATCCACCTCTGACGTAAAGGAAAGAAGGGGATATGTTGGGGTTAGCCAAGAGGAAGGGTATGAAAATTATCAGAGAAATGGAGCACCTCTCCTATGAGGAAAAGCTGAGAAAGTTGGTGTTTTTTAACCTGGAGAAGACTGTGGGGACACTATACTGTGGCCTTCCAGCATATAAAGGCAGCCTAAAGGAAAAAAGAGAAAGGCTTTTTACCACATGTCTGTAGTAATAGGACCAGGAACAATGGTTTTAAACGGAGAGAATAAAGGTTTAGATTGTATGCAAGGAACAGTTTTGTCAGAATAAGGATGACACATTGGAATAAGTTGTCTAGAGAGATTTTACATTCCCAGTTAGAGGAAATGTTCAAGGCCAGGTTACAGGGGGCTTTGAGTAACCAGATCTAAAGTCAAGTGTCTCTGCCCAAGGCAAATGTTCAGAATTAGAAATTCTTTAAAGGTTCCTTCCAACCTAAAGCATTCTACAATTCTGTGATTGTAGATACAAGTGACATCATCTCTTGTATTGATTCAGGCATGCGAATAATATAGAGACAAAATAAAATCTGTTTACTTTGAATTTAGAGTCAGGTCATTTTGATCCTTAATATATGTTCTATAACATACATTTTTAAATTTTGTATGTGCAACACTGAATAACACATTTTCAATTCATTCTAACAAATAATAAAGTATAGAATCGAAATAGAAAATATTTTTAGCCTTTAGGCTTACCACATTACTTATGTAAAGAATAAAATTTTTTAAAAGCCCAAACAGTTTTAAACACAACTGTATGTTATTATTTTAAGTGTGATGTAGTAATCGATGCCACTGTTTTCAGAGATAAGTGTTTTTTCAAAAAGAGGCAAATAGATGTAGGTAGATATATGACTAATGGAAATTTTAGACCTTTGTAAGAACTTAAATTACGTCCTCCTCTGAAATTCAGTTTATTAACACTAAGATCTTGATCCTGCAGATCTTTCTGAGGGGTATAGTACCCAGTATATACACAAGCCCCTCCTCCCCCAACACTCCCCAACAGATATTACTGCCAAACAGTAAATTCCAGAGCACAGTGAAGAGGCAGGGACCAGATGTGTCTATGGAGACAGAGGCTTAATTACAGACCTCAACTGAACTAGTAAGATCCTGCTTAATTGTGCATCCTCCTTTGATAATTTAGCCCAGCTGCTCTGCTGCTATAAAAGCCATACGGCGTAATATGTCTCAGAATACTTTATGCTTTTATTAGAAAGACTGACAGCAATGTGCAAAATAATGCTTAGTCCAGCCCAGTATATAGTTGCACATGGTAACAGAAATCAGTTTGTATTTATTTATTTTGTCTTCTGATAAATGCATATTGAGTAACCGAAATTATAGGCTCCTTTAGATTACACCAAAGTCACTTGTTACCCGAGTAATGTCAAGGCTCCAGTTCATTAAAGGATGAGCTGCTCCAAAATTTACATTTTTACAGGAACACCTCACTGAAACTGGACAAGAAAACAGGTTGTAGTGTATTTTCCTATAACAGGAAGGGATTCAAATGCCTATAATTATATGTCAGCATACAGATGTTATCTTACCATGTATGAGTACATGCTGCTGAAATCTGCAATTAAAAGATAACCTTTGTATTGCTGAGATAAACAAGTGAGTCCTTGAAAACCTGTGATATCCCTGAAGAAGAATTATTAAGTTCTTATTAGATGAGAAATTAGTATTTTCCTCTCATATGCACTACCAATAAATGATTAACAGAAGCCAGTTAATCAAGAAAAAACCTGAAGTCTTGTAAAATTCGGACTTATGTACTTCCTCTGTCTCTTCTTCCAGCCCTTAGTGTTAAAACTATACCAGGGCATACAGTCCTTTCTGCTTGCTCCTGTGCTTCATAAGTTCCTGGCTGAACAAAATGTCTATAAAGGATGTTGATAAAGCTTGGACCAACCCCATGACTGTTTTGTCTTTGAGTTCAGCCTCATATCCCTGTAGGAAAGAGTCAGAAAATAAATTTGAAATAACTTTCTTTGCTCTTCCCTCTTTTTCTCTGCCCTAAATTCAGATCATTCTAACCCCCAATTACACATTTTTAAGTCCTTGATCTTGCTTTCTCTAGCTTTTATATTATACAGAGGAAAACATATAGAAGGTTAAAATCATTAACAGAAGGCCCTTAAGGCTATGTCAATGCCTTTAAGGAAACTATAGCTGGTACTGCTCTGGGGACCATGTAAAAACATATTATCAAGATGACCTAAGATATGATTTTTCTACAGTCCTAGTAGTATTCTCCGAATCTACCTCACCAGAGTTTGGGGATACAAAATTGCAGGGATCATTACCAAAGGGGAGTGCAGCAGTTTAAAGCATACTGAGGGGTACAGTGTTTGAAATGCATGAAATGAAGTGCTTCATGCCTCTTGATCTCAGCACCAGAGAATGTTTCTTCATCACTTTTATTTATTAGAATGCAAAATGAAAACCCATACAGAATGCTACTATAGGAAAAAAGTCAGCATTGCAGCCTAATAGAAAGCACCCAAGGATCTGTTTGTATTCCTGAATTCCAGGGGCACCCTGTATTTAAAATGCAAAGAGTTTGCACATATTTTAAGGGAGCAATCTGTCCACACAATTCACCTAGTCTATCACCTTTTGTTGTATCTATGCCTGGTTCTTTGCCACATCAGGATGTCCAGAGTCAGTCTTTGGTCTATTCAACAATGTGACTGAAATTCACCTACTTGGTTGGCTTGTTTTGTTTGTTGGTTGTTAGGATTTTTTTTTTTTGTCAAACTCGGAAACTGATAGTAGCAGAATGGGTAATCTACAATATAATTTTCTATTAATGTATCTTCTGTCTTCCTACATCACTCCTCTGGCCTTTTTGCCTCTTAGGATATGATCTTTATTATTTTGTCTTAAGAATAATTTCTGTTGAATTTTGTGACCAATGAATAACTTCGTTTAGCTATTACTGTTGTTATCATCCCTTACTAATTTCCATTGGATCTCCAGTGAATAACAGTGAAGCAAAATGGGGAAGGAGGAGATGAGGTACAGTGTTTTATGATGACACTACATTTGTTATGAACACACATTTTAGAAGGGAAATTCTTTTCTTGATGCAATTATGTGCATATCTTTTTGTTACAGGAAAGCTTGTCAGGAATATTTGAACACATAAGTTGCAGCCTAGCAGTCACGGTTCATATCCTTTACTTTGATTCCTACCTTCACAACACTCTTTTGCAACGAAACATTGGAGGCAATTAAAACGATCCAGATACAAAATTTGTTATTGGACGACATATTTTAGTGAAAAACCTCTCAATGCAACCTCAATGAAGATTATATTCAGTTGGCAAATATAAAATGCTTTAAAAAATCAAGTGTTCTGAAATAGGATATTTAGGTGGGATGGTTTATTCAAACAAGATCTCATTTGGTTCATTGAAAATATTAATTTCAGTAATTAATTATTTCATTAAGTGTTACGTAAAAAATGACAGTGAAACAATTTATCTGTAGTTCAATTACAAGCAACTTTACCAGATCATGTTGTTTTATTCTGTTCCTCAAGAGCAGAATACCTAAATCTCTTCTTTAAAAATTATACAACTCCCCTCTGCTGCATGTACCTAATATACAAAGCATATATTTCTGAAGGAATGAAGATTTAAAGGGAGACATGAGACACAGAGAAAATAAAGTGGGCAATTTGGAGGAAGGTGAAAAGAATGGAAAGAGTAACGAAGCAGAATGTCTGTAGCGAATGGACATGCAATTTGCAGGCTGTAAAAATTCCGAACTCAGTGAAGGGGGCATAGAAACAAGGAAAGAGAGAATAACAGAGTCTCATCTTAAGGAATTCACCTGTGGCCATTTGCTTATAATTTTGTCCTTTGAAACACAATTTTGAAATATTTGATGAGAAGAGCTAGTGTTTTTTTTAGATGAAAATGCCTTATTAAGGTTACACCACCAGTGGATCAGGGGTAAATTGGTGCTTTGTGTCAATGTCTGGAGTGTCTGAATACTTATAGGTATTTTAGTTTTTATAAAGCTTACTTATAAGCATTTTAATTTTCTTAAACTAATTATTTTTAAAATTTTCCTCTTTATTTGAATATCTTTGTAGTTTTTCAGGCTTTTCTTCTTCATAATTATACTATTTTGTATCATCTCACCTAATAGAACTTTTACCTCTAATCTCCATCTTAACATTTTTAATAGCAAAAATATTAAAATAAATTTGAAACCAAATTACCTCCTCAAACTGATTTTATTCAGGAATACATAAAACATCCAAAGCCAAAATTAACAAAATTAATGCTAATTTAATTTTGTTCTACTTTTATTAAATTTCATTTCAACAATAGAAATCAATACAATTTTATTTATTTTATATTATCTTCAATATTTTAAGCACCACAGAAGTTTCTTTTTATGCTATACAGTTAAATAAATAAAATGAAATAAAGGCTATTTTTCTTTTCCTGTTATATACCAATAGAAGGAAAAAGAAAACCTCTTTCGGCTTAGATGATGTATTTATTGACTTAAATTGGGCAAACCTCATAAATTTTTTTCATAACTGGAAAATTTTGGACAAAATCAGTCTATCACAGATTTCCCACAGCCAAAACAATTTAAACAGAAGTGCATCAAAGGAGAAAATCACCATATACAGAAGGTCTGTTTAGGACTCATGAAGAATTTATATTCTGCTTTATTTTTAATGTGCCAATATTTTGAAGCTGTGTCCTGAACATAGCACATTTTAAAATACTTTTAGCAGTGTGGGGTTATGATTTCCTACATAAATCAGTATCTTAAAACTGATCATATAAATACCTAAATTCACTGCTGAGTTTTACTGTGGTTTTAATGTGTTATCAGTCCCTAACAAGAAAAGAAAAGAAAAGGGAAAAGAAAAGAAAAGAAAAGAAAAGAAAAGAAAAGAAAAGAAAAGAAAAGAAAGAAAGAAAGAAAGAAAGAAAGAAAGAAAGAAAGAAAGAAAGAAAGAGAAAGAAAGAAAAAAGAAAGAAAATACTATTTTATTTGACATTTCAAATGGAATGGTAAACATGTGAACATGAATGGATATTTTATTGATGAAACAGTAAATTCATAAACTCTTTAATTCTTAGGGATTAGTGAGTTATAGGAGTTCACCTATAGCTAGAGGGGAGAAACTTTATGCTTTTTTCACCATAGTTTCTCTTGCCCAGAACTGTATGGGAAGTCATCTATCAGGGTGGAAGAAGTATAGCTGAAGTGCTTTATTGTAAAGCAAGTCTGAAATGCAAAGCAGATGGGTGAAGGATATAAAATCTGTTGTGAGGCAGCACTTAAATGAGTCTGCAGAGCAGGCAAAATGGGCAAACCTTTGTCTCTTCTTCCTCTCTGTTTTCTTTCTCTGCATCTTGTGCCTTTAAGAAGCAATACAGAATATATCCCATTTTCAAACATACCATTGTATGAAGTGTATTTTAAATATTTCAGACTGGAGAAAACCTTTGCACTTATGAAATTATGTGATGTGACTACAGAGTCCGATAAATGAATATTCAAATACCTTTAATAAAAACAAAGATATTGCCATGCAATTTAAACCATTTTCTTCTATTCTTCTACCCCGAATCTTTTGGTCTTTAGGTCTCTTACATTAAATAAAAGTTAATGAATTTTTCCTCAAATTCTGACTAAGTACTTACATATGGATTTCACAATTTGACAAGCAAGCTATCTTTGATAGATTTAGGTCTGAGATAATAAATGTCTATTCCTGATAAAAGAGCTTGTTGTGATTACAAGGGTTCTGAAAAACTTGCTGGTTTGATAATATCTTGTGGGTTTTCTCATACTGAGTCATTAGGATCTTCCATTTTCAGGTGTCGTCTTACATATTTCTGTGATTTTAAACCTATCAAATTTTATCTCATATTAAAAAAAATATTTTTTAAAATTTAGTTTATGAAGTACATCACTGCAGGAAGAAAAACATTAAGTACACGTACAATTCATTCAGTGTTTGTTACAATCTTCCAATTTTATTGCTCTTTCTTTCTCAACATCAGTAGCAGGTCTTTTACACACATTGGTTTGGTTGTGCTGATTTTGTCCCTGGTATTTCCACAACACATTTTGAATCAATTTTTCAGTAATTCTTTAGAAGAATTTGTATCCAGCTGAGAGCTCTCATTCTGCAGGAATCTTTCTCATTGTGTGCAAATGGTCCTACTTTAAGTGTTGATAGAGAGCTTGGTGAGATGTCCATATGGAGATGCATAATATTATTTAAAATGCCACAGTGTTTTCCAAGAGGTGCATATAGAGCTATAATTTATGACACTTCTGAATTGTTTGGAGGCTGGGTAGCATGCCCATTGTGCAAGCTATTAAATAGAGTCTGTAATGAATAGCATTCTTTTTTAACTATATTGAAACACAGATCTGTGGAACTAATGTTCTCAAAAATGTCAAGAGTTGCACTTTGAAATATTGGAGTCTGACATGACAGATAATATATATGTTTGCATCCTATGAAATGAAAAATCATTTTTAGAGGAAAAAAATTAAATATGCTTTCCAGCTATCCAAAACAAAAATCTGAACCTCAGAATATCTATCACAGGTAAAAATTTCTAAGTTTAGGTAATTTAAATAAAATTATGATCTAAGTGACTTATTGATTTATTGGTGACAAGTAATTAAGAAGTGATTTGTGAATACACAGTCAAAATCAATAGCAACAATACAGAAGATAGACCACTGTACTAGACATTTTAAAAAGTCAATAAACACATATTTCTAAACACCCTTCTGTAGCCAATGCCCTTCTCTCTGTCTCTGTGTCACACACTCATGCACACAAAGATACAGGTCATATGAAGGTTACCAGTACAGCATTGCCCGGGCGTGGGGGAGTCCCTCTGTTCTCAACCTTTTGTGGGAGATGAGGATGCCCTGAATTTGAGTGCACCTTGCTGACAAATGCACTGCTGAGAAAGCACTTCATGGGCTCAAGCCCGCACAGCCAAGGTGTGATCCCTGCCTTGTCACCCTGAGTAGTGCACCCTGTGCTGCCACCTCATTCAACAGAGCACAGCTGCTCGTTTTAATTTCTTGTTCATGTTTATTACAAGCTGTCTCATTCTTGTTTCAAAAGTCATTTTGGAATTGGGTTTAACTGAAGCAATGAGAACTTAATTCAGAAAGAGATATTTAGGAAGTGTTATTTATTTCTAAGAGGAAAACACAAGTCCCCATGTTTTCTGCCAATGTTTACCAAGATGCCAGATTACTGGCAGAATTTATATTCACCTTGACTTTGATAAGAATAATATTTTCAGGCAAAATAGAAAGTAGTTGTGAAATCAGATGCCTAGAATAAGACCATGTTTCAGATTCGAGACATCTGTCTTTGAAATGGGATTCACCTCTCAGGTGAACACAACTGTCTACAGACCTCGTCTAAATCTGTTTCTTTATGTTATTAGCTATGTTGTTAGTATTTTTGTGACAACTGTAATTTAAAAGTACCCCCACACATTAAGTAGTATTGAGTGAAATTATATCTATGAAAATTATACCCAACACTGCATTGGAAAAGAAGGCTAGAGTCTTTATTGCTGTATGACCAATTTATCAGGATCTGTAAAGAAATCCTGCTGATAAATATGATCAATATGATAAAGTCTGTGAGGATTTCCAAAAGGAATTGACAAGGTTCATCTCCAAAAGATGTTCAATAAACTAAGCAGAGCTGTGTTATTCTCATTTCAGCTCCCAATAATCTCATCTAGGCTCCCTTTCTGACAATCTTATCTAGGTTCCCTTTTCTGCGAAAGGCTGGACCAGATGGTCTTTTGACTCTACAGCTTATTTATTTACCTGATTTTAACCAAAATCAATAATAGCCAGTCTGTTATCACCTTTTTTTTAAAGAATAGGCTGACTCTGATAACAAGAAAGGACCTCCTGTGCTGTAATTTGTGATTGCTCCAACTTGAAGGCAATTTTTAACAATGACTGTGAGGTCTAAAACGCAATGCCCTTCCTGAAAAACCAGGAACCAAGTAGCTTAGAAATACTTCACTTTCATGTTTCAAATATTCCATTCTGATATTTTCTATATTTTTTGAATATTTTTCTATCAACCCTTTAATTATTTTATAGGAGTAGTTTCTGACATAATAGGTGAAAGATAATGGCCACAGTAATTGATATTTTATGGAGAAATATGTCAACTGAAAAATTATAAATCCTGAGATTATAGTAATTACTCTTAAATATTGTGTTCGACCTAAATTTTTCTATGTGTTTTATCTTTTGAACAACTTTTCTGGCTTTATCGTGGTTTACTTTACATTACATTTGACTTAAAGAAAGGTTTTCATAATGTCTAATAACAGGTCACAATGAAAGCCAAAAAACTCCATCCCCAAAACTTAGGATGCTTTCTTGAACATTTTGGAAGATGATACAGTTAATACGTTAAAGAGATAGGAAGGTTATTACTTGTCTGATTTGTGTAGTATCAGTAACCATGGTTGCATGTTCATGGTTTTGTAATACTTTAATAGTAAGAACTACATTCTAGTATACCATGAAAAGTATACCTATATGAATTAATTAATAACATGTGGGATAATTAAGATGTAAATCCAAGAAAAAGAATAGCAATAGAAAAATCCCATTGCATGTACTTTGCGGAAGTCTGCATTAAGTAAATTGAAAAGTTAAGTCATTAAGGCTTTGAAAAGTTTTTTCAGGCTCCTGTCTAATGTGCTTCAGTGGGAATATTTCTGGCCTTCTGTTTCTATGGGCAGCTGAAAAGAGAAGATGGCAGTCCTGAAAACAAGTTTTATTAAGACTAGATACCTCTTTCTCACGTGCTGATCATAATGTCCACTACCACTGTGAAAAAGTATGGCTTTGTTTCCAAGCAAGGGTAAGATGCTGGCAAGTGAGGTCTTAAGATGGTATTTAACCAATACATAAAAAGTATACAATGTATTGTCTATTCCCATTATGTAGACCATATAGAGATAAATGTATTTACAGAGTGTTTGATTAGAGACATATCTGCTTGCTCTCAAAACACAACTATCTTCAACCCGTCAAAGGACAACTCACCTGCAGCTGTCACCTTGCATTTACAAAGAAGGCTTTTCCTTTTCACAAACAGATGGCCTCATGTGAATGCTCACGAGAGCTGGTGTCAAAATTTGCAATGACTGTAATGCTGCAGGGCCATGTTTAATAATTCCATGCAAATCTACACTTTAATTTTTCATCTCTAACTAAAATACATTAATTTTATTTTATTTAGGAAGATAAATAGTGTGTTGTTGAGATATTTAGGATGGAAATAGAAAAATACTGAATAATAATTTAGTTTTGTTTATTTATTTTGACTTAGTCTGAAATGACTATCAGAATTCCATTCTATTTAAAAAAACTGAATACTTTTAAGAAATAGCTTCTGCTGGAATGATATCTGCAACTAGATACCAAGGCCAAAGGAGGTGGATGTTGTGAAAACAGAGAGAATTATTTTCCACTAATAAAAGATCCTATCCCAAAACTCCAAACAATATCTATGTCCACAAATGACTATATGGAAAAAAAACCCAACAGATTTCAGAAAGCAAGCAGCTTTTCTAATAGACCTGAAAGTAGCAAGAAAAGATTGAGAGAAATATAAGATTTTGTGATTGAACATATTTTTAAGTGTCAATAGAAAAAATCATGGGGAATATAGACATAATAATTTAAAAATATTAAAAGCATATAAGCAAATAAGAAAAAAATAAGGCCATCTTGAATAATAATAGGAAGTGAGATTAACAAACAATTAAGTATTTTCTAAGTTAGCTGCAGATAGGTTTCTAACTTTCATTCTAATAAAAAGCTTTTTAATAAATGTGCAAAAACAAGGCATGTGAGGAAATCTTAGGGCAAGAAATTGCTTCAACAAAGCAAATGATACCCAAGGGGAGGAAGAATACAGTAACTGGGATGATAAAGATTTATTGGGATGAGGGTACTACATTATTTACTTTCTGACTCAAAAGATCTTAGATAAATTGATTATCTGTGCTTTAAATGACCTTTCTGACAAAAAAACAAAAAATGAAAAGAAAAACAATATTCCTTATAATCCCTAGCAGGGCTGGGGAATATTATTATTATTATCTAAGGCTGGACTCTTGTGAGGCTAAATAAAATTGGCCACAGAACATTCTTTGTCTTTCATTTCTCTGAAGACTGAACCTGTAGGATTTCAGTTGAGCATCTGGCTGATTTATGTATTGTCTGGTTCTTCCATACTCAGGAAGGAAATTTAAAACATATTTTGCCTGTGAGGAAATTAGAAAAGAGCAAAGTCTATTTATCTGACAGGGATACTGAGAGGAAAAACGAGAATGAACCTAGAGAACTAAAATAATGACCTTTCTGATTTTCTATGTGTAAAGGGGGGTGGGGAGAGTGTAAATATATATTTTCTTTTTCTTTCTTTTTCTTTCTTTCTTTCTTTCTTTCTTTCTTTCTTTCTTTCTTTCTTTCTTTCTTTCTTTCTTTCTTTCTTTCTTTCTTCCTTTCTTTCTTCCTTTCTTTCTTCCTTTCTTTCTTCCTTTCTTTCTTCCTTTCTTTCTTTCTTTCTTTCTTTCTTTCTTTCTTTCTTTCTTTCTTTCTTTCTTTCTTTCTTTCTTTCTTTCTTTCTTTCTTTCTTTCTTTCTTTCTTTCTTTCTTTCTTTCTTTCTTTCTTTCTTTCTTTCTTTCTTTCTTTCTTTCTTTCTTTCTTTCTTTCTTTCTTTCTTTCTTTCTTTCTTTCTTTCTTTCTTTCTTTCTCTTTCTTCCTTCCTTCCTTCCTTCCTTCCTTCCTTCCTTCCTTCCTTCCTTCCTTCCTTCCGTTCCTTCCTTCCTTCCTTCCTTCCTTCCTTCCTTCCTTCCGTCCCTTCTTTGGCACTTTTTAATAACTGAATCACTCTGTTGCTTCTGATAGATTACCACTATGATAGAAATTGCAGAATTACATGCTACGCTGCTTCCAGAAGGATCACAATGGAAATCCAGTGAATGAAGCTGACTCCATGTAAAAACAAAACTAAACTAAACTAAACTAAACTAAACTAAACTAAACACCCTAATTTTCTTCCAACAAGCTGTTTTATTAACTTCTTAATTCTCTCAAATAATAATTTTCATGTGATATTAACACTGACCAACTGAGGATGACTTATATCTGAACTAGAAAAACTAGGCTGTCTTCCTAGTTAGACAAGAGAAAAAAAAGTGATTTATTTAATCCTAAAATATATGTTAATATTTGATCAGATAAGTCAGATAACATGCTTCTTATATTTTATTTTATATTATCCCATGTGCAAGGATTGGCTACATATGATGCATCTCAAAGATTTAGATAAATATTTAAGTTATGTAGATATTGGAGACATATACAAATTTTCTATATAATTTTGAAATCCTTTAGGGATAGTATGAGTTACATGTTAGTAAGGTCTCTTTTCTTAATCCTCAGGAAGGAAAACTAGGAGGGCTAGCTGAGTTTAATAGTTACTAGTAGGGTAGCTTAATTTGTTTAGTCTAAGATTAAATTAATACCACCTGTTATGTCAAAAACTACCAAAACTTGAGCACTTAGTGTTGCAATCCAATTATTGAGAGATGTCTCAGCCCAAATTAAATCAAACTAGACCATATGCCAAAATCAATAATCTAGAATTTATTTTACAATGAATGTGAGGTAGAAACACAGGAAGAAATAGAAAAGGTAGAGAGAGTTCAAGTAGAAGACAGCCACCAGCAGCAGTGTCCAGCTGGTCCTTCTTGTCCTTGGGCTTCTAGGTGGTGGGGGTCATTCAAAATTTTTTACTCTTTATACATTTGAGTAAACAAAAGAATTAATGTCCATTAGCTACACAGCTTGCTTATTCTACCGGTTAAATGATTCCCTCACTTTTAATGCTAATTAGTCCCAATTTCATTCTTTCTTTCCCCTGGAGTTGGTGCATTTCTTTGGTTGGTGTCTCCTGAGTCAGTGGTTGTGATCTCCCTCTGCTGGATTGCTTTTCATCCACTCAGAGCTGATTTCACCACAGCTGCTGAGTTGACTGTGCTTGTCACCCATAAATTCTGCATTCTTTGTGTCCATTATCAGTGATTCATTCTTCTCCCCCGGCTTTGTTACCTTCCCCTAGATCTGAGATAACACCTGGACAATAGTACCACCACCACTCAACCATCTTGAGTTCCCAGCTGTTGTGGCTTATTCAGGGAGGCATATTCAAGGGAGCTTCCTTGGTTCACCTGTCTCATAACTTGGGGTGATCTTTGTTTGACCAGAGATATGTGTATGAGCAGTTGGTTCTTTACATGGTTTGCCAGTGTGATTTTTTTGCTTTATCCAGAATGTGCTAGCCAGATCTCACCTCTGCCAGATCTGGAGTTAGCACCATCCTGTCACTCCCTTCTGTGCTTATGTTATATCATGGCAAATTCCTTCCATGGCTTAACAGTGCTTGAGACAGGCAACTTCAAGTCGTTATGCTTGGGAAAAGATTTTTTTATGCTATATTTGTGCCGAAACAGTAAAAAGGAAATAATGATGATTTTTTTTTTATTTTTAGATTGCAACTGTATCCAGCTGCATAAATCTGTAAAAAGGAAAAGGAAAATTATTGAAGCAGTTAGTCACCATGGCATAGAGAGATACATGGCTCTCCTTTCATGCAATCTTTGCTACAATAGATGTGAATAATTTTCTCCACTGGGAATAAATTGTATTGTCTGATATCCCAATTAAATGTATATCAGGATTTTTGTCCCCTTTTACATCTCTCTCTCATTTGAGATTCTATCTCTTTTGTGACTTTTCATCATTAACAAAGCTGAAACTGTAGACCTTTCTACTATAAAGAATAAACTCATTTCCTATGAGCATTAAATTATACACTGAATGCATTGATCTTTTGCCATACCTACACCTAACAATCTTTCCTCTCTTTTGCATGGTGATATACAGAACATTCCTGTTCTGTCTCAACTTAGAATGAAGATGAAAGGTCTTAGCATATTTTCATTAATTTACAAGTGAATGAGCACAGACTTGTCAGTTTACTTCTCATTGAGATTCAAAACCAAAAGACAAAAAAGGGAATAAAGATAAAAAATTTTGTCTTTGTCTAGCAAATAAATCCCTCTCTTCTTCTGTTAATGTCTCTAGTATGAGTGCTGGAAGATAAGCCAACGTATCATTTCTCGACCATGCATTTACCTGTTCATTTTATCCCTGTATCTACTTTGGACCACCATGTCTATGTGTTTCCAGGAGAAAGATTGAGCATAACTTGCTGGGTTATTTCACTGTAAATTTTTCTCCCAAAGTCAGTATGGATGAAAACTACTTCAAGTTTAGGTTTCCTTTGCCTGCAAAGTACTGCAAAGAACTCCATTCCAGGCTTTGGAACCCAAAGGCATGCAACAAATTCATCAGAGTTATAAAAAACACCGACCTACCAGTGAGGTAACAGCGTAGCACAGCTAGTGTTTTGTACACTTTGAGCTGAACTATATGTATAATCATAGTTTCATAGAATCATTAAGGTTGGAAAAGACCCTTAAGATTATCAAATCCAACAGTCAACCCAGCATCACCACCATCCTCAAATTCAATGGGTTTTGGACTCCACCACTTCCCTGGTCAGCGTGTTCCGATACTTTACCTTTCCATGGAAAATTACCTTCTAATTTCCAATGCAATACTCCTATGGCCCAACTTGAAGCTGTTTCCTCTCATTCTGTTAGGTGTTAATTGGCAGAAAGGACAAATATTCATGTCACTACAGCCTTGAAGGATTGAGGTAATTGTGGTGAGTGATGTCACCCCTGAGCCTCCTCTTCTCCAGATTGAACAATCTCAGCTTCCTCAGCTGTTCCTCACTGTGCTCCAGCTCTGCTGCCCTTCTCTGGACACGCTCCAACACCTCACTTCTTGCAGCGAGTGGCCCAAAAATTAAGTGATCCTGCCCCTCTACTCAGCCCTGGTGAGGCACATCTGGAGTGCTGTGCCCAGTTCTGGGCTCCTCAGGACAAGAAAGACATGGAGCTCCTGGAGCAGGTCCAGCAGAGAGCAACAGGGATGTTTAAAAAACTTGAACATATATAGGAAAGGCTGAGGGAGCTGGGCCTGTTCAGCCTTTAGAAGAAACTGACTGAGAAGTGACCTCATGAATGTCAATAAGCATCTGAAGGGAGAGTGTTAAGAGAGTTCTCTGATCATTTCCTCCTGCATCATGGGGTTTCATTCTCCTCCCTGTCTGTCTTCCAGCTCAGGGAATTGGGTACCTTGACAACAACTTGTTCTTAAAAGTGAGGAAAAGAATATACTAAGTTCCTCAGCCTTTTTCTCATCCTTTGTCATTATGTCCCCCTACATCCAAAAAAGGATGGAGGTTCTCCTTGGCCTTCCTCGTGTTTCATAGTGTATCAGATATTACTCAAAGGAGACCGAGGGCCAAGGATAACAAAAAAGCTGTCTGAGAAAATCAGATTCTTCTATTTATAAACCTATAATTGCCAAGGAAAGAGATTAAAATCTCTACAAAATATGATTTTAGAAAGCCTGACAGCAACGAAACCGAAAAGCCTCAACTACAGGCTTATGTTCTTTGTGCTCATCTTCAGAGGCACACCTGATTCACAGACTGGAATAAGCTTCTGTCTCTTGGGAAGCCATGTTTGAGAGAGCAGCTGAAAATAACATGACAGCTTGAAGTCTACTAAGTTTCCTAAGACACTTTTAAAATTTTTATTTTTATTAGGAGTCCACTCTTGACACTGATGCTGCTGTAGTCCTGAAGCCTAATTATCCAAATGAATGTCAATGATCCTTTTTCACCTGTATTCACACTGTATTTTTCTACCTGCATTCACACTGTATTCTCCTCACTGCATATTACTGATAAATTAGATGATGCTTAAGGTCGAGATCTCAACATTTACATATGCAACAAGAGCAGAAATTTAAACTATATTAATTAATGCAAGCACAAAATTCAGGTTTTTTCCTAAGGCATTTAATTTTATACATTGTTTAACTTTACATAGTCAGATGGATTCTTTTACCTAGTCTGTGCCTCTGTACAGGTTGCAGTCACATACTGGGTAGAGATGCAGCCCGTGCAGGATCACGTTGCAGCAGATACCCATGCTGCAGGGAGGACCCCATGCTGCAGCAGGTGGATGTGGCCTGCAGATGCTGTAGCCTGTGGAAAGTCCATGCAGAAGCAAGTTCCTTGCTGGAATTGTGGTCTGTGCAGGGGAGCCAAGGCTAGAGAAGATTTTGTGTCAAAAACTGTGGCCTGCAGGAGATCCAGGCTGCAGCAACCTGTTCCTCAAGGACTGTATCTTGCAGGAGGAAGCCCACACTGGAACAGGAGAACAGTGTGAGGAGGAAGGTGCAACAGAGAAAATGTGTTAGGGACTGACTGCAACCCCCATTCCTCATCCCCTCTGCACTGCTCAGGAGGAGAAAGCAAAAGAGTCAGAGAGACATTGAGCTTGGGAGGCAGCAAGGTGGGAGGAAGTTTTGAGTTTATTTCTCACCATATACACCATTAGTAACTGGAAATAAATTAAATTAATCTTCAAGTTGTTTCTGTTTTACCCATGACCATAACTGAATCTTCCTCTCCTTATCTCAACCCATGAGTCTTACATCCTATTTCCTCCATTTGTTCTGCTGATGGGAAGTGATAGAAAAAAAAGGAAACTTTAAAGAAGTCGAGGAAATCATAGGAAAGAATGTATTGCCTGTTTTAAAGAGATAATTTAAAAATTTTCCTCAGGTTGTCAAGGAAAACGCTTGTCAAAATGGATCACTTTTGGTTTTAAGTCGGAATTCAAACTTTCATTAAAGTTAATTAAAGTTATTTAATAGAAGTCTTGAGTTTTTGCAAAAGGAATTTAATAATGAAAAACGGCTGACTTGTATGCTACTGGTGATTATGTTTGTTGTTTCCCAGCTGACCTATCTTTCACGTTATACCGCTGATTATAAGCTGCAAACACAGTCACAATTCGAAAGATCGATGTAGGAGTTGAACAGGTTGGCTGTGTTATACGAAAAATGTACAGCACAAAGAGTCAGAAAAATTTATAAAAGCCTCTGGTAACTAATTAGACACTCAATAACACCTTTGTATCACAGAAGTTGCATTTCTGGAATTTTTTTCTCCCTCTCTCCTTTGTTGCTCTTGTTCTTCAATAAATCAGATGAGGAAGAAAGAGCTAAGTTGGATTTTCTCCAAAAAATCTGTGATAGCATCTCTTCTTCAACTTTTTGCTCCTTTAATGAGCTGAAAATGTGCCTTTCAGCCACCTCAAGTATTTGAAGTATTTATGCTACATAATGTTCATGGAAGGTAAGGAAACCTCTCCAGAAAATTATGAAGACAGTGCCAGCTTTCTGTTGAGCAATGCTACCGGAACTGTGGTTTCTTGACTATTCTTAGCACCTTTTCACTAAGCCAGAAAGGAAAAAAAATGATAATAAAGAATTGTGTGTGGAGATTGGGGAATTCAGGAGTATGTGCAAAGAGAAAAGAAACACAAAATGAAAGAGGAAAAAATATGCTGGACAGAAAACACAGAGAAAAAATTCCATTAACACGGGTTATAGCATCGGCATATAAAGGAAAGAGATAAATTAGAGCAATATTTGTATTTAAGGAATGTGCAATTAGAAACAGAACAAATGGAGTTGTCAAAGTTTCTCATGTTCCAAGTTCACAAGGTGAAGGGTGGTTCACAGCAGAATAGAGCTAGACTTCTAAAATTTACATATTTACATTTGAATATGCAAGTCAGATAATACTTTGCTCCCTTTGGCTTGTCACTTCTGTTTTATCAGTTTCTTATTTGGTGAGTGGCTTTTGTAGACTTACTATTCTCAGTATGGTTTCTCTCTTTGTTCGTCTGCTACTCAGAATACACAAGAAAAGCTTGAGAAGAATAAAAATCTTATCCTTCTTTTCCCACCTACCCCCTTTTTCTATTGATCTGAGAGATAAAAAGAAGCTATCAGCTAATCAGAGATGTGTGTTTGACCCTTGGTACCAAGTAAAACTATAATAATTAATTTATGCTCCCTGTTTGAATAGATTTCTTGAATACACAAAGATGCAGACTGAGTTGCTCAAATATGAAACTATAATGCCCTTTCTATAATTATTAATTCCACTTCTGGGAATAGAAGTAGATTTCTGTTTCAAAAACAGTACATGTAGGGAGAGGAAAAAAAAATCTAAGTTTCCTGTGGGGAACAGTTCAAGAGAAAACAAATAGAGAGCTAGTGTTCTTTCAGGCCAGCTGGCAAATCAGGACCCAGCTGCTGTTTTTGAGGCTGTGAAGTTCAGCACCTGCAAGAGTTAGAAACATAATCATTATTTATATACAGGTGAGTTTCTGAGGGTCTAGGGAGCTCTCAGACCTACACATTTGAATTTTTTGCCCCTGGACTCACCCATTCTACAGTCCTTATAATATTGCTTGTTAACTTCAGGACCTCTTTAACAACTTCTGCTTCTTACTAACCAGTAGAAAATTGAATATATTGTATTTCCCTAAGCTTCACTTTCAATATGGCCTCCATCCATACTCATTGCATCTTAGATTATGTAGACAATAACGCAGTAACAAAATACTTCTTCCCTGGGACTGAGACAATTCTTATTTAGTTCTTCCTGAGATCCATGCAGTGAATCACAGCCCTTGTTACCAACCTCCATACAGCTGTCTGTTCATACTAAGCACGTATCTGTTTCCAGCCTGATTGGGATTCACTGTTTAATCTACTGACACCCAACAGAGCAGATAAGAGATATTTCTGTAGTCAGCTGTAGTCTTGCCCAGCTGGATCAGAAAATGAAGTGCAAAAGGCCATATAAGTACTCTCAGCCATTTTTTGACTGTCAGAGATTTCTTTTTACCACATCGTATTCCTGTTAAATCAGAATGATAACAGTGTCTACCTGCAAATCCCAGACACACTTGATGAGGAGGAGCAGTGTGCCAGCTGCAGAACATTGCAAGCAGAATCTGAGGCTCCTGAGTTACAGAAATTGTAATTGGATACATGGAAACGCAGTAATGATAAGTCTACAGGTAGCAGAAGATAATATTGAGAGTGTTCTGTCCAGGAAAACAATTTTTATGGCATTCCTTCCACAGATTTCTTCTGGTTTTGTTTGATAAAGAATAAATAGAAAGAGGGAGAAGCTAAAGTATACGAGAAGATTCTGATAGGCAGCAAAAGAAACAATTGCCTGAATCACCCACATTAACATAATACACTAAAGAATAGGCAGCTGTAATGATTTTTTAAAATACTGACATGCTGAAGGGAATAACAGCTACCATCTCAACTGACAGCAGCTGCCAACAGCGTGTGTAATAATTTTTTAGACTCCGTGGTGCCTACAATAGGCAACAATTTTGTGGGTGCTAGGAATGCACCGAAGAATTTCAAGCAAAAAACCTTTTTATTTTTCTCCCATAGCATTCCATCTTATTATGACAGCCATAGCAACGGAGTCAAGAGCTTGATCATAGAAGAGATGGCTGCATATTTATAAGGTCCACAGCTCTTGTTTCCCAGTGGATTTTGTGTCATTTCAGTCAGAAAATTGCCTCCAGACAAATGCAATAATAAATTGGAGAAATCATTTTCTGCCTTTTCTTTCACTGTGGTGAGCCTGAACATGTAGGAAAGTGAAAAGATAATGGCCATCATGAAATGCTTGCTTTGGTAGTACTAAAATCATCTAGCCAGCTCTTGTTTCATGACAAAGCTGAGTCTTCACAGGAAAAACACCCCACCAGCAATTAGTGTTTACCATAATATAATGAGAGAATTAATTTTTCCTTTGAAGTAAATTTAGAAGTACTAATGTATTGTATATGTTAAGATTTGTAAACTATAGATATATTTCTGAAAAAATTAATTGAATACACTGAAATTATCTGAAGTAACTAGTGCAAGATGGAATAAATAATTGCATGTCTGTAACATGAGGTTTCTAAAACTTGGAGTAGGTGCCTAGATTTTTTTAACATTTTGTGAGTAATGATTATTAATTATCCATCAATAGATGGATTAACAATAATTTTAAATTACTGAGTTCAGAATTACATACAGCTGACCACAAAGTAGTGCCAACCATCATTTTGTCCCTTTGTGGTGATTGAGGAGCTGAGTTAGAATTTCAAGTAAGTTTGTCTGAATTGCTTGTATTTACAGCAGAGAAAATTATTCTGAAGATAAAATTACAAATGTGTTCTTAGAAGAAGGGATTAGGGTCATAACCTTGTCAGATATATACAGTTACTGCTGTAAACAAAGAATAAAGTAATGGAAGAGTTGAATCATTCTTTTTTTTTTTTTTCCCCTCAGGTACATATTAATTTAATTGCATTACTTTATACTTTAACAAACATTGTGTCTACGCTTCTGGTCTTCCAAAACACAACTGCCAAGGGGTGGTAGGTGGGAGAATTTTCATACAAAGAGTGCTTAATAATTGTTTAATACCTTAGTGAAGTCTCATTTCTCCAGCTACTGTCATAGGTTAATAGTTTGTAATACTTCTTTCCACAAAATATCACTTTAATAAAACAACAAACAAAAGAGGAAATCACCAAGGTGAGATATAGCTTTAACCATTTTGTTAAGTTTTTTCGTTTGTTCTCTAAGACATAAACTTCAATAAAATAATTGCAGACTATGTTTACTTCATAAAATCTATCTGTATGATGAGTTACTTTGTTCTGTGCATCATCAGAGTTATGCAGGAGTACTGTCTTGGTAGCTTTTATTTGCCTTATACAAAATGATCATGTGAAAATTATCTCAATGGGAAAAATCACTGTATTTATAAATTCATATTGTCTAGATGCAAAACTGTGATACTTTCTTTTGACTGTACTTGTAAGTCAGTAGAATCTAGCCATCTGCTTTCACTATTAGGAAAAATAAGGAGAAAGTGCTTCTTTGGTATATTTACAACACAATAAATTCCAGTTTCTGATAACAGGAATAATAAATTAGATGACACTATTTCTTTTCTCCTCATCTAAGCCTAACTTTTTGGTATTGTTTTACAATATAAATTTTTCTCATACTTTTCATTATGAATCACGTTAGAAATGCCTTTCTCATCGTGTCTTACTTTCTTTGGTAGGTGAGATTTTAGTGAAATAACTTTCTCTGTCATCAAGATATCCCTTTCGGTGTCAGGAAGTGGCACTCTTTTTATTGATTGCTTTTCTTTTCTATGAACCTTCTGCTCTTGTATAAATTAGAAAGAAAAAATCACTTCCTTGGGTTATCTTTAGTACCAAACCAGCATGCATACACAAAATATATCTACGTTTTTGGTTTTTTGGGTTTTTCTTTTTTTGGTATAACTTTTTGGGTTGCTTTGAGAAGATTCATTATTTAGCCTGAGTGCATAGATGCAATTATGTATCTAATAAGTAATTGCCAACAAACCTGTGTAAAGGCTTTTCTTGAAACTATTGAAGTTAATGAGAATTTTGAAAGTACACAAGATGAACACTTTTTATGTAAAGCAGTTGTCATTATTCTCTTAACTAGGGACATGTGAAGTGCTCTGTGTTGGTTGCTGGTAGAGAAACCACTTTCAAAACACTGAGGCAACAAATGCAAGAAAGCAAGAAATGAACCACTGACTGTTATTTTTTGAATCAGCTGTTTGCTGCTGACCATACTTTTTTGTCACCTTTTAAACCATGCAGCAAGGAAATTTGGGAAAACACTGAATATATCAGGTGGCACTGTGGGTATCTGAAGGGGCGTGTATCTGAATATGCTATATGTAGCTCATCACAGGGCTGAACCTTTTATGAGTTACTCAAAGAATCCAAATTATATCTTTACCTTACATGATAGACATATTTGCCTAAGACTGGAGGTTTTCTAAACATAGCAAGTAATTAAAAATTGTATTTTGTCTAGAATACCAGTGGCAATGGATTAATTAAACAAAAAATAAAAGGAAAGAAGAAGTGAAGGAGATGGATTGTAAACCTTGTGTTAGGGCTTCAGCAAAAGAAATACACTGAAATGACAATTCGCTGAAGTCAAATTTATGCACATTTTCTATTGGTACCAATCTTGTAGTAGAAGCTGGTTTTAACAACTTGGCATCCCCAGGGAAAATGCAGGTATATGAGTCACCTGAATGACACAGAAATAGCAGATGTTCAGTGAATATCTAGTCTCTTTAGTCTGTCTTATTCTATGTGTTAATTTTAAAAGTTGGTTTGTTTTTTTTTTTTAATCAAGGCAGCTTAATTTGATGTTTGTACATCAGACCATGACATCTGCACTCTCAGATGTTAAGATATAAAATTCTCTGCTGATTTCTATATACTAATCTGTTTCTAAGATTCATTGCATATTCCCTGCTTTGACATTTTAGTTTCAGGGAACTACAGCATAGAGTTTGATTCATATCACTGAAACAGTATTTTTATGCATTGGTGAATTCTTGACCCTTAAAATTCAGTGGAATATCGTGTACTTTTTAACAAGACAAGTCTATTCAAAATACATTCACTTAACACACAAGTAGGGAATTTCATAGCACACGGTTATTTTTGTTCTGTCCCACTACTGTAGAACAGTCAAGGACGAGTCAAAAGAATCAAAGTCTCCAAGTTTTTTTTCCTCACAACTATATCCCATTTACTGTCTCACTTTTCTAGGTGTTGCAATAGCTCGTACTAGCTGAAAAAAAACAAATCCCAAAAAGCCACATCCAACCCAGTGCTCTCCACCTTTTTCATTTATTTTACTTTGTGCTAGATAGCAAAACCCATCTCCATATTGAAGCTTTAGTGACCATAAAGGATTGTTTTTCTATTTCTGTGTATGTAGTGTTAACAAGTCTTTTTCTATCCACCTTAAACAACAAAATACACTTTGTTTAACCTGCATTATTGATTTTCAATTCAGAGGCATTTTCACGATGGCAATGTGCCTGCCAAAAAATTTCAAAATGTACATAGATGAATAAATGACTTTCATTTAAGAAAGGAAGATTAAGACTAGTGGTATATTATCTCTATTTATCATTAAAATGTCTATAATATTAGCTTGCAATTTAAGTAAACATTACATATTGTTTAAGAAAGATATTTCATTGGAATAGGAGTGTGAGAACATTCATGTGTTTTGTGCTGAATTAATGGTTCAGATTTGTGCTCCTTATCAGCATCATGTTGTTCCCTGAACCAAATGTCCTCGGCACATCTGCGGTTCAAAGATGTCCATAAGCACCTGTATGGGCTCAGTGGCTGCTCCAACATGTAGCATGCATCTTACTTAAAGCTTGGGCTTTAGTCTGCCCTCAAAAAGAATCTAGTCTCTGGAGACTAAAAGCTTAAAAAAAAATAGGAAAAATAAGTAAACGGAGATGAACTGTAAATTCAATTTTAAAAATCACATTCTGAATCAAAATGCTAAAGTAGACATAGCCATTAATAAGTGATTCATATATAGGTTTATGAATACAAAAATTTCATGCAGTCTTACTTCATTATTGCAACCAAATGCAGAGCTAGTGAGAGATCAGGTTAAAAGACTAACAAATCAGTCTAGCTTCAAGTCTTAAGCCCATACTGCTGCATTTATCAATAATGTGTTTTAACAAATAATATATTCATGCACAATATTCATCATCATTACGGCATAGAAAAACTGTTAACCTTTAAAAATATTCTACATTGTCTGCAAGTGTACTTTACCATGTAGACAATCATCACACAATTTTGATAGTTAAAGTCCTTACTTGTTTCTTTCTGCCTAAAAATTATAAAAGGTTTCTTCCTAAAAGGTATGGTTATTACATGTCCTCCATTGGAGTGTTTACTCTAATATTTTATATTTTTGTTTTTCTTTTCTGAATTATCTCTGCCTCTTTTTTCTTTATATTATTTGTATCCTACCACCTGTATGGGTTGTACAAAGCAAAAAATCACGTTTTGAAAATGTTTAAAATCAGATGTCTTAAACATTTATAAACATGTTCTTGGAAAATAAGAAAAAACTCAAATATACTCAAAATTAACTAGTTAAGATTAAAGGTAGTTGATGAACCCAATTAATTTAATTTAAGTTATGCAGACAGAAGTTTCTAAATAAGTACTTATTGCTTAATTTGGTGTACTATTATGTGAATTCAAGTGGTTTTTTCTGTTTTGAAATTATTGCTACTAAAAAAATTAAATATTTAAAGTAAGCACAAACTCAGCTAGCTATGTGTTTTACTCTACTGATATGAGTTCTCTGGACTAAAGTAATTTTTTAGAAATTTAACTTCAGATTAATTAAATCTAAATTAATATTTTGTAAATTCAAATATTTTTCCTTGTTTTGAATTTTACAAGTAGGAAAACAAAACGCAAGTACTATTTTCTTATTCTTAAGAAAGACTTCTCTAATCACCTTGCAACTATTACCTACATCTCTGTAAAACACATTCTCGTGGGTTTTTTTCCAGGTGTAGATATTTGGGACTAGTTGGCAGATGATCAGGAGCTCTCAGAAGTTTCTGTTCAAACTCAGTGTAAGAATCTCTCATCCTTTATTTAACAGCAGGAAGACATTATTATTCTGCAACTTTTGTTGCCTGTGGTGATGCCATGACCCAGACTGAGAAGAGGCAGTATACTTTAAAATAAAAAAGAAACAAACGTACATACCCCTTTAATTACTAAAAGTATTAAATTGATCTGGAAGATAAATAAAAGGCAATAGGATTTAGGATTGTCTGTAACTTCACCAATTTTCTCTATTGTGCTATTTTTTAAATTGTGAAAAATAATTATAGGTATTTTCTGTGAAGAATTGGAAACTCCCAGGTGTCCAGGAGCGGCTGGAAGAGCAGAAGAAAAGCCCTGCTGGGCCAAACTAATGCTCCCTTTAGCCCAGACTGGAGCATTGACAATGGTGGCAGGATATACTGTTCAGCTTGGTCACTTTCTGAAGTAGATTTACCTCATGCTCCCAGTACAACCTCTGTTTTGGACTTTGACTAATCTTTTTTATGTCTCTTCTGGTTGTCCAATGGATTGCCTGAACAATTTTTTAAATTTAGTACACAGCCTGCTTTCATAGTGTCCTGCAGCAGTAAACTACTACTAGTTCATTCCTACTGTGTCAAGTACTCTGTCGTATTTATTCAAATCAAATTCTTGGTACTTGAATGCTTCCAATTTTGTTTGAGAACAGCTGATCAAAGTTCTTAATGATTTTGTAAACTTCTGTCATAATTATTTTCATTTTTTTCCTCTCGTAATTGAAGACTACTGTGCTTTACAGCACTTATTCACAAAGCAACATCTTCTTCTGTTGTTATTTTATATCCTTTCTCTGACTATCCTAAGACCTTCTTAGAACATGGAGACCAGAACTACAAAGGATGATGAAATGATTTTACCTCTATAAAACTTTGACATGCCCACACTTTGAGTAATATATTGCCTTCATGAGTAAAGCCTGAAAATGTAGTGATTCTTCGTGAGCCTATAGTTTCAGATCTGTAACATATTATCATATTATCATAAACAGTGTTTTATATGTTATTTCATCTTAACAGCGTTATTTTAATACAGATATTTCCTCCTACTAATACAATTTGTTCTTTTGAAGGTGTCAGGTGCTGGTGTCAGGATGCTTTTTAAGTTTCATTTTGCCAGCGGCCTGTTGCAGGAGAAAAAAAAAGAAAAAAACCACAGCAATTGTATCAGAATATAAGACTGATATAAATTAAGAATTACTGTGAAAGGATCTCTAATTTGGTATACGTTTTTCAGCATAAAATAAGTTTTTAATAATCCATAACTTAATGCTTTATGGTTTTCGATCCTTATGAAGAGTGGAAAAATCACCCAGCCTCTTACTCTAAAGCTATAATTCACATATTTAAGGCAAGGATTTTGCTGTAGACTTGACTAATGAAGATACAATTTTTCACTTCTCTCATATTTTCTGCTTTTTTAGAAGACAACTGGATTAATTTAAGACAACAATGTTCAGAGACATCTGTTGTCTCTTTATGAAATGTAAGTCACATATTGCCGCCAAAAGTTGATGAAAAAGTGTCATTCACCACATTCTTTATTGATTGGAAGAAATATTTTTCTATAATATATATATAAAATATAACAAATTTTCTTATATATAGAGAGAAAAAGAATTTCTACTGTTTGCATAAAAACTGCTGTTCCTTCATCAGAAGTTATGTGTGTCTATGTTAGTGAAAGCTGACATAAGTGGCCATCACATTTAGCGAGTCATTAACTCACAGATGTGTGATAACTGTCTCCTAGAGACCAAGTAGTTTCCCAGAAATCTTGTATATAAATTATTCTTTGAAGCTGAGCACATATAATATAATCCTGTTTATTTTTATATATAAAAAAGAGGAGATTTAAATAAACATTTATTGAGTCACCCTATTTATTTAAAATAAAGTAAAATAAAATAAAATAAAATAAAATAAAATAAAATAAAATAAAAAGGAAACAATTCACTCTTTCTCAGTTAATTTATCATTATGTGACACTCCCCAGTTATTTTCCCGATATTTTTGAATAACCTGAGACATAACTCTTTCAAGTAGCATAAATAGAATTGTCCAGTCAATCTGATTTTAATAAAAAAGTAGAAAAATAAAAAAATAAAAAAATTCTCAGTTTTGACAACTATTCTCATTTGCTGGATATTTACATAAAAAGCTGAATTTTAGATTAGTTTCTGCATAAAAATGATACAGTAATTTTTCAAAGCTTCAGCTACCATGGAATTGGCTGTGGTTCCAAGAAGGCATTCTAAGTGAGGTCATTTCAGGTTAGAAACTATGTCATTTTTTCAACAATATGTGAAATTATTTAATGTAAATGTACAGTGAGACCGGCTAAGTGACTTAATTTATTTCAAACCATAATAACTAAAGAGATATTTAAGAAGAATGTTTTTTGAAAACTACACTTTATACATAATGTTGTTTTCAATAGAAGAGTAAACAAAATAAACAAGGATTAGAATAGTATGGATTAGAATTCCAGAATACTTATCTATGTTCTATAATATTATCCAAATACATTTTAAAAAGATGATTTATTAAAGGAGCAAAGTCCATATTAAGAGAGCATTAAATCATGAAGCATGAATTATCATGGAATGAATTTTATCAATTCTAAAATGCAAGGAAAGTCTGATATGTTATGCATTTATATGATATGATATATATTCAATCACTACACATGACTGTGGATAGTTTTAGGGGACATGTAATCATCTAGGCACTTTGAGAACTTACAATATTAGGTAGAATTTTTTAGGTTGCCCTGTGTTGATTCAGAAATTGGGCTTAATGATCCTTGTAGATCCCTTCTAAGTCAGGATAATCTTTGATTCATTATTTGCACCTTTGGTCTAACCACACACTTAAAGTCCAATGTGCCTTTGAAGAGCTGAATGAAATGTAAAGTATTTAACTTGACTATATATAGTCAAGTTAATATATATATACACTATATACTGTGTATTTTCCATTTAGACAGACAGGTTTTTGCTTTAAAAAAGAGAATTTGTTTATCCTACTCATGAAAACTAATGGGTTCCCAAAATTAGTTTCTAGGAGCATGAAAAAAATCATATTTGTTGTCTAGAATATGAAAAGTAGGACGCGAGTACAAAATCTAAATCAGATCATAAAGAAAAAACCCAGAAGCTGTGGTCTGAAACCTTGACTTTCAAAGTTTCAGTATGGATGACAGCAGTCTTACAGTGCAGTGTTATAAAAAGAATAGAAGTTATTACAAGGAGAAGAAATATCTCATTTACTTTGGACACAGCGACATTGACCTTTCACAGGGAACTGCAGTCAGTTTGACAAACTCTGCAAAGTGATGATCTCACTAGCTTAAAGAGTGAAAGAGGGTACACAACATACTCTCAAGGAAACCATTTTTCAAAGTGAGTCTGTACAGAATAAAAAAAACCTTAGAGCTTCTAACAAAAACGGGAGAGGAATGCCAGGATGGAATCACCTCATTTAACTTTTTCCCTGGTTTTGACTGCTGAACTGACAGCACTTTACTAATCAGGCTGATATTGGAGGCCTGAGGTATGTTGCTAAGCAGTTTTTAGGGACAAAGTTTCCACTGGTTAAAGCACAATTAGCTAGGTATTTTGTAAAAATACCACTGATGTAAAAGGCAGGAACAGCAGCACTAAATTTATATGAGAACGTTTGCACATTGACTCACTACATCCACCATCAGCAAGCAACAAGCAACGTCTTGAAGCAGTCTGCTGACAATAAAGATCAAACAACCTGGGAGATGGTCCCCACCTCATACAGCTTATCCATCCTCCACCACCCCAGCGTGGAGCAGACACCTACACCCTTGGGGGCACCAGACTATGGGAGACCTCCAGGGATGCCTCTGAGCTTGCTCAGCTCCTGGCTCCTCCCTGACTCTGAAGTCTGAAACACACATGAACAAGAAAAGAGGAAGAGATAGACACTTTTTTGCAACTTTTAAGTACTTTGCATTATCAACCATTCTTAGGCACAGACAGTATTGCATTTCAGAACTCATTGACACTGATACAATTACTGTGCAGTAGTTAATATATTTAGTTCATCCTGATCTAAGCCATGATGCTCTCTCGCAAGAGGTATTTTAAAAAATGTTATCTACATATACATATTGACGATCAAACAGTCACATATACATACACATGTGCACACATCTAGGTATATGTGAATTCCATATATTATGATTTTGTCATAAATTACTTTTTATTTTTTTTTTCTCAGTATTCATTCTGAATCCAGGAAAAAGTAATGAAATACTGAAAATTGTTGTTGCTATACCTTTGAACATGCATATGCTTATCTTAGAGCAAATCCTCAACTACTTTCAAGATTTTGGTTTTATCTACTCATCTACTTAGCTCTCGCAGATCTTGCCATTCTTAATTTAAAAAGAAGGTTTGTTTGGTTTTGGGGTTGTTCCTGTTTTCTTTGTTATCAATCACTTTGCCTTGCAAACTAGTAGACAATGAGACAAAAAGAAGTACTACATCAGCACTTACAGCCAACATCTGCTTTGATATTTCAGTTCTACTCTGTACACCAACAATAACCAAAGACAAATTCCTACAAATAATTCAGTCCCTTGATAATTTAAAACTGAGTTGGCTGTAAATTCGATTATATTGCTTCTAGTTGTTTGACACACTCTTTAACATCCTTACACTAAGCACACAAAAGGTTTTACATTTCATTGCTTTTGGAAACCCATCAAAATAAGGTTTTAACTTAGAATTTTATTAAACTAATTTAACAAAAAGTAACATTTCAGGAAAAGAATTTGGAGTTGTAGTTTGATGTGATTAAAATACATATGTCTAGAAGTTTGGCTTAGTTCTAAAACTATATGCATCATCCTAAAAACAATTATGGCTTTGCTTCAAGAGCACTGAAACTTATGAAATCTGATGTTCTATGCCCCTGCAACTCCCCTTACTGCAATAGACCTGTCTTACTGAACACAGATACTGCAATATTTCCCCCATGGTGCTTTAAGTTTCCTTAGTTTTTTCTTTGACTTCATTTTATGGCCCAAAAATGCCGTTTGAACAAGTAACATTACAGTACTTTTGTTATTAGGAATCAATCACATTCTTTGTGGTCAGCTGAAAGGCACAAGGAACAATAGTTCAGCTTGAATTTTGAAATAAATATACATTTTAAAAAACAACTGTACAGATTGCAGCGAAGTAGAGGTCTTATAACTGCAAAATAAATAAATTTCTCAGAACTTCACAATTCTATACAAGATACCATACTGTGTTTTTTACAGTATGCATACAAGTTTTCAAGTTATGTTAGTTGTATAAAATAACTTTTTCTGAGCAATCAATTCTTTCACAGTTGCATCATGTGATCAATTTAAACATTTTTACTTAAAATTGCAGTTTCTTTTCCTTAAAATTACAGTTTATAGTGCCATTTTAGTGCTTATGTTTTGGGGATTTAAAGTTTGCATAGCTCTGTCAAAGTGCTATTACTGCACAGAGAAATTGTTGTGTAGGATATTTTGTACTAAAAATGTACTGGTTTGGGAATTCTCTTGTGCCATTGCATAATCTATAGACTTTTAAATTTCTAAGTAAAAATAAGAAAAACTGATGCAAAAGAATTCTTCAGGTATTTTGAAATAACATATTTCAGGAGAAAAAAAAGTTAATTTCTGGGGAATTAATATAACTGTGAGAAAAAAAAAATCAAAGGGGATTGGTTTTTTGAAATATTAACATTTTTTCTATCTACACATACCTACACGCATATATTTAAAATAATTTGCAAAACCAAGGTATTTTAGCTGGTGACTCCTATTACAAAGCAGTACCTTTGACACCTTTGTTAATAGTATTATGCAGCAAGACCCTCTCTTTTAGCAGGTCTCTTTCACTTCTGTGAAGTAAATAAATTTCAGAACAGGGGCTTAATACAATCTTGTGTTGATATCCTGAATTCACTAAAGTCACTTCCAGAATTCAATATTGAATTCTCATTTTCAACTCCATCACTCCATCATTAAAAGAAAACCAAAAAACACCAAACACCAAACACAAAACCAAAACCAAAAAAACCTTATCCTATGCAGCTGTGGAATGAGGCAATGTAGTGCTTCTACTTCCTAATCCTTGGTGCATATGTCCCACAGCACAGGAGAAGTACAGTTGGGGAAAATATCTTTATAATCTCTACTAGCTTTGTTTCCCTTTTATCATCAGCTGGATGTAGTATGGTAATTCCTGGCAGTGTGCAATGCTAATGAGATTGCCTTTTCTGCTGGTTTGCTATATTTTTGAAGTAGTTTCATTTGGGGTTTTTCATTTTGATGTTTTAGCACTGTTTCCTCACTTTTTCCCTTCACAATAATCTATTTGCCTGTAGTTTTCTGATCTGGGAGATATCCAAAGAAGGATGAAGTGTCTTTCTTTCACTTATTAAAGAGTCCATCTTTGTTCAGAATATTCCATGTTTATGTTCTTCCTGTTCTCTCCCCCATCCCAGTGGGAGCAGGGAAAATGAGTGAGTGGCTTAGTTATGGGCCCATCAGGTCGCCACAGGATCTTAGAAAAAAATAGTGACATATTGCTAAAGCTCAGAAAGTTTTAGGAATGATAATTGTACACCCTTGTAGTAAAGCTTATAATTAATTAGGTGATAGGATATGTCCAAAAAATGGTCTTCAGCCCCCAGAGCTGACTGCCTGTGTTAATTGGTTCCTATTAAAATGTTTTATTAAAATAAGATTTGGGCTTTAAAAGAGCCAAAGTGGTTTATTTTTTTGTGAAAATTTTGAAAACCTATTTTGAAATTACATCAGTTTCACAGTTCAGAACTGGTTCACTAGGTAGCTCTGTAGCTATTTAAATTCATAGATGTCCTTTAGGCCTTTTAAGTAACTTGACATTATTCATAATTTCAAGGCTTTTTTGTTTGCTTTCATTTAAATTTATTATATTCAAATTATTCAGGTAGTTAACATTTCTTGGTATGCCAACAACATTTTCTTGATGACTGCTAGCCAAAAAGGTTTGATTAATAGCATATGTCCACAAAAACTGCAGCTTTAGGTAAACTAAGTATTTCCATATCTCTAATGACATTTCTTGCTGTTAATATGTTAAATATCAGAGGTGAGGCTTATCAGAATAAATCAGCTCTCAACTAGTTCTGAAAGTCCAGCTCTAATTCTGTGATAGTAAAATGACAACTTTAAAAAAAAATAGGTTAGTGCTGAATACTTTGACAATTCCCATAACCTGTCCAAGATTCTTAATTGGTGTTTATATATTCTGCTTTGCTGCAGAGGTATAGGGCTAAAGAGGATATCAAGTCAGCCTTGCCTGTACTTTCTCTCTCCCAATTATATATGATAGCCTTTCTTTTCTGCAGTCCAGAAAGGCAGACAGATAACTGATTGAACCTGGTGCAATAAAAACAAGCCAGGTTATCCTCAGGGGTATAAACAGTAGAAAGTTACCAACTCAACTCATTTAGAGTAAGAAAGACCAGCAATAATTGCAAGAGAAGAGGCATAGAAATTTCCAGGAGGGCCAAAGTAACTGACACCTTGCCCCTTGGCCAATCTAAGCATACAGGCAGGCCCACACCAGCACAGTGACATGTAGGGCAGGCTACTGCCCTGTAAGGTCTGATTTCCACCAAGTGCAATCTTTGATGAACCCAAGACATAGCACAACTCTTAACCACATCCAAAAAGCACTTGTGCTACTGGCTTTTACTGTTGGCTCATGGACCATTGTCTGCCCATAGCCATGACATCACCTCTCATCCTGTATTTGCTACCTGTGATCAGGTGAATCACTGAGTGCATGAAGGCTGGGCATGACCCAGCCATGGGCACTCCCAGCCCAGAAACCAAACGTGTCCTGGGCTGCATCCAAAGCAGCGTGGGCAGCAGGGCAGGGAGGGGATTCTGCCCCTCTGCTCTGCTCTGTGAGACCCCACCTGCAGGGCTGCATCCAGTTCTGAGAGCCCAGTACAGGAAGAACATGGACCGCTGGAGAGATTCCACAGGAGTGCCACAAAAATGATCAGAGGGCTGGAGCACCTCTCCTGTGAGGAAAGGCTGAAAGAATTAAAATTTTTCAGCCTGGAAAAGGGAAGGTTTTGGGATACCCAAATTGCAGCCTTCCAATACCTGAAGGGAACTTTCAGAAATGATGTGGAAAGGCTATTTGCAATAAAATGCAGTGACAGGAAAAGGGTGAATTGGTGGTTTCCAATTGGTAGCAACTAGATTTAAATTAGATATTAGAAAAAAGTCTTTACTGTGACAGCAGCAAGATTTTGGAATAGGTTGCCCAGGGAAGCTGTGGATGCTCCATCCCTGGAGGTGTTCAAAGCTAGGCTGAATGGGACTCTGACCAATCTGGTCTAATTGAAAGTGTCTCTGTCCGTGGCAGGGATGTTGGAACACAGTAAACTTTCAAGGCCTCGTTCCAACCCAAACCATTCTATGATTCTGTTACTGCATGGGAATGTTATTGCTCATCTTTCTTACTGCCTCAGAAAGCTATGTGTTTTTTGTTAGAGTAACAATGAATTTTACATTGAAGATATCACTAGACATATAGTCAAAAATATAGTTATGGCAGAGAACAGGCCTAGACTTCTAGGCACCATACAACACTTTCTGGCTCAGCTGTCCAATCAAGTAGCTGTGTTATGTCTACTGAAAATAAAATACTTTCTTTTGAACCATTAGTAATTCCCTCATGGGATGAACACTTCATCCCACTGGGATGGAGTGTTCCATATTTACCTATCTCTACTTCTCCATTCCCTTAAGAGTTTGTATTATAGAGAATGTAGTGTCTCTGAGCAGTGATAAATAGTTTATGAGCCATATTGAACTCAGGGAAATGATTAGAGTTCCTCTACAACTGTTTGTGCTGATTTTTTTGTTAATATTTCATCTATGATGCTGAATTAATAAATTTAGAAAAGCCATTAGAGATTTAATAAGGCAGCACCAAATAACACCTGGATCTTTACCATCAGTATAAACTACATAGGATAGAGCATTAACAGATTTATTATTTAAAGCTGAGTTTATATTTCTTTTTCAATTGAAGTCTCATATTATTTTGTCTATCTTGGAAAGCTAGTTACAGTAGAATGAGATCCATATTTCTTGAAATAGGGTGCTTTTAGCACTTTAGCATTCAGTGGTACATAGAGGAAAATATATTTTATATTTTGCCTTCAGAAAACAATTGTAGTCTAGGAGAAAAATGTCATAGTTTGAAACTCCTGGATGGAAAATAAAATTCTGAACTCCAAGAACATGATATTCAAGCTCTTTTGCTTGAAATGTCACTGATGGCCCTCTGTATCAAATGCCAGATTGATATAAACAGCTATTGAAATAGAACTTGGAAAATTACATGTAATACTCCAAACAATTACACTAATGCACTATCTAGAGCCACTGCTATCTTACTAGAAAGAGAATATCCCAGAAATGGTGATCCAAGTTTTAATAACATTCTGGACAATTTCTGCTTTTGCTTATAATAAAATAATGGAATTATGTGCTAGGAGGAAGTAAACTATGACACACCTTGATACTGATATAAAAATAGAAGAAGCTGAAATAATGTTCAGAATGAGTAAATAGCCTATTAATTCAAGCTGCTATTTCAATAGGACCAGGTACCTAAGAAGACTATTTGTACTTTGGTCTCTACTTGGTCTTTTTTCCCCCTCCTTTTTTCTTTTCTTTTCTTTTCTTTTCTTTTCTTTTCTTTTCTTTTCTTTTCTTTTCTTTTCTTTTCTTTTCTTTTCTTTTCTTTTCTTTTCTTTTCTTTTCTTTTCTTTTCTTTTCTTTCTTTTCTTTTCTTTTCTTTTTTTTCTTTTCTTTTCTTTTCTTTTCTTTTCTTTTCTTTTCTTTTCTTTTCTTTTCTTTTCTTTTCTTTTCTTTTCTTTTCTTTTCTTTTCTTTTCTTTTCTTTTCTTTTCTTTTCTTTTCTTTTCTTTTCTTTTCTTTTCTTTTCTTTTCTTTTCTTTTCTTTTCTTTTCTTTTCTTTTCTTTTCTTTTCTTTTCTTTTCTTTTCTTTTTTCTTTTTCTCTTTTCTTCAGAAATGCAGTTTGCAAGCCCTGTAGTATATGTAATGAAAATATGCAAAGGCTGGCAAACCTGATGTGGCTCTTACACTATCTGAATCCAAAATAATGAGAAAGTTTGTAGAAGCCTGCATGTCAAATATCAACCTCTGTTAACCAATCATTCCCCCTATAACTTAATGTAACTAATATAATACATTGTCATCCACAAATAGTTACTATGAATAATGTGGAAGTGATTTTTTTCCACTTTAGTCTCATAAGTGCTCAGTAATAAAAATATCTAAACTTTAAAAATTGAATTAATTTCCTAAGTTGTGAAAGTGTCAATGGAAAGACAGTGTGTGTGCATGTGGTATTTTTTCATAACTCACTAATTTAATGTTGAGTTGTAATACTGTGACCACAGCTATAGCAATTTGTGGTCTTTCTTATTTCATAAGACATTGCCTATTAATTTCTGATTTTCTGAATACAGAAAAAACACAAACAAACAAATAAAAAAACCCAACACAAACCAGAAAAACAACTCAAGGGAAAGAAATCATCTGAAATGATGCAGTGACTAATACTCAAGCTATCAGCTGTTCACTGATTTTTTTTTAGGTTAAAAGTAATGTCCATGTCTGCAAAAAGCTTTTAGATTACATATGCTTATCTTGTTATATTTATATTAGTGCCTCAAAGTTATATTTTGCAGAAGAGAAAATGCTGTAAAACCTGACACCGTTAAATTTTACCTTATCAAGTAGTCAGTTTGAACTATCTAAATGTATTGCTTTCAACTGCATAAAAGTGCATATAAATGCATATATACACATGCATTTTTATTTCTATTGTAGATAAAACAGTTTGATTAAAATTTATAAATTTCATGTAAATATGTGTGATTAAATTAACATTGATATATTAAAATCAGAAATTACTAGCCTCATCAAAACTGATATATATCCCAAAACCAGTATGACTGTCATTTCATGGAGCCTACTAGTAAGCTCAGACTCTTGGCCTGAGACAAGTTATTGCTAGTGCTCTTTCGAGCACAATTAAATTACAGTACCAGGCAGCTCTTGTCCCTGATGATTTACTTGTTTGTAATACTGTTATTCTAGAAAATTAAGGTTTGTCCACACAATGAGCCATTAAGCTGAAAGTACCTTCTCCAATTTCTTTCAGCTTTAATTCTGCATGTATTTAAGTCCACATGGGAGTATGAATGCATATTGTATTTTCAGTGTCAATTTCAAATGCAAATGTGGCTGATAATTTTAAACATTCTTTTCACGGCTTTAGTTGTATAGAGCAATATTAGTATTGACCAGATTTTGGCAATAGCATGGTCTGTAAAGCACTGAGAATTATACAATTAAATTGTGATGATATTTTCTCATGTAAGTTTAAAATGTGTGCAGACATCCTGTTAAGACCAATACTATTTGCTATTTACTATTTACATTGCAAATTCTCAATTATTGTGCTAAAAAGCACAATCCTCCACTCACAGGATCTGTGGAACACAAATCTCCAAAACTTTTATCTCCCAGGGCAGACGTAGCAGTCTTGTCAAACACACATCGGAAGAAAATTACTAGTTTGATGCATGAATAATAGAAATCAGTCATCAGTAATCAATTCTAAAAGAAAAGAAAGTAAAGAAAAGAAACTCAATACTTCCACACAATCCAGGCAATAACAAAAGCTGGATGTAAACTATCCATGGAATGAGAGACATGCAAGAATTGAGTAATTTGGTCAGTCTCGTTTAATTGAGATGTTTCTGCTTTTAACCTTGCAGTATGGACAATTAACAACAAGAGGAAGTTGAAATAGCTTTTTCCAATTCTCTCTAAGTAGTAGTTAGAGTAATTACCCTGAATATGATTTTTTCAGTGACACATTTCATGTTGGTCAAAGATCGATACCCTATTTTTGGACCTATAAGCCACACAAACTGTGCTTTTTGATGTTGTAATCTGAACTGTTTGCTATACATGAACACTTAGTCCTCAAAGTTTGATTTTTTTAGTATTTCCATATGTGTTTTTTGTTGAAAACAAAAGAAATTGATAAATAAAGCACTATGGGAAGTATTTAAGCTCAGGCTTTCTTCTTGCCTTGATTCCGTAATTACCTAAAACAAAGCTGACCTTGGGAATTTAAATACTTCAGAAACTAAGATGACTTTGAGCTTATCATCTGGTTTACTGACAGTCAGAATGTTCTTTGTAGAGCTTTCTTCTATCGTATTTATCATGACAATTTTGTCCACCCAATATCCAAAGCAGAAATCTGTTGCCCCTCCAAAGTAGAAGGAGACTATGCAAGATACACTGGATATTTGCCTTCCTTAAATCAATGTAACTGCAATGAAAAAGAATATCAGGTTAGTGTGTAATATTGACTATGTATTCTGTTTTTTGTTTGTTTGTTTGTCGTTTTTACATGGGAAATATGTGTCCTTTTAATTTTAAATAATAATAGAGCAAGGTTATCTGCTCTTTGGTATAACTCTCTCATTCTCGTCTTTTCTACACACCAGCTTTTCATTTTCCCTGACAAAAAAAACCCCAAAAAACAAACAAAAAACCCCAATAACAAAACAAAACAAACAAAAACAAAACAAAACAACAAAACAAAACAAACAAAAAAACCCCCCAGCTTTATTTCTGTATTTTAAGAAATACAATTTAATATCAAATCATGATATATCTGGAAACTAGAAACACACTTTAGCCAACCCACCTTAAAGTGTAAAATGCAAAAATTTTTTTATTGGTTTTCTTTACTCCTAGGAGAACATTTAGTGCATGATAAATACTGCAGAATGTCACAATTTTGGGGGAAAATGACACTAGCAGAGTTGGTAAAACAAACTAAAAACCAAATATACCTACGAAAGATTTCTATTCTTTCATTACTGTCATATTAAAAAATGTAGTTCAAAATTGCACTATAGTTATACTCATATAAGCAATACTGACTTCTAATATGTATTCAAAGAAGGTTTCTCTGCCTCCAAAGTGTCACTTCTATGTCATCTGGCCTCCTTAGCAGCTGATCCAAAAAGCAAAGTTCATTTCAATTATTTCAGCGTGCATCAGCACCCTGCCAGTAAACAAGCAGTTTGAAGCATTCACTGTCACAAGCAAGACCCAGGCTTGAGGATAAAGACTGGATGAATGGTCAGCAGGCTGGGGAAGACAAAAGCCTGTAGCCTTCATCCAAATTGACACGGCTTATGGCTCCAGTACATAAAGTACTTGTCCCCTGCATTAGACTGCAACTCTTGCTTAGAACACATTGCCATCACAAAATAATCAGAAAATAATCATGAGAAAGTGTTCTCTTACCTCTGTCCCCATCAATTTCGAGATAAAATCTCACCTTCATGCTACTAGATCATTTTATGTGTTTTGCAATTTCTAGCTGTTAGAGTATCATAAAATTTATGTTCAGATGCCATAAACCATTGTTCTAAGAGAAGGATTTTCTGCTGTTCAAACTCAAAACAGACTATGTCCATCCAAATGATTCAAATCAGTCTTGAATTGTTCATGCAGAACTACAATCTAGTTGAGTGACGACTGAACTATGTTTGACTTTGATTACTCTCTCATTCCCCACCCTGGGTCTTTCTTGGCGTGGTCACTTTTTGCATCTGCCTTTTTATCACACAATTCTCACTCATCTTCCCTCGTTGGTCAGCCAAACCTTGTTGCTCCTTAATACTTGCAAACTAATCTCTGAAATGGGGAAAACTTTTCTCTTGAAGCACAAAGTTTCTCTTGAAGTGCTCTTGCTTTTTGCTGTGATCCCTTCTCTCAGCTTTCTGAATTTTCTATCTTATGCTCTGGGCAGCCAATGTTGCTACCAGCCTATTATCCCATAAATTCTGTTCAAGACTAGAACTGTGCAAACGTCTAAATGAAAGTACATGAGACAACATGCTTTCCCTGCCTCCTTTAGCTGAAAAAGCATGTTTATAAAACAATTAAAAATACTTAAAGGAGGATTGTATTCTTTGATTCTGACATCTCTTCTTGTGCTAAAGAAAACTAATTCACGAGTAGTGCTTCAGGGGTAAAGAAAGGTGAATGAGATTCCAAGTTGTTTCAGTGAATAAATACCATGGATAAATGTGAGCAGTTATTTATTTTCATGGATTAGGTAGCATGACAGCATACAAAATGTGATGTATTTGGGCTATTGCTTTCTACAGGAAAAAGGTATCATATTTACTAGTGGCTCTGCTGAATACATAAGCATTTACAAAATCAAGTGTGATGCTTTGCTGCTTTAAAAATTTAAAGCATATTAAAATAATGTTCTCTATATTTCCTTCCATTGATTTTTTAAGATCCCCAAGCAGCTTATTTGCTTTCTTAACCAATGGCTGCCCAAAGTGCACGTGAACAATTAAAAAAGCCTATAAGGATTCTGGATAGCTTAAAATGATAAAGCATGCTATTAAAACATTTTAATGACATACATCTGAATCTTATTTGAGAACTTAATCTGTGCTTTACCTTGACTTGCAAATATTGCTGGAAATAAAAACTCAAGACACAGTCAACCATTAAAAATTCCACGACCATGAAGGGTTGGAATGTCTTCCCAAAGATGATAATTCTTGGCAAGAAATGGTTGAAAACTTAGTCTCCTCAACAGAAAGTAAGCAATTAAACTAACCTCCTCCACTATCTCTGTGATAGATAGTGTCAGTATTCAACTTTCTGTGTATCATATCTCTCCTCTCATCATCCAGAACCTTTACTTCCTGCAATACTTTATGGCAGGACTATGTTCAGTTAAGTCCGTGGGGTTTTAGAGACAATCCTCTTCTGTAACCACCCCACACTAACTCTTCTTCCCTCTCTATTTGTCTGAATTGATAATAGAATTCAATTTTAAATAGGACCAGTATTCTCTTTTTAAGTTAGTAAAGCACAGATATAAAATTACTGTGGAATTTCTGTGAGATTAGTAGGAACAACTCTATGACTTACACTTTTTCTAACTAGAACATATTCGCAGTATTAATTTACACAAACCCTTGGGATGTAAATTAAGGAGAGCATGGGATGTACAATACACTTGTGGCCAAAGTCACTAAACCCTGCCTATAATATGTGATTGCTCAGTCACATTGGGATGGGCCAAAATTATTAGAATAAAAGTAGTGCTTCAGAGAAGAAAAGACTGAAAGGGAAAAACATCCCTGCCTGTTCAGGATCAGTCAATGTACCTCGTCTCTTCTTCTTCATGAAGGAATGCCTTTAGGTGAGTTTTGCACTTCCAGCTACATAGAAGCACACCCAGGAATATTCATTTAAACATACACAGTGTTATTAGGATCTCTCTTGCTCTACTTTCTGTCACAACACATATTAACACTCTGTAGTTAGTGCATTTATCATTAGTAATCCTGAACCTGCTTTCCTGTGGCTTCAAGTATTCATGAGTATGGATTGTGCAAAGTCCTTATTGAATGTGACCAGACCTATAGGGCTGGATTGGTAAATTGCATTATTTGTGCATCTGTTCTCATGCAAGTTCCTTTGAACTCCATCATACTTCTAGGGTTAAATTGGCTATAATCAGATATTAAGCTCAGCCACAGCCAGCCCCTCTGATCTCTCAGGATCAACTGGACTGCAAGAGTGTTTATTTTCTTCTAAATTCACATGCCCTTAATGCAACAATGAAGAGAGTCAAGCAGTGAAACAGGCTCCTGGGAGAGGATATGCAGTTTCAATCCCCAGAGATTTTCAAAATTCAGCTAAATGAAGCCCAGAGCTCTTTGTCTGACCTCAGTTAAGTCTGTTATGAGCAGGAGGTTGGATTTGAGACCTCCTGAGGTCTTCACAGCTGGATTGTTCTATGGTTCTGATTCTGTGATGTTTCCTTATTTTAATGCCTGAAATCAACTAGAATACAACACAACTGAAATTAGTGATTGATTATTATCTCTGATGAGTATGCACAAAGCTTTTTACAGGTAGTAGAAGAAAACAAATTATTTTAATCTTATTATTTGCTTTCTTGGCAGAAGCAGTTAATTTTTTAATACTTTTAATTTTTTAATACGTTTTAGTAGACTTGATCAGAATTATTTGTGAAAAGTGATGCAGAGTTCTTAGTGCTAGAGAGATTTAAGTGTTTTACAAAAATGTATTATTTTCAGTGCTTGAGCTTTTCTCTATATGATTTGAACTCGGCAGTGCAAAATGCAGATTAGATTAAAGGTTATGATCTAAAGAATGACTGCAAAATTAGTCAAGCATAGACTATCTCAGAAGAAAATGTTGAATGGCAAGAAAAAAAGAAAGAGGAAAAAACTGTTTTCTCTCAGAAAAAGAGCTTATTTAATTTTGACCAATTGTAGACTTTTATAGAGGGATAAAAAAAGATACTTAAAACAGTCAATAGATTGCTGTTGCTTTCTTGGGGTTTTTCGGGGGTGCTATTTATTTATTTATTTATTTATTTATTTATTTATTTTATTTCAAGAGAGAACTCAAATTCATTTCCCGTTTTTTTGCAATGCCATTGAATTGGGTCCATCATCATTAATATCATCAACTGCAAAATATCAGTGGGCATAGACACTGAAACCAATTCTAATATTGCTAACTGGAGCAAAGAAAATGTCAGCCTTTTGCTATCTATAGGAACTTGGTAAACATATACCACAAGATGGAAGCTCCCTGTATTTCTCTAATTTCCAACACTGAAAACACACAGAATGTAGATTTCACTGTGTATGATTGGTAAAAAAAACCCAACATTTCAAATTAGTAGATATTTCCCACTCTATTTAGCAGATTCCTTAAAATAGAAATAAACAAAAAAATGAAAAAACTTATTGTGTTGTAAATAGTGTAAGATATCTAAGCAGAAGTGTAGCAAAAGAAAGTAAAGCCATTTGGGTCAATGTCTTAATTTGCATTTATCATTGGCAAGACTGAGATTATCTCCTTCCCATCTCAAGTCTAGATTAAAGCTCTGTCAAAGACCCTCTTTGCCCTTTGAGAAACGTGAATCCAATTGAATGTCAGCAGGCCTGGTACCATCCCATTAATGAAAAACCCCAAAACTCTGGTGGTGACACCAGCCATGGGGTCATTAATAGATGAGTTAATCTGCTTCTTCATATGTCATTGCACGCAACTGGAAAGATAGAGGAAAAATATTTCTTGTTCTCCAGATTCCCTTACCAGCCATCCCAAGGCAATAAAATGTCTTTTGACTGCCCTTGGACTACACATTGTACCTTCATCACCTCCCATGTAGAAGAGCTATAGTGGAAAACCATATAGTGGAAAATCATATAGTGGAAAATCAAGTGTGAAGGCCAAACCATACTAGGAAGTTTCCTAGTGATATCCTAAACCTGGGCCACAGGGAGGCATTAACCTTAGTAATTTTTTTCTACAGGAGTCAATTTGCATTTGGTAATTTATCAGCAGGATTAATCCAAGTGAAGAGGTAGACAAGTATGTCTGTATGAATATCCATGCATCCACACATAGCTTGAAGTTTTTTCTTGCCTAAGTACTGCAGAAATATCACCATCACTTTGTATTTATCTCACATTTTATTATTATTATTATTATTATTATTATTATTATTGCAACCTACATATTAATATATGCATTTCATCTGTTCCATCATCTTTCACCTTCAATAACTATCTAAAACTAACAAAATTAACAGCTTAGCAACCATAACATCTCCCTATACTCAGTAAAGAATTTTGCTTGCATTATTCTGTTTTCCACAGTTTGTATTCATGGATTACTTTCTCAGATTCTCTCAGGCTTTTTGATCATATCTATTCATTTATTTTCTATGTATACATAGAGTATGTTTAAGATTTGGTCTTTTTTCTCTATTTAGGGATGAGTGACCAATACAATATTTGGAAAATGAAAAGGACAACAGTGACTTCAATCTAATACAGGATGATGAATGATCACACACTACTGTCTATTCTGTAGAAAGATGTACAAGACAGTTTAGTAGCTACCTTATAATGGAAGGAGAAAATAGAGCCTCTTAGCTGTAGGTAACATAAAACTCCAATAATTTACAGGTTCAAATGCATGTTAAATTTAAAATTATGGTATTTTACTATTATCTGACACTTTTGTCTGCAAATGAAGTGAGTGTGAATGTAATAAAGAATGCAAATTAAATACATTTTACAGAAATTTTTTTTTGCTTGTTTGAATGGCTACTATGTATTGACTATGAAACAAACTACAGCTACCAGCTAAAAACTACAAAAATGACATCCACAATAAGAAGCAAAAAGTCTACAGTGAATAGAAGCTCGATATATGGAAAATAGTTTACTGATGTGGAAGGAAAAATGACAGAGAGAGACAGGATATGGATATAAGTGCCCATATTTGGTTGAGTAGTATTTGAATGAATGAACTCCCATATTGTATCTGAGAAAACAAATGAAGCCTGTAATCAAAAAAAGAGAGAATATAAAGAAATAAGACTTTTAGCCTTATCACTAAGTAGAATCAATTTTGGTGTTGCTGAGGAGTAATTCTTATTAATGCAGAATTTGAATTTGCTTTCTCTTTTTCTATCTTTTACTGTTAAATACTAAATCTTGCACATGCAGCATCAACAATGTTACTAAAAATAGTTTTGAGAAGAAAAATTCCACTGTCAAATTCCTTTTATTTACACATCACAACATAGCTTACAATGTTGTCAGTTAATTTTACTGCATAACTTCAGAACAGGACTTAGCTTGTAGGTGAAAATCCTTAAAAATAGATGCCCGCATAGGGGCCCAAATAAATATTAGCTTCAAAAGTGCCAAGAAATTCCCACACCATGTATTCCACAAACTTTATTAGGAGCAATAGTGAATTTTACATTCCCTAATAAGTATTTCTATGTTAAGTAGATTTTATTTCTAAAAAGATATAGCTACCACCTCATTAAACCCGGAAACAAGGTTTATAGAGGTTTTTTTATGCATTATAAAACTCGAGATTTTATTATGTGCCAGATATTATCTGTTATAAAAATCTAGTCCTCTGAGATCTGAAAGGATTTTGGCACCTTTAGTACCAGAGTAATAAATCAGAAGATGCATTTTCCAAAAGAATGAAACTTGAAGAATCAAAAGACATCTGTATTAGAGTGCCTTTACACAATTCTAGAAGAATGAGAGACAAGCAAAGAAAACTGAAAAAAATAGATTGCTAAATGATGGTGGTTGTGATCTTGTAGGGATAATTGAAATCTGGTGAGAAGATTCTTATAACTGGGATGTCAATACAGATTAGAAGAATTTATATAAGAGAAGGGTGGAAAGGTATCATTATAAAACTTATAAAAACTATTTATAATCTCAACAAACTACAGGTTTGTACTGATTATTGCCAGGGTAAATATGATGAACTTGGATACAAAGACTGGAAGGAAAAAGAAATTACAGTGTATGATTGATTAGATGATAAGGTTGAGAAGAAAAAGAAATCAAGGTCAGTTCAAACTAACTTTTTGTGTGCTCAGAAATGCATATTTTTGATACTTAAATACATATTTGTTGGGTAACATAGAAACTCATGAAAGGTAAAGGAAACTATAATACTGCATTTGCATTAAATGAAAATAAGACAAATCTTATATCTACTTATATCTACTTTTAGAAGGAAATCAAACTTAGAATGTGCCTAATCATTCCCTTATCTGAAACTTCCTAATGAAAATTAGAATTAATGGTAGCATTAATAATTCAGATTTTAATTAAGGTATATAAAACAGAAATTCTGTTAGGAAATAATATTCAAATCCACTGGACTGGAATATGATACAATTAAAATGTAAGAAACAGTACATGGTTTCAGTGAAGAATATAAGGAACAGAGGTTGTTTAATGGGATTTCAAAAATGAGTTCTACACAGTTAACTTCATTATCACATTTCCAGCTTTGCAAATGCATTCTGAGCATGTTGATACAAAATGAAAAGCAGACCCCCAAAGAATGGAAAAGACCTCAAAAACTTTGAAGAAAGGAAGTTTTTGTAAATCTTGAACATTTTACAGGTAGTTTGTATTCCTAAAATGCAATTGTTCTCATCTTCAAAATGAAGCGCCTTGGATAATGCAGAAAATGAGAAAATTTGCAATTCCTCTCTGCTTAAATTTCTTTTCATGACCGAGCTAAAATGAATAACGATAACTACAAAGAAAACAAACAAAAATTTGTTCATTTGCCCTTTTTTCTAGGAATGCTTTTTTCTTTTTTTTTTGTCAAGTGAGTTGTCTTTTTCAATCTTTGTGGAAGACAATTGGCTTTTGGTAATTTTAAAGTTTTTCCAGCAGGAAGGTGATATATCACTTAACCCTCAGTAAAAAACCCTGTACTTTGATGTATGACTAAATATTTTTCCCCATGATCATCCAGCAGCAAAAAAAATGAATTTAATGCTTACTATTTACTCTGTCTTTATGCAAGCTCACGTCTGCTGTCCTATTCTGAGCAATTGTCATTATGGATTATATGGTCAGAAACACTGCAACTTAGCTGACATAATTTAGAAAACATGGAGAAAATTGTGCCATACAAATAGCTTTTGATTTAAGCTGAAAAGCAATAAGAATTTTTTGAGGTGTTTTAGTAGACATACCAAACAGTGATATTATAAATAAAAAGGTTTAAATGCAAAGCTATTATAAAGTAAAAAACTCAGGTATGCTGATAGTGTCTGGAAATCATTACAGGCAAATAAATATGATTTTTTTTTAAATAGAAAGTTTTTAAATTATTTGTTTCAAAACAAAGCAGAGTATTATTTTTTTTATAACTTTGCTCATACATACAATTTCACAATTTAAACAGCCTTTGTTCTGAAAACTATTTCAGAACTCTGATGAATATTATTACACTATGAGGTTTGAAAATAAAACTCAACTAAGTATGTTTATTAAGCAAGAAATTAAAAATAATAAGAGCAGGCTAAAGAAAGTCAGCTGTATTTAGCTGATAATAATGTTTTTCTAAGAAAAACATTTAAAAAAACTCAGAAACAACTTTGGGTTTTCCTCACCTTTTGAGAAAAATCACTGAGACACTACTGACAGAAATGGCAGTGAAAGATTATGGTAGCATTTAGCAGCCAATATATCTGAAAGCACTTAAACATCTCACTTAATCTTTAAATAAAAACTTAAAAAGCACTTGCCATGGTTGAGTTTGACAAGTTAAAATTTTGTCCTACTGGTTATTTTTGAGTAGTCCCTCCTCTTTTTGAAAATGTGTGAATCTCTTATCCATTTTTACTCAGTTAATATTCTGTGGATTTTTGATATGTTTATTAGCTGACTACTATCTCCTATCCTATCTACAAACCAGTCATAAATTAAATACAAAATTTAATAAATTAATTTTCTATATGCTAGTTGACTAGATGATGTAAGTGTGCTTTTACTTGCACACAATTTGTCTTTTTTTCCTATTTTTTATCAAATATTATGAATATACACTTCAAGATAGGAAAGATAATTAATTTAAGGACTACTATATATGAAGAATTTTATTTTGTAATAGTGAATATGAAAATTATTTCTTTTCTCTATAAAGACAAGTGACTTTTGAACTGAACTCAGAATCAAAAGAGGAAGCTTGGAAAAATTTACTGTACCTATTTCAAGTCAGTTTGCCTCCTGATAACTGAAGAAACACGGATCCTCAGATGATCCAGAGAAATACGAATAAATAAACATTTGCAAATGTGAATTTTAATGGTACCACAAAAAAAATTAATAAGTCAGGTAAATATGGGATGTGGTTGATTATGTCCTATAGTTAAATCTCGTCTCCTATCCCAGCAAGACTCTTTTTCCATTATCAGGCTTTCTAAATTTTCTCAATTGTTTGACAGCCACTGGAAGATGTGATCTATGCATAGATATGGAAAATTACTGAAATCGATATATCCTGGTTGATTTCCACAGGTTTGAATTTGAAAAACACTACTTTCTCTTGAATGTTTTTTATTTAGTCGGTCTTCTATTCAAGTTGCTGCTAAATAAAAAAAATCAGATTTATTTTCCTCAGTTTATGAAAACAAACCTTTTATTGTGCTGAATATCTGAATGTAGTTGAGCTTGACCATAGCATATCATTAAGTCTTTTCTAATTTCTGAGAAGTTTGATTGAGTTTAATTATTAATTGAAAATGTTCATCACTAGTAGATGCTAAAAAAACCCACAGCAACTTTAGAAAAGCTGCTATTCTATTGATCTTCTTGCCTCTGGATTATTTGAGTGACAAGTAAAACTCTCCTACTCACTGAATGATAGAACCATTTCTACAGACAAAATATTTTCTAAAGTATATTCCAATAAAAGGAAAATGTCAAACATTATTTTTCATCCACTCTATGAATTATTAAATGCTTTCTTCCTCCCTGCAAACAGATGGCAGGCAGCCATTCTGCATGGCAGTAGTCTTTAAAATGGCAGGTGAAAAGGGCTCTAGTAGAGATAAATAATGCTTCATGAAAGTTTCTACTGGAAATTTTTGGCAGAAATATTAACAGGTAACTGCTGAGTGATTAGATAAGTAAGAAAAATTAAACCAATTTGTCAGAATATTTGGGGGGAGCATGGAAAGTGGAATACTTTATGGGCTGTGGTAGCTAAAGGAAAAGATTAGAAGCATGGAACTGAGCCCTTATGGTCTGTAATTTTCAGATTACCTGATACTTTTAGCCTATCGTTGTATCTACTTTAGGAAAAGCCTATAGTGCCAAGCAATTTGGCTCAATACAAACAGCCCGGAAGATTGAAATGATTGCTTCTAAGCTACTTATATCTACACAATTTTTACTTTAGTGGTTTTTTTGTCACACTAGGTGTAGTCTAATTTGTAGGACTGAACATCCCTCAAACACTTGGCCAAAGATGTCGAAAAATGCAGTCATTGATTAGAAGGTCACTTTTCTCCATTAAGGTGAGCAGCACATTTTAGAGGAGAGTTTGCAGTTCCATTTCCTCTGAAAGGAATTAATTTATATGCATCAAAACCTTTCCTTGAATGGAACATAATTAGTGGGAACAATCTGTGGATTGAATACAAAATTGGGCCAAAATATTTAGACATATCCCTGATCATCTTCTAAAATCAACGATATAGTGAAACAATTTAATTCTCCTTGGAAGACCCCATTTCATCCAACTCTCTCCGTGAGGATTACATAGAGATATTGTACTCTTCCTCTCTTACCATTTCTGGCTCCTCCCCTCTATCAAATTTCCTTCACTATAGAATTTCACCTGTAGAGGATAGTGATTAAATAACCACCTACAACATTCTGTCATGTTTTATGATATCATTAGGATTCCCCATCAGAATTGATCAATTACTTAAAATTGCTAGCCATTTTTGAAGGTGATACTTCTGAAAATAAATCAGATTATTATTTACACGGCTGCTACATGATAGAGAATTATGTTCCATTTTCTAAGCTTTAACACATACAATACCGTGCCTTTGCATGTATTATATGAAATATTTTAGTTCATATTTTTCTCTTAAAGAACACACTGTAATAATTCAACAAATCTGAGCTATAAATTATTCCTGAAATTGGTGAGATTTAAAAACCTGAAGTTTTTTGTGCTGCTGATTAATAAAGATGCATTAGTGAACAAAAATATATTAAGTGGCATAAAGATAGAGTTCAATTACTTCATTTACAGGCTATATGATGGTACTTGAGTCTCATACCATGTAAGTGTGTTGATGCACACTGAGATAAGCAGTTTGGAGTAATCACACTGATCTTTTTTAAAGTGCTCCAAGTTTTCCATAAAACAGTTCAAAAAAACGCTGCTGTATGATAGCTAATTGGAGAAAATAAACTGTGCAGCAGATAGGAAAAAAAGGAATAAGAACAAGAAGGCTCTGGAGTCAGATTAAGATAAGCAGATCACTTACCAATTGCTGCAGTGAGCAAAACAGGCAACATGCAGAAACTAACACTATTTATTGCAAATTAAAATATTTAGTTACAACTTCCCCACCACAAGAGTGTCAGGGACTTGCTCTATGCTTCCTTCAATCTATTCAAGTCGACTTGTGTGATTTGAATAGTGGAGGGGAAAAAGCAAAATTCAAAAAAAAACCCCTAAAAGTCACAAGAAAAAGGAAAACGTATTTACACCTCTTATCCCCTTTTGTACCTAAAGAATAGATTTGATGAATAATACAAAAGGCTCACATTGACTCCAAGCACCTGTCCTCTGTACCCTGTGGTCATCATGGTCTGCACTCAGTGTGGGCTCACCCATGAGTTGCCATGCCTTTGGAAGGTAAGCCTATCCTGTCATGCAGCCACCTCCTGCTCCATCTTGGTGTTCCCTTTGCTGTTTTTTACAAAGGCCCCACCAAATCCTCTGGGGTTGGGTCTCTTGCAGACCCTGCTGGAATTGGCAATATCTTGGAAAGGAAAAACCCTGATCTCTTCCCCAGCATTTTACTCCTGCTGCAGCCAGATGTAGAGGCATTTCCTTATGAATTCAGTACACTTTTCTACCTGATAACCTTTGACTATGAAATGACTACCTTGATAGAGGAGGGACCAACACTGATTATTATCCACCTTGAATTAAGAAAGGCTTTTGACATGGTCTTCATGGAGAAGCTAAGGAAATAGTGACTAAACAAGCAGAACCTCATTGAAAACTAGCTGAACAGCTGTGCTCAGAGAGTGGTGATCAGTAAGAAGAAGTCTAGTTGGAGACCACAAATCAAGTGGTGAACCCAAGGGGTAAATCCTGTTTTAAATCTTCATTAGGGAGTTGGATGATGGGGAAAAGTGAACCCTCAACTAGTTTGCTAATGACACAAAACTGGGGATGAGTGACTCATACAAAAGAGGGTCTTGTGACTGTCCAGAAGAATTTCACCAGGCTGAAGAAATGAGCTCATTACAATCTTACGATGTTAAACATGGGAAACTGCAAAGTCCTACATTCAGGAAGCATCAGTCCCATGCACTGTATAAGATGGAGAACAGCTAGCTGGAAAAAGTGAATTTGTACTTTGAAGTCCTAATGGACAGTAGGCTGAACAAGACCAGTGTTGTGCCCTTGACAAAAAGACAGATGGTATTCTGGGATGCTTAGACAAAATACTGGCATTAGTCAAGGGAGATGATCCTTCCACTCTACTCAGCTCTGTAAGGTTACAGTGGACTGCTGTGTCCAGTTCAGGGCCCCTCAATACAAGAGAGGCATGGACATACTGCAGAGTCCAACAAAGGACACAAAGATGATCAAGAGACAAGAGCATCTCTCCTGTGAAGAAAGGCTGAGAGCTTTAGTACTGTTCAGCCAGGAGAAGAGAAGGCTTGTGAGGAGATCTTGTCAATGTATATAAATGCATGAAGGGAGGATGAAGTCAGCAGCTTTTGAGTAGTTCCCACTAATAGAACAAAAGGCAATGGGCACAAACTGAAACACTCAAGTTTCCTATGGAATATCAGGAAACTTTTCTTCTGCTGTAATAATGTCTGAGCCCTGGCACAGACAGCCCAGAGAGGTTGTGAAGTCTCCATGCTTGGAGATATTCCAAGAAAATTTGAACATGGTCCTGGGTACTGGGCTCTAAGTTCTTGAGCAGGCAGTGGGACCAGATGACCTCCAGTGGTCCTTTGTAATAGCAATCATTTTGTGAGTCTCGAAATCTATTTTCAAGTGTGCTTTGAAGATGGAAAATTAGGCCAAGATTTATACCCAGGTTCATAGGTTAAAATTGCTTTCTGATGGCTGACATCTTATAGGACAGAACTATTTATTTCATATTTGGCATAGGAGGGGATTACGTTAGGAATTTATTAAAACATAGCTTGAAGTGACACAAATGAAAATTGGCATGTGAGGAAGGTGATTTTTTTTTGAGTCCTATATAGAAAGCTAAACAGTCACTTGCTGACCTTTAGATTTTCACAATCATGTGACAGATAGAAAAGTTAAAAGCTTTACCAATGGGAGCAAGAATTCAGGATTATCTGACTGTTTCCATTTCATTCATTTGTTGACATTTTCCCTGCTCATGTCAGCATCTCCAGATTATATTTGAGAAAGAGGCCTTTTTTAATATAATGGCATATAACCGAGACAGAGCTAGAAAATGTTTTGGGCGTTTTTTTATGGGGTTCATGATCCCTGGCCACAGCAAATGACCTTGGAATCTGAAAACATCACCCAGCCATGCAAGCAATATTGGATTTGTGTCACAAGCATAAAATATTTAAAGAAAAATAATAGAATATCACAGGCAATTCCAGTGTAGTGTGCATGGACAGTTTGGCAGCTCCTAAATTTACAGCACCAAGGTTCTGTCAGTGTGGGCATAAACTAATCAAGTTGTTCTACTGCAGGTGTCATAATGACTTTACAGGGTGTTTAAAAAGGAATATGCAACAAGGACACATTTTCCCCGAGGAAAGCCATAAATAAGAAGAAAACAGTTTTTTTGAAGAAAGAGTAAAATTTATTTACCTTGTCAAAACACATTTACTTCTCTATATTTCATTTTTTGCTTTGTGCTATATAGTCACTGTTTGTTGAATGATTTGGATGTTTTTTCCCTTGAATATCATTGCCTAATAGGCCATTAGATGTATTTATTACTCTTCAGAAGCCAAGTTGCTTCTGAAAGTCTGCATAATGTGAATTCATTTTGAATTCTGTGTATGCCAGCTTCTAGTGTTATCAGTCAGTTTCAAAATGATACGGGGGGTTTTTTGTGCTGTTTAAATTATTTAGTCATTAAACTGGGGTTTTCACAATCATGTGTTCACAAAACTAACTAAGCAATAAAAAAGGTGTGGTCATGGTATAAATGATAAGTTTAAATAGTGAAATGAGGACAGTGCAAACCTAAGGTGGATAAAGAGCTTAGGCCACAAGTGTTGAACCTAATTTCTGATGGGCCAAGTGCATAGTGGATGAATAACCCAAAATAAACAAGTTCTGAAGTACCCATCTACCCCATTCCTGGACGTGTTCAAAGTCAGGTTGGATTGGTTCTGAGGAACCTGTCTACAGAAAGGTGTCTCTGTCTAGAGAAGGGAGATTGGAACTAGGTGGTCTTTAAGGTCCCTTCCAATTCAGCCATTTTAAGATTACATGATGATTCTATGATTATGTTTGCAGGCAGGTAACACTGAGAGTAAAAATACTGAAGTCATAACTTCCTGCACTGGAGAAGACAAAGAAAGAAGCTATTTGACAGTAATATATTTTCCTTTCACTGAGGTTCCACACTATCAGAATAATGAAGAGAAAAAGGAAGGCCCTTTCAAATTTAGTTCAAATAGCCTAGAACATTATTTATTCACTTCCAAATGTTTTAAATATTTTTAAAATCTCTTGTGCATTTTTACTCGCATCTAAATCTTCATCTTTTCCTCTAATAACATTTTTTTCAGTCATATTACTCAGTCTATCTCAGTGTGCACTTCAGCCTTTCTGCCAGAAATTTATCTCTTTCAGAATCCACTCAATAAGGCATCTTGGTGGCTAATTTGACTCATCCAATCCTTATATATAATGTCCCTTTCTTAGATTAAAGCTTTTGAGACTTACTGGACTTAGTTTCTATCCAGATCTGTGAAAGCAAATGTTGCTATTGTCCTTGGAGAAAAATGAGAGACATCAACAAGCAAATAGATCCCAGTGGTTCTTTCTTTTTTGCTTTTTTAATTTGTCCTTCATCCTCACTACTTACCTGGGGTTAACTCAGGTTAAAATTAAATATATAAATCAACTATGAAATCATTATGGAAATCAATGCATGAGTTCCAGGTTATTCACTGGGGTACTACTAACGTACTACTGTTCCTAAAGATATTTATAGCTTAGTTCTTGTTCTAAATACAGTTATTATCCATGTGATTTTTGACCAGCCTGTCTGAGTTTACTGCAGTTTCTGAATTAAGGTAACACAAATGTCTAAACAAATCTTGTCTGGGATAGCTGTCATATCATATGTCCAGAGTGGCTATTTTTTTTTTCTTTCCTTCTTTTTTCTTTTCTTTTTTTTTTTAAACAATCACTTTTTTTTTTTTCAAATTAAATAGTTTAGACTTAAACCATATGCAGTTTTTTTTATGGTTGATGATAAAAGCCAGGTGTACCTCTTCCCTGATAAATATCTCAGGAAAACATGTTCTTTGATTTAACACTCCCTTTTGCACATCAGGAAGTTTGTAGTTTTGTTCTCAGTGGGAGGAGGGGAAACAACTGTAGCCCCACATGAGAACTGCTTGACTGGTGAAGATGAAAGTTTGACTAGGGTTTGGCTATGAGAATCTTAGTTAGGAATAAGTTTTTCCACTTATTGAAAGACTGCTGCAATCTGATTTTTTAGCTCTTACTGGAGCTAAAACAACTTGAAAACTACATGTGCATTCTGCTATGAAGCTTTTGTATTGCCAGCTAGTCCTTAAGAGCACTTTCAAAATTCCAGCCACAGAGGACTGGCAAATAAAAATAGAATTTCATCTGGTTTCTACCTTATAACTGGGCTTGTCTACTAAAAAGATGTTTGCTTATGCAGTGACAGGTTTAGAAATGTTCATAAACAGAGGCTTACAAGCATTCTCGCATCATATGAAGTTCTTAGATTCTAGATCATGACTTTTTAAAACACAGATCCAATATCTACCCTCTATTTAATTTCTGCTTTGTCTTCTGATCCAGGCCTTTTGGGTAGCCTATATTCCCCTCTTCTTTGTGATGTGTACAAAGACACAAACGTATCTGGATATTTCCAAGCAGTTTGAATTTAAGAATTTTTAGTCTCAAAGTCTCAATTACAATTTCTCATAAGAACTGTTATTAAAAAAAAAGCCCACTATACCACATAACCACTAGTTAGACTTCTGTAGAGAATATAAAAATCTAATGTATTGTTCTCTTCATTTCTTCACTTTTTCTTTCTTTCTTTCTTTTTTTTTTTTTTTTTTGTTTTTTTGTTTTTTTGTTTTTTGTTTTATGCAAAGAGAAAAATAAATATATACTTGAGTTTTGGCTGGATTCAGTTTTTCCTTATTTTCCTTTTTTTTTTTTTTTTTTTTTTTACTTACAAAGTAAGGGTAAGTCCCATTTTTATGAATGGAGTTGAAGAAGTGTGGGTACTGACAGTTCTCTTAGTATGTTTCAGACTATTCTCTTGCATAGCATTAAATAAAGGTAAAGTTAGGAGCAAACGAGCAAAAATTAGCCTGCACAGTGTCACAGAGGTCCAACTGAGTATGCACCAGGCCATTTGTTTTAATAATTACTCACACCTCATCTACAAATGTGAAGGCTCTTGATGATTCAGCAGCCTTTTATAAAAGCCCTGTCTACTGGGTCACTCCAAAGGGAACCTTACAATCAATGGAAAAGGAAAATGTTGAAGGACTGGATTATTTGATTGTTGAACACAACCAAATCACTTTTTGTTGCACATTTAGACCCTTGCTACAGAAGAAGTATATTGTATGCAGTAGAAAAGAAGTGAGACTCACCATGAGACCAGATCATGCTCTCTCCGTGTTGGGACATACATAGAAACTAATTTCTTGTAATCTTTTATCTCCTGTTACAGACAAGAATCCAAATTCTCTGGACTTTTATCAAGAAAATATACTAATTGTATACTAAGAGTTTCTCATCTCCATGTCAAAAAACCCAAGACTGAAAGCTGATGAGACTGTCAATTTCTTCTCAGATACGTAATGTAATTTGTTTAAATGGTTAAAGTCATAACGTCTGAAAGAAGTAATGGGAAGATGATTTCCTCTATCAATATTAGTATGAAACATCAGACATGACAGTGATGAAAGTTCTCAACATTCTTCACTTGTCTCTTTAGAAAAGGGGGACAAATCTGTAAAGAAGGCAGTTGAGTTGAATGTCAAATGAATAAGTGCACTATAAATTCATTAATTTGTCCTTTAGTTTGTATGTTTGATACTGAGTTTAAAAAATGAAAACGATTTTATTGATTATTTTTACAGAACTTTTAAAAATTTAAAGATTCATGATAATGAAATATCTGGTTACTGGTTTGTTTTTTGGACTGATGTTAGTGGAGGTATTGGCATGACAAGTATACAACAGTATAATGTGATTCATTTATGCATATTGGAAAATTATGTCTTTCAGCATCTGTATCAGAAGCATATATTAAACAAATAAAATGTGATGGAATATGACTGTCTTATAAATTAGCCAGCACCCCCTTCTGAAACCAAAATTGAAGAAATCTCACATTTATATTAGCTTTTAGAAACAATCTTTACAGTGTTTCAGTTTCTTAGAAACCACCATCAAGAAATGTAACAAAATTAAATTTATAACAATATAAAAAACCCAAACAAAACCTGATCTAACATAACATTATTAATTTTTTTTCGTATTTGATGACAGCAGGTCAGATGCACAGTGTTTGCAAGAGTTGAAGCAAAGCAAATGAGAAAGCATCTCTGTGACATTCCACATTTCACTGACTCTCCCAATTATCACTGAGCAGTTTGAGATCATACAGCTAAAGATGCAAATATTACAACCCATTCATAGATAAAGATTCAAATAGTGCAACCCGTTCTGAATTATGTTCATAATAAAGTTTGTACTTCACATGAAATCAGGATGAAAAGATGGCATTTGAATTCAAGTTAAATTTGTTTCAACTCTCTATATTTATCTTTCTATATTTTTACATATTGATACCATAGGACATATGGTTTAAAATGCCATTCTGAAGGATACTCAGAAGTCATTAAATGTCCCAATGAGAGAGGATCACTGAAACAATAATATTAAAATACTTATATATTTGAAATTTTGCCCATATGGCTTTAATTTATAATTTTAAATAGATCATAATCCAAAAAAGATAGAAATATAAATATATAATTACACATATATATACACACACATACAATAGGATGCTAAGACTTGCTTTCCAGAGATTTTTTTCTCTTTTAATTCAAAAAGCTTGTATTGTCTTTGACATTTAAATAAAACTAAAGTTAATACATGAAATAATATAGGTAAGTAACATTGAAAAGTAACTAAGAATGCATGATGCTTATCCTGAAAAAACCTACTTATTGCTTTCAAAAGACTGAACATCTCTCCCTCTATGAATAAAAGTTACATACCAGTCTCATAAGTTTCTGAACATTTCTTATTGATTTCTACTTTTATTTCTTGCATCAAAAAGTAATAAGCAACACTCAAATCCAAATTGCTCAGTCAACTAAGATTCTCAGTCCATACAACACTAGTATACTATTGGCAGCTTGTTAATATTTTTTCTTTCAAATTTGTAACATGATGTATAATTTAGAACTGACATTTGTAGTCAGTGTCTATAAGGTGTACATAAACTGTCTTATTTCTTAGAGATACTCATAACTCTGAATAGTTCACCTGATTCACCTCCCGAAGTTTGATTGTCTCTGCATGATATGCACAGGACAACCAAGTTATCAGGTCGACCTTGCATTGATTTATGGAAGGCAGGACCTGCTTGACCAACTTTATCTCTGTGTAGGACAAGTGGATAAGGGAAAGGCTGTGCATGTTGTCTACCTGGACTTTACTAAAGTCTTTGACACAATATTCTCCTGGAGAAAATGGCAGCTCATGGCTTGGACAGCTTCACTCTTCACTGCATAAAGAAAAACAAAAAAACAAACCTGTCTGGATACGAGAAGAGGAAAAGGTTTCAAGTTGCACCATGGGAAGTTTACATTGGATATCAGGAAACGTTTCTTCATTGAAAGGTTGGCCAAGCCTTAGAAGGGGCTTTTCAGGGAAGTGGTTGAGTCCCTTTACCTGGAGGTATTTAAAAGATGTGTAAATGTAGGACTTAAATGCATGGTTTAATGGTGGACTTGGTAGCATCAGGTTTAAGATTGGAATTTTTAAGATCTTCAGGGTCTTTTCCAACCTGAATTATCTGTGGTTCTGTGGGATTTTTTCCTTTACATTCATCTCACTGTATTCTATTAAATAAAGAAATTGAATTATGCTTGAACAAAGACATCTGACTTTATGAATGTCTTGTCTATTAATGACTCACTTTTTTCATGCAGAAGGAAAGATCTTCCTAATTATGAAATAAATTAATCTAGATAGTGATTAATTTAGGTGATATTCTCACACAAACTGCTATTTGAAATGATCATTTTTCATTTGTTCCTTGAGACAATAATTGTGTTAATAATTCTGTAAGTGAGATTTCCTCTTTGTATACTTCTATGGAAGGAAAATGTGTTGAACAGCTGTTTTAATAAAAGCTCAAATCTTGTTTTGGTTGATTAAGACAGCAGGATATTTATAGTTCAGAGAGTAAGAAATAAATGGTTATGGCAACATGCTGCAGTTACTGAATTTCTTATGACAGGTTTGCATATAATTTCTCATTTTAATAATGCTAATATCACTTATCTTCGGATATGTGATTCATGGCCACAAGGACCACATCTAAATCAGTAATGTGTGTACATCAGTAAGTGGTGAAATACGACTTTATCAGATAATAGAGCCAAGAGATGAAGGTGAGGAAATTGCAATCACTCTGTGTGTTTCAGGGGCATTTACTTTGGCCCAGCTTACTTTAGTCTAGAAGCGAACTCAGAAACTGGAGTGCATTACATGAGCCCCTGGAATACACGCAGGGATTTAATTTTTGGCCAAAAGAATTTTAATAATTTCCTGGCTGAAATCACTCCACTGTGGGAATCATAGGAGATAATTAAGACGTACACTTGAAAACTATTGTCCTGATCCAAAACTCAAACACTAAAGGAGAATGTTTCAATGGCATTAAAACAGCTCATATTCACATTTTCAGTTTTCATTTCAGTTTTCCGACAGCATCAAAAATTAAAGAGTGATGGACTGAATACACTAGCACAGCACTCACCCTCATTTATCTCTTGTTCCAGGACTAATGTCCCAGTTGTTTGTCTTCTAGTAGAGGAGATAACTTCACTAAATACAAGCCTTGTCAGACACAGATTCATAACACTGCTTTGTTTTAAATATATAATGCAAAACACAGCAAATGTTAATTATTTTTTCTCTTTTGACTTCTGAGAAACTGTTCTTTGTTTATGTTCTATGCACACATAGGTGTACTGTGTGACTGTAGTAAGGTTTTGATAGTGCAGGTGCTGCGATGTTGGACACAGACAACTCCAGTTGGCTCCAGAAACAGAAGTTAAAAAATGGTGCAATGAATTCACAACCTCAATAAAAATTTATAACCCATGGTATAACTCTTGACTTATACTATTTTTTTTTTATTTTGAAAACAAAAACTTTTCAATGTTGTTCAAGTATATTATCATTTAACATTATTGGAGATGTAATGGAAAAAAAGTCTTTATTTTAATTAGAATTTTGTCTCATCAGTCAGGCAGTAACAGATGAACATGAAAGTTATAGCTGGAAGTCCTCATGTATTCAATTCAGCTACCACGTTGCACGTGATAACACTCACTCTGGATAGCTTGATAAACAGTTTCAGTCACACAGGATCATGGACACAGACACAATATTTACTGCATGACTGGGTTTTTCCCAGAACATTTTTTTATCCCTGCCTTGCCAGGGTTTTGTAGGACTTCATATAGGGAATTTGTCAGGTTGTCTGTTTCAAAGGGAATTTGTTACAAGCAGGACCAGAGGTAATTAGAAGTGGAAATGAAACATTTATTGATTTTACATCAAGATAAGCTATTTATATATTTAAAAGTAGTGAAGAGAAAGGGTTCTAATTTAAACAAATCTCCTATAATACCCTCTATTATATTGAGACATTTTATCAATGCTGGAGAACAAAGTAGACTCTGAAGGTGGTTTTGTGTTGCTTTTTTTTTCCTTTAGAAATGTATCACCACTGAATTGGAAAACGTCAAAGATATATTTAATAATGGCTTATAGCATAATAAACTAAATTTTAGTCAAATTCTCTTCTTTACTGTGAGGCATTAGAAAACATAGTGGATATAAAAACATGAAAAGCCTAAAAATAAAGGTGTAAATGAGGCAGTTTTAATTGCTTCTATTAAACTGCAAAGAACTATTTATTCTTTTCAAATAAACATTGAATTAATAAGGTAAATGTTGCAGTTTACATTGTGACTTTCTTATTGTTGCAGAGGCATGTTTCTCCTAGATTTTAAATTATCTGACTGTCGTCTTTGTAAGACTTGCTAAAACTTTTATTCATGTAGAGTTAATAGTTTGGTGTTCAGTGATAGTAGATTAGCAGACAGAAGAAAGTTTGAGTCCAGATTTTTTCAGATGTGTTTAATGAAAAGGAACATAAAGCTGGAGGAAAATATGCATTCCAATGCCACTTCCATTTTTTGTAGGGTAAGTTTTTTCCTAATAGTCTCAGACCAGCCTTGTCAGGCAATTCACACTATGAGGCATATTGTGAGCTCCTAGCTCTTTAATTGCCCTGGAACACTTCAAAGGAGCTTTGAGTAATATGAATTGCTCTATACTTGGTTTTGAGGAGCTGCTTGATGATATATGGATGACTGACATTTATTTAATGCTGTACTTTTCAAATGTCATGTGTGAGCTTGACTCCCACATGCACTCATCTAGGTCAGTTCACTCTTAGTTAAACAAATTTTAAAGCAGCTTCTATGTCACTGACTTTTCAACTGAATCAGTGAAGGAAAAGAACAAATAAAAGAAACAAACTTGGTATAGCAGGAGAAAATAGGCTGCTTCCAGACTTTACCTTCAGCAGCTTTGCCATTTTCCCTTAACATATTCACTTCCACACAGGTGACCCTAAGTTTTCTGGCGTATTACAAAACTGAAATTCTTTGCCAAAATCTAAATATTCCCTCACTTGCTTTATGGATTATACCTTAAAAGTCTCATGTGATCATTTCTGTAGTGTTTTTATTCGTATTCTTTGTTTGCTGCCATGGCCCAAGACAAGAGCAAATAAACTTGAAAGGATTATCAGTAGGCTACATTTTGTTCTTTGAAGCCCTTATCTTTAGTAAATAAATTATTCTGGCCTTAATTGGGCAAGTGATGTACTCAAAGTTGATTGGTTTCAAGTTCACGAGTAATTGAAACAGGCATCTTCAAGTAATGTACAATACTAACAGTATTACATAATTATAAAAATTCTGATCTCATTTCTTGAGGGAAAGAAAATAATTACCTTTCTATCCAGACAGATTATCGTTTGGTTCTCAAGCAAGTTTTTGTTTGGATTCTGTCTGTGAAATATCTTCAATCTATCTTTCATTCCCAAGTACCAGTCATAGCATTCAGATTATAAAGTTTCCTGCTGCATATGTAGGTAGGCTACTCCATATTGAAACTGATATATACACCTCTTAGAAACTCAGTGAAATTTCATGTGCTTTACAGTAATATTGCAATGTGATAGTCACAAAATTCTACAGGACACATGAATCTGAATGAACGGTTGCTATGAATAGTAACACAGAGATTTAACATAGTTTATCATATCATTTATATATAGACTAGAACTGTTATACACTAACAAATTTCTTCATACCGTTATGAAGAATCAACTATATTCTATAATCAGCAAAGCATTAACTTTGCCCTCAGCGTTTTGTAGTATTTCAATGTATTACCAAGAAAGATTAACTAAGCATTATTTAACATTTGTAAATGATTATGCCAATTTTGTTTCTTATGCTTGTGTAAAAAAAGTTAATGTATTGCAGGGAAAACAACTTCCACATCCTAAAACCTAATGAGGCTGAAATTTTATGTCTTTGTCTACTGAAATATAGTAAAATAAATGGTACAATTACATTCTATGAGAATACAGGTACTCAGTAGAATTGTAAGGATGCTTTCCAGAAAGCCAGTTCCTCTTTTGTTATTACATTTACTTAAAATGTAAAGATGAAATAACTCTTCAAAAAATTGAGCAATTTTGCATACCAAATATGGAGTCTGTTTCACTGTAAATTCTAATATAGTTGTATATTCACTCATAAACACAATCTGTAAAAAATACCAATACTGACCTGCAACACTGTTGAATTCTTATATCTCATAGAATCACAGAATACACTGAGTTGGAAGAGACCCATAAGGACCATTGAGTCCAACTCCTTGTCCTGCATAGCACCATCCCCAAGAGTCACACCATATGCCTGTCTAAACAATTCTTGAACAATGGCAGGTTGGTGCTCTGACCATCTCACCTTACATTTTTAAGCATTTAGCTTTTAAAAAATTCATATTCATTTCTAGGCAGCCTTTATCAAATTCTTTCTGCAAGTATATTTATAGTAGACAAGAAATATGTGAGCCCCGTAAATGCATCTATTTGTGGTGTCATTTTATCTTAAATGTATTTGATTATGTTAAATTGGAGATGTGCCAGAATCTGACAATCTCAATAGGAGATTTAATTTACTTAAAGTTCACTGAGGTTTGATGAATAGTAGTCTGTCCTAATGATGCTGTCTGGAAAAGAATGACAGGCTGGAGGAGATGGCTTTTGGAGTGATTATCATTTCCTGTATTATTACGTCTACATAAATGATAATTTTTAGGATCCTTAAAAACTGAGTGGATTATGTTCTGTGCCAGAGGGTGATGGATGAAGGAATCCATCCAGTTGATATGTTGTACAATCTATTGCTTTGAACATTTAAGGAACTTTACCAATCAGATAAAGAATCGAGAATTATAAGATTAATTATAAAGTTTTGGGAAATTGTCCTCTTTTTTTTTTTTTTTTTACTAGAATTGTTCTTGGTTTGGAAGAAGGAATTACTTCATATCTCCTCAACATAATGTTACAATGGATTTAATATAACCACTATGAGTAGTTTCTATAACTTTACACTTCATTTGAATTTTCATAGTACACTATTTTTTTTTTTTTAGCGGAGATGAAAATTGTCTGTATAAATACGACAAAAGTATTAATACAATCTGTTCTCAGTTATATTATCTACAGTTGCTCAGATATGCTATTTATAGCAGAATACAGCCTTACAACTTTTTTTAACATCAGGAATATTTGACCATGGTAAACAATAGGTTAGAATGGGGTCATGCTGGTGCTTCAATAACATTTCTGCTATTTAAGTGCTGTAGCTTGACCAATTTGTTGTGTATTAAAACGGAAGAATGGTTGAAATCTAAGGAAAATGGCTTGACATTTAGATACTTTCATGTTTTCCATCAATGTTAATATGGCTATAAAACAGTCATGCCTGATCCGATTTAATAATGAGGTAGTGCTTATTAATTGCAAATGTTGTTTAATCTCTTCTAGTTACTAAAGGTTATGTGTTCTTTTATTATTTACTATGATTAATTCTAAATCTTCAGAGAAATGAAACCTTTCAGAAATTAAATGAAATTTAAACAGGATTTTAACCCTCGTAGGCGTCTAGATCCCTGGAAATGCTGTTCAAAGAAGGCAAAAAAAAAAAATTCTACATTAAACATTCTGCATCTGTTGCTCTGAAATCTTTAAAACTCTATTTTCAAATCATGCTAAGATGAAAATGTTCAGTTTGAGGGTATAAAAAGGCAACATATGATTAATTAAATGTATCTTGGAAAGAGAATTCATGCTGGGCAAGATTGAAAGCACTTTTTGGTTGTAAAAATAATATTATTTGATAATGAACATTTAGAATATTAAAAAATATGCTTGGGTAGCAAAAGCAAAGTTTTAAAACTAAAAAAGAAGGAATTCCTAGTAAAGTAAATCATAGACCTTTTTTCCCTACAGATGATATCTGCAATAATATGTAGAGTGTATAATATTAATATTTTGGTAAAATATAATATAATATAAAAATATATCTATAGCAACCTGGAATGCAATGTAATTAAAATAAAAGTGGTTCTAAAATACTACAGTGTGAATTTTGACTTCAAAGTAGTATATTCCATTCACTGTCTATACGAACCAATGAGCAATTTTCCTTTTCCTCCAATATTTGTCACTTAGGATTGGAATTTCAAAATGTTCAGAGAACGATTTAGGACAATCAAGACTAAATGCAATTACATTGTTCTGACAGTACTGCTTTAACTTATAACATTATGAATGAAGAAATATTACACTAGTAATTTCTAACACAGTAACTGAAAAGTTAAATATATCTGCATATATTGATACAACAAAGTTCTTCCAAAATGGCTGTGACATACAATTCAAAATCATGTCATGACTTAAACGAATACATCTACCTTTCTATAGAGCTAGATAATATTTCATTAGAGGATATATTATTCTCTCAAATTTCAGAAGCTCTCTTGCAGAAAGGAAGTAACCTACTCTAAAATCCTTGTTTAATTGTCTCTATGTTCATAAATCTTGAGGGAATATAATGAAAATATGGGTATAGGTCATGTTTGGACGTTAAGCTTCTATTTATTTACATGTAATAGATACATTTCCTGAAATCACTGCTGATTTCTAGAGCCTGTGTATTGGTCAGACTCAAACGTTGCACATTTACAGGATTGGCTTTTATCAAAGGCTATTGCCAATATGAAAATGAGGTAGGCTTTTCAAGGTGTCTGCAGCATTTTCAGGTAGTGGCTCCAAATAGTGCTGTTTAACAGCTTGCTACTGCTTAAGAAAATCTTTTCAGGAGAATTGTAAGGTAGAAAGCATTTGCTCATTTCATTAGCAGAATATTGACACTGAAGCTGTATTGAAAATTTAAAGCAACTTTAGTGATGCTATATATTGTGGCTTTAAATTATAGTTACAAAATAGCCCTAAGTTCTCTTATCTTAGCATTCGCCTTTACTAAATCTATTATCTAAATATATAGTAGCCTAATTTAAAACTGATTTTGTTTAGTTTTGTTTTGTTTTGTTTTTTTATTATTATTATTATATGATACCATCTAATCTCTCAGGCAACTGCCTAATTCCAGTTAACTTCCTGAAGCTAAACATTGCAAGGATAGCATCTGATATTAAATTGGACTCATAAATGAACAGCTCATAGTGTTCACATAGCACTTCAGAGCTTCAGGAAACAAGGATTTAGTGGAAAGAAATGCTGTGATTTTGCTTCAGATCGAACATCCTACAGCTTGACCTTGAAGGAAAATTATAGGTAGAAGACTGGATTAAAGGCAAAGAAAGTCTGTATCTAATGAGATCTCTCTGAATGTATTTATTTCAGGGTATCACTCAAGTAAACCTATTATTGCTTTCTATTTGAAGAGGTTATGTAGAGGACTACAACTTTTCATTTAACTTACATTAGATTTTTTTTTTTTTTTTTAAGAAGCATTGAGCCAAAAGGGCAAATTTTTTTCATCTAAGCTTTGAATGCTGTTCCAAATGATACAAGCTAAGGAGAGTATCCTTAGTATTTTTGTCCACTCACTGGATTTAAACTGACTATAATGTAAATGACAATTTGTAAGTGGGAAATAAGGAATGGAAATTAACCCTTCCTGAGATGGTCTAATAAGAACTGGAATTGTTCATCGAAATTCTACAGCAGTACTTGAAAAATACTCTTGTCCTATTTTACAAGAATGACACTTGATGGCTCTCATTTCTGGCTTTCTGGCTGTTATTTAAAACTCTATCTTCAGTATGGATTGTTTAGTGAGAAAGAAGAGGAGTCAGATTGTGCTTTTGCCTTACATAGCTTTTCTGTCTAACTGCACGCAATAAACTGCTCAAGGAAATCTTTTCTCAAGGGTGCTTTTGCATGACCTCTTTATTGCCAAAACTAGCTAAAAAGTTATATTTGTTCATGAAATATAGGAAAAAAACAGGTGCTCCATTTTCTGAAGGTAAAAATGTAAACCAAATACTTGTTTAGTGTCCTCTTGATATATTCAGTCATCATTAGAATTTTTCTCTGGAAATCCTTTTTTTTAAATATGGTTTCATTCAGGGTACAGATACATATGCAGTTTAGATGCAGAATTATTAAGCAACAATTAATTCATAGGAAATTTGAAGAAATAGAACAAAGGTGTCTATACTTGGGACTGAAATCAGTGTACAGCTTGTGCTCAAGCCCATATCAGAATTATATAAACTTTAGTGTCTTCCAGAGATTTCTAGTTTTATATTGATGGGAGCTCTTGAAGTTTGAGGGCTCAGGTTTAGTTAGTCCTTACCTCTCTTTCAATGAGTTTTGGATAAAGAGAAGCATTTGCTTTTTGTTTTCAATTCAGAGCAATATCTGACTGGCCAATCTAATTTGTGTTTGGTAGTCTAGCCAGAGTTCATATTGATAAATAAATATATAACTAATTTGTTTCCTGGAATGTTTCCTTTCTCTCATTAAGTTTGGTAAGCTATACAGTCTATCTCATCTCAGAAGACAAGATATAAAATGTCTGGTTTGGACTAAGAAGAATTCTTCACCACTCACAATTCTATTTTATTTGGATCTCTCACAACAGACATATTGAGAATGGGACTGTATCCTTTTCCTAACTGGTAATTTAGATTCTGTAATTCTGTTTCTACAATTTAGCACGAGCAACTCTGTGTTGGGCATTTTGTTTATTTACTTGTTTTCTATCTGAAGGTAATAGAATAATTCTCAATCTGTAGTATCTCTGCAGATTTAGTCTGCTTTCTTAAAACAATACCTTTAGTTACATATTCCAGCTGTCTGAAAGAGTCTGTCTTTTTGTTTGGGGGAAGGGGAGCACATTCAATCTGTTAGCTGACAACATATTCTCTCTCTTCCCCGTATTTATAATTTGCAGTATTTTCCAGTTTAAAACTATTTGTAGACATTAATTGGCATCTTATTGCCTCTTACAGACTCTAATAGTTATTAATTTTGCATAGCATATCCAGATTTTACATACTGCTGTGCTCTGTTCTCCTTCATTTACTGTTCCTCAAACAGCTTTCATTCTGTGAACCAATTTTAATGTATGAGGTAATTACAATTAATTTTCATGTAATATTTCTAGTGATGCATGTATTATTCCTTTTAAAGAGTATATTTCATCTTCCTTCCTTAATTTCCACTTTTATCTGAACCCAGATCAAGCAAGCTTTGGAAAACTTGCTGCTTATTAATCTGTATTATGCATCAATCATGAAAATATATTAATTCTTAACAGGTTGTTGGCTTTTCTTTATATAAATGTCTCATTTTAGTGCAAATTAAAAGTCTTTAAGAGGATAATGAGTCTTGAGGTTGCAATTTTAACTTTAAAATTTTGTACTGCAATTTTTTTAAACTTCAAAAACTGACTATATCAAAATTGAAACTAATAATTTTAACAGGCATAGTAAATACATTATCTCATTAATAATTTTTAATGCTACTAGGTGCATGTGGGATGCAGATTTTTGTTTATTCTTCTGCCTATTTTTCCACCCTATGAGTGATATGTATCATTCGGCATAGTCAAAGCAATGACACATAATTCAGAACTTACATATTTTCATTTTTGTGCATTTTAATTTTAGCTCATGAAAATTAGCTTTTTAGAAACTATTACACAGTAAATTTTGAATCTGTATGAGTAGCCAAAGGAAATATTTAGGTACTTAGTTATTTTGATTGATGCTTTTGTCAAATCGGATATAGGGGCTTCTTAGTACAGGCATCTGAACTGTATACCTTTGCCTCTCTTTATAATCAGTAAAGAGAAAGGTGCACTTTCACTATACAGACCTCATGTAAGCACTTTCAATAGATCAAAGAAATTATTCTCTGAGATATGTTTATTTCTCTCAGCTGATTTTAATAAGCAAACTGAATCTAGTGTTGAGACAGCATTGTTTAAAACTGACAGAGCTGAACCTCATTGTCAAATACTAGACTCAGAAGAGAAATGGAAGAATTCTTAGCAGGTAAAAAATGAGTTAGAGCTCTGTGAGTTTTCTCATAGGGAAAAAAATCTAAACCAAACCCAAGAAACATTCTTTAAGTTCTTAGTGTTCAACAACAAGCTAGCACCCTTGCGTTAATGAAAATTTTAAACAGTATTAGATTCAGTATTGATCCCTGGGGTATGCTTCAAGTTACTGACCTTTAACTAGACTTTGTGCCACATTCCTGCTCTGGTCACTCAGGTAGTTTTCATTCTACCTTAGGGTCTGCACATCCACCATATAATTCCTCAACTTTTCCATGAGGACCTTATGAATGAAAGTGTCAAAAGATTTATATAAGTAATTAGACAATATTCACTGCTCTGCGTCCATCTACTAGGTCCAGGCATTTCATCACAGAAGTTTATTACATTGTTCAAGCATGAATTCCCCTTGATGAATCCATGCTGACTGCTCCCAATCACCTTGCTGTCCTTTGTGAGACTGGAAGCAGTTTCCAGGTTAGTTCTTTCACTACGTTTATGAGAATCAAAGTGTGGCTAACTGATCTGCAGGTTCTTGATTCTTCTTTCTTGCCACACTTAAAGATAAATGTGACTTCTTTTCTCTCCATCCCTTGGGCACCTCTTCCACTCAGCATGACCATTCAAACATTACTGAAAGCAGCCTTAAAATTACATCAGTGCTTGTGAGTGTATCCCATGAGAACCCAAGTACCTGTTTGCCTAAGTATACTCTGACTTGATCTTTTTCTACCAAAAGTGGTGCAGATCTGATAAATTAGAGACATGGAAACTGTTCCACACAAATGGACGCTTTCTTTGAAAATATTTTATTCAGGGTGATTCTGTAACTGTCATTCTGTCATTTGTACTTGTGCTACTTTCTCTTTATGTATTCATTTTACCATTCCTTTCATCAAACAGTGTGACCAGGAGTACATGTATTGTTAAAATTGTATGTGCATCATGCAGTTGTGCATGAGTGTGTATCTTAATTAATTTTCTAATAATATCCAAATTTATATGTTATATTTTTATGCAAATTGAAGATGGAAGAGAAATTTTGACCAGATAACATAGCTTTTTTAGATGTAAGAGGATCTATTTGTTAGAGCTGTGTCAATATTTACTTTTTTTTAATGCTTCATTGAACAGCTAAAGTCATCCTTTCACATCACAGGGATAACTATATTGTGTAAGAATTTAATAAATGAGTAAGCACAACAGCTAAAAAGTATCTGTTTATTTTACTAGCAAACAAAGTACATTTTGTATAATAGAGGTATATAAGGAAATTGATATTTGTATTATTTGACCCCAGATAATTTTCACATTTCCTCCCACCAATCTCTTCTGCAATTCATTTATACATTTCTACTAAAATTTGTGGGTTTTTATAGTTTTCTTGAAGTAGTCAAAGGCTTTATTTCATCAGTAACACAGTCTCTTGTTACACTCAAAATGTCACCTGGAGAGGAAGATTTCTGAAGTGTGAGCAGAGCAGCTGTTGCTTAGTAGGAGGGAAAATCATTGACCTGACACTTGGCAGCTGCAAATTTGTATAGAGTTTAATAGTTGAAAGGCAGAGTACAAGAAAACAGAAGGTTGTTCACCTCCTGGGTCCAGCATACCTAGGTTTTGTAAATTACTGTGGTTTAAGTGAAAAGCAGTTCTTAGTGTTCTTAATAATAAAATACTGTTAGATCTCAGGAATGTGGAGTTTTTGAGCTTTCTGTTCTTCCAGGCACAGACCTGCTTGAAAACACTGCTCTGGACCTGAAACCCTGGAGAAGGCTTGTAAATAAGAATAATGAGTTAGAAATCACAAATGTGTAGTGGGTTAGATGTGTGTATTTTCACTGGGTGATGGGTTTTAAATTTGAGGTTTTGTAGCATAGTGGTAGTTATGGGACAAGATGGAGAATTTTGGGTGGTGTCTTTTCTTTGTTCATCTTCTTCTTCCTTCTTCACAGAACTTAGGTAATAACCTTTGGATTAGTCAGTCAAAATGTCACTCTAAGGGTCATGGGAATCTTTTATTGGGTCAAAAGGATAAATAATATAAGTGTTAAACTTCTATTGGTTTGTTTAGCTTTAAAAGGCCTTGAAGCAGGCTCAGCTGTAGCCATTTTTGCCACTTCTAGCAAGGAGCTAGAGGTGCTGTCATACTTTCTGTAATTCTTTGATAAGAAATAATAAATATCCAAGTCAGAACATGAGAAATCCTCTTGATCGCCTTTCTAATAATCCTGGCTCTGGGGGAAAACAGATGAGACTGATGACAAACCACTAATAAGTGCTGCAAAGCCCAGCATCCACCCCCACAAAATACATTTTAAATGGTGTCTTTTTTCTGCTTAGTCTGGTCACAAATTCTAGTTTTTTAATATTGATGAGTTTTACTGAATGTCAGATATATAAACAGAATGAAAATATAAGTATACATATATACTTTTGGAGTTGATTGCATTGTGGAAACATAATTAATATTTAAATAATTAGTACCTTAAAAGAATGCATAAACTAATGTTTAGTAATTATAGGAAAAGAAATCTTGTAGGAAAATTTGATGAAACAATGATAGCTATTATGGTTTCAACAAAGCTGAAGAAAGGAGTAATTGCTAAAGTAGAAAATGTTTAGGAAAAAAATCACCAAACAAACATTTTCATTTATACAAAGCATACTGCTTCTAGTTGCTAACAAATTCTGTATTCACATTTGGATCAACTTTATTTTGTTACCTGAGTAGCTAAAAAACAGAAAAGAACCAGAATGTGAAGCAAAACTTAATTGCTCCATCCTAAAACTTTGCCTGACATGACTAGGCAGTAAACTTTAATAACAATGCCAAAAATATGTAAGGAGTGATGCCTCAGGAGTGGTGCCTTTGTTATTGTCATAATTTTCCTCTTAATCACAGAATAGGTGAGGTTGGAAGGGACCACATGGGTCATTTGGTCCAAAATCTCTGCTCAAGCAGGGTCATCCTAGAACACATGGCATGGGATTGAATCCAGAATATTCTTGAATATCTGCAGTGAAAGACACTCCACAATCTCTCTGGGCAATCTGTTCCAGCGTGTGATCACCTGCCCAGTGAAGAAGTTTTCCCTCATGTTCAAACGGAACATGCTGTGCATTAGTTTCTGCTAAGTTCTAAAACTTTCTTGCGATCTGTGGTCTTTCGTGGGAGGAGATGAAATTCACAAAGGATCTGAAAAAGGATCATAAAGTATTGTGCCATATTAAACCCAGGGAATCCTAAATCATGCTACATTGTAGTTGTATTACTTTTTCTCAAGACTGACTGATATGGCATCTATGAATGTCCTAAATTAGTTCAGGAACAGAAAACAGTTATGATTAGAATTAACTTTCCCTTTTTCTTAGCCATTGTATCAGTACATTAAGATTGTGACTGATTTGTAAAAGATTGTGACTGATTTGTAAAAGTTCTTGTTGTTAAAAAATTTAAAATTTTAATGTTATCATTTTTATATTTGTGACTCACTTGCAAAATGGAACAGTAAAGAACTGTCAATGACAACAATTTTATGTCTTCTAACTATCCATTTAACAATTTTCTCTTCTGTTGATAAAAGCGACAATTAATACCTTCAGATGAATGAATACTGAGCTAGTATTTTTCTGTAAGAGCATTTTAAAGGGAACGGGTTTTGGTAAAATGCAAGAGAAACTTAGATAACCTATAGTTTTTGAAATTAACTTGACAGAACCTAATTGCAACCAAAGGTTGTCACAGAGATTTCCTGCAAGTAGTTCTAAATGGTGTACATAAAGCAGATAAATGATGTGTTGTATAAATGAAGGAAGAGGAAACTACATTCCTGCACTGAAGTGATGACAGCTATGTAACTACCTAGAGAGATGAGAGATAGAAGGATCATTCTTCTCTGTCATGAAGTAATCACCTGCTATGCAGCAAGCACAGTCAAAATAGCAACATCACTTCCACTCAATGCAAATTCTCCCCTGAGTTCTGCCTATATTTTAGCATTTGCACATCCTTATTTGGGAACACTTTGTCATTCTCATTTCTCATGTACTGAATTTTCAATACATCGCTCTTATTTTCTCATTTGCTGCAAACTTTTTATCATGATGTTCAGACATTAAGAAGGTCAATATATTGCTGCTCTTATACATCTCAACCAGTCACATTCTGGGGATGTTTTAGTTGTTCATCATTTATAGTTAGCTATGATATTTCTATCATATATTCGTCAAATTAATATGTCCTGAAAACTTTGACATTTTTCTACTGAAATAGGAAGTCCCTTAGCTTTTTCTACAGTAAAATAGAAATGCCACACTTTTTAATTGTTGATGGATACATGTTTATTCTCTTACTTGAAGCTTCAGCTTCAGTACAAAATGATCATACAGCACTCCCTCCTTCCATGAAGAAGAAACAAAGAAACCTCCACAAACCTTAAAAACCTCTTAAAATGCTAAGGCACTTAATTCAATCACAGAAACCTCAATTACTTAAGGCAAAAAATAATCATGAATATATGATACATGAACATATGATGTTAACAATTTTCTACCAGATACTTTTATTCTTTTTCACTTTTCAAATCCATGATTCCTCAGATGTGTTTCACAAGCTCCTGCTCTCATTACTTTTCAGACAAATCTAAACAGACAAAAACATATAGAACGTATTCAAAAATATTGCATTGGGAAATCATGTGAGTAGCATCAAAAGTATTTCCACTCAGATGTGCACAACAGTAGAATTTTAGGCTTATTAGGCATCACTTGCTTTACAGAGAAATTTTGACTACTATGCCAAAAAAGAGCTTTAGAGTCAGGTTTCCGAAATCACAGTTTCCCGAATAAATCTGAAATACTATTGGCTTTTCACTTTTACTATATTGAATTCGGTGCTGGCAGCAGGGGCTTCAGAAACCTCTGTGAGGAGTGGTCTGGGCTGCCCCAAGCTGGACATAGCTGGTGCCACTGGCAACAAAACAACCCATCTCAGGGCATGTCTGAGCCCCACAGCCAAGGTGGAAGGACCTTGGGGAAAGTGTATTTAGGAAACCATATTTTAAAACATATTTTTAAAACTTTTTTTAAAATACTGCATGACAGCTTCAGAAGGACAAGTGAGGGATGTGTGTGTTTCACATAAGTGCTATTTCACATAGCACTGCAGACAGCAAGGTGAGAGAAAAGGAGGGAAGGAGCTGCCCCTGCAGCCTGTTGATAGGAGCACACCAGAGCAGGTACACTGCAGCCTGTGCACAACAGGGAATGGGACAAGTATGAGGAGAAAGCAGTGGCAGGGAGGAGCTTCTACAGACTGACCTCAGCTTCCATTCCCCGTTAACCAGTGCAGTTGGTGTGATGGGAGGTAGAAGAGTCAGGAATGAAGGAGTGAAGTTGAGCCTGGAAAAAATGAGGGGGAGAGGTTGGCAGGATGGTGTGGTTTTGTCTTTGCTTCTCATCTCAACTGGCAATAAATTATATTAATTTTCCCAAAGTCAAGTCTGGTTTGCCTTTGATGGTTAGTGGCAAGCAATCTCCCTGCCTTTATTTTAACTCAAATCCGTTACATTCCTCTAGGTACCTATTGTCATCTGAGCTTTATTAGGATGATTAAGGCATCTCACAGGGCTGAAGATAGGGCAAAGGAAATACAGAAGACCCACTTTTGCTTGGACCAACTCCTAGAAACCAAGAACATATTTGGGCGACTTAAGTGGAAATAATGAATTCACTTAAATTCAGTGAAGCTCACAATCAGACACCTACATTAAGATGTTTACAAGTGCAGTTCTGGGCAACACTGGAGTCACAGCAAATCCCCTTTCTGCTCAAATTTCTCCTGGAAATAGAGGTAGAATGCTATAACTCCAGGTCTCATTTTAATCGTGGGACTCACAAAAATTGAAATGAAAAAAACCAGAAATATAAACTGAATTATTTTAGTAGTGAATCAATAAACAGTGAAGATGGAATATTACCAGTGATATTTTTCTGAAGCTATGCTAATTTCTTAAAATGTCTTACTGACATTTAGGATGCAACACATTTTTTTGAACTTAGGAAATATCACAGATGTATGAAGCTCAAATAGATACCCAAGGCTCATTTTACAGTTAATGAAGAGAAAGAATCACTTATGAGGTATCATCTATTTTGTTCTCACACAGACATTTAACATGGTGGATATATCAAACATAAGTATGCCTATTTCTCTTCAGCAGCTCTGACAGAAGCTTAAAGATATCACCTAAGGTGTACACATTTACATAATAGATTACTGAAGTTAGATGGGAGGAATTTCCCTTCAAAATTACCATTATTATGGATTGATGGTAGCATGTTTAACTTAATCTCTAGCTAGTGCATCAGCTCCTTCATTTTTCATTCCAATAATTCTAAAGAGAAAAGCTCTGAAATGTAACATTCAGGGTGTGGGTTATTACTGCTCCAGCAGAAATGCAGTTCTCTATACACATTGATATTGAGAGAATAGAGAAGTAAACAGAATAATGACATGCAGAGGTTAAATGCAAATTATGAATAAACTTGTACCAAATGGACAAAGATACACAATTGGCTGTTTGAATTTAAAAATTGTTATCATTTATAGTGCATTCATAGGCAAAGACTGATGCATGAGTAAAATAATGAATATAGGAAGAAGGTTTTTCTTGATCAATTACATCAGTAATGCTGATCCATACTTAAATGCATATTCTCTCAGTTAAAACAACAAATGCTAAGTTTTGACCTTTTAAAATTAATAACTTAGAACGCATAATCAAGACAGATATTTAAGTTTGTTCAAGTAAAATTATAATTTCTAGAAAATGTCTTTTTACCAAATAAGATTGTTTCATTTTTAGTTAAAAATAATTTTTAAATAAATCCTCATTTAGGATGAAATAGTCTTTCACAAATTTAAACCAGCTTAGAATTTATTTTGCCATGTTCAATTGAAGTTAAAATAATAAAAGACATTTTAAATAAAACCAGACTTAAATGGCAAAATTAGTCATCTTGATGACTACAAATTTTCTCTTCACATAATGCAATATCTACTGAACTGCACAAATGAGTTCAAGACATTTTAACATCTGAAGAAGAGTTAAATTTATCTGCATATTTTTTTCTGGAGAAAAAAAATTACAATGGTTAATTCCAAGAATTATGGACAGATTTCAGCTGTCAACTGTTAATTAAATCATTACGGAAATGCAACCTAAAGAAGACTAGATAGCCAGAAATTACTTCAGAAAACTGAATTTCTTTCAACATGAATATGAGACAACTTTGTTTTTTTCCTTAGAAGACTAAAGATTAAGTATAGAGTGTTATAGTTTAACTTATTATACTCTAATTTTTGCATTAAATATTATAATTTATAGTTCTTGTAACAATAACTGACTATTATTTTTTCTTGGACTGTTTTCACAAGTTTTAGTGATACTCGGAAGTGTAACTATGAATGGGTGAACTTCAAGCGCTGCAACTACTATTCATTCTGAAAAAGAAAAAATAGGAACATTCTTGTAATTTCAGAAGTTCCATAAAACAGGAAGATATTGTTTTATGCATGGAACATGATGTCCTTTTCTATTTTGAATATATTTTAGTCAATAAAAAGTATTGTCAAATCACAAAACATATTATGCAACTGTGCATCTGCAAAATGTCTCATTTGTTTGATTTAATGGAGTTTTGAATTTTTTCCATCTAATTTAGTCCCTCACTGAAAAGTAGGAACGTGAAGAAGTTTACCTTGCATAGGTCCTTTATTTCCTAAGTACATAATGGAGGTATTCAGGTAGTCCAGAAAGTTATAGCTGACATGATATAGGCAGCCCTTGGAAAATGTTTCCTATTCCTTGCCATTCCTTTGGGTATGGCACATTCTCAAAAGCTAAGTGTCCAGTGAGGTGAAGAATGCCAGAGTTTATGGCAGTTGTTCAAGCATACAAGGTTATGAGTCTTAGGTTCTCTTGAGTCTGATGGGAACAATTTGCTTTTGGAAGGGAATTAAAGCATAAAAAGCATAAAGCATAAAAAATATGTTACCAATATACTGTTGCATTCTGTATATTTGGGGGGGTTACAAGTGCAGGAGGCTCTTCCTAGCTTAACTATGTGGAGAAATTTTCATAATGGTCTGTGCAGACTGGAATGTTCTGCAGAATGTACTAAAATAATAAAGCACATGCTGTGTGCTCTGTTCTATAAAATTTTTAGTACTTTGCTAAGCAGACTTATAGTTGGTCCTCTTTCCTTCAAATTACTGCTACTCCAGAGGAACTAAAACTGTTCATAAATATTAATGTTCCCCTTGTTCAGAATAGACAAAAATTATTATAATTATAATAAAAAAATTGGTCCAGTGAAAAAACCAGAAGAAATTGAAGAGTAAGATTACTTAATCTATTTATAGCAAGATTAAGTCTAAACTTTTTCTCTGTCCAACCATCTGGCTTATAAGAAACAGACTTTGTTTTGTGAGAGCAAATATTACTTTGTAAAACCAGATGTGATTATAATGTTGGTGAGTTGACATATTCTTGATGCCATGAAGTATAAAATTCTACTTGTTCTCTGTAGTGACTATTCATTTACTGTTTCTTTTATCAGGCAGATTTCTGGAAAAAGGAACTAATATGTAGCCTAACAAGCATTAGAGATGATTTGAAAGGCAGGTGAGGGATATCTGACCAACAATGAACTGTGAAAGAAGAAGAGAAAGACTTCTGCATTTTGTCAGTAGGAAAACAAGCATATTTCTTATAAGATTAAATGTTCATTCTGCATTTTCCTGTTGGAAGTGTTTCCTACCACTCAGTGTTACATTTTCTTTCTCCTATGCATTCACAAGTATGTGAGGCACAAGCATCCAAAACTCAGTGGCAGTGGAACTTGAAAAGAGTATGAATTAGTCTCAGAAAATGTGCTCATGATTTTTGGATATCTAGCTCCTAAACCATCCATTGTACGTCATTGTTCTTTGTAAATCAAATGGACTAATAACTTACAGCCCACTCTTGTTAGGATGTTCACGATAAAATCGAAAATAAAAAAAGATTGAGTGCTATGATTTTCAAATTGCATGAATAATGATATTGTTAGTATATTAATGGACTTTGAATCAATTGGAGTAAATATGTGACAATAAATTGCCTGCCTCCTGGAACCCAGCCTCCTTGTCTTCCTTGCCAACTGTCCCAGCCTTCACACTTTCTGTCACCAGGCTGATGAAAGGAGACATTTTACTCCTCGACCTGGAATTGTCTGATTAATCTTTGCATACTTCTGGCTGCTAAGGCAGCTGCAGATTTTCAATCCCTTTGTATAAAAATATACTGCAGAATATCAATCAGACAACTCTATTGAAATAATAAAGCTACTAGAAAACGTCCAAAGGAGGGATAGAAAGATAGAGAGGGGTTTATAAGAGAAGCCCTAGGAAAAGTGCCTGAGGTCACTTAGTTTATTCAGCCTGGAGAGGAGTAGACTGAGGGAAGACCCCATTGCAGTTACAACTTCGACATGAGGGGAAGAGAAGGGGCGGGCATTGATCTCTTCTCTCTGATTCCCAGTGACAGGACCCAAGGGAATGGCCTGATGTTGTGTCAGGGGAGGTTTAGGTTGGATATCAGGAAAAGGTTCTTCATCCAGAGGGTGACTGGGCACTGGGACAGGCTCCCCAGGGATGTGGTCACAGCATCAAGTCTTACAGAGTTCAGGAAGCATTTGGACAGTGCTCTCAGGCACTTGGGGGACTCTTGGGGGATGGTGCTGTGCAGGGACAGGAGTTGGACTCGACGATCCTTGTGGGTCCCTTTCAAGTTTCTATGATTCTATTATAACGAGGATTCCACTAATTTATATATATCTCTATATACATTCCTTTACATACACATGTATATATATATATATATATATATATTATATATATATATATATATACACATATATATATGTATATATATGCACACATGTATATGTGTATATTTGCATTGTATATCCATATATATATAACTAATAAGTTTGGAAGAGGAAAATACACACAGGTACACAAATACTGTGTTCATCTTATACATCTAAAACATTCTATGAACAGTATCAGGAATCTTTGGTAGATAAATAAGAGAAGGGGTTTGAACAAAAGGCTGATTCCTCAAGAGTTTCCCTAAGGGAAACAGGACTATGTCTTCCTGCTTTCCTATTAATTTCCCCTCCACCCTTCCTTAGCTTTCATTTTTAACTTTTTTGGTGGTGAACTGCAAGTCTGACTCAACATCAGTGTGCAGTCTTTATTCTATAGTCTTTTTCTCCTTCTTTTTCTGATAAAAATTTTCCATCCATTTCTCAGGAGAAAGGCAAATCAAATCCTCTCATGTTGTATTAATGGCAGCACAGGGTGATTATAAATGGGTAAAAAAATAAAGAAAATCTAATATTAATGGCTTACACCAGTATCAATATGTTTCAGAAGGTTTCCGAAAGGCTAAACTTATATACTTCTATTATTTTTTATAATTATTGTTTTCTTTTTCAAAAATAGTGATGCATATGTAATATTCTTTTTGTTGTTGTTACTGTTGTTGCTATTACCGCAATTTTTAAAATTGTTTTTAGGTAGCTTTGAGCAGCCTTAATGATAAATTAATTTTAAGTGATGTCATACTGGGGTTGGTAGAAACAAATCAGAGAAGTAAACTTATTGGTACTGAAGACATGATATTCACTTTATAAATTGGTTTTGTTTATCAGACTAACCTCATATATACAATCAGACACTGTATATTTTAAATTATAAACCATGATGACGGAGATAATTTCCTACTTTAATCATTCTATCATTCTATTTTATGATTCTATGTCCTTATACAGCTGGAGCACAGTTTGTGGACTCCTGTCTTTTCTGATTTAATTTCATAATAAAAGGAATCTAACACATGCTCTAAACACTATGCAAGCACATTATGTGGGGAGGGCTGTGAGATTTGTTTCAAAACACTAGTTCTCATCTAAACTGAAGTATTAACATAAAGTTAATCATCCTTATCATTCTAAAGGAAAGCATCCTAGCTTTTACTCACTGAAAGACAGTTCATTTCTTTTTTCAATGTATCTTTTTAACTAACTGATGCAGATTTCAGTCCCTTATTTTACAACACAACAGTTTAGAAGTATCAAGAATTTCATGGAATCAATAAGACAATGCTTATCTGAGTTTCATTTCGTGTTTCACCTTCTTCATAACAGTTTTCAGGAAAGTAGGCTTATTAAATTAAAACTCAAGGGATGTAAAACTATTCCAAATTGAACCAGTGATAGGTTTTAAAAGTCTATAGAGGCTTGAGGTTTTATTTTTTTTTTATGTGCAAGTAATCAAACAGGACTTCATATTGTTTCTAACTCAGAATTAAAAGCATTATTGAAAAGATAAACACTTACCCCATGAAATGGAGCAGTGCTAATAATTTAAACTCCATAGATATCTTTCTGCCTTCAGGCCATAAAAATCAGGATATCCTGTTATTATAACCATATCTTATAGGATGAACTTGCAGTTAAAAAAAAGGATTTCACATCTCAAAATTGCACAATAAAATTGAAAATATAACGAGAGAAAACTCCTGGGATTTCCTGCCATTCTTGTCAAATGTAGTCTCTGTTCCCAGTCTCCTGCTAATATATTAATAAAACTTTGAGAAAAGATACACAAAAGGAGGAAATATTTTCAGAGATGCTAGAGATTCTTAATTGGTTTTTATAACCAACACCCCATGAAATTGGTAGGAAAAGTTCCCAGATTGTGAAACACATCCACTGCAAAAATATTGCAGCTTGGCTTCACATTTTTGAAAGGTAGCTCTGAACTGAAATGAGAATCCCTAAAGACATCACCTCTCAAGGAACAGTCTGATTTTTAAAATATAAGATATAAAACACTGCATTTTTTCCTAAACTGAAAAAGAAAATATATCCTTCAAATTTGCTTCTAGATAATTTAAGGTATGAAAAGTCGGACCTACACCCCCAATTTGAACTTAGAAATTATTCACACTCTTATCTTTGATATCCTTCAATATTCAAGAAGTGGGTTTGGAGGTCTGTGGACAACTGTTCTGTGTCTTTCACTGATGGAGTTCTTGCAATATTAGGGTCATCACACAACTTCATTAATTAATGTAGTTTGCAGCCTTCAGTTGAGAAGTTTTGGCTTTTTATCCTTAAATTTCTTGAATGTATGCCTGCATTTTTATACTATAGATCTCTAGATATTTTTAGACTGGATTGGTATCCTTCTGAAAATGTCACTGCATTGAGTCACACTGACACAACTTTAGGGAAATATTTAGATCATTCAGTTGAATATGTGGTATATATTTGGAGATGAAATCCATTCATTATTTTCTGTGGTCCAAATCTTCTTGTTTGGGGTTTTTTTTGTGAAACGGAAGCACTTATCTACAATGAAGCCTGCCAGGAGTTTGACATGAAATTTGAATCCCTAAACGAGGCAGCTTCAGCTGAGAGTGTCTAGTCTATCTGCATACTTAGAGCTTGGTGTTTGACTACATATTGCCATGCTATGGAGGATTCAGAATCTTTGTTCCACACCTGCTGGGTAAATAACGTCAAGAATAGACCACTGTATAAAAGTTAGCTGGTGGGGACAGTGCCAACAGGCGTACCCTGTAAAGGGATGGTGACTGCTCTGTGTCTTGCTGAACTCAGGGCTGTCACTGCACATTAGGAGTGCTCTGAACACAGGAGAGAGAGGCTCCCCTGGGCACCTTGGCAATACCTTGTGTTCTCTCTGCATGGCTCTGATATTTAAGCAAGAGCTGAGTTTCTAGCAATTCGATTTGGAGCACTAACATAAAATACCTAAATTCAGGTGTCTTGAGATCTATGCTCTTCAAAAAGGAGCTACCAGTCAATTTAAAATTCCCTTAAGGTTAGCCTGAATCCACTGACTGAGTCATTGTTTTGAATTCAAGAATATTAATAATGTATAAATCTCATATTAGAGAAATTTTTGATGGTTTAAATCTATCCATTTATGAATTTATGATTTGTTTCCCATTCTGTGACATAAGCCACTCTAGAAATAGAGTACATTACTGTCTAACAGTTTTCTGAGATTTTTTGTTTAAATGTGTCTAAAATGGTTTTGATATAAATAGAAGGTCTTTACAAATTCTGACAGGTAAAGGCGACTACAGATACACCTTAAATTAAATTAAAGAGTAATGATAAGTTAAACACTTCTGACCCAAGAAAACTAGACTTCTTCCAGTTATTTCATATATATATATATATATATATATGAAATATATATATATGAGGAATTATTATATTCCATGATTCTTTCTTATTATACTCTTATTATTTTAATAATAAAATTATTAATTTCTTATTATAGATATACTTTCTTATTATCGCACAACGTCACTCCCTCTTGAGGACTAAAGAAAATTATCACCACAGATACAGGTAGTTCTCGATTAATTGACCTCAGTGATGGGGAATGTTCCTGGATGTATTTGATTTACTCTTCCAGGAAAAATTTACATTCATCCACTATCTTTCTATTTTGGGCATCCTAGATGTTTAGTCTTTCTTCACAGTCCCTTTGATGGCAAGAAGGAAGTTTATTATCTTTTTATTTTGCCATAGAATGCTCACATACATATAACTAGAATGGATGATAATGGATATTATCACTTCTAATAACTAGAAGTGATAATAACTGTTAAATTCTCCTAAATTTATATTCCTTCTTAACATCAGAAGTCTACTTTAAAACCATTTTACTATTTCTTTATTGATCTCTTACGAATAGACCAGACTGCAGGAAGATTTGGAAGGATTTGTCCTTCACATTAAAGTCACCCCATAAAACTTTTTTAAGACACAAAATCCCTTTGCTGTGTTCTCTGAAATTTCAGTGGGAAGCTGGAAGACTAAAGTGCTACTCAAGTGGTAATACAAAACTGGCTTCAAATAGTAATGCAAATTGAGTTCAGAGCTTTCTGCTGCTATTACTTGGACTTTGTGGTCCTAAAATTTCTGAGCTGATGTAATATAAAAATGTTGCAAATAATGGATGTGCTTGAACATAGGTAGGACTTAAAATAAGGGGGAAGGGCAAAGAACAGAAGGATTAACACTCTACTGCACAGAAATCTAATTTTTTAAATGAAAGAAAAAGTGCGAAGAAAAATTTTGTCTATTTCTTTTGTTAAAGGAAATGAAAATAGAAGATTAAAACTTTTCACAGTAAAATGTTTTATGTGGGTGTATGATGCACAACTCATAACCTCAAACAATAAATTTTCACACAATGCTAATAGATGAAGGATGCTAATGTTCAAGTATGGAATTTTTCCCCAGATATTCTATGTGGCACCCAACATATTTTAGATCTCTGCATTATAAAGGTCTTTGTTGATATCATATTTTTAGATAAAACTTATAGTAGCTTGGTGTATCACACATTTTCAAACATGTTGACTAATTTCTTTTATTAACCTTTTAGGGCATTTGGTTTTAGAGATATTTATAACCTGTTTCTCAATTAAATGTGCTTTTGATATACAATAAAATTTATATTTTAGTGGGATGCTCAAGGTCACATCCAGCAGTGGAGAATACAGGTGCCAATTTCACAGCCCACTACTCAGATCACCAGACCACACTCCTAATATATTTGTTAGACAAATGGCAACAAAGTTTATTAGATGGTAACAGAGTGCTACAATGTTCAATTTATTTTGGTATGGATTTCCTGTTATAATGACGCAATTATCTGGCAAAGCTATATTCCATTTTTTAAATTAAATAAATATTACTGCAACTACATTGATAGGTTTTCACTTTAATAACAAAATTATGTTTGCACTTCATAGATAAAATTTGCATACATATTCTTTCACATTCGTAAGAGCATAATTTATCAATGCTTAATATTTTATTTTTTTCTCTGTTTCCAGTTTGTTCTGTTTAAATTGTGACTTATAAACTAAGTTTTGTTTGAACCTGAACATTCTTTTTATTAAGCCTAAATACCTTATTTGAATTCTGAATGACAAGCAGCAATTTTTTGTAGTAGTTTGATCTAACATTTTACATTAGAAGAAAATAAATTCCTTGTTTATAACTTTTTCTTTAAGTTATTAGGGCAAGCATTTCAATAAAAACTTTCATGCTTAATGCTGAAAGAATTAAGATATTTCAGTATGTTAATTTGTGGTCTGAAATCTCCAGACTGAAGATGACTTCATAACATTGCTTCTGAAAATTTCATAGAAGAATTTAATCTATTGGTGAATGGATTCATTAAATCTGGAGATTAATTTAACTGTTGTTAAATAACATAAAATTAGAAAGTATTATCTAACATATAATGAATTCACCCCACATTTTATGTCTTCAAATGCAAATGCACTTTGAAAGCTTAATAAACAGCTGGAACATGTAAATCACAGCGAGTTTTTAATTTGTGCTAGCAAATCACACAGTTCTCCTTTAATTTCAATTTTTTTTGAGATAATTTGATTTATAAAGCAGTAAATCTTACATTATTATCTACAATAATTTCTACTGATGATGACAATCAACTACTAAGAGCTAAAGATATCAGTAAAACCAGAGTCAGCAAAGTCATTATGTCACACTGCAGGACGGTGGCAGTGCAGCAGCCTGCCTGGGAAGTGGCTGTGCTGCTACCCCTGGAGGTATTTAGAAGATGTGCAGATGTGGTGCTTAGGGGCAGGCTTTGGTGGTCAACTTGACAGTGTTAGGTTAACTGCTGGCCTCGATGACACTAAGGATCTTTTCCAGCCTTTGTGATTCTATGATTCCAGGACACACATTCTACAAGAAATCACATATTGTTGGATTTGAAACCAGCCATAGTCTTCTCCTTCCATTGTTAATCTCTCTATGGAATATTTTTATCTTTTTACTGAATACAGCAGTGCTTTTCTGTATGGTCACTATAGAATCACAGAATGCCTTGGGTTGAAAGAGACCTTAAAAAATCATCTTGTCCAACTTTACCTACATGGGACACTTTCTAGTTGATTAGGTTACTCAAATCCCCACCCAACCTGGCCTTGAGCACTGCTGAGGATGGGCCATCCACCACTTCTTTGAGCAACCAGTTCTTGCACCTCACCACTCCCTTAGCTCTAAACCTACAGTCTTCATTTTTAAAATCATTGCTCTGTGTTGTTGCTACAGACCTTGGTGAAAAATATGTCTCCTTCTCTCTTATAGCTCCCCTTTATATATTGAAAGGCTGCAACAAGGTCTCCCTAAAGCCTTCTCTTCTTCAGGTTGAACAGCCCCATTTCTCTTAGCTTGTCTTGACAGGCTTCAATCCCTTCCACCAACAAGTCCATGTTTTGGGCTGAGGGCTCTGGATGAAGTATTCCCATTTGGCTTTCACCAGAACAGAGTACAGGGGCAGATTCTTCTCTTTTTATGCAGCCCAGGGCACAGTTAGTCTCTTGTGCTGAAACAAAACATTGCTAGCTCCTGTCCAATTTTTTATCCACCAGCCTCTGGCTTGCATTGATACTGGGGATTTCCCCAGCCCACATGCAGGACTTTTCACTTGGCCTTGCTGAACTTCATGAGATTCACGTGTGCCCACTTCTGAAGCCTGTCAAAATCCCTCTTGTGCTAGTTTTGGCTGCAGTAGGGTTAATTTTGTTCACACTGGCGACTATGGGGCTGTGTATTGGTTTTAGGAATCAATGTTGATAATTCAGAGATTTTTTTGTTATTGCTGAGCAGTGCTTCCACAGTCAGGGCCTTTTCTGCCTCTCACCCCAATCAGCCAGGAAGATGGGAGTGCACACGAAGATGTGAGGACACACAGCTGAGACAGCTGACCCAAACCGACCTAAGGGACATCCCACAGCATATGGCACGGTGCTATAAAGCATATAAAGCTGGGCAAGAAGAAGGAAGGGGTTAATGATGCTTGTCTTCTCAAATAGCTGTTATGCAGGATGGAGCCCTGCTTTCCCAGAGATGGCTGAACACCTGCCTGCCCATAGGAAGTGGTGAATTAAATCATTGTTGGGGTTTTTTTTGAGTGCACTGCTTTTGCTTTGCCTGTTAAGCTGTCTTCACCTCAACCCATGTGTGTTCACAGTTGTACTCTTCTGATTCTCCCCTCCAGTGGGTGAGTGGCTGTGTGGGGCTTTATTGCCTGCTGCACTTAAAACAGCAACACTTCTGGATGGCATCCTATCCATCACACGTGCTCAGCCATACCACACAGCTTGCTTATCTACAAATTTGCTGGGAGAACATGAAATCTCACTGTTTATGTAACTAATAAAGACATTGAACAGTACTGGTCCTAGCATGGAACCTTGACACACACAAACTTACTGATACACTTACTGATGTCCAGTTGGATAGAGAGCTGTAGGCTTCAACTCATTGGATGTTGCCTTCTACACATACAATGAAATAATCAAAAGTAGAATGAAATTGAGTCTGTGGACTGTGGTGGAGGCTGCACATGTTTATTTCAGAAAGAGTAACAAAAATATTTATTTTTATATTAAATAATTGAATTCTTCTACTCTGGCACATCTGAGGGAGCACAGAAAAATAATTTGAAGTTCAAATAAAATACTGTCAAGAATGACCATAAAAATAAAAGAGATTATATTGCATACTCCTAGAAATACTTATAATATAACTCTGTATTGCCTTCTTTCTTGCCTTTGCCTTCTGTCCGTCCATTTTTTCATGCTGTAATTTTTGCTTCAACAGTGGAATTGTATGTTTTTTCATTAATTTCTGTGGATCAGTTATGATAGACTTTCTGATTTAACACATTTTTTTCATTAGTTGTCTTTTTTTGTTTCAGTGAAACAAATACTTGTTTGTATAAGCTAGTATTCAACTTGTTTGATTTTGAGCATTGGGGAATCTTTAGCTTTTTTTATTATTGTATGCTCATAAGGACTGAACTTATAATTAAGTCCTATTCAAACCTCAATTGAATAAAATAAAAACTAAAAATATAATAAACAATATCCCTTCTTTAGTTGTTGCTTTCTTAAAAACAAAAATGCAGACAAACAAAACCCAGTCTACTTCTATTTAATTGACTAAATGACTTTAATCTCACCCTTTAGCTTATTTTCTAATTGTGCCATCTTAGACGGAATATTTCAGAGGAGATGATTTTTTCCCCACTTTCTCTCTTTTGTCAATATCCTTGAAAATTCCTGCTGATTTTTTAATGTATCCAGGCTGTAGATGACACAATGCTGTATTGTGTGAGGAGAACACAAGAAGGATTAATATCATCCTGAACTCAAGGTTAATATAGTCTTGCATCAAAAACTAGATAGAATGACATGTCAGCTTTTCAACAACCACTTATCATCAAATATAGACAACACAGTATTTCCATAAATATTTGAAGCAAAATAGTACCCACCTGGGTCCATGAATTTACAATTTTTTTCACTCTAAAACATGTATTCTTCAAATAATGTGTCTTTTCATTTATCATAAAATTTCCCTTTATAATCATATTTCATATCTGACAAGGTAAATATCTTGCTAAATCAACCAAATATTTGCCTTTAGTTAATATTTATATATACATAAACTAATAAAAATATTTTAACTATTTCTCACATTCAATTTGGGCATTGGCCCTCCTAGCAATCACATAGAAAGATAGCTTCTCTTATTTAAACATTGATCATGGAGAAATGACTGCATTGCTTAGCACTTAGGGAGGAATAATTGTAGATTGTCCAAATTATTTCTTCATCTCAAGATCTTTTCACCTTCCTATAGGTTTATATTCATGAAGTAATGAGTTGTAAGAAAAAAACATTAAAACAAAACAATTCTCACCTGCACTCTTTGAATAGCACCAAGCATTTTTCAGTACAATGAAAGGAAAATTCAATTTTAACTTAACTTATTTGTCTATGTCTGCTAGTTGACCAAATTTCTTATATTCTTTCAAGCTGTGGTACATTCTCATAAAATTTGCCTATTTACAGAACAGACATGTTCTTTCTCCCAAATGAGTGGCTATGTTCAGATTTGCTCAGTTTAAAGGCACTGAACTAGTTGGATTTGAAAATTGTTTCAGTAGAAACAGATTGTTTATTTTTAAAAGTATAATTACCTGAGCAGTAGCTCAACATAAGATTTTAATAAGATCCAATTATCACCTAAAAATGAGTCTTAGCTGGTACTTAGCAGCATACCCAGAATAAAGGAGATTTCTACCCAATGTGGAACACTTCAAGTATTATCTGGGTATGATAAATACTTTTTTTCCCCTTAAATTCTTTTATTCAGTTTTTTAGATGTCTTTTTTACTTTAATCTTCATAATTGCTTGATTAGGATAACTAATTCTTTTTATTTGTATTCTTTTCAATTATTTCCATGTTCCATATCTAAAAAGCAGGATAACATGAAGAATACATTACATGATATAAAAAAATCAGCAAGATAAGTTTAAAATTTAATTGTGATGCCCTACTTCAATGAAGAAAATTAGTTTGACAGCCATTAATATACAATAGAAATGACTGACACACATTAACGACAAACAGTGTCCCTAAGATTATGCAAGTATAAAAAATGCTGGGATGATATATTAATCAGCGTTAAGCACCAAAAAGAGGTGACTAAATTTGCTGATCTCTGCATTCTAACTTAAGCTGAGAAAGTTTTTTTTCTAATTTATTCACTGAATTTCACCTCTCTATGTTCTTGAATTCTCTGTGGGGAAATTAGAATACTCTCAAATGTATTAATCATTTTACAGTGTCCAGAAAATAATGTTTGTGAACTATTTTTTACCTGTCAACAAATTAAAAGTAGTGTCCAAAAAAATGTCAAAATTCAAATCAGCCTTGTCACTTTAGTTGATATGTGAATTGAAAACCTAAATCAGAGTCTCAACTGCTTATAAATGTTTTCTTCTACCTGTTTAAAATAGCCTAGGCCAAATTTAAGTGCTTAATTTTGCATAAATAGCAACCTATTGAATGTATCATTAAGGACTTTAAGATAAGTGAATATATTAAACCACTTCCATATTATGCTTTCTACATTATAATAAATCTGTGAGTAAATTTAAAATATTACATTGTTACATTCCTAAGGGCATGTGAAAGCAATTAACTGAAGTCTATCTATCAAATGAAAACTAAATATCAAATTAGTCAATGCAAAACTTTTTCCGTATTATTGACCTCTTAGTTGATTTAAATTAAACTCACAGAACTGTGAGATTTCATATCTATTATGGTCTAGGAAATATAAATTTGGATATGACTTTCCTCTTAGGCATTGTTGACTATGTGAGCAAGAGAGATTAACTAGATGAAATTAAATGTTACTAAAGATGTGTCTGTTGTCTTTAGTTTCTCTTTCACCTGCTATCAGTCTACAATTTACAGTATTTAAATATGTTCTCATTCAATATTTGTAGGCAATAAAAGTTGAATTCAGAATTACAACAATTGAATTGTGTATAGATTTGTGTTAGAATTCCTCTTGTTGAACTTGTCAAGATTACCTTTTTGTTAGACTCTGTCTACACACTTATTGCATTACTGTTTGCTGTTCCTTGTGAGGAAAAAAAGGCTTTTTATAGTCCGAGTTGTGCAGTGCATCTGCTGTTTCAAGTTCTATTAAGTGACTGGTGACACTTCATTTTTTAAGAACGTTCTGCACAAAACGTTCCAAACATTTGTTATTCTTTTGAAAAAATCATTAGCAATGAAAAAGAAAATCTAAAATATTTTAAAAGTTGATTAAAAAGTACGTGTGGTGAGGTTTGGCTGATTATCTAAGTGATTTCCTTTCACCTGAGTACCAGTCTGTAAATATCAAACACACACAGAAATAAAATTTTAAAATAGGCTGCTCTATATATCTATTTCTAAATAGCCCTTGAAATTTCAGAAAGAATGATGCTTTATACGTTTTTAATTGCTGCTCAAATCTGTTTTGCCCATGAGAGCAATTAGCAAATAAACACCCTACCTTTATCTTGACCTTAAGCTTTCTTAGACTATTTTCTTCCCCACAGTGTTGATAAGTACGAGAGTGGTTGTGTGGGTGTCTGGATGATAGCCAAGACTTATCCACCACAAAAGCTAGCAATTATTTTCTGACAATTTTAAGCTACATTTTATTTTACTCGTAACATTTCATATTATTGTTATTGATACTTATATTAACAAGAGAAAACATCAGGATTTTTCAAAATCTTGTTGTTTTGCAACACACATTTTTAATTGGAGAGCTTTGAGAGCCTGGGGTATTCTGACATGTTCCTTAGATCTCAGGTCAAACACCTGACCAGTAGATGAGTACAGATAGGGCTCTGTGGTAACTCTTCACAGTCAAATTGGAGGTTTGGAAACTAAGAAGCATGAATTGTCTCACTTTTAATGTTTACCAAAGCCCTGACACACTACATTGCCAAAGGCAAATAACAAACACTTTTTACCTGAGAGGAAAGACCTTAAAGCTGAATTTCTAGTTAATTGAACTCATTCTAACTGGAGCAGAGGTGTCAGAATGGACCAACGAACTGCATTCAGTGAATGAGATTCCATCTAATATGCCCCTCTGAGTAAAGCAAAGAAGACCAAACTCATTGCCTTTTGTCAGTCCCTGAAGAATTGTATTACCTTGTTTCATTTTCCACCACTATATGCGCTGCTTATAGAGAACCTAGCCTGCCTGTCAAGCTTAAGCCTTGACCCTACTCAAGTCAAAGCCTTTTGAGTGGAGGAAGTGTTGACACAGTTTTAACTACTTATCAGGTTATTCTATTATATACACACTGTAAAGTAAAATACTTGATAAGACAATGCAAAAACTAAGACAGTGCAAAGATAGCAAGTGTATCATATAGACTATACAAATACAATACTAATTCTTGCATTATGTAGTTCATTAATACTCAGTCCTCCTTCTTTTTTTTACTTGTTGTGGCAGTATAAAAGGGTCCCAAATAGAAGAACCTCATTTCACCAGGAGCTGACATGCATGGCCCTAGAAATACATAATTTCTAATGAAATAATAAATTACTTCCTTTCTGCCACACTAGTCATACGCCAAGAAAAATGTAAGTGGCACTTACCTTCAAAAAATGAAATAAAGGTGTGATAAAGAACAAAAAATAGACACAAATTACAGTGATATATATTTAAATAAATAGGATATTAATCCTGTTAAATAGTTGTGACGATAATGTTAGTGTTCTTGCTATATGAAAGGCTGTTAATACAGGCTTTTCTAGGAAAAAAAAAAATATTATTTTCATCACACATGATTTACCACTTAATTGTTCTTTGTGAAATTTGATTTTTTTGTCTTTTTCTCTTTACTCTGTAACCTTTAAGAAAGATGTCAGAATCTTTTGTAAATTTCTTCAATTTAAGCCTGGGGAAATTACAGTAGTCCAAAGAAGGTGGTAGTTAAAATGATCCCATGATAGACTATGAAACACACAGACCTGATTATGAAATGTTCAGAACTCACCCTTTTCTTTATACTTTTCACTCATGACATCTACAGCAAGGTTGAAAATTAATTTACACTTCTGGGCACATGACCAAAGGGGTAATATTTCTCTTCAACTACTTGCCCAGAAATGCAAATCCCAATTAATTTCTAATGTCTAGGTTTTCATTCTCCTATCAACTTCAGATCTCTGTTGCATGTTTTAAATTTTGCATGAAAAATTTGACCCATGCACTTAAGCCAATCTAGTCTAATCATCCCCTTGCCATCCCCAGAAAAAAACACAATAGGAATAAATTCGGTAGGAAGGCCATTTCCAATTGTGTGCATTGAGGGTTTTAATAAGAAAAGCAGTGTCTCTGGATCACTTGAGAGAGAAAATCTCATTTTTGTTTTTCTTAATTTCCCACTTTAAACAGGGTAGCAATACAGAAAGCCAGTTTTCCAAGGTTAAAAAAAAAAAAAAAAGCAATATGCAACTTGTTTCATAAAAAAGAATCAATATTTTTAATATTGCTGTAAGCCAAGTTAGATATAAAGCAAAAGTTGAATAATAATATAAAGGAGGTTTCTAGAAGCAATTAAGAAAAAAGCTGAATCTATACACCTGCATTCAAAGGAAATTAGAAGGAATTATAAAATGTGAATGTATAAAGAGAAATCAAGAACAAGCTAAAAGGAAACAAGACAACAACATTCTTTTTTTTTACACACATCAGGATCAAGGAGTCTATATGGCCGTTTGGTGATCAGAATACAAAAGGTATACTAACAACAAAGGAGCAGAAAAAGGTCATTGCTGAGATTCTTCAGTGGTGAACATTGCTGAAGGAAAAGGGGAGAGGAGAGTCCCATTAGGAGCTGGTCTCAGCGGGAGACATCTGAAACTGAGTGATTGTGGGAGATGAGGGGGAATTTATTTAGTTTACACAGATTTCAAAAGGCATTTGTACAAAGTATCTCACACAAAGCTTTTAAGTAAATTAGGTGGCATAAGCAAAGACATTTTTTGCATAGATAAATGACTGGTTAGGAGAAAGAAAACACAAATAGGAGTAAGTTGTCAGTCCTTGAAGTGGAGACAGGTCATCAATGCTGGTAAGCAGAGGCTTGTACTGTAAAATATATTCATCACTGACCTGGAAAGCAGGAGATTACTGAAGAGAGAAAGGCTGCTGGCAATACTGTATTATTCAAGATAGCAAGTATGAAAGCTAACTGTGAGGAACTAAAAAGAAGACTGTAAGACTGAAGGGCAAAAATGTGACAAATGAAATTCAGTGTAAATAATACAATGCAATGTACATGGGAGGAAAACAATCCTAATTTCACAGATAAAATTATAGGCTCTGAACTAACCATTACCTCTCAATACCTTATTGACCATTGCCTCACTGATATCTTGGGGTGTAAAAAACCATTTCCTGAAATACCAGCTTTATAATACCAGTGTTCAGAAGAACAAATAAAATGCTAGGCACAATTAGGAGAAGGAGACCCAACAAGACACAAGCCACCATCATTCTGGTAGCTGATTTTGCCACACCTTGAATATTGCAAGCAGCTCTGATTCTAAGTATGCAATAGACTCGGAAACAGTCCAGAGAAGGCAGAAAAATGCAGAATCATTTTTTCTATAAAATAAATGACTGAATAAACTAAGAACATTTAATCTAAAAAATGTTAGACAAAATACGATAGAGGTCTATAAAATCAGGAGTCAGAGGGATGGCAAAGTATTATTCCCTGTTCATATTGTCCTAACTCTGGGCTTGAGACAGTCATGTCAAAGTTACAATTTAGCTTTTCTAGGAAAGGATGAATTATTGTTTCTGTTCTGGGACATGTCTCTGTCTGGGATGGTTGTAGAACAGGGATTTTACTGAGTCTAGAGGATTCAGGTTAGGAGCATCCTTCTCAGTGTAGCAGGAATAACGTAAGGAAGCATGCTCTATACATGTAACTCTTACAGGTAACAGAAGGAGCACAGCAGCATTCTTCTTGCCACTGTAGTACCTGTATCACAGAGGAATCTCTGAAAAGCATTGAGAGGGAAGATTTTGATCAGGCTATGTATGTTCTAGGCCTTTTTCCTGTTCCTCCTTTTAGCCAGTGGCAGGGCAGATGTAGGTGCTCTGGTAGACACACCAGAGCTCCAGAGCCCAAGTGCCTAGAGGCAAAGAGGCTGCAGCATCAGCCACCTGACAGGCCTCTGGGTATGCCAGGGCTTCTCTGGCTCATGAGATGTGCATTACCACCAGCACCACTCCCGTGTGTCTTTGAGAGCACCAAACCCAGCACGTCCTAGCAGGGGAGTCCGAGGGAAAGCTTTATGACAATGGAGTGGAACTGGCCTTGTGTGAGGCTGCTCCTGGACCAAAATTGTCTGTATTAGTCAGCTCTCAATTGGGCTTGAAACACACATGCTGCAGCAGTGTACAGCCTGGAGACAGCTGCTGCTCTCAAACATCTGACTGCAAAAGCTTCCCAAAGCTTTTCTGAGTCTTTTCTCATGCTTATCATGAAGCAGCATTATGGACACAGCATTTAGGTCTACTTGTGCAGCAAAACTGCTAGATATGGAGTCTGAATTATGTTACACGTTGGTTTTAAATAAATAGTCTAAAAGTTAATATTCATTTAGTTTTTAAAAAAAGAAAAAATCATGGTCTGTCTTTCTGAACAAATTTGATTTTAGTTTACTGCCTTTTTTCTTTTTATTTTTTTCCCCACTGAATTTTTTCAGTTTTAGGCTGGTTTTCACCCGGTTTCAAAGGAGTGGAACAAGCATAGTATATTAAATGCTTGCTCAATATTTCAATGCTTGAAATTTCAATTTATTTCCACTTTAAATTATACAATCCAAAGCCTGAAAATAAATATAACTTTTTATTTTCCTATATTTCTGTAGAATAATAAAGTAATATTGCCATTCTACTCATGTAGATACTGCCTAAAAAACATGTGGATGCACTAAAAACAAGAGCAATTTAATGCTTCATAGGATATAGGGAATACAGTTTTACTTGCTTATTTTATGATTGATGCTGGAGAAAAAGGGTTACTTGAGTCCTGTAGACCTTGAACAAGCTGACACAAAAGAAATAGATGCATATCAAACTTTACTAGTTGATTTAGATTACCATCAGTATTCCCAGCTCATTTTCATTGCATATTCAATTTTTCCTCTTGAGTGACAGCGAGAAGTTCTATAAAACTGCATAATACCAGCTCTGATATTTATAAATAAATAGTCAGAAGTTTTGAAAACAGTTTTGGTTGTTTAAATATCTTAAGATAGAATTGTTGAAGGCTCTTTTATTTGTGGGCTATGTGCAGAAGAAACATGTTTGAAGAATATAAATATGCATGTTGCTTTTGGGGGGCTTTGTCTGTTGCTTTTTAAAAATTTTATAGTAGCTAAAGTTGAGGGGTTTTTTTTTTTTTGGTAGACTGATGTAATCACATAGCTGAGGCTGTGCCCTGTCCTGCAGTACAAATAGCAGCACATCAAAACCAAATGTCCTGCCAATTAATCTAAGCAATGTTGAACACAGGGAATTTGCTAACCCACAGGCAGCTGAGGTGTAGTTTACTTGCTGTGACATCTGGTACCTGTTATTTAAACAAAAGGACATTTTTTGAATTTCTCATTCTCAGAGAGCTCCGGTGGTGTAACCATTCAGGGTTTGAAAAATCAAAAAATATATAAACAATACTGGAATGTCAGGATTTTTCACATAAAAAATACTCTGAATGTGACTTTATTTTGGGTTCTAAAATGAGAATAAATGGAAGTTTTCCATCATGAGCAACAGCAGAGTATCACATCCTGCAGCACTTTGCATCCAAATCAAATTTCTAAATGGAGGTTAGAATACTCTATGTATAGCATTGAAGCAGGTTGATGACCTTTCTTCAAGCACCAAAGAGGTGTTGTATAACTCTGTCTTTTAGTAGATATGAAGCATTTAAATACTCTCACAATAAGAACAGAAAGGATGAGTGGGAATATCAAGATATAATCCATTTAGGTTTCATTCTGTGTCTTGAACAAAATGCAGAAATTATATACTGGTGGTATATCTCAAACAGAGAAGGAAATAGGGACAGCCTGTCATTACCATCGATCCTGTGTGCCAAATGGGAAGGAAGGGCAATGCAAGAAAATAGAATGCAGTTAAAGGCATAAACTTAATACACTTATTGAACAGAAACTTTCAAGGCAAAGGGAAACCTTCATTCTGTTATTTCCTAGTTTATGCATGCCTTGCTTTTAGTGTTATTGTTACCCTCTATTTTAAAACATCAGCAGACACTGACTCAAGTGGCACTTGCTGTGCTTTGCCTATATGGACCCCAGAAACTGATGAATTTAAAAACCATGCATTCTTTTAAGAAATACACCTTTTATGATATCAGTCTGCAGACTTTCATTGTTGTTGTTTAAAAATGTGCTACAAAGGTGACAGCATTTTCTAAAACATGTCCCTTCCAGTGGGCATTTCAGGAAACTCACAGCTTAGTTAAACTATAGAAAGATGGAGCTTTCCTCCAAGTAGTTAGTGTGTATAAAAGCAATCCTTCTTTCACAGAAATAGAAATGAACCTTTCAACAGCACCCATGAACAATTATTTACATACAGGGTGACACTGACTGCTCATCCATGTGGGAAATCCACACATCTTGTAGTAAATACAAAAAAGAAGCTGAACAGCATATATTCATGCAAATTATACATGGGTAAACTATGTAGTGATCATATTTGAAATATATGAACTCTCTTTATTGATGAAGATAATGATGTTTTCATTTAAAAAAAGAGGTATATTTAGACCAGACTTTCTCACTAGAGCATGAGTGTTAAAAATACAGAATGGAAACTTTATTAGATTATTTCTATGACTTCACAAAGGGACTTGAATAGTTCTAATTTTAAATTCTCATTCAAATTATATTAAAAAGAGAACTTTGACTCTAAGGTCTCTGTTCTGGTTTCTGCTACACCACTATGAATTCTGAGTGCAATTTACACATTTCCCTCAGTTTAGTGAAATTATCTGCAATTCACAGAGTTAAAATCAGATAAGTGTCCAATTTGTTTTCATTCTGAAATACTATTTTAGTAATTTTAAATTAAAAAATAAGTCAGATATCTAATGATGACATATGATGACATATGATGATATCTGATGCAGTCACTTAGTACCAGAAATAATGATGCTGGGTTGGAAGTGACCTTTAAATGTCATCAAGTGCAACCCTTCCTGGTATGGACAGGGCCATCTTCAGCTAGGTCAGGATGCTCAGAGTGACATCTAATCTCACTCTAAATTGGGCATCTACCACCTCTCTGGAAATCTGTTGCAGTGTTTCACCACTTTCACGGTAAAAATTATCTTCCTCTATCTTGTATATCTACTCTAACTTGTCTAGTCTTGTAATTTAAAACCATTACTCTTCATCTTATTACAACAGTCCCATGTGAAAAGTCTTCACCCATGTTTCTTGCCTGTTCCTTTAGGTATTGAAAGGCCTCAAAAAGTTGTCTGCAAAGCCTTATTCAGGCTGAAAAATCCCATTTCTTACAGTCTACACTCATGAGAAATGTTCTATCACCCTGATCGCTTTTGTGGCCCTCCTCTGGATTGTCTTCCACAGGTCCATGCTCTTCCTGTGCTGAGGACCCCACAGCTGGGTGCAATGTTCCAGGCAGGATCTCACTGGAGCAGACTAGAGGGCCAGGCACCCTCCCTCATCCTGCTGGCAACACTTCTATTGATGCAGCCCAGGTCACATCTGGGCTGCACAAGCATGTTGATGGCTCATGTCCAGCCTTTCATCCATCAGCACTCCCAAGTCTGTTCAGCCCCCCCAGCCCCAGGGATTGCCCCAGTCCAGGTGCAGCACCTTTCTCTTGGTCGTGTTAAACCTCATGAGATTCCCATGAGCCCACATCTCAAGCTTCTTCAGGTCCCTCTGGATGGCATTCTGTTCTTCAGGTGTGTCAGCCACATTGCTCAGCTAGTGTCATCTGCAAATTTGCTGAAGGTGCACTCGTTCCCTCTATGTCATCAATGAAGATATGAAACAGTACTGGTTCCCATACAGACAACTGAGGGGCACCACTTGTCACTGATGCCCTTTAGGACATTCAATTTTTGACCACTACCCTCTGGTTGGGACCATCCAACTAATCCCCCATTCACTGAACAGACATGCCATCAAATCCATATCTCTCCGATTTAGAGAGGAGCATCTTGTGGGGGATTGTGTGAGCTGAGGCTGACAGGCCAATAATTCTCAGTGGCCTCCACTCTACCCTTTTTAAAGATGGGCTGTGGTGTCTCGGTTTTCCCCATCACCAGGGACTTCAGCTTAGTGACTTCAATTATTGTGGAGAGTGACTTTGCAACTACATCAGCCAATTCCCTCAGGATTCTGGGATGAATCTCATGGGGTCTCACACGCCTATGTAGGTTTCTCAACTGGTCACAAACCTCTCACAGTGGGAAGGACTTTGCTCCCCTAGTTCCCATCCTGTTGCCCATCCACTTGGAAGGTGTGGGAAGAGAGGTTAACAGTAGAGGCTGAGGTAAAGAAGAGTTGTTGAACACATCAGCCTTGTTCTCATCCGTGGTTACTAGTTTTCCAGTCATGTTTATCAGGGTGATACTCTTTATTTGGCCTTCCTTTCCAGGCTGAAATTCCTGTAGAAGCCCTTCCTTGCATCCCTTAACAAATTCACCTCCAGCTGCACCTTGGCTTTCTTGATGCCATCCCTGCAAAACTGAACTCCATCTCTGTTTTTGTCCCTGTGTCCACTGATGTTTATTTGCTTCTTGCCCTTAAGTTTGACCAGCAGATCTTGACTCAGCCATGCTGGTGTTTTGCCTTTGGTTGTTATATAAAAATTTACATTTACTCGTTACACAACAGTTGACTGTTTCTCGGGAGCATTCAGGACTTGCTTTTTTTAATGTTTCCCTGTGAGTTTTGGGAAGAGAAGGACAAATTACTCATTCAGCATATAGACCTTACTAGAATATATTTCTGATTTATTATATGCTTCTCTTTACTTTTTGCAGCTCTGGCAAATAATTTACCTATTATTGGCGTTTGCAGTATGCTGTGACATAAGGTTTAAAATTTCCTTGGCTAGTTTTCTCTTCTTCTCAAGGTCTTAATTTTTTGAATACTTTTCATACATATTTTCATTATGTTCGTAAACTGTATCTTTTATGAGAAGAAAGGAAACACACCTGTGTTCTGGAGTAAATCAGATTATTTTTGTAACTTAAATCTATATCTTGGTTTTATAAAGGTGAAGGACTTTTCTTTTGTAGAAGTTTAATTTTTGTACAAGTTTTATGGTTCAATCATCTTGAAAAATTTCAAAGAATCCTTTTAAAATTTCTTTGTTACAGGAACTAATGAATAAATAAATTCTTAGTTCAATTTATAAATAACATATATTTATATGGAAGATTCCCAGAGGAGAGTAATTTGAACACTCATTATAGACAGTATTACTACAGAAACTAAAATTTTTCTTTAGATTTAATGAATAAAAAATGTAGAAAATAAACAAATTTTCATCAGCTCTGTTACCCAGCAGTTGCCTCACTAAAAAAAATTCCTCCTTTAGACAGAAATACATTAAAAATTATATTAATTTCTTTTAAAGTTGAAATTTTTTTAATATTATGAAACTTAAAAGTGTTTAATAAAATTTATACTTCTCAACTTTTAAAATAATATCGAGTAGTAAACTCAAATCATGTTACTGAAGAAATATTCTTACTTGGAATTAACCTTTACTTTTTAAACCATGACTGAGGTATTTTTTCAAAGTATATATTTTTAGGTATTGATCTAACATGCCTATTTGAATCAATCAGAGATGAGTACTGCATTTACTCTTTATTAAAGCTACATGTAATTTAAAAGTGTTTGGCAGGTGCAAATTTCTGGGTGTGTGCCAGGCATATTTATATTCTGCACTTTGAAGGCAAAGATGCAGATAAAGTCAAGATGTGTGAGGCCAAGTACATGAATAAATTTTACTCAATCTTCTGATGCCATCTTGTGGGTAGATAAAGAATTGTCTGTTGCATAAAGGAATAAAACATAAGTTCACAAAAATCGAGTATTTTGTGTAGTTGAGTTCCCACAGCAAAAACAGCTTCCACAAGGTTTCAGGGTTTTTTCTCCTAACTCAGTTTTCTAAACTATGGCCTCAGAATTTACAGTGACCTTAACTGGGCATTAAACACTATTTTTAAGATACCTTTTTCCTGAAGACTGTTTTAATCAGTATTTCTTTCCGTTCTCTGAAGCAAATGTAGGTCTCCTAGTCATGGCACGTAGCAAAAATCTGTACAAAGTTACCTTCCAATTACATCCAGTACAGCAATTGTTATGTTTTAAGACTGTCTCATTTACAAGACCTTCAACTTTGGAGATTCAGCAGAATTCCATAATCATCTATTCCTTATTTTTTCCCCTTATTTACCAGTAGGAAAAACTTATGAATAAGCTGCTGCCAAATCAATTGTTTCTCTGATGTTTATAATCTCACACCTTGATTAGCACAGTCTCCTTATCAGTGACCATCTTTCACCAGTTGTTTCCTGTTCAGCTCTCTTCCACATTATTTAGTGGTGCCCAAATTCACAGCTAGAGGCCAAGGTGGTTGGAGGAGTGAAATGTGCAAACCTAAGTAATATCCTCAGATTCAAACTAAACAAACCAAACCAAATCCCTAACTATCCAATCAAAAACAAAAACAAAAAAACAAAAACAAAAACAAAAACAAAAAACCAAAAAACAAAAACAAACAAAAACCCAAACAAACAAAAAACAAACAAAAAACCCAAACAAACAAAAAAACCCCCAAACCAATAAAATCCAACTAAACAAAAACCTACACCAGTATTTTTTTAAGGAAACAGTTCCTCATTCAATGCACTGGTATTGTTTAAAGAACTGGCCTGTAATTTTTCCTGTTATCTTTTTTGTTGAAGCTGTGCCACTGTTGACAGCTATAGTAAGAACTGTAAGATTAGGACAAAGAAAAAAAAAGTTTCTACTTCCATAGCTTTGCTGACAATGGGTTTGTATAGCTGAAACGTCTTATGTTTTAATCCCTGATTGTGTGGTTTTCCATACATTCATCCACTTCATGTTAAATACACATTTTGAAATATGTTTGTAGAGCTCTGGAAGTTGTCCAGAACTCTGACTAATATTTTTCACTGGGAATTTTCCAGATTACTGTATTACAAAATCATATTCTGGACTTCTTGTACTCTCACTGACTTGGTGGATCCCATATATTTGTCACACTGCCCTAATGACACAATTTCAGTAGATGGGGATGAAAGATATTGATTTGGAAAACCTTATGAAGAGAAATGGTTTGAATTCAGATTTTTAGCTTTCTGGGAAAGTGTTCCAGAAATATTTATCAACCCTTTCACATCTCATGAAAAATACAACTATTATTCTTTGCTGTTACTTTAAACAAAAATGCCTGTGACTGCTGGTCTGTATACTAAATACAGCTGTCTATTCATGTGTTGGTCCTATTTGGATTGAAGTTGTAAAATGACATTTTTATGGTAAGGCTTTGAAAGTGAATGTTGCATGATGCCGTATAGATTCATTTGAGGGTACTAAGCTGCTGTAAGAGTATTAGAAGACTATAAAAGAAAGGAAATCCAACAGATACAGTCAAAGCCTGCCATAACTCAGTTTCTGGAACTGCACTGGACAGAAGTTTCTCACTCCAGAAGAGATGCTAGAGTAAAACTACTATTGAAGCAATGTGGACAATAAAAGATTATGAGTGGAAGTGAATTTCAGAGCTTCAATATTTCATATGTGTGAACATATCTTTCTTAGTCTCAGATCAATGTTTATTCCGCTCAAATAAGCATGTTCATTACTGCATGACAGTGTTCTAATGACAGTTGTAATAAAACTGTACTTTTGAATTTCCTAGAAACCAAAAAATGAATCTTGATGATATTAATAGGCTATATTGTCTTGTGGGAGTATTGTCCTGGAATTGTGTGTGAGCACTATTTTGGAAGGAGCTGGAGTAAGTGGTATTATGCAGTTAGTGAGTAAGACAGCTAAGCAATGTGGATAATCTGTGGCCAAATTCTCCAGGTATTCCTGGCCTTCTTTCATTTAGATTCAAACATATGTTTTTACACTCTCTTTTATGAGCTGCCCAGACTCATAAATAGTTCAAACATTACTGATCTCTCAGAAAAATTCAGTATTCAGTAGCTTTATGTTTTCTGAAGTAAGTAACAAACATTCATGCTGTGAACTTCAGAGTCACTGCCTTGAAAAAAGCAACTTTGGTACTAAGATGAGAACTTGATTATTTTAGCCTATTTATCTTGGCTTCACAAAGACCTTTGAAAGAAAGTTTTAGAAAAGAAATAATATAGCAGATACATGCCCCTATTTCCATATCTGTAATGAGTTGGACTTAATCTGTAATTATTTTTGCCGAATATTTAAAATTTAAGAGCCTAATATTGTACAAACATTCTGAAAGGAGACATGCTCTGCCTGTTGCACTATTACGGAAAAATTTGACAGGTGACACAAACTGTATCTCTTTATTTCCAGTAAACATATTGCTGATATTGCACTAGGGGATGCCATGTTTCCAGAAGTCATCTACCTGTTTGCTTCTGCTAGGAAGTTGGTGATCTGCTATTTTTCTCTGTTGACCAGCAGTATTTCTAGAGCCTTTAGATACCGAAGGACAGAATTTAACTGGTACTTGTTTTGACATTTTCATGCCATGAATTTGCCAACCTTGAAGATATATTATCTAGTTCAGCTCAATGTAGTATTCACGTATATGGTAAAATTCATTGGATAGCACATTGTCCATAGCACATATGGATCTATACGAGTAAATTAAACAATGTTGGGTCATGTTCTCTGGGTCTGGAATCCAGTCATTTAGATTGTTGAATTGTTGAAACAGTGTTTGGCATGCCTTCAACTAGTACAAGTACTTTTGTCCCATATAGTTTATCTCTGTACACAGCACAGAATTCTTATTCTGCAAAGAATTTTCTTGTTCCTTGTAAATTACGTGACTTTTTTGTTTAATTCCTCTGATGTGCGAAGTCCATTTTGCCTGGGCTGCAACAATGAAATTTCCAGCATTATACCCAAGTATAGAGCCTGATGGTGGGAACATGGAAAGGAAAGCACCAGAGTTATTGAATGCAATCAAGAAAATTAAATAATAAAATAAAATAGTAAAATAAAGTGCTAAAATCTTAACTATTGACGTGGTCATCTTTCACAGTAACAGGTAGTGCCCAGTGAGCTGAAAATCAGGCAGTAAATGTGAGTGGTTCTAAAATAGGTATTGTGTGGGGTGAAGTCACGCTTTATTTTACTTTGCTAGATTACGAGTAGTAGTGTGTTATATTTCAGTTGTGTGGCAAGGTTTTGGTAGTGGGGGTGTTACTGTGGTGACTTCTCTGAGAAGATGCCAGAAGTTTCCCCCACGTCCAACACAGTTAATGCCAGCCAGCTCCAAAGGGACCCACTGCTGGCCAAGGCCAAGCCCATCCATGATGGTGGTAGCATCTCTGAGAAAACAGATTTGAGAAGGGCAAAAACTGCTACACAACATTAGCCAAAGAGAGGAGTGAAAACATCTGAGAATAACTATTCTACCAAGGTGAGTGAAGGAGGAGCAGCAGCATGTGCTCCAGGCGCCAGAGCTGAGATTCCCCTAAAGCCCACGGGGGCATGGAGCAGACCATGGTGAGCCAGATGTGCCCGTGTCCTGTGGAGCAGAAAACAGAGCTTCTCCCTCAGCCCACTGGGTACCCCATGATGGGGCAGGTGGACACCAGAAAAAAGGCTTTGACCCTGTGGGAAGGCCACACTGGGAAAGCTCCTGGCACGACCTGTGGCCCCATGGAGACAGCGGCCTACACTGGAACACGTGTGTGGGCAGGACCTGGGATCCTGTGTGGGGGATCCACACTGAAACATTTCGTTACTGAAGGTCTCCAGTCTGTGGACAGGACCCACAATGGAGCAGGTCAGGAAGAACTCACATTGAAGAAATTTGTGGAGAAGTCTCCTATGGGGGTGACCCCATGCTGCATGAGTAGAACAGAATGAGGAGGAAAGAGTGATAGAGAAAAAATGTGGTGAACTGAGTACTAGCCCATCCCCCTGTGCCATTTTGGATGAGGCAGAGAAAATACCTAAGGGAGTGAATTTAAGCCCAGGAAGAAAGGAGGAATACAGGGGAGATGGTTTCAATATTTGGGTTTATTTCTCATTAATTTGTTCTGATGGCTAATAAATTAATTTCCCCAAGGTGAGTCTGTTTTTCCCATGATAGGAATTGATGAGCGATCACGCCCTGTCCATAACTCATGAGCCTTTCATCATATTTTTTTTCCAGTTGAGGATGGCAGGGATAGTGTGTCTCAGTGGGGCCTCACACTCATCCAGAGTGAACCCCCTACAGTCAGTTTCGATTTTCAGGGACTTAAATACATAGCAGGCAAATCATGTTGACTAAAAACAATCTTTTTTTGCATCCACTGTATTTACCAGCAGTTAGTTGCTTGCATTCATGTATATTCAGGCAAAAGATCTAATAAAGAGTCAGCAAGAATACATAAATCAAAGTTGTAAAGTGATTGATTTTATTTGATTTCCTATGGTTTTGATGGTAGGCTGGTTTTGTGATTTTTAATCTGTTCAGTTCATAATATTGATTGTGGTAATGGAACACTTAATATTTCATCTTCTTTTAAGCAATATGAATTATTTCTGTTTATGTGTGGATTTCATTCTTAATAATCAAACTGTGACAAAATAATGCTAATATAGAAAAATCTTTCATTTTCAATCCAGCATTACAGGTGTTTATGTTAATGTCCAATTTCACAGTGTTTTTTTTTGTAATTAAATATCCATATTCCTCTGCTGTACACCACAGCAAAAGTATTTAGAAGGCTGGGTTTAGTTTATTGTGTTCACAATTGGGTGAGGTTTCAGCAAACTGGTATACTTGAAGGTGTGCCTGCTCATGACAGGGGAGTTTGAACTAGATGATCTTTCAGGTCCTTCCAAAGCAAACTATTCTACAATCTGGTGATGAAGATGATTGAAATATTTTCCATTGGCTTAATTACAGAAGCTACTCTTCCAACTGTACTCATTAGGTTTCATATGTTATGGTAGTATTCACAGTCCAAATAGTGGAAGTTCCACAATAATGTTCTTCCATATCTTCCAAAAGTTCTTATGCTGTCATCCCAGACATAGTCTTACCTGACAGCATGCTGGTTTCTGTATCTCTATAGATTTTGCTGCTTCTGACTTTCTACAAAATTCCTAACAAATGTTATTATCCCCTCAATAGAAATTTGATGCTTTCTGAGCTAATATAAGATAGGAGTTCCTGCATAGTCAAAAGCTACTAATAAACGTTCTGAACTCTCTTTCTACAGGGACTACACTGGAACTGCAAAGTTTAACATAATAATATTTTCCCAACAAAAATATCATCAGTAAGAGTCAGGATAAAAAATTATCATTAAATATGTGACAGATATATTTCCCTTTGTCTACACTAATTTTCATCTTTTTAGCCCTTTTGAGTATCTAGCAATTAGTTTTTTGCCTTTCTTTGCTGATGGCTATTTCAGGTGCGAGCATCTCTGTGCAATTCTGAGTAGACATAAACCCAGACTGAACTGCAACTATAGCGATTGCTTCTAGTTATCATCACTCTATGACTTTTCAGTAGATAAGTCCAGAACCCAAATTCCATGGTGAATAAACTATCAACTCACTTGTCCACTATTATATTTATATACTATTATCATATGGAGGACCTTTCACTGTCTATGCTGTAAATGTTGAATTGATTTTTTTCCAATAAAAATATCAGCTTGACATGAACAATCAAACTAATTTCATCCTTCAGATGTCGTCTTTTAGAAGACAGATAAAAGGCAGGGCAAACAATACAGCTAAATTCTTCAGTGAAAGTTCAAACTGGATAATTTAAGATGTTATAAGTATTAGATTATATACATGCACACACACACACACAACACACACACACACACACATATACATCTATATATCTACAATATTGGAATTACATTCCTGAAGCATGAAAAAACAGAATACCTATAAGCAAATGAGTGATAATTTTATCAATTAAAGCACATCACTTCTATTACCAATGAAAAATTTTCATTTTGGTAGCAGAGTCAGTCTATATGTCCAATCCATATGCCCAACTTTAAGCAGCATCCATAGATTAGAAATCCACCTAGGGCGTGTTTCTCTTCTATTTATGCTTTCTGTTATACTTCTGTCCTACTTAAATATAGCATCTGTCTCTGAATCTTTTTATTGTTTTTCACCTGCTACCATATATACCACACATAAATGCATCTAACGGCTTTTGAAAATGCTAATTCCTAAAATTATATGCCTCTTCACTTATATATCTCTTATTTTTAAAGATGCCTTTCACAAAGTCAGAGAAAGTACTAAAGGACTATAATTTTTTCACTTTTTCACATATAATTGTATATTTTTGGGATTCAGAGGAAAGAATCAATAAAAACAGGTGTTTTGCTAGGAATATTTAGAGTTGTCTTAAGTTGCATTTACTAAAACGTATTTAAAATGAGAATTCCTTATGTAATGCCAAAATAACAATGCTATTCTTTATTTCCTAGTCAAAGAGGTATCTGGAATAACTATCATTCTAAATTGTTGCTTTCAAAAATATTTCTTTTGCAAGATTTTCTTTTATATAGCTGAAAAATATTTCCACAAGATCATATTGCCATAACATCTCAGAATATTTCAGAACATGAAGAGTGGTTGCTTCATCACATAAAAATTAAAATAAACTGAAGTAACAAGAGAAACTAAAAAATCGTAAGTGTAGGATAGTTTTTGATGTGCAGTGATCAGATTTTATTGCATCTAATGTATAAATTTTCTTCTAATATTGCTTGGATACCACAAACTTTATTGCATTTCATAAAACTATGGTGAGATAAAGTGCATGTACATCCTAGGTCCTGAGTAATTTTAGCATTTGTTCCTCATTGGTAAATTCTTTCTGAGTTTAATACAAGGCACAAGACAGAGCTCACACTCCTTCTCTCAACGTTGCTTAATTCTGTGTATGCCTTAATCAGTAGTTGTCAATATTTCTGCTGACTACAGGTAAATTTTCAAATTTATATTTATTCCTCAGCTTTTATATTTTTACTATTAAAATGTATTTTCTGTTTGTCTCCATGTGTTTATCAATAGGCACTGGCAACTATCAGAGCATGCCTTTGATACAAAGGAATCCCAGGTGTGTTCTGTACACTCGGTCCTATTCAGGTGTCTGTTATTTTGTAAAATAATCAAGCGTGCATTGAAGCACAAACCCGTGTGGAGCCCTTCACCTGTCTCTTTGACCCAATTACCATGATTTATAGAGGGGAATGGCTGAGTATGATTTTGAGAACAGTACCTTAAAATAATAGAGCATCTTAGGAGATATGTCTTTAAATCCATTCCTCAAAAGTAAAAAGATTTTAATTTGGATCTTGCAGGTGCATTTTGTGAGAAATGATTGTCACAGTTAAGTGTCTTTTCCCTTGAGAGCTCATGGCTGGCATAAAATAATAGCTCTTACCCTGCTCTTATGCAACACCTTGCTCAGCCTGCTGATTTGTGTGAATCTTGTTCCTAATGGCTAACTCTTATCATGAAATGTGAACAAAGATGGAAATCATAACTGAGTTTTCAGATTCCAGTTTTGTCTTTATACACTCAACAAAAAGAAATGGGACTTTTCAGACTGCAGCCTTAATCCCTAAGCAGACAAAATTACTGATGATGCTTTAGTTTCTTAGTTGTGCCCTTAAATTGTTTAGGAAGAATGTGAGAATTTGTGGTTCTCATCAATGTACTAGAGACCACAATCTTCTCCAGCTTATATTAGCAAATACTTTTGGTAGCAGTGTTTATGCATGCCTTAACAAAATGAACATGATGGAGAATGACTGAGTGAGGCTCTGGAGTTTCAGATCACTTGAACAGGGAGGCATCTTGTGGAGCAATTGTAGACCTAAAACATTATTATTATTTTCTCTCTATCTTGAATTTTTCAGATGAAAATACCTATGATGCTCTGAAGAACAACCTGGAGTTTCTGAAGCAGCTGTGAAGATAGTTTCATACCCTCCTACCAAGACATTTAAAACTATACATTTTACATACCTTGTGATGACAGAGAGGATTTAAAGAAATAAATCCTTTCAGGTAATGTAGAAAACTTATAGTGAAAATAACCAAATATGAAGCAATATTTTTCATACAGTCCTTAGAAAACAACTTTTATAGTGAACTTTTAATAAATCTTCACCAAAATTTTCTTCCATGAGCAGCTAGTTTCAGTGACCTGAAAATGGAGTGAAAGAGACAATTCATGTCTACATAGCATGAACGATTGATTATTGTTTATTTAATTAGGGATGTTCAACATTGTACAAACAAACTTGGAAACTAAATCATTTGACCACGTACAGTTACTGAATGAGTCAAGAAATTTCTTGAGGGTGACTGATGCTGCAGTACTGTCCCAGATTTGAGCTCTAGCTGGATTCTTGCAAGTAACTTTTACCAGTCTATATAAAATCAGGCACATCAAATTGCCAATCTTACAGTTCATGCCAATAAATAACTTAGAAAGCACTCTGAGACACACCATTCCTCCTCTGAGCCTTCTCCTCAACACATGAAGGTATTTTCTTGGATGTAGCAAAATGAGATTTGTAACTCTAGAATTCTGCAGGGTAAAATGTTCATCTGTTAAATTTTGACTTTTGGTGTCTTTTTTCTTTATATTATGAAAATATTTTAATTGAAGTATTAACAACTCTTTAAGCCTTTAGACTGTCTTCCAGTGGCAAATGGCTGTCGTATGTTCCCTTTTGTTATCCCAGATGGTAGTATGTTGTCCATGTTCAAATATTTTTCTTTTGGGATCTAAGCACTACTAGAATAATATGTATAATTAAATACATGCACACATATGCATAATGCCTGCACAGCCAGCTATGATCAACAATTATGCTAGAAAGAATGATAAAGTTTATGTAAAATTGTTGGGGTCAAAAGGCTGTTAACAGAGCCAGCTCCAGGCTTTGCAGTGATATAGGAAGTGGTGACAGAACAGGTGGTGGATGAGGAAGGCTGAAAGGAATTTACTGTGTCTGAAGTGATGATGCTAGAGTGGAGAGAAACACTGGGGAGGAAAAGGAGGAAGCCTTTATTGTGAGAGAAGAATTCACCTGCCACTTCAGTGACAGGAGATGATTAGAGTGAAAGGGTAGGATTAAAACAAGGAAAAGAAGCTTCAGGCAATTTGAGTGAATGGAAGTACTTTACACCTTCTCTTCTCTTTTGCCCTTTTGTGTAACCTGTGTGTGCACAGACTATTAAAAAAATAAAAGAACCATGAAGAAAAAGGTATTACAAATTGCTCTCATAGTCTAAAATGTTGTATAGATAAAGACCAGAATCTGCTTCAGACTAACCACTGAATGAAAATGTCTGGCTGGAAGGATCATCAGTAAAGTATATGTGCAGTCAAACAATTTTTATTGGAAACAGTCTACTTTACATCCAAAATGTGCATATCCAGGGACCTAGAATTATATTACATCGAGTGATCTTTATCATTGTATTAATATAAAGGAAAAAGAAAAGGCTTCCAAGGCGTTAAACCCTAAGTATGCAGTATACTAAAGTGCAATTATATATTAGTACTTTGAATTGTATCCACAAACATATATAGAGGTAGTGATACCTTGGAAGCCCTGCAGTAATGAGCTAGTTTTGACTACATCTTCTAAGCAAGAAAACAGCTTCTTTACTGGCTGTATCTTCTCCATCTCTTTGAAAGTATCAAAAGTTGTGTGGACATGCAGTGTGAAAGCCAGGAAATATCAATGTCATGTACAAGTTTATATACTGAGTAGTTACTAGAATTTTTGTCAAATTCACATAAATACAAAGCTAAATAAAATCATCAGTTAGCCAGTAGAACTTTCAGTCTGCAAATTTATTTTACCAATAGTGCCAGAGAGGGAAAATATAACCAAGACAAAAACTTTTTTTTTTTTAAATTTTGGCAGCAAAACAGCACCATTGCTACAGTGTGTCACAACCTGTTAAGGCTAAAATAGCAGAGTGTTCTATCATATAATCTTTTCTTTCTTTCTTTCTTTCTTTCTTTCTTTCTTTCTTTCTTTCTTTCTTTCTTTCTTTCTTTCTTTCTTTCTCTTTCTGACTCAGAAAATAACACTACTAGGATTTTTAAAAGGTAAGAAGTAAAGCCTTCTCTAATATAGCATGCACTTTGGAAATCTTACAAGGAAAAAAGAAATAAGGTATTAGTACTGCTTAGATAGGTTACAGCACTGTAGCCTGTTTCTTTCATGGTCTTGTCAAGAAGGCTATTTCTCGACTGTGTAACGAGGGGGCATAAACTAAACAGGGTTGTCTGCTTTTGGAGACAGATCTAGGTTTTTACAGAACAGCATCTCATCACAAAACAGGATAAGGGTCACAGTTTTACTTCTGTAAAGCCTTTGACATGCTCCCCCTTCTCTTTTATTGGAGAGAGATAGATTCAATGTGTGGACTCTTAGATGAAGGAGGAATTGGTTTGACTGTTGCAATCAGACAGAAGTGGTCAATAGCTTAGAAATCTGCAGATGTCACCAAGCTGAGCAGTGTGGTTGACACACCTGAAGGACAAGATACCACCCACAGGGGCCTGGACAAATCCAAGAAGTGGGCCCATGGGAATATTTTTAAAACCAAATGAGGACAGCATGTGGAAAGAATGGAGTTTTGATCTTTGATGGGCTTTTTTTTCTTTCCTTTTCTTCCTACAAAACTAATGGAAAACCTAATATCTTATCCTGAATACCTTTTAAATACAAAAATTTTACAAGAATTCTTAATCATACAATGTGTTCCTAGATAACAGAATGCTGCTGGTTTGGGTGGCCAAAACCTTATATTTTTGAAGAAAAATAAATTACAAACATATAAGGACTGTATAAAGCTACTCTGTATGCAGGGGAGTGTGAATTTAGCATTTTGTTGTTTTCTGTTGTTATACCAACAGTAACTCAGATTTTTAGGCCTCGGCTGAAAGTGTTATGAAATAATATTTCTGAAAGAGTTTGTGAAAAAAAAATTGCATATGTAAAACTGGGTTATTTTCAAAGGGGCTGCTAGATCTGAAAACTTGAATACATATTGAGAGGAGAGAAATATTGAATAAATGGAATCAAATTTCATTAACTTCTGCTGCTTGGATGCTTTTTTTTTTTAAAGAAAACTTTATCATAATCAACACACACAATGTAAATTAAATGAAGATGCTGAAGACCTTTTTATTTTCTCTAAGCTTGAAATAAAACTTGCTGCCACTAGAGATCATTGTTGCTCTTTGCAGAAGAGGCTAACACTGTGTTTATTTTAGTACAATCAGTCTTGCTCTTCATGGAATGCACCTCATAACATCTAAACAGAAACACAAGCAGAAATTACTTCCAGCTCCAGCACTACTTCTCTAAAATTTAATGGCACTCTAGTAGCAAATAGAGTGCTAGAACCTTCTGGTCCAACACCAACATATCACTCATGACTTGAATAACTATAGGTTGGATTGTGTAAATCTTAGCTCCTAAAAATAATATCAACTACTTGCCTTCAATCACATAATTTTTGATGAAATGTATTCCTTTCAAAAAGCTCCTTCATCACTATTTATAATGACAATGAAACAAAATTTAAGACTATTTCTCAAGTTTCATTTACAATATTTTTATAAAAGTATCTTTCTCCTGCTACCATCTCTTTATTATAAAGTACATATCTGCACTATTTTTAAAAATGCATTATTATCTGTGCTGTAGATATTCTTCTGAATATCTCCATAATTTCAGTCTTGAATCTTCATACAGATTATATCAGGTGAGAATAAAATAGAAAATGCTTCCCTCTTTTTGCCTCAACTTCTGCTCAAGTGAAACAAAAGAAAGTCGTAGAAACAGTGTCTGCAAAAGAGACACAAATTAAATCCTCAATCCACTAACAATTTTATTTTTAAATAAGTAAAACCAGGACTGAATGGCACTAATATTTCTATATATTAGTACTCAAAGATCCTAGAATAAAATGTTGGATCAAACTTGTTTTCTTCTGCAGTATGGCTAGTTGAAGTGTAGCCACCAGCAAGTATCTTCGGGTAAATGTCCTCACCATTAAACAGACGTTGGACAATGTGCAATATGGCAAACCACCTCTTCTTCTTCTAAATATTAAATGACAAAGTAAATCCCTCTCTTTCTGAGAGGCAAAACTATTTTATGTAATAAATACTAACCCTTCCATTAAAACAGGAGGCTCATGATAAATCACTGGAAGCATTATCTGCAAATAATAATAAAAAAAATCATGCGGAAATTACAAATGATAACTGATCAAAGAGGTAACTATGCATATCAACCAAACAGCTAGATCCTATAGTATATTAGAATAATCCCAAGCGTACCATTGCCAACACTAACTATAGTGACTTCTGAAGTATGAAGGATTTTTAATTTAGGACTCCCTATGGTGATATGTTGTTCATTTTAATGATTGTTGATTGCTTCAGTGCTGTATTTTGAAATATGTCCCTAATCTTTGTGGGGGTTTTTTTGTCCTCTTGGGATACATTTCCAATTGTTTTAATATGACACATGTGCCATTTAATTGTATCATGTTTTATTTTTGAGATTTTGATGTACTCAAGATTTCTTAAATGTTTTAAATATTATTTACATAAATTCGGAAAATCAAAGTTGGAATATGGAATAAGTAGAAAATAAGACTTCATAGGGTCTTCATAGTGACTTCATAGTCACTTCATAGGGTCATGTACAATCTCATTGTACCATGCTTAGATCTGCTCTAAACTGAGTGACCTGATTACTCTTGTGTAATATTCAAATAGCATAAAGGCCCTTAACAGTGTATTTTATGTATATGAAATACAATATTTCATATCCATGCTTGTATGCATAAAGCACTGAGGTTCAGACCACACTTTCTCCTTGTTTTTCTCTCACCTGTTGATAATATTTCAATGAACATCAGGATCTTTGTTAAACAAGGCTTTTGATTTTAATTTGGGAGATGTAAAAGACTTATTACCTACTCAATTTACAGGTAAAATGACAGCATTCTTTCACAAAGTCATTTCAATAAATAATTTATTTTTCCCTCTAAGGAAAAAAATTAAAATCTCAGAGACACAATATGGCTTCTGTACCAATTTACTGGGCTACTAAATATTTTTAAATATTCTACTTTAATTTGAACTAACTTTGAAGTGCATTCAGATCCCCTCATGTTTATACAATGGAAGTTTTCAACCCTAGATATCACTGGGTGTCTCTCAAACAGAAATGTGTTATTTCAAATTGCTCTGTTAGTCAAGTCAATGGACTGTGCAAACCCTGAAGATTTTCTGTGAGACTAAATTTCCCCTCACATCTCTTCCACCATTCAAGCCAGTATTTCTTGATGTACAGGGAGAATCCAGTTTGAAAATTAGTGTGTTTCCAGGCTATGCTACTTCTCCAAGAAGAAATAGAAACTTAAAGCACTTCCACGACCCTTAGAGAAAAACAGGAAAAAAAAAAAAAGAAAGAAAGAAAAACAGAAAATAGTGAAAATACTGTAAAAAAAATTCAAAAGAGCAGATTTTGCTTTCTTACCTAGTCATTTATTGGCATGTCCTAGGGTTAAAAATAAATATGCACAGAATGATCCAGTGAACAAAGACATAAAAGACAATTAAAAGGAGACTCAGAACTTCAAGACAGATTAAGCTGTTACTATTAAGCTAATATTTGTATTTCCATGCCTTGGTTTTAAAAAGACAATGGTTACTGGATGCCAAAATGACAATTACTATGCAGCAGTAGATATCTTTGATGTTCTTTGATCCTTTCTTTCATCTCTTCTTGGTTTCCTGATTCTTTTGCCTACAGTTAAGATTCAACAGCTAGGTCTAGTAGAATTTAAGATTCCTCTTCACCTACACACTAACAAGCTGTGGTTTAATTTCTTACAAATCACATTGCAAATAGACTAAAGTTTGCATAATATATCTCATGCTAATAACACTATTCATGATAGATTAATAATGCCCACATGCTTGCTTTATTACTTTGTCTTTGCATGGCCCATAAAAACAGTTAAAGCCCATTTATTTTTCTAAATTAACATTGATGCACTTTTGATGTTAGCTAAAAACAAAAATACAGTGAAACGCTTTTTTTCCACCATATAAACCAGCTATATATCTCCCAAATTGTGAAGACACCTATTTTGGGGGGGGGAAATAAATACAAAGGAAGTAAAGTACAGTATATATATATTTTTAATATGAATTTCGGTGCAAGTTATGATTTTAACAGATGCTACATTGTTTGATGAAACATTTTAGATTCTGAGCAAAGAGTCCTTGAAGACCAAGAATGAAAATAATGTCTTACATGTGCAAAATAAATCTGACTTCTCAAGTACAATAGTCATTTACTGCTATCCAGAGTGCCATGTAATGCAGTCATCACAGAGTTCATCAACAGACAATAGATTATGATAATTCATCTTGCTTGAATTATATTCTCATATTTTATACAGATTAAGCCAAATCCTTCAGTTTTTAATCCAGGATTGATTTCTCAGACTTTTTTCATGGTAGCAATTCATGCCAATGAAATACTGTTAACTCCTCCATTAAGATGAATAAAGATGCAAGTTCTCAGGCAAGAGAAGACAAAAAGAAGAAAATTGGGGATGAATAATGAATGACCACTTTGGCTGATAAGGAATAAAATCTTTAATATATATTTACACTATTCACACAGGAACAAATAATATTTATTATATTATATATTTTGCAGTATTATATACTTTGCAGTATTTTTTGAAGAGTCTGTAAAAAATTGTATTAATAATCTGAAAAGAGAACCAGAGTCTGGACATTAATTATTGCATAATTTCAAATTAATTCTTTCCTGTGGAAGAAGCATTGGTTTTGCTTTTTCCATCAAAATGAAAAATTCAGACTCTTCCTGTACTCATTCTCATTTAGTAGTTCAATTCACTTCAAAATGGCAACATCAAAATATGTAGTGTATGTGTTTATGGAAGTATATAGCAACTAACACTTGTAATTTTTATCAGCACTTAACAAAAATTAGAGAGACTAAACAGCAACTGTTGTAATCTTTTGGGGGGTGAAAAAAAGAACTCAAAGGATAGATTTATGAAATATGGCAATGTTTTATTTCACAGTTTACATTTTAATATATAGAAATGATCTGGAAAATACTTGTCTTATTAACTTTTTGGTGAAATTTGTTTCTACTCTGAGTCGGCATACTATTTCCTGGTTTTGAGTGTAAGATAAAGCAGAAAACAACACTACTATACTTGTAAGGGTCTGCTATGTCAAGTCTGCTATTGGTGGTTTTGAACTAGTTTTTTTCTTATATTTTACCACTGAGAAAAAAAAAAAATGAAAGAAATAAAACTTATATCTCTGCAGGTCAAAATATTATTTGAAATAAAAATCACCAAATGGATATACTGAAGCTGTGAAAGACACGATGCATATCTATGAGTAAATTTAACCATGAAACTTACATTCTGGCTGTGTTTACAAATGAGAACTTCTTCAGTAAAAGGCATATTAAAATCTGTAGTATATGAAGTACCTCTTGTGTTAAATTACGACTGGTAGAAGGCAAGAGGAAGGTCATTGTAGCTGATAAACACAGTTATGCAAATATGTTATTGTGAGAAAGCACTGAACAGGGTTAAAAATTTTGCTAAGCAGAAGGTCAATCAGAAATTTCATGGGACTTTCAGCCTTGAAATTTGTAAAAGTGAGGAAGTGAGCAAGAAAGAAAATTATGATGACAGTAAAGGGTGTTTTTTTATTTTTTTAAATTTAATTTAATTTCATGAATAAAACAATGTTGGTCTAACAGGAAAAGATGTCACCACCAAGTATTTTTCCATCAGGGAAAAACTCCTCTATTTTTATTAAAATATTTGTAAATTCGCAATTGTTTTTAGTTTCTCTGCACCTACCAGGCACAGACATCTAAGCCTAAGATTCTTCAGGTCTAAGAAGTTCCCCAATCCAGTGTCACAGTCACTACACTGATTTAATTTGTAGTGCTCAATTTAAGCATTACACTTAGGGGATTTATTTCTTGGTTTGTGAATAAATTTTGTTTCAAAGAAAACAGAGAGCAGACAAGCCATAGCTGGGATCTACTGAGTTTGTACAGACATTACCAGGGATTCTGTGTATTTGTAACTTTTACTCCTGAGCATGAGATGGTCTGTCATACTGATGTGAGGCCAGAGAGTAAAAACCATAGTGGATATGTAAACTGATGTTTATTTAAGAACTATCAAAAGTAGTGAACCATCAAAATTAGAGCTTCCACTCCACTCATTTTTGACACACACCTGCTCACTTTGTGCTGTTTTACACTCTCTGAGTTCAGCTTCCCTGTGCCACACTGAGATTCCTGCTAATCTGGGAAAATCAAGCAGGAAGTTGTGCCTCTTTATACCATGCTGCTGCTGACAGTTCACCACCTTGGGTGATGTCAGACAAGGCCCCTGACAATTCCCATGTCACCTTCTCCATGTATCCATCTGACCTCTGGGATTTTCACCTGCTTCTCAGACCTTTCCCCCAGCAGTGATTTTCACCTTATTTTTTCCAGGCTGCCTCCAGTTTCCTGAAGCCACTTCTTCTTTTCATTTCTTTCCCCCTCCTTTACTTTCCCTGAACTTCCATCTCCAGTTTTCCCAGCCTAAGAAGTTTAAATACAGAAACATGCTTATTGTCTCAGCTGGTGGTTCTGTCTCATGCCTCTTTAATAAACTGGAGGATTCTGGAAGCAACACTTTTGTATACTCAAATTCGAATAAGAAAATTACAGCTAGCCTTTACCAGTCTTAACTAGCATGTAGCAAGTTTCCTCTTGAATATTCAAAAGTTCAGATTTTGATACTTATCCTCCCTTTTCCCCAAAACACAGACACGCACAAAACTACCTGTTGTCTTCCAGTGCTCACAGTCTAAGCTATTGTTTTTGTTCTGCATAGGAAAGAGTTGGCTCCAGGTTGCATTGCAGCTATACTGCTACAATATACTACGGTCTGAATGTCTGTCAGGAACTTGTTTCTGCTGCTGGGACAAGACCCCAAAGATGGAACAGGTGAAGAGTAATTTTGATCTCAAACCTTCGTAGATGGTAGATCACCACATTTAAGTAAAGGGCAATATACTGAGATTTTCTCATTTTTGCACCTTTTTAAGACTTCATTGTGCTGTACAATTTCTTAGCAGAGGTTTCTTTCACAGTGCCCACAGAAGTTCAGCAGAAGGAGGCAAAGGTTGGTATTCCTTCTGACACACATCTGTGCAGTGACTGTTTTGAGATTTACAGCTCCAAGAAGCCTGGAGCTTGGCAGAATTTATTCTGCACTGTGTGTTACAAACAAGAGAAGAAAACCACCAGTCTGAATTTTCCTCACAACCTGGTACAGCAAAAGAATGATGAGCACGAAGGACAAAGAAAAGGATATTTCACCAGCTTAGAGTGAGAGGTAAGAAAACCTTGTCACTAAGTGCTGTCATCAACACAAGAGGCACAGCAAACAATGATCAAACACAGAACAGGACTGATGTATGTAGTTAAAAGATGGAACTCTCTTCACTTCTGGAGAGACAATAAATAGACTAGAATAGGCTCATCCTACAGCAAAAAGTTTTTGACTATAAGTCAATGAGAATGGTTTTGTCTAGTTCTGTGATTTCTCTTACAGTATCCCTACATTAAGTTCTCCAAGGTATTTTATAAACAAAATGATGCTGACACATAAAACTGGAGGAATGTCTCTGAAACTGTGAAACATGCCCTATGATTTTCATTGTGTAAGAGACTCCATGAAACAATACCTCATATTGGCTATAGGTGGCAGCAGAAGACCAAGTCTCATGAGGAAATACTCTAGATGGAACAGTTTTAAAGAAAGTTATTTGTACACTAAAGATGAATATTCTCTTAATAATACATTAACATTATTTAAGAGGAACTATAGAGTCAATAGAATGTGAACAATGACTCCCCCTCTCCAAAAAAAAAGCTATTGCAGCCAGAACTGGTCCTTTTCTTCAATGAAGTGAAAAGCTTGTTCAATTTGCTCAGCGTGGGAGTCTTTGTCATTTTAACCAGACGGCACAATAGATATTGATAAAAATAAAAGTCTTCTAACATAATAGTAATGTAAGACAATACCAACAAAGTCTCTTGTCTGTCAGCAACAGCCATTAAAAATGTATTAAAATGTGCATTCAGCTCTTTTATTTCCTAAAAATAAAAAAGGTTGGTAAATGCTTACATGCAAAAAGCCTACTCATATGGGAAAAGAGAAGCAGGGAGCTCAAGAAGGAGGCGACCACATCCAGGCATGGAAAACAAAAGCAAAGAAAAGGAAAAGGGTCCATGAGATGGAAAAGAAAAAAAGCACCTCTACTAGATTGACTAGATTAAGCTAGAGAGAAATACAACTCTAAACAATGCTTCTGTAGGCTTCATATATGTGTGAGCAAGATATAAAGTTTCTTTCTATCCATAGCAACCCTTACTTTTTTTTTTACTCTACCATAAATGTTTGTTACTATCTAGCATTTAGAGGTGTTGATCATTAGGAGAACTTATCAGTATTTCAAGTAAATGATGCATTTGTGTAAAACTTGAGCCTTTTAACTGCATAGCAGTAAACAAAGGGGAAAGAAAAATCCTTCATGAAAGCACGGCCTTGCTCTCACTTACTGACCCTACTAAACTCTTTTGTACGTAAGTAAAGTACACATGATGGATTGTCTAGTAAAAAAAAGAATAGCTTTCACTGTGTGAGAATGGTGGGGAGAGAAGATGAGAGGATCCAATGCAACCCATGGTAGGATTTTCCTATTAAACTACCAGTGAGGAAGGAACTTGTTTTACAGTGCCTCACAAAGATCAAAGCATACGTATTTGTGCATGTTTTGGCTGGAGTACAGTTATTTTTCGGTAAGTTGTATGAAGCTGTGTTTTGAATTTGTGCTGAAAACAGTGTGGATAATTCTGGGATCCTTTAGCTGAGCAGGGCTTAAACAGAGTCAAGATTTTTTGTCCTCTCACCCCACAACACTAGCAGAAGGCTGGGGTTGCACAAGAAGCTGGGAGGGGACACAGCCAGGATAGCTGACCCCTACTGACCTAAGGGATATTCCAGACTTTATGGTGTAATACTCAGCATATAAAGCTGGGAGAAGGAGGAGGAAGAGGGAAAGGGTTGTTCAAACTGGTGGTGTTTGTCTTCCCAAGTGACAATCACGTGTAATGGAACGCTGCTCTCCTGGCTGAACACCTGCCTGCCCATGGAAAGTGGTGAATGAATTCCTTGTCTTGCTTTGCGTGTGTGCACACAGCTTTTGCTTTGCCTCTTAGACCATTTTAACCCATGAATTTTCTCACTTTTATTCTTTCCACTCTCTCCCCCCCATCCCAGTGGTGAAAGAGTGAGCAAGCAGCTGTGTGGGGCTTGGTTGCCAGCTGAGGTTGAAGAACAATGACATTAAAACAATTTACAGATGTGCAGGTTTCAAAATATTAGGAATAGTACTTGCTAAACTCAGTTTACTCAGCTATTTCTTGTCTTTCAAAAATTCATAAGTCCTGTAAATCCTCAGAGCCCACTATCTAATTATACTAGGCATCTTGTATACCTTCTCATTAAAAACTAACCTCCTATTTTAATGACTTAGTTGAAATCCTTTGAAGATCAGACTGCTAGTGACTGAATGCTGTATTCTGAATACCCCTTCATGCTGCCCTTCTTCCTTTATTCCTTTCTGATCTTTGGTAATTTCTTCTCATTTATTTTTGTTTCTTTTCTTCCTTTATATCATTTTTAGATGCCTGTTTGATTCCAAGTGAAAAATACAGAGATGTTTTGTTCAAAGGCCACTTCTGCACCCTGGCCACTTCTGCACTGGGACAGTCTGAGTTAAGTGTTTAGGTTGCTTTTAGCTAAGGGGAAAGAGTCTCTTATTTATTTATCTGAGGCAGTTGTTGAACAGATGTACATCTGACAGTGCAGTGTTTACAGTACCATATCTTTAACAAATTGGGCTATATTCATTCCTCAGATAATTCCAACTGACTTCATTCAAATTATACAAATGATTAATTTGGGCATTGTATTTCAAATTGTAAACTCTCTTCCAGTTTCATATTTAGAGGGTTTATTTAATTTGTCATCAATTTCTGGCTAGCATCACTATGGTTGGAACAATTCTTCCAAATCTTTACTTTTTCAGATGCTTTCCAAGCACTTTTAATGCCCTTTTGCATGTTTTCCACAAGGATTTTAGTCAGAACTGATAGTCACTTCAATTACAAATGTTCTCTTTCTGTACTTTGTGGTTTCCTCATGATTTGGTTTTTTGTTTGTTTGTTTTTGTTTCTTTTTTTAATCCAAGAACCATCCAGGCTGGAAGAGTCTTTCGAAATTATCTAGTTCAATGGCAATGTTAATGTCAAGAGGTAGAGAAGAAAACGTTCTTCAACATAAAGACCTCTGGGGTTTCTTCCAAAAATAGAGTTAGAATTCTAGTGCTGAAGTAAAGACTAAAACTGCTGTTTCTGTCAGAGGTGGAGGGAAACTTATCATTCTTTTTTGCATTTTGTCATCAGAAATAAAAATATAGGCTTTACATGGTGTTTTTCTTACAAAACCAAATATGTTGAAAATAGCATTTAAATAATAAATAATAATACTAAGTGGGGAAATATAATTAATATGCAAGTTATTTCATTTCCAAAATGTATACACATAATAATTTCTGCATTACTTAGTATATGTTATATACCTTACTGTAAGCTTACTCATTTATTCGAGTCAAAGTGATGTGTTATATATCCAGAGAAAAACACACATGAATCTTCTTTATTTCCACATTGTAAACATGAAAATGTAACTTGCCAAGAAAAAAACCAAAGTTTAAAATTCATTACAAATTATCCAGAAATTATATTTTGTTTATTTTGACAGGTGCAGAGAAAATTTGTAAAATATTTCATCTCCGTATTGAACATAATGGGAAAAAGGGACATTATTTTGATACATAGTTTTACTAAAAAGTTTCAAGATGAAATATTGCCTATCATAGAAAATACACTTATTCATAAGAAAAAAAAAATACAAAAATTGCTAGCTTTAATAAAATTTGAGACTTACTGATTAAATACCATTTTATATTCAAGAGATTCTCTAGCATAAAGGCCTTTATTGAAAAGGTCTGAATGGCTGAGAAAGAAGTTTTATTTGTTTTATAGGTGCTTGCCTTAAGCACAAATAGAATAAACCTGGAGTTAAAAAAGCATGAGTGGAGCTCTTACGGAAACAACTCTGCATCAAAACACAAATAACTTTCTATTAGCCATGTCACTAGGTTAAAGAATAGATAGGCAGAATCCAAGCAATTATCAGGGAAACATTGAACATTGTTCGAAACAACCCTGACCCTGATAACTTGTTTAAAGATCTTCTTCTGCTGGCTTATGGAAGAAGCCCAACTTAAGAGACAAAAGTGTAGTCTTAAAGTGCATTGTTCTTCACTGTAGACCCTCAGTGGCACGGCTACTTGATGACAATTACTTTTGTGATGACTGTGACCAGGCAATTCAACCCCAAATGTGTTTTATTTTATCATGCTGTTAGAAGAAATAGAAATATCCTCTCCTACCTAATGAAAAGTAACATGCACTACAAAGAATCTTTCAGTAGTGTATCCAACCAAATGTCCTTGTACTCCAGCTAGTGTGTGGATCAGACCACAAAAATTATGACAAAACAAATGTATAAAGAATATACTTTTCATTAGTGGAAGTGATGAAGCTCCTCAGTAAACTGAATGCACTAACAGTGAGAGAGATTAGAATCTGAGGTATTCAGCATGCGAAGCTTCTTAATTCAACAGCAAATGTGTTTGTGAGCTTCCGAAGACACTTAACACCTCTCAGGTGCAAGGACTCATCCTTGTCAGATGAAGAACTTCGTAATGGAGCAAAGGATCTTCAGTCACAGTTTCTTGTTACTTTCTGCAGCAAAGACAGAATACAGACAATTTATGTCATTTAAGAATTATTAATAAAGTCATATTCTTTCATACTTCTTCAGATTTCTGTAGTACAATACATTGAGAAAGTAGAAAAAAATAAGTGATATCTAGCAGTGAAACACACATACAGGGTAGAAATATTTAAATAGTGTTCAGCCCAGAGAAGAGAAGACTCTGGGGACATCTTAGAACACCTTCCAATGTCTAAAGGGGGCCTACAAGACAGCCAGAGAGGGACTTTTAATGAGGGCAGGTAGTGACAGAACAAGGAAGATTGGCTTTAAACTGAAAGATAGAAGTTTTAGATTCGATACTAGGAAGAATTTTTTTATGGTGAGGGTAGTGAAACGCTGAGACAGGTTGCCCAGAGAAGCTGTGGATGCCTCATTCCTGGAGATGTTAAATGTCAGGTTGGATGGGCAGCTTGGTCTAGTGGAAGGTGTCCCTGCCCACGGCACAGGGGTTGGAACTAAATGATCTTTAAGGTCCATCCAACTCAAATAATTCTAAAATTTTTATGATAATTCTTCTAGCATAATATCTTGCAGCGATAATTGGAGAGAAGGTTTAGAGACACAACTTGCATTTTCTGACAGTGTGGTTACTCTTTCTTCTGAACTTTTCTACATTTTTTTTCTATTAGAGATAGAAATGCTCTGAATTCCAGGCTCCTAAAGTAAAGCAAAGCTTCAGTATTTTTCTTGATGTCTTTTTTTTCTTGAGTATGAGAAACTTTTCTTTTCTCTGGATTGCTGTAAGATCCTAGCATTTCTGTCACTCACTTGATGGTTGTATTGACAATGACCTAAATTTCAAAGCAGAGTACTGTTATAAATGGGAACATTTATATGAGACATATTAAACTATCTTCATCTCAGCAACAAAGACGCACTGTTTAGTTCTGAATATTTATCTCTAAGTCTATACTCACAAAATTTTAAGTTAGATTTACATAGTGAATAACAGCACTTGAGATAAATAGTGACCCTTACGGCTCTCTCACAGTGTAGAGAAGGTAGAATATCACATCTGCTGTGAAAAGTATAACCCATTAACCCATTGTTTTCTCTGTGCCCACCAATCTATTCACTTCATTGAAGACTATCAGGTTGATTGAACATGATTACCCTTTTCTAAACCCATGGTGACTACTCCCTGCTTTTGCTGCATGTATTTGTATGCTTTCCAGAAAGATATTCTCAATCATTTTCCTAGGGACAGCAATGAGATGGACCTGCCTGTAATCCTGAGATTTCACCACCGAAGACAAGAGCAACAATTTCTCTCTTCCAGTCTTCAGGAATCTCTCCTGTTTATCATAAGTATTCCAAGATAATGTAGAAGAACCTTACAATGACATTCTCTTGGGACTTGTGGGTGTAACCCATCCAGGCCCTTGGAATGATGTGCGTCTGGTTTGTTCAAGGATTCTCTATCTAGTTAGGGAGATTAAATCTACCCACAGAGGGGGTCTGCCTTCCTGTAAACTCGTGTTTGGCCTGAGGGGCCCCAGATGTATACAGACTTTTTGTTGATTTTTGGTTGTTGTTTTTTTTTTTGTTTTGTTTTGTTTTTGTTTTTTTTGTTTTTTTTTGTTTTTTGGGGTTTTTTTGTTGTTGTTTTTTGTTTTTTGTTTTTGTTTTTGTTTTTTGTTTTTTTGTTTGTTTTTTTGTTTTTTGTTTTTTGTTTTTTGTTTTTTTTTTGTTTATTTGTTTGTTGTTTTGGGGAGTTTTTTGTTTGTTTTGTTGTGTTTTGTGGTTTTGCTATGTTTTATTTTGTTGTGGGGATTTTATTTGTTTTAATATGTCCATGTGAGTTAGTAATCACTTCTGCTCACCCCCAGAGCTTTGCCGTGGCTCTCTGTGCAGCCCAAACCCTTTGGGATGTTGCATTGTAGGGCCAAACTGTCCCAGTGTGCCACACACATTCCTGTGATGCCTCTAGCATATTTGCTCTATTGGGAAAGAAATATATGTTCTCATCTTAGAATGTAGAAGATTAATTATTTCTTGTGTAATCATTGATCAGGAATAAAGGTTTTGCAGTAGAAATTTGGCAATTTTCTCTTAACTAGTATTAAGTCTGAAATATTAAAAAAATCACGGTGGAATAGTTGTTTTGTACTGTGATACACGAGAATATATATCTGAACATACAAAAGAAGTTTTATTGATGAAAATAGAGATAGATATTCAGCTGTAATATTGGACAGAGCCTGGACTTTGGTGAAGTTTGAATCTGGCACTCAGTTTTGCATTAACTAAATACTTTACTGGGTTGTATTAAGAATTCATACCTTAACAGATGTAAACTCAGTAAATGTTCTCACTGATTAGTCAACATAATTCCTGTAAGAATTTCCTTCTTCTCAGGTTACATAAAATGTAAGAAGATTCTGGAGAGACCTTTCTTCCTCATTCGTTTGCTTGCTTTGAAAAAAAAAAATAAAAACAGGATTTAGAAATTGTTCGTATTGCTTTTTCCTATGAATGCAGGGATGCTATAATACACATAAACCCTGACAAACACAGATATATTACAGGGAAAAAATGATAAATTTCTCTCTACTTGAGACAAACATAGAAGCAATCAAATCACAAGGAATTGTTTTCTTCCTTTGCCTCAAAGGCTGCTAGCACCAGTGAGCTGACATATCTCGGTATCACCAGTTCTGCCATGATACAAACCAGTCAGATTCTTGGTCTCCTTGCTGCCAGAGCTCACAAACCTGCAGAGAATGGTGAAGGGGCAGTGATAACCTCGTGGATGTCACAATCTCAGAGGCATTGCTGGTTTGGGAGGTGGCCTATATCCTATGAATTTCTCTTCTTAGGCACCTGTCAGGCCACACCCAGACTTGGAATAACCTTAGGATACATAATGTCCGTAAATCATTCTCCAAAGTGGAGTTTTAAGAAAAACTGCATAAACAGCATGATTCTAGTCATAAAGTGATACTTTTAGCTCTCTTAATAAATAAATAAGACCACAGTCCCTTCCTCCGGCCAATGAAACTTGAAACTCTGTCAGGGTTTCTTCTAAAGACACCAGATGGCTTGTTGCTAACTGAATGAATGAGTCCCTCCCTCAAGGTATGGACATGCTGACTCCATGGGATTTCTAATTAAATTTGGAAAAAAAGGTAATCATAATTTATTTCCCTTGTTTCAAGTCACTTTCTGATTAAGTGCATAAGAAAAGTACTAATTTAAACCAAAATGTTCAGATCTAACCAATAGCTGACTTGGGAAGAAGAGTGTGAGACCATGACCACTTAATTCTGGTACAGACCAAACTTTTTTTTGTATCATCAGCATATAAAAAGTAATTGAACTATAGGTATGTGCTTTTAAGGAAGATCTTACACAAATTTCCTAGAATTACTTTACTGTTTATTTTATATGATTTGGCTGTGTTTCTATAAATACACAGAAGGTGGATTTTACCTACACCTCTGAAGTAGTGTGATGAAGTTTCTGAAACATACATAGTGAGAACTATCTGAAATGACACATGACATCTGAGGTGTTGTGCATGCAGCTGGTATATAACACCCAGGATCTGTGGGAAACTTGTGTGCTTCTGGTGAGGAGCTGCAAGTCAGGTTAGATATCCTCAGTTCTCTCACACCTCACTAGATATCTCTGTTTAAGCAATTGATTTCTGGGCTGAACTTCAAGAAATATAAATCTCATCCCCATTGACTTTTATGTTGTCAGGATGTTATTCCCAGTTTATGAGAGTTTCTTGTTTGTAACTGCATTGGAAGAATATTGTCTAAAGTAAGGCAGCAATTAACAATGAATAGTAAAATAAAAAATCAAGACGTGATACCAGAAACTGAGTCCAGATTTCAGTCAGTATTGTCAAATAACCTGACCAAAGGTAGATGTCAATTTGAAGCTGGTATTTGGACTACGACCTTTATAAAACAGCCTAAAGTATGTGTCTAGTGTCACTGAAAAAAATGTTTGAGATTTTGCATTGGATGGCAGAAGACAACAGAAGAGCTGTGTGAACACCATAGGACTACACAGGATCCTTCCCAGTGATTTCAAATGTCAATACATGCTGAAGCCGTGACTATCAAGTCTTTTCTGTTCATAAAACCAAACAAAAACAAAAACAAAAACAAAAACAAAAAAAAAAAAAAAAAAAAAAAAAAAAAAAAAAAAAAAAAAAAGAGGGAAGGTGGCCTCTTGAAAAAAATATTTATCTCTCTCAAACATGCTTTTTGAGAAGATGAATTGTTCTTAGGAGGACCCACAGCCAGACTTGATACCTGGTTTTGAGTAATTGTTGTTGCACTATAACTGGAGTACCTGTGATCTAAGAGAATTACCGTGAGATTGGTGATGATAAAGAGAATAATTGTAAGTCATTTAGAAAACACTTCACTCTTTATACAAAAGTAAAATGAGTGCCAGGGAAGGAGGAGGTAAGAAACACATTTCGTTTTAAAAAGTCTTTCATTCTGAAACTGTTGAGCATTTCAAATTTGTTTTGTTAAATGAGACAAAGGAAAGTAATGGAAACTGTATTCCTAAAATGAAAGATGTGAGAAGTGCTATATGAGGAAAAATATAAAAAAATATGGTTTTAACTAGAAAGTAAAGGAAACATGGAAGCATTGAAATAATATAGTATGTTCAAGGCCAAAGGATGCTGAAATTTTGAGAGTTTAATTGAGAAAAAATTTGGGGAATCTGAAATAAAGATGAGAACAGAATCAGTAGATCAGATTAAGACTAAGATTGCCAATGAATATGCCGTTATAGTAAATTCAAAATTAATTTGGAGTTAGATAGAGCATTAGAGAGCCAGATAGTAATGCTGGAAGTGTTGGGTAATATTTATTAGTATTTATGACTGTGCTATATTTGTGAAAATTCTCAGAGATATACTTATCTGTTTCCTTATAGTCATGTGAATGTTACAAAATTCAGTGAAAAACAGTAATCCTCTGAAAACTTAAAAAACCCCAAAAAACCTCAAACAGACTTTATAATTATTGCAATATGGCATTTGTAAGGTATATTTTTTTTTTGCAACACAAAATTTTATTTTAAATTTTAAATGCCTTTCAAGAAGAAATATAATAAACCTTAAAATGTTTAAATCTTGAGGATGAAATAGGCAAAAATTTTTTCAAAGAAATTCTGCCAAGTGTTGGGTTGCAAAAATTATATTTAAAATTTTTCTTGTTGATTTGAGCTGAAAGAATATTTTTTTCTCTTCTAGATTCCCAGTAATGGAATGAATAAAATGAATAATAACCAAATAAATAAAATAAAAGCTTACAATATGTAACTGTGTGAAAAAAATTAATTTATTGATGGATTAAAAATTTGATTTAGCTCAACTTTCAGAAAAAACCAGAAAGCTTATACATCAGAAGGAAAACACTCAGGAAAATTTTCAAGCACCAATTCACAAAAGAATTGAAAGTACTCAGTTTGTCCCATTTGAAAATGCTCTCCTGAGCATGAAAGCGCATGGCCCTGGTTTTCACAAAGGATATGAGAAAGATGTTCACTGTGTGTTTTAACCACTTTTAAACTCCATTTTGAACTACATTCTCTAAAAATTTAACAAATCTACACATGTGTAATCAGCTGCTCAAGGAGATAAGAAGGGGGTGGTATGCAGGTTTTATTCCTGTGTTACTAAAATACAGAAGATAGGTTTTTAAGAGACAAGTTTATAGTTGCTGGTTTATAGTGACTCAGAGACAATTCTGCAGTTTTGGACTCAATATGCATTAAGCAAAACAGTGGTTCAACAGGAGAATTACGAAATTGAAAAAGCATAAAGCAATTGTCTAGCCTCAAATATATTCTATAAGGAAAATGAAGAAAGCTTTGTGCTGACTGCACATATGATTTGACTTGATGAAATTGTCTCATAGCATGTACAAGAGATGAGGTTAATTTATCCAGAACAGTGGCATTAAAATATCTGAATATGTCTACACATTCAAGGAAATATCCCATATTGACATATAGCAATGAATGATGGACTTCAACTTGCATGCCTTGTAAGTGTAAAGAAAGCCAGTGAAATCAGTAAGAATGTTCCCATTAACTTTTTCAGGCTTTGGATACAGCTTAAGTATTTCTAATGTGATTGTCCTTATTTGAAGGGCTTGCAAGAACTGTCCTTAGAAGAAAGACACAGAAAAATAATTAATAAAAATATAAGCAATAATTAGGGAACATGATCTCACAGAAAAGTCTTTCAATCCATATGGATCTCAAGGTCCCACAGTAAATAAGAAAAATAGTCCATGCTATTTACTAATGAATAGTTACCATATAGTAAATGCAAAGAATCTAGAGTCCTTTAAATTAGTTCAAGTGTCACAAAAGGTACATATCCATGATTTTGAATCCGGCAGAGGATTACTTATACACTTTGTAAATGAGAATTTTCCAAACATTTTGGTCTCCTTTGAATGCTTTTGAATTTGAAGGAAAATTTCTGTTTTGCTTCCAAAATGATTTATTTATAAAATGTATACACCATCAAGAAGAAAATAATTAAATTCTTGTATATGGTTCCAAGGCATGTGTCCTAACTACTAAAGTAAGAGTCATGCCCTAACTTCTGTGAAAATAATTTTTCCTGAGAGAAAAAGAGAGCCTCAACAGAAGTGTAGTAAATGTTCACCATGCTTCACATATATTTGTCCATAACTCCTGCACTGTGTTGTAGGTAGGACACTCTCCTGTGCTGTTGGAAATATTGGATTAAAATCCCATGGGCCAAGAGCCCTATTTCTCACTTTCTGAGAACTCAATAACTTATCAGTAGCCTAAACTCATTTTACTCCTCTCATCTCTCTCCTCTCTCCTTCTTTGTTTCCTCTCATCCACCTCTTTTTTGCACCATCCTGTTCAACATAGGGAGTGAGAAAGCAGATGGATGGACTTCTGACAGCCAACCAAGAACAAACCACCACAGTTTAAAAACTTGTCTTCATGAAAAATTATGTTCAAAACATTATTTTTACAATACCTGCAGCTCACAAACCATAGAAATAGTTTTGTTTAATACAAATATCAAAACAAATCTAACTCTCAAAACCTTCAGGTGATTTATAGAATAGCTTGGCTTGGAAAGAGTCCCAACTCTGCTGCAGAGACACCTTCCACTAGACAGGAGTTACTCAAAGCCCCATCCAGCCTGGCCTTGAACACTTCCAGGAATGAGGTGTCCACAATTTTTTGGATAATCTGTTCCAGTGGCTCACAGTAAAGAATTTCTCCCTCACAACTAATCTAAATCTATTCTCTTCCAGTTTCAAGCCATTCCACTTGTCCTATCACTATATGCCCTTGAAAAAGTCCCTTTCCAACCTGTTCTTAACAGCTATGTGGTCTCCCTGGAGCCTTTTCTTTTTCAGGCTGAACAGCCCCAACTCTCTCAGATTGTCAAAGATTGCAAAGGGCAAAATAAGAAAAAATAATTTTGGAGACAACTTGCTAACTGTTAATACATCATTGATAAAAACACTGATCAATGAGCTAATCCTGGAAGCAATGATGTTATTTTCTGGCAATCTACGTTTACCCCACTGATGTAACTTTTGAAGCACAAGATTAAAACTCTAAAACAATTGGAGTAGGAGAATAGACAGGATGGGCTTAATCTTACTGAACTGTAGCCATCTGAATGTTAGCTGCTAGTCTAATTGACTTGGCTACTTTAATACTAAATAGAAGAAGTAAGACAGACCTTTCCAGAAGGTGGCTCAGTTCAGCCTGAAATAACTCTATAACTCAATAAAAGACCTGACAGAGGGTCCTGTATGATTTAGCCTGTTTGAGCTGTTGACACAATCCCATGTCATGTTTTCCTATGGCAAAAATGGCCTAGTTGGAAAACTATTGACAAAGAGTTAAAGAGAGGATCACAATAATATTGGAAAAATGAAGGAAAGAGAAAAATGAGAAGAGAATTATCTAAGCCTATCTCAATTTTCCATTACTGATTTTGACTATTTATGAGCAAGTGCTCTTAATGGGTACTACCCTATAAATGACACCAAGATGCAGAGGAAGGGGATGTAAGGCAGTTTTGGCATTAGAATAAAAAAAAAAAGAGAAAACTGTATTAAAGAAAAAGCATGCAATTCAGTAAGTAAAAATGCAAAATGTCCTTGGACAAAAAAATTACTGCACAAATACAAGGTAAGTGTAGGTATTGCTAGATATTGCTTCAGTAGTAAAAAAAAATCTGGAATTTCCATGAATGAAAAGATAAATGTGGTAACCTAGGATTCCATGAATACATGATTCCCAGATCTTCTTGAGAATAAAACAGCTACTCATCCATGTTGACTGTCTGTGTATGTTTCTTACAAAGCTTTGTGGATAAATCTACAGATCCCTAAGGGCTTGCAATCTCTCCAGCATTACTTGTAGCATGAACTAGGAGACAGAGAATCCTATGCCTCTAACTCCTCTGCTCATGTGAAAGTCAACATTATCTAAAAGAAAAGAGAAGTTGATTCCCCACTACAGACACTCCAGAGTTTTTCACAGAAAGCTCAGATATGCTCTGCCACAGGCCAGACAGGTTGTGCCAGCAGCTTAGTGGTATATTTGGGCAGCACTCTGTATTAGAGGTAACCAAAGATTCAGACTGCTCTCAGGTAAAGTCTCTTACTTATGATGAAAATTCAACCAGTTAGATCAATTTTATGATCCAGAAAGGACACTGTCTTTGTAGCTAACTTTGTGACTATGACACCACTTTTACTTATGTGGCTGTTATTTCAAAAGCAACCTATTTCACAAATTCTCAAAAATCAGTCTGGTTAAATTTCTAGAAATATAAAATAAATAAAAATGAAATACTAAGGTAAATAAATAAACAAATAAAAAATACTAGTACTGAAAAACATAATTATAATTCTAAACTTATTAACTTCCTGATTTATAGTTCCCTAGGACTTAATAAATTCTGAAACTTCAGTCTATTCAAACTTTTCTCACATTTAATTTTAGTATAGCTGAACAGCTGTCATCTTGCATGGTTATTTTACAACCAGCATTTGCTGTCTACACCTATGTATGTTTAGCTGGTAAATATCTGTTATGTTTCAACTTCAGTTTTCTGCCTTTTTGTATACGAAGACATTTTCATTATCAAAGAAATACAAAACAACAAAAAATACAAGAGTCTTGTTATGTCCATCAGACGTGTGTAATTTTCCATAACCATAAATAAGAGCTTGAATAACCTTGATCTTCTATTCTGTCATATTGTTTTTAAGCTGATGTAACACCATTGACATCAATGGACTTACCCCAGTATGAAATTGGTGTAATGGAGTGGAAAATCATTGCCGAAATCTCTGAGGGGATATTCAAAGTTCCCTTTACTGTAAGCTGTGTATTAGACTGGAAGATCCATTGTTTTTATTTTCATGTTTCGATGTGTATCTGAAATGATAAAGAACTGCAAAACAATCCAAATGGGAAGTTATGAATAACCTTTTTTTTTTTAATTAATCATGAAATATTGAATTTTTTAATTGTCATTTTTACTGTATGTCTAACTATCTACTCAATATCACAATTAATTTTAACTTTGGAGAAAAATATGATGTGTAACAATTTAATTTCATACTATACACTACCAAAGTCAACATAATTTGTTGAAATGTAGATGAAATTAGTTCTTTTTTCTTTTCAAACTAAATGATATATGGAAAAAGAGCTCCATTTGGGACTACCTTTTACAAAGCTACTTAGCAGACAACATCAAGGTTTCATAAGCCTGAGTGTTCATCTAAGTATTAGTCACAGTTACCTTCTAAGTTAATAACTGTATACAGGTCTTTGTATTCTTCAAGTCATTTTCCTCAGAGAAGCCAAATTAAACTGTCTTGATTTTCTTTCCCTAATTACAAGATCAACATGTGAATATCAAGTGGAAAATAGGGATATTATGTATCTATTTGGTTTCACACTTGATTTCCTATGAATTTCTGTTAGAAGAGTGTGGAAATATGAACCACAAACCGCTTTGTTGATCTTTATTTTTGAAAGCACAGTGACACACGTGGTTTCATTTTTCTTTCACATCTGCAAAAAAGTGAATTTAGCTTTCAAAGCAAAAATGATAATTGAGCAGAATTATATTAGTGGAAATTGTAGATAACAATGTGGTTTTTGACCACTTTGTGAAATTTTATTACCGTTAGGAAAAGCTCTGTCAAATCACTTGTATATAATTTATTTTATTCTTCATTACTTTGTATTGTAAAGAAGCAAGATCCTGTTTTTTTGGCTATCAGTGAATAAAACATTTCCTGAATACTTTAACTTCCTTAAGAAGGCAAATTTTTCATACCTTTTTTTTTTTCTGTGAGCATTCTTCTCACACCAAATATACCTTTTATAGTCTTGATCATTTTAATTAATAATTTTTTCACTTTGTTTCCTATGTACGGTATTTTCAAACTACTGCTGAGAAAATTCTCTCTTAAGCAAATGAAGTATGTAATCAAAATAAAGGAAACTCTGCCAAACCAAAAATCCTTCATGATTTTCTTTTATATAATGTCATACAGAAAGTGTTCCACAGACAGCATTAGTGGGTTTGCTGATATTTTTTTTCACTTGACACGGGGTACTTTGCATTTCCTAAATATGGTAGGTTTAGTTCCCAGACTCCTGTGCTTTGTCAGGCCATCTTCCACTGGGAAATGTGCTATCACATCAGAATTATCTATTCAATTTTAGTTGCACTTTTTTGTTTGTTTCATGGAGAGGGATGAGTATGTAATGGGCAAGGCAGCAGAGTGGTGTTAATAAGGTCCTAATTTGCTTTCTCAGCATCATAAATGACTCTGAGGAAAAGTTCCTGATGCAGCTCTGCAGAGAATTATGGCAAATTATTTACTCTTTGCCAACCATTTACACTGATGTATCTCTGTTGATTTTGGTTTTAGATAGTTTATGGCTGATATTCAAATTGCATGTTTTCTATTCTTCCAGCTTGCTTCCAGAGCAACCCAAAGACAGATTTCAGTAGAGATTGTGGTCCTATGTATAAATTGCACTGATCTAGGATCATCCTATTCCTTATCGTCTGTGCATCTGAAAACCTCAGTAATTTCAGCTGCCATTCTTGTTGCCTGGAGATTTCGGCCTGGGTCCTAATTAACCATTTCAATTTAGGTTTTGTCTCTGATTTTGATTAAGAATATCTGGAAGAGAAAGGTTGGTTTTCTCCAGATACATTTTTTTTTTTATCTTCACATTCTCTGAATTTAATTCATTTCCTCATTAATCTTTATTTAACGACCATTTTCTTTTGTCAATAGCTACAGAATACCTTTATTAAATTAAAATGTCGTTTGTAGTTGTGCCTTAGTTCTTAATTTTCAACATTTGTGAGTGTAAATATCAGTCATTAAAATTATCTATTAATAATTCCTTAAACTGAGTTATCTTGAGTTTTCAGCTATGTGTTTATAAAATGATAGAAATATTGTCAACTATTTGAAAATATAGGTGGGATGAAGGTCTTGAAGTGATTCTTGAATATGTGTGTCTAGATGTCATAATATTAGTGTTTATTAATTCTGCTAGCAAGATTCTTTATTTATCTATTGATTTAAATTTGTTTTGATCAATACAACAAAACTGTCCCGAAAAATGGTGTATTGCTTAGTTAAAGACAAGCTAATGCTGTTCAAATGCTTCCAGCAGCAAAGAGCAGTAAAAGAATGCCTAATTTATTGATGAATTGTAGTCTGCATGTACTAGCCCAATCCTGTATACCTTTGAAACTTAAATACACAACCCCTTCTCATTTGGGCTGTGCTGAAGTGACAATTTCACTACCCACTAGCTGGCAGTCATCCTGCAGCTTTCTAGTAACTAACTTTGTTCATGTGAGTGTTCCCTAGCACAATGTGTGGGCAAAATCAGTTGCACTGGTACAAATTTCTGAATTAAACTGTTCAGTCCAGCCTGCAAAAGAACAGAGAATGCTCTCACACAGTGGTGGTAGCAAAAGTGCATGTGGCTACCTCGAGCCAGGGACTGCAGATGTGCAACTGGGGATGCAAGGACTCTTCCATAATTCTACCCAGTTTCACACTGGTCAAAGCTTGTTATGATATCAGTAATCGTTCTGGGTTAGTCTAATCTTAATTAGGAAAATTCTAGAATTCCCCATCAGCTGTATTGCACTGTACAAGGACTAATTGATTTCAGCTGGACTATTTATAATCACAGACATTTACTTATGCAGTTGAGCAAGAGCTGGCACAAGTCAGCTTTAACAGATGTCCAAGTTTAAAGATGATGGGCTAGTTTTTACCTTGCATTGGAATGGCACCAAAATAAAAACTTAGATTGGAAATAAATCTGACCTCAGAGGATATATAGCAAAATGTTCTTGTTTTTACTTTGCTGTGATTCTTATCATTGGGTTTCTTTTCATAGAACACTTGAGACTCTTTTTTAGAGATTATGAATATCAAGGAGTAAGTAAAGTATTTATTAAAAAACGAAATTGCTAACTTTTGATGCTGTCATCAGCAAATTATAAATGAATAATTTTTCTAAAGGAGTTGATTCAATCATGTATTTTTAGAGGATTCTGTGATAATAAAGAATGTATCATAAGGAGAAAAACCTAATAACTGACAGAGGTCACAGTTACATAAAGAATATAAGAATGAAAGAGCCATATGCAATCAGGGAAGAGACAGATATATCAGTGCAAAGTTGTCACAGTTCAGCTCAGGATCAAGCTGGCTGCAGGAATCTTCATAAATATCTGACATGTTGGGGTTAAAGAAAGTATCTGAGCATTACAACAGCTTGATAATAAAACCAGGTTTGAGTAAACAGATTTGCTAAATACTCAAAACTCCTGCCTGTGTTCAGTTAATTGACAATTGTTAAAAATTTACTTTTTTAATTGCTGTTTTCTAATTTACTCTAGAGAAGATAGGGCTTTAAAAGGATTTAAGTCTTGATTTAATTTTATTAGTGGAATTTGGAAAGGTTGGCTGCTTATGAGGAGGAGTTTAATTCTATATTGTGATTTAATATCATAATACATCATTGAACATTTAAAGATGAAAATTATCCTGGCAGATTTCAAGATACCAAATTTTGCTTACAGAAATTCTTAATCTATAAATCTAAAAATGCTTTTGTAATATGAGGGCAAAATGAAAATACATAAAAAATGAATAAAGCAATTGAAAATATTTCCTCTGCAAATGTAAGATAGTGTCATGTCAGCACAAGATGCCAGCCAATGTACATTACAGCTCTGAAATTTGAAGTTCTCACAATGGGAAGAAATGCATCAGCTTATATATTTAAAGGGACTTTCTTATTGTTTCTGCTGATCTGGGAACTCGAAAAAATATTGTTTAAGGTTATAAATGTCTTTATTAAAATTACTATTTCAGTCTAATTTATTTTAACAAGAATTGTAATGTATTCTGCCCTTTGATCTCTTAGCTTGAAATGCTGCCTGTTATTCCATTATTCCACCATCCATTTGCAGATAACAATACATCAGAACCTTTTTCTTGCTGCAGAAACAATGCCCTTTATTTGAGAAAGGACATTGTTTTGACAGATAAAGTAGGCATTTGATAAATTGGAACAGGTTCTGAATTATTTTGAGGGGAATGTGTGCTACATCTGTCTGCTGATTTTCCACTGAAGCAGTGCTTAACTTTCTTGTCTGTTTGTGATTTATTGAGCTGCAGAAAAGGTTAGGAAAATTTCATGGCTCTTCTCTTATAATTTGTAAGTGAATCAAAAAACATTTGTTACTGTTTATGATGCTCAAAAGACAGAATTACCCCAAAACATTTATACACAACAAAGACTGTAGTGACAACAACAACAAAGGTGAAGAAAATAATTGTCTTCTAAATTATTAATAATACAAATACAGCATTGAAAACAAATCCAGCTGTTGAAATGAGTAGAATGTTACTAAAGATTTTTATGTCTATTCAATCACATTTTTAGGGGAGATAATTATAGGGAATCTTGTTGCATATATGTTTCCTAAATACTTCTATAGTTTATTAATATTTGTCAAGAACTTCTCACAAGCTAATGTAAAATGCTGGCCACAGGGAAGTCAAGACACCTATATTACTCAGCATTCAGACCGAAATTTAATTGCTGGAACAGAGATTATTTTTTGTTGTTTGAGACATCCTATGGGATCCTATTTAATCTGTAATTGAAAAGACTTACATAGGGTTAGTCATCTTTAATAACATACAGCTTTAATAACCTACACCAATCATGCTATATTTAGGTAACCATATAAATAGGAAATCATTTTCAAACAGTTGATCCTAAAATTCAGTGGGTTTAGTATAGGTGTTTGTCTATGAGCCAAGTTTTTAAGCTCTAATTATAATTAATGGAGAGTTTATTCATATGTCCAAAGTAATTTCATGACCACTGTAAGCCTAAAAGTTCCAACACTTCCAACAGTCATCTGAACACTGCTGTCTAGTGTTATTTGAGACTTTTTAGGATTTCAGATATATATGTATTAAAAAGGGAGGGAAAAAAAAAAAAAAAAAAGAAAAAATAAGAGGAAAAATAAAAAACCCAAAAGAGGGAAATTCATTTTGTTCTGAACCAAGTCAGTAGTCCCAGGCCAGGTGGAATCGTGTAGGATATTTCAGACAACACTGCACGCTTGCCCTGTCAGCCCTGTGCACATGCTTTCGATAACTGCATGGTTTGAAGATGGCGTGAGCTGCCTCTGCAGAGTGTGCAGCTGAATGAAATACCATTAATTGCTCTGAAAAAAAAATCTAAGTGAGTGCCAGTTGACCCAACATATGTTCAGTAACATTTCAGATACCTGTTATCCTGTCTGACATCCAGCTTCTGCTTCAGAAGAATGCACATCTCCCATAGGTCCTTTTTCATCTCTACATTTCTTACATAAATTTCTTAATTTCTTAGGGCACTAGATGCCTAAGTGCAGCCAAATTCAGTTCCTGTGGAGGATAAAGTGGCCCTCCTCAGGCAAAACTTATCGCAAAAAGTTAAGTATTTTTTTTTGTTCTGGATTGGTACCTCTTTGGAGTACAGAAGGAGCCTACCTGCTAATTAGCTGCCTTACTGATGACTGAAGATGGAGGGAACCAGTAATTTTACAATTTAATTTGTGTGAAAGTAATGTTGATGCTTTGTATTTCTCTATTATTTTTATTTCAGTCTTCTTATATGAGATGATATACAACTACATCACAATATTAGACATACTAAAACAGTAGATGACATGTCTCTGAAGAGGGTCCTTTTCATTCACTGAAACACAGCTGCTGCATATGGCCTTTCTTTTTACATTTAACACTCAAAAGTTGAACTTGCTTGGTTGGTTTCTTCTTCTATGTCCTTCCTGCTGTTGATGTGATTCTCATGCTCTATAAATTTAAGAATTCTTCATTCATATCTTATACAGAGAAAACATACGTAGAATTTTGTTTACTGGTGGATGTAAATTCAGTAGCTGTTATCCTTCTGGGATTTAGTTTTGCTTCCAGTGTGTTTTCCTGTTTGAGAACAATTGCGAACAACTGACAAAGTGACTTGATGCACCTCACAGGTTTAAGATATACAGTTACATTATAAATGCTTATCCCCTTTTCATTACCTATTATTTATTTATTGCTTGACATTAAAAAAAAAAAGTGTATTCAGTAGGTCCCAATCATGACAGCTGCTGCAGAACAATTAAGTTACATTGGCAAACCCTAATCCATAGAAACAGAAAAATATATCTAAAGAAACCAAAATTGCATCATCAGTAATAAGAATGTGCAATGCCATTAGATTTCCTGCAATTAAAAAAAAAATTGTACAATTCTGTAATTCAAAATTGTCCGTTTTATTTTTTTTCTTTTTTTTCCCCTGTTTCTGAGTGAATGACAATTGCTTTATAACATGTTGCCCAATCCTTGTATGAGAATGAGTTATTTTGACATTGACAAAAAAGGAAATGAGGAACGGATGAGGCAGGGAAACATAAATATTGTACCAATGACAGAAATGTATAAAGGAGATTCTCCTTTTTTAAATTAGAGGAGAGGAATGCAATTTGATATTAATCAAGGTAAAAGAAGTAACAGAAATGAACAGCAGCAAAGGGCTTTGTTTACAGGACAGTTTTGGTAGCAAGAGTGGCTCCTGTGAGATCAGAAGCTGTGCCAGCATGAGAGCCCGTTTCAGTTGGCTCTGGGATGATTCCACCACTGCACAAAGCTGAGCTGCTCAGCAATTCTGCTGGTTCCTCTGTGATATCATATTTATGAAAGGATAAAAAATACACAACAGCTGTGAGTGAGAGGAGTAAGAAAATGTGAGAAAAACAGCCCTGTAGGCACCAAAGTAAAAGAAGAAGGGAGAATGTGCTCCAGGCACTGGATCAGTTTCCCCTGCAGTTCATGGAAGACAATACCAGACCAAGTGTCCCCACTGCAGCCTATAGAGGACCCCATTCTGGCTCTCTGGCAAGACAGGAGATCTGGCAGCCAGGCAATTTTAACCACTACAGACATTCAAATCAAAAGGAAAGTTCTCTGTCTTGAATAATTGTACAAACGGGTTGTCAATGCTTTCCTGCATGTGTGGGTACAATTATCAAGAGAAACCTTTGCTGTGTGTTCTGAAACACAGAAATATAAGTTAGACAAAAAAAAAATCCAGCAAACTGTATTGCATTCCAGGAATATATTCAAATCAAATACTTACAATACGTACAGTAATATCTTGTGTATGAATTTATTTAAAGTATATTCTGGGCAGTAGAATTACAATTGATATTATATAGGTACACCAATAAAAATTCTGACTTGTCAAAAGTATTTGTAACATTTGTGTCCTTAGCTGTGTGACCAGGCATTGAGCAAGAGTGGTAGGAAAAAAATCCCTAACAAGTGAGAAACTATCCCAAGAACAACAAAATAGAACAACAAAATACCACACGCAGAAAAGAAACCCTATTTTACTTCCATTCTTCAGATATTACAACTACCAGTCTCTTATACCAATATAGGGAATTAAGCATAATGGTAAAATTCAGTTGGAAAATGTGCAGGCTGCTCTGCTAGAGCCGTGGATGACTCTGGCACAGGCACCACCTTCTGCTGTTTGCAAGTTGTACTGATGCTTGCTCCGCCTGCCTGCTCGCACGGCTCTGCAGTGCTCTGCTCAGGGTCTACTGATACAGCGAAGGTCAAATCTTGTTTTTACTTTCAGTGACCTCTGTCTTTAATCTACAGCCAAGTGGTATTGTGGGGACTTATTTATTGTTTCAAATCCTTATGCCTCCTTGTGTTTTAACAAACATCCTGGGAAGGCTGCTGAATGAATAATAAAGGACTTGTATTCAAAGGCAGGGGGATATTCACAAGGAAGCAAGTGACTATAGAGCTGGAAATGTGGTGTTATGGCTAGGGCTGGAAAGGCATTTTCATTCAAAGCAGCATTTTTCAAATGCTTTTCATTTCACTACCTGTCAGGAGGATATTTCTCATGCTTTTTCTTCCCCTTCAACACAGTATTTTGGAAAGATTGGGAAAATTCTGTTGTGCTGTATTTGAGAATTTAATATTGAAAATGTATTTTCACTGCCTAGGGAATTATTCAGAGTCCACTCACACTCTCATGTAATTCACTATGTTTTATCTAGAATACTGTAAGGACTAAACCAGTCAGCTTTTAATGAGTTTGATATTAAGAGAAATATGCACAATAACCCAGATTGTTCTTAAGGGTTCAGAATAATTTCCCATGCCTTATTTTTTTACTTTTATTTTTGAAAATACATATTTTTATTTAAAAAAAAAAAAAGATGTTTCACCTGCTTAAAGGTCTCTTATCTGCTTGCATATCACAGTGCAGTTTATATAGGAGAATGAATGTCTAACATAGCATCAAATAGTGATGAAAACTTGAAAATGGACAACATTTTAAATATTCATCAGATATTAAAACTTCTTATATCTCAAGTCACAGTAGTGGGATGTGCCCTACCATTTTCAACTTCTTTCTTAAGAGAACTTTAATACTTTTTCAATTTTGGCATGTTTTGTTGGCTTGGCTTTTTGGCTGGGTTTTGGAGGGTTATTTTGGTTGGTTGGTCCGTTGGTTGGTTGGTTAGGTTTTTTGCTTGGGGGGTCTTTTATGGTTTTGGGGGTTTTTGGGGAGATTCTTTTGGGGTTGCTGTTGTCTTTTGGTTTTGGGTTTTTTGGTTTTTATTTCTCAGTTTGCTTGCTAACCCAAAGAAGGGTTAGACACGTGAACAGTGAACTGTGAGGAATAGTAGCCATCCATCCCTAGCAGCTGCAAGTCGATTTTCTCCTAAAGCAGACTTCATGTCGGAAAGAAAAAATTGTGGCATGTTGAGATTGGACATTTGAATCTGTCTCCACCAGACTTCGTGTCAGAAAGAAAAAATTGCAGCATGTTGAGATTTGACATTTGAATCTGTCTCCAGCCCCTAGCTGCCTATTCCACTTGTGGAAGATGACACCACAGGAACAGGAAGAACTAAACTGATCCTCAGCATCTTCTTGAAATTACAGCCAGTCACATTAAGGTAAGATAATGCTGAATTTAAGTTTCTTAAACAGGTTAGCTTTGATTAAGAAATAGGTTTTCATTCATCTGCCCTTGCCATAGGGACAGCAGCCTCTGATAACAGGCTGGGGCAGATGTATGAGATGAAAAATGCATTAGTTTAATCCACAGCCAAATATGTGTCAACACTGTTAATGTAAATTGGCACAACTCCATTCAGGTCACCAGCAGAGGGTCTAAGTATGCAGATTTTAAAAAAATAAAAAAACCCACAGTCAACCAAAAAACTCAGAAAACCCACAAACAAATACCAGAAAAAGACAAAAAAAGATACCAAACAAAAAAACTAGGACAATTTTGTGTCACCCATAAGCTTGAAGATCTTTAAAAACAGATCACTTCACTGTCAGTGATGCTGAAAGACAAAAAAAGTTTGTGACCTATCTGATTTATTGAATCTTTTTTGTTATTATTTTCACCACTGTGTAATCTCTCATCTGATAAAAATCTGTTGTCTATTTGTCTATTACAGGAAAAAATATTTCTCTTGAAAACCTTTGCCATCAGAGACTGTGGAAAACTCATGAGACATTAACAGCTCAAAAGAAAATAATTTTAAATCATTTCACTGAACTGATAGTGAAGCTATGATTGTGATTATAAATTGCTGATAATGATTAGGTATTCAGCATTTATCTCATAGTTAGTTTAAACCAGATAACCATTTAGTAAAGAAAGATTTGGATTCAGTCATATGTCTCTGCAATATTATCTTTGGGTTTTTTCTTTTCTAGATTTTTATCTCTGTTCAAAACAACTTTCATATGCACACAAAAATAGAAGGTCATGCTGCATGGCAACAGAAACCTCAAGGCTGACCAAAGGGATACTGAGAATGCTCTTACCACAGCTATATTGGTTAATGTTAAATGCAATTTCAGGGAAAATGCAATGAGAGTAAAGGAATGCAATGGTAGTATAAGGATGCAAGGTGAATAATTCCAGTCTTTCAAAGGAAAATATTCAGTCAGTCAACTGGGGGAGAAGTATTTCCATTAAGTAAATGTATGTGTGTATATATATATATATATATATATATATATATATATTTATAATTATACATATGAAAATTAGGACTTTATAACGTCTGAATGTCATAAGATTTATAAAGCAGGACAGATTGAAATTTTAAACTTTACTACGTTAATTGATCAGTAACACCTTTGTCACTGATTACTTTTTGTACCTTATTAACCATCACCATTATGAACACAAAACCTTTAGTCTTTAAGACTTCTTAAATTAGATCTCAGTATACAGTGCTGTAAAGCTGATAATGTTAAATTTATTTAGCATTATTGTCTGCTGTATTTGACATTTCACTGAGCTAAAGCTGATTAAACTTCAGAGTTCTTTAAGTCAAGTTGTAGCTGAAGTTATCGTATATAATTTCTTCTCCAGTTGTCTTCACAAGTGTATAGTGTTTTATTCAAATGCCCCTACTTCCCTAAAAAATGGGAGGGTCTTCTCCCATTGCTGATCATACTGGGTTTTGGTTTGTTTGGCAGGGTAGTCTGCCTGTTTTTAGTCCTTTGGCATTATCTTGCCTTCTGTCTGCCAGAATTTTTTGCTTACAGATCCTTACAGCATCAGAATCAAATGGATTATATTCTGCTGTAAAATGTTTATATTTTGAAAAACTCTAATGGTTATGCAATATTATATGGTTAACATTTTTATTAGTTGCACTATGTTTGATTTTTTTTCTGCTTTTTATGGCTTAAAGACAAAAAGAAAAAAAATATAATTTATAGTTGTCTCAAGGTTCTGTTAAGTTCTGCAAAGGATAAAGAAGGCTTCAAAGTCATAACCAAAACATTTTATTTTAGTCTTCAACTATGGAACATGAAAACATGGTCTCTTGATGTGCCCACTTGCTTGTTCTTTCAAGTGGAGTCACTCTGCATGTGTGACAGGAAAAACTCAATATGCATTCTGCAAATAAATCAATAAAAATGGATTCTAAATCTTTATCTTTCTTCCTGCTCAGAAACAATCCAAACATTTTGAACTATGGATACATGCTTTTCCACTACTCTAGAAGTTGCAGTCAATGTACTTCAGAAATGTTTCCCAAGTATATTGGTCTTAACATTTGCCACTAATTCAGGGATTTTTTTCTCTGTTAAGCATTTTTCAACCTCTCTTAAAAATCCTGGAACTTGTTATTGAGGTTTTCTGTTATAGGTTTTAATCAAGGTGTCATTTGTACAGGCATTTGGTTCAGATTTTGAGTATTCTTGTAGCCAGCTGTAGAAGAGGATCTCAAAATCCTGCAAAACTTTTCTGTCCATGCACCACACTGGTTTTAGGAGTTTAATGTGTAAGCTTGACCAGGCAAAGTAAAAGCAAATATAATTTCTTTGGGAAGGAGGAGAAAAAAAAAAAAAAAGAAAAAAAAAAAAGGCAAGTGCCTTCTCAATGTTACAGGAAGCTGTGGATTTCCTGAGGATTGAAAAAAGAAAAGAACAGTATACTCAGCAGAGCAGTGGGCAAAAGATACCTTTGAATCAGTTTCTCACTTTGATTAAGAAAGCTTAAGGAAGGTAATTCTGTGGAAAATGGACTCATAAACACATATTCCTGTCTGCAACCAGGCATGGCAATTTATTATTTGAGCACCAAATATATTTTCTGCAAACATCTGATGCTATAGGTCCTCTTGCAAAACAGCTTACTTGTTTCCTAGTAAGATTTCTGGCCTCTGCTTATTCCTACCCTGAAAAGACCAAGCCTGCTACATCCTTTGAAAACTATGAGCAAGGACTGAATGAATTGGGAGTACTTTGTAATCCAGCTATTAAGCTGATGCTACTATTCAGCCAGGAACATAAGTGTAATGTATATCAAATATTGTCACGTAGATTAATATACCACATAGCCATAACTTAAAGGTATAAAGGTAAAAGATAAAGGTTAAAGGTATCCTGGCAATCATGTTATCTAGGGATGTTGGTTTCACTTTCCAGAGCTATTACTTAATTTAATTTCAGGGAGGAGAAAGCTTAAGAGCTGAAAGCAATTCTTGGAGTGGTAAAGGTAGTTCTGAGTAAGCATTTGGAAAAAAAGTAAAAGGGTCATTACGTGTAAACTACAAACTCGTCTCCTCCTTCAATGTGTGTCTTTATTCTAATTTTATTCCTGTTTGTGTTTTTAACACTTCCTATAAAACTGATTTTCAAACTTGACCATAAAATAGAAATTAAACTCTGTCAGAGCAGGAAATACAATTGAGTTCTCATTTCTTGGATGACTGTTGTAACAATTACAGTCAATGATGCTTATTTCTTCAAATTTTAGATGTTCTGGAATTAAATTACTCTCATAATTTAACTAACTGTTAGTCACAATGTTATTATAATCACAGTGGCAAAGGTAATATGCTGTTTCTAGAGGAAGTTGATATCTTTTACTTAAGTAGTACAGATGGAAGAAATAAAAAATATTTTACAACCCGTCCTCATTCTTTAACAGAAGTAGCAAACTTCAAAGCTAAATGCAAACTGAGAACAACTTGTCTGAGTTTAATTATATTTACACTGGCTACACCAAATGCAAGGAAAGGAACCCCTTCTTGAGCAGTAGATGTGATGGCAGCAGGGAGCAAGGCCTTAACAAGATGAGGTTCCAATCTTACGGTTAAAGAAAGAAGTTATTTTGCTTATGGTCACTTAGATAATATTCATCCTATGCCACATATTTTTATAGCTATAGCAGCAGATTTTTGGGTCAGTGAAATAAAAATGCGGGACAGTGTCTTTCTGGTTGTGATATGAATTTTCTGCACTTGAAACGAACCATGCTTTTAAACATCAATGAAAATATAACATACAGTCTACAAAAAAACCCCAAAAATCATTAAAAAAAACCCTCCCAAAAAAACTATTCAAAATGAACTAAACCTAACCAACCAACCAACCAAATAATAACCAATAAAAAATAAAAGTACCAAAAAGTAAGAAAGAAGACAAAATAGAGAAGAGACAGAAAAGAGATGAGATGAGACAAGACAAGAAAATTTAAAACTACTGACACAATGACTATTATCATGCTTTAAATTGTCTTACTATTATCATTTATCAGTTATCTCTATTTTATTTAAGGTCTCATTCCCAAGATTATATATCACTTTTTAAAGTTTTGCATATGCTTCTAACCTTTTCTAGGTCACTTTGTTTTGTATCATTTCTCAATGGTGTTTGCAACACATTCCAATTTGGTATCATCTGCAAATTTAATTAATGTGCTGTTTACCTCATCTTCCAGATAAATTACAGATACATATTCTCAGTTCAACAGTCAAACACCATCTGCAGCTTCTCTCTATCTCTCAGGCACACCCTGCACTCACCCTCCTACACATGTACATATTCCAGTCCATCTGGATATCTTTATACAAAAGTGATACTCATGAATTGGGATAACCCTATCAGTTCCATTCTGTTCATGCAAAGATGATACCACTGCAGGTGTGCATTATTAAAGTTTTTCAAGAGATTTGCTAATTAGAGATTCTTGTCCATGATACTTAGACAATGGCTGAAATGACAGTGTGTGAGCATTTAGGGGAACATTTTCCAAAGCAGTTTTTAAAGATTATATATGAACTGAAATTCAAAGAATACCAGGTTATGTTTAGTCAGGTCTTAGTTTTTCGTGTCCAAAACACCAAATATTATTGGGGGGGGGCGTGTCTTACTGTGGACACTGGAAAACTGAACAGCTGAAGAGCACGTGGAACCCTGAACAAGCAACCTTGGAGATTAAGGCAAGGCAATTCTGAATGTACAGACTATTCACAATATTTAGTTTAGTAATATCACTGGGATATATACACTGACAGATCCAGACTGCCTTTATAATCTTTAGACAGAACTGGCAATGTCAAGCCATTATTCTTTTCTCTACTTGTAAGTGGCTCTTTTATAATGGGATGAATTGCCCTCAAATATGTTACAGTCATTTATTTAGATGCAGACATTGCATATAGTCCACTCTACACTTCAGGCTTTTCAGAAGATTATATAAAATGTTGCATATAAGAGGATTATTTGCATATATATTATATCGGGAAGCATTTCCTAACTTCCTTCCCTAAATCAATAGTCTAAATAAAAGGGAAGAAGAACGATCATGAAAATGATGGCTTTTTGTCATACTTCCTGTGTAACTAGGGGTTTAACATGGATCACAGTAGTAGCTTAAAGAGTCACAAGGAAAAGAAATTTTGAATGTAAAAATCATGCTTTAACATAAATTAAAACATTAGATTAGCAGACCACTAGGTGCTATAGCTATTTGGGGAGCCAGCAATCTATTTTAGACCCTGATATATCTTCGATGCATACAGAAATATACTAAATATGCAGAAATTTAAAAATAAAGAAAAAGGGCATTCATTGTCATTAAGCATTTATTCTGCAAGACATGTTAAACCCTATGTGGACATTGATCTGGCCTATTGCAAGTGGGTGCCTTTAATTTGACAATTTCTCACTAATTTCTCTCACAATGGTTATGTATTTTGTTATCTTGCTATTAATTTCTGAGTCTTTTTCAATAGCAGTGTAATAAAAGCTTCACCTGTTCCATGTTTACACTCTCATGGGAAAGCAAGGGAGTTGCATTTGACAAATACTGAGAATAATTTGGGTAGAATATATTTTGGTGTTTAGGGGTTCAAAGGAATAACAAACTTTTGTCTGCAATATATAACTTTTTTTTTTGTCTTAGAAATAAAAGATTGTAGTATGTAGCTCTTTGCTATTGAGGAAAAAATGCTAAGTTTAAATTGTCTATGTTGACAAAGGGCAACAATATGTTATTAACCAGACAAACAGGGGCATCTGTGGAAAGGATGGTGATATAACACAGGTGACCTTAATGCCCCATATCTAGTAAGAGTTTCAAGCTATCATTTAGACAGAATGTGTGTTGGATGCATTTGAAATAAAGTGTTGAAATACAGTTTTAATGATAGCAGCCACAAAAACACTTAGCATGTTCACTCAAACACAAATATTTAATCCTCTGAATTCTTTAAATCTCTGTTCTCCTTTGGGAATGAAATAACTGCAGGGCTCAATTTGTACTGGTAGCTTAATGATTAAAGATGAAAAATTCTTTGCCTATGCATCTGATTTTTATATGCCTTGTTTTACTACAAATCCTATTAAAATGAACTCTGTTTTTTTTGTTGCTGGGAGTAATTGGATTCAATACTTCACAACTGCAAAAAAGCCTTAGCTCTTGTTTTGAAAGCTCGTTGCTGTAAGGGAATTGACAGTAGGGAAGAAAAAAAAACAGAAGGAAAAAAAGAAAGGAAAAGTAGGACTCCATTATGTAAAGGCATGCAAGCAAAAAGAAACTTGCTGGGTTCAGTTTTCTGTTATCTGAGAATATTCAATCTCTAAATGAACGAACTTGATTATAATAAAAATAAAACTGTGGCTTTGTCACTTAATCTAGGCATTTCTCCAAGGATTGCCCACCTAGGATGATATACAAGTCCTCTAAAACATTTAATACTGCACTGAGTGGACACTTAGGAATTATGAAAATGGGTTTCAGACTGAAATTCTTAGATATTGTCTGTCAAGCCTGTAGTGAGAATAACACAGTTACTACAGTCATCTTCTGCAATAAACGTTGATAAACATAGTTATTATGTATGACTTTCTCAACAAAAAGTGCTATATTTTATTTATTCTATTAAAAAGTATAAAACAACTTTAAAATAAGAATTCCAGAGTCCTGTGTGGAATACTGAAGTGAGTACTGACAGACCTATATGTTTCTCTGACACAAAACAACCATATAAATCTTCCCAACACAGCTGCAATTTAGTGAAATATGCAGTTTTCTGTTTTCCATTACTATATACAGTATAAATTCTTTCTGCTGGAAGACAGATTGTGACAAATTTGCAAACAGAATCTGTATTCATACTTTTGAAGCACTAATTTATCTGGCAATAAAAACTTTGATTTCCCAAAAGGAGTGCCAAGCCTCAAAACTAATGCCTATTTTTGAGACTTAACTGAGTTTTCAGCTTTAGTCATTTTCTTATGAGTTACAGTGCTCCTATGGAAAAATATACAACTTAACAACAAGTACAGAGAGTTAAAAGGGTCACACAAAGCATAAATCTGTATGCTTAGCTTATGCATGTGTATAATTTATATAAACAAAGTTCTAGGTACAGTTTCTATTTTAGAAAAAGCTTTTTTTAACAGCACTGTCCAAAAGAGCAGCAATGGATATCTGCAGAGTATTCTATACTGGAAAACAATTTTTATGTAATGGCCAGAAAGTTAAGTTAGAAGGCATGCCTGTGGAATTCCTAAAACACATTTAAAATCTACTTGGTATGTCTATTTGCTCACAATAAACACCTTAGAACTCCATAAAAGTACGTTTCATTCTTATTATCAGAGAAGTATTTTAGACAAAATCTTGCAAGGTACTTTCGTCTATCAGTTAGTGGAGACATGCAACGTGAAAAGATTGTGCACATTTCTATCTGTTAGAACTAATTCTGTCAAAGCCATTATTTAAAATAGCACAACTTCTCCAAGGAAAATTATTTATCAAGGTTTCACTTGAAAACATCACAAAGGAAATTACTGCTAAATATTTAAAAATCCCCAAACAAGCTCCCTTCAAAAACCTTTAAAATACAACACTTTCACAAAACTCACAAGCTAGAGAAACTTAAAAATCCATTTTTCCAATATAGATGATTATATGTAAGCTTGTATATGTGAATCATCCATAAATATTTTTTCTATTGCAATAGCCATTCAATAGATGAAAATAATATTAGCAACACCTCTAATGTGCAACAAACCCATATTCTGGGTGTAAGCTATTATTTTGCTCACATTATCAAATAGTATCCCTAAATTAACAATATTTTCCCTATTTCAGATTTTCTTGAAGTGAGGTGTTTAATATAGAATACTCTCAAAGACCCTTTTTTGTTTTTTAAATTGAAATATATTGTGTACAGGATATATGACTCACAAGATAGTCATACAGAAGAGGTTGTGGAAGGAGTAGTAACTTTCCACTATTTTTCCACTATTAAAAAACAAACCTTTCTATAGAAAGTTTTTAATTTAGTAAAATATTTACAGAAGGCAAGGAACTATGAACTGTTGCAGAGAAAATTTAAACATAGGTACTTAGAGGAATGGTAAAAATTCCAGAGGAAAGGTAATAGAAAAAAAATAGAGCTGGAAATAGTCCAAGAAATTGGTGAGGGGATACAGAGGAATTAGTTTCTTCAAGTCTGAATATAAAAAAAATATAAATCTTTCCAGATTGCCAGTTGTCTTCAGAAAAGGGGTTGATGGATCCAGAACATAACAAACCAAACACTTAAGACGCCCTTTACTGGACACTCAGCCTTGTCTACAAGATGAAATTTAAAGTTTTATGTTTTTGTGAAAACTTGATCCCATAAATTATACACACAAGGAAATACTACAGGTTTCAGAAGGACTGTATTTATGACCTGCTCTGCCACAGGTATTGGTTCAGTTTTCTTTTCTGTATGTCACAGAAAGACTAGAAGCCCATATTATCGAGGTAATCAAAACATCTCTTACTGGTACCAAATATGTAACAATAGATTCCTTATAAGAATGAGATAAATATTATTACTATAATTCTTCAATTGCAATAACTTTATAGATACAAGTTTGAAAAAATATATTAGCTAAAATCTTTGACATCTTTAAGAATGTTGTACATCTATAAAAATGTTAATTTATATCTATGTATGTACTTAAATATATTATCTGCATGGTGTATAATCTGCCATAACATATATCTGTACCACACTGTTATTCAGCAGGAGGTATAACTATGAAATGGGAGCCAACCATCTCAAATCAGACTAGTTATCTATATGGAGCAACTGATTTCTAGATTCCCAAGCTTTTGATGGTAATGTGACCTTAGATTTTTTTTTACATTTCCAGATGGGTTCCAACAGCTTCACGAGACTTTCAGATAATAAAAGACACGTGGCAGGACAGATATCTAGGGCATTTCAAGAGGTTTTTGATTACCTATTCTAGACCTCTGAGTGTGAACTAGTCAGACTGGATTCACAGCTGATGAAGGCTCTAGAAAAAAGTCATATGAGGAGCAGCAGAGGGACCTAAGGTTTTTTTATTCTGAAGAAAAGGAGGTTGAGAGAGCTCACTGCTTTTTGCAACTACCTGAAAGGAAGTTGTAGTGAAGTGGGGGTCAGCTTCTTTTCCCAAGTAAGAAGTGATCAACAAGAAGAAGTGCCCTTCATTTGTGCCGAGGGAAGTTTAGATTGAATATTAGGAAATTTTTCTTCACTGAAACAGTTGTCAAACATTGGTATAGACTGCCCAGGGAAGCGATTGCATCCTCATTCCTGCAAGTATTTTAAGGCAAGTAGCAGTGGCACTTCAGGACATGTTTTTATGGTGGGTGTGTCAGTGCATGGTTAACAGTTCAACTTGATGACCTAAGGGTCTTTTCCAGCATAAATGGTTCTATAATTCTATGAATTTGCAATCAGTGGAGAGAGGTAGGTACTTCCAGAAGTTTGCTATGATGTATGCCAAAATGATATTTCTGATGTGCAGCTGATGTCAATAATGTGAAGATGTGACTTGATATGCTGATCCACTAAGTACCCAGGTGAGAGCCCTGGTCCCTCCAAGAAGGTACCTTCCAATTTATGCATTTGACACTTTTTCCTATAAAAATATAGGAACTGAAAAAGGAATAATGAATCATCAGATTTAATTCTAACATGGAGCCAAGGCACGTCCGGGACTCAAACATGCACAGGGTTTCAGAGGTGTTCCCTCTGTAGCTGAAATTTTCCTATAGGTTTAGACACTGAAATAACTTTCCTACTCACATGTTTCTAACTCTGACTCCTATAAATGTATCATACATGACTGATTAATAAATAGAAAGCTAAGTTTAAATGTCAAAAATAAAGATAATGAATCCATCTTAAGTGTCATTCATATCCAAAAAATATTTTGGAAATAGTGAGTTGTAAATTTTGTCAAGTCAAACTTTTCTTTATACATACCTCATGGATATTTCTGATTTTGCTTTTATCATCTCTTAGAAGTAGGAAGGTAAGATGTTCTTTTTTCCTTGTATTAGCTCTTGTTATATTGACTTTTTAAAATGCTTGACCTTTACTACTGCAACTATTGCAGTTTTGTATTTACATTTCTGTGGGTAATAAGCAGACAACACATCTTCATATATCCAAAGGTAAGCACAAACTGCTGTTTGGTTTTAAAATAAAGAAAAAAAAATCCTTTTAGCTTCTATACCCCCAGGCTTTAGAAATCAGAATTAACAAAGCTTTTACCTATTCCAGAAATGTCTAGTGCTTCACAAACTGAAAGGATGTCAATTAAGTGCTCACTTGCCTCTAGTAACCATATTAAACTGAGAAAGGAAAAATAATCTTTACAGAAAATGTATACTTTTTTTAACATTCACCCTTGGCTACAGCATATATTGATGGAACTCTATTTACACAAATGTATTATATGAATACAAATTTGATCACCCTAGAATGCAGAGCAGAAGTGTGGTAAAAGGTCGTGCAGAATTGCTCAGTAGAAATACAGCTTAAGAATTGGACACAAGGCTCCTCCATGACCTTTCCTCACTCTTTCCATTTCATGATCCAGCTATATGGATATAAGAGTATCCAGCTGCATGCCTTTTTGATAAGATAGGAGTATGTCTCTCAAGGCTCAGGTGAGTGTCAGAACATTGCAGTACCCTGGACATCCTTGGCCATTGTGAATTGCAGCAGGTGTGTATGACATAAGTCATTCCTCATGCTTCAGATATGAAAACAGTATTCGCCTTGAATATTGTCTACAGTTTTGGTCAGCACCATATAAGAAAGATATGATGTTATTAGAGTGTCCAAAGGAGGACAATGAGGATGGTGAAGGGGCTGGAAGGGGGGCAGTACGAAAAGCAGCTGTGGTCACTTGGTCTGTCCAGCCTGGAGAAGAGCAGACTTGAGAGGAGACCTCATTGCTGTCTGCAGCTTCCTTGTGAGGGGAAGACGAGAGGCAGGCACTGATCTCTGCTCTGTGGTGATCAGTGACAAGACACAAGGGAATGGTCTGAAGCTGTATTAGGGGAGGTTTAGGCTGGATATTAGAAAAAGGTGTTTGGACACTGGAAGATGCTCTCCAGGGTAGTGGTCACAGCACCAAGCCTGACAGAGTTCAAGAAGTGTTTGGACAATATTCTCAGGTACATGGTGTGACTCTTGGGCATGTTTTGTGCAGGGCCAAGAGTTGTACTTACTGATCCTTGTGGGTCCCTTCCAACTCAGCATATTCTCTGGGGGGATTTAAAGCTTGACCTAGGAAGACTGATTGCAAATTTTCATTATCCCTTCTTAGGTTTTCTCAGGATGTACTTCAGGCTTAACTTGACTCATAAATGCAGGTCCATCATATTATAAACAGTTTTAAGGTTAACATAACAGAAGCCTTTTAAAAAAATTAAATACTTTATAAGATTTTAAAATTCAAACAGCTATCTCAGCTATTTGAATAGTGAAGATCAAAAACCTGTATCCATGCTGCTTTTTTAATTAAAATTTTACCCAAAGGAAAACAGTATTCAACAGTATGCCAGTTTCCTCTCTCCAGAAATTGTATAGTGAATTGTTTGCACATACCATAAGGTGCCCCAGCGTCTTGGGTTTTCATATGGTAACTGACTGATCTCTTTTTCCTGCTGTTATGCTTTTGACCTGAATTAATTGATATTAGTAATAGCATTCAGACCATACTGATTACCTAAACAGGTAGCAAAAACAAAAATGTGAAGGACAAGGTCATAATGTGAATTCACTTACAGACAATGTGTCATTGGTTTAATGTCACTCAGGGAGAAAACTCACTGGATTCTAAAATAAGCAACTCTAAAAGAAAGCAATTTCTGGGAACACTAAAACTCTAATTTTTGTCTATGAGTGCCATATTAAACAAAATTTAGTTCAAGATTGGCAATTGCTATGCAAACATAAAGCAGTTTTAAGTTTGAAAAGACTGATAAACTCTATTTTAATGTCTCTAAATGACATAAAACATATCCTGCAATGTCCAGATAATCTTCATCTCAAGGCACAAAAAGGTTGAAGAAATTAAACTAACAGGAAATGGGAGATTTTGTTTAAAAATTGTCTAATTGCACATACGCTCATTAAAATAATTCAATTTATGACAATTGCAGCAGTATTTGAAGCTGTCCTTAGAAGTATTGCAAAAGCATGATCTTGGTTAAATCTCAGTCTGCCATATTTATTATAATGTTAAATATTGGTTTCTTCACATGCTTGAAATACTTTATCTGTTTCTCTCATCAGTCTATTTTTTCAAGATAAATAATATAAAAGTTCTACTAAAGACACTTCTAGAATTATCACTGAGTTGGTAGCAAGAGGATGAATACAGGACTGAAATATAAGACCAATAAACAATGAGGAAAATAGTGCAGAGTAGAAATGAACATTTAAGGCAAAAAGAAAGCAAGTGAGTGAGACCTCCCAAAAAGTAGAAAGTTAAAAAGGATTAGAAAAATTATTGAAGCCCATATCAATTAACAAAATAAGTATTAAGAATACTTTGTCATGAAATAGAGAGATGACATAGCTGTTTAAATAACCCCCTGCTCCTCATTCCTTTCTGTTGCCTCATCTTTATCACGTTTTCTTTTATTTTCCCCTAAGCTTCCACAGACTTCCACCTTTTTCTGTCTATATTAATTCTTACATTAATTTTTTATATCTGCTGTCCTTCCCTCTTTGTTATTTCTCTATATTTCTCTCATTTTCTACTTTCTAAATTTCCTCATGTGACCTGCAATATAATTTACCTTTTCATAGCAACATAATTTACCTTTTCATATAATTTTACATCTTAAGTGCTTGACATTATTAAGTTAGAACTCCAAAGAAATATAGGCATTATTATAAAAATCTTTAAAATAATAATCATAATAACATTATGTTTTTCCCTCCAGATGTTTAATTTCTTAATTTGCCTCAAATTACTATGGTGGATGCTCTCTAAATCCTACCTTTCTTAATGGATTATTCTACAGTTAGAATCTCTTAACATTTACATTAAACACTGGATGCTGGAAAAACATGGGTTTTAAGACTCACAGAAAGTCTTGGCTGCTTATCAAAAAAGCTGCAACAGGAATTTTTGAACTTTTCTTGCAAATGGCTTTATATTTCTAGTAAAAAATGACAAATCAGTTTAAAAAGAAGAGGTGAAAAAGCCCATTTATCTCGTTTTCCTTTTCTTTCCTTTATACTTTAAGAGGAACCTAACTGGTGGGAGCTCAAATCCCATGGAAAACAAGTCCAGGCCCAATTTCAGAAGAAATAGGAGAAAATGTGCAGTGCAATGCTAGAAGCCTCTAATGCTGTATTAATAGTTACAGAGTGGGCGAGTTACTTACAGTTAGTTACTCCACCACATATCACAAGACTAATTACTGTTCAGTTAGATTATATTATTGCACACGGGATCTTTCACTTATTGAATCCATAAATAAATAGACATGCCCAGGGCACACCATAGTAAACTCTGACATCCTAATAAAACTAGCAGAAGAAAAGCACACTTGACATTTAAATTGCCTTGAAAGATCTGATGAAACCACAATACATGTAAAAAGACCCCAAACCTTAAGAAAGGAACTTGAGTGTTCACAGCTTTGTCATTGTAAGACACAAATATTTATCATTCTTTTTTACACGCTTACAGAAAGAAGAGGAATAAAAATCAGACTGGTTTCCTGGGAAAATTAAGTGATGACAAAGATCTATGCCTGCTGTCACTAGGGAAGGTGCGACTTGGGGATAAACACATTGAAGCAATATTTCATTACAATATTCTTACTTTTTCACAGAACTTTTTCCTGTGAACATCTATTCCATTAAAGGAAAAAAATAATTTGTTCCTTTCGTGGTGATCTAGAAAAGTCTTAACAAAACTAGAATTTAAGGGAGTTCTGAAAATAATTTTGCAGTTTTGCCAGAACTACAGTGTCCTGTGATGCTGTAATTGGGGTTCTGGTGGAAAGACTGACAGATACAAATTTATCAGTGCAACAATGAAAGGAGTTTGTAGGTATGGATGAAGGTAGCTCCTGCTCACTTTCATACCTGATAGCAACTGCTAAGATGAAATGTATAGATGTACCATTATCAAAGGGCACATTGCACACAGAGCTCAGCCAAAATTTAAAGATATGTAGGTCTACTGAAAAGATTGGAATGTACTGATATAATCTATTAAGTGGGCATTGCAGCTAACACAACTAATCTACAAATGAGGATTCAATTCCTTGGATTCACACTGACTGTGTGCACTGCTAATGGTCTGGCCCTGTGTAGCAGAAAAACAGCAACAGTCCAAGTTAGAGCCAGTGTGCTGCTGGTTGAGTAAGCAGATGAAGAAGTCATAGGTTAATGCTCATTTTGCATGTCTCTTTAATAAAGTAGGAAAGAATCTCATGCTTTCTATTTACAGAAAAATATGACTTTTTTATTTTGCAATGACATTTGTAAGCCAATGACATTACCTTAAAGAATGCATCCAGCAGACTTTTTTTCAGGCTTACTTTCTTGCCTGTTTTTTTTTTTTTTCTTTTGTTTTTTTGAGGGGTGTAGGGAGAGGCAGACAGGTCAGGACATAAAATATTTAGACAGGAGAAAAGTGATAGTAGCACATTTACAACACTGTATATACACCAGTGATCCAAGATGGAGCAAAGTTACGTGACATTACCCATAGAGTTGAAAAAGAGAAGCTTCTGTGTACGAAAAGATATTGTGGTTTTATATACCATACACTTTAACAGCTGCCCACACAAAATTGTCTTTCTAAGTGATGTTTTGCTATAAATTTTAGTTGAAAATAGGTACCCAAAGGATAAAATATATGCATGATTTATTGTTTTGAGATTCTACACATCCAAAATATGCATTCAAAATATTTTTTTTTCTCTGGTCAAAGATGTTGTTTAAAAGAGTGTTTTTGGTTTTTTATTTTCAGGCAGAATTACTGTATTGACCCATTTGCACTTTTAAGGACACTTACTTTCTCTGAAATTACACAACTTGTCAAAGGCAAAACTCGTAGGACCCCCAGCTTACTGCAAACAGTATAGTGACTCTATAGAAACAGTCTTACTCCAGGACATCTTAAGATGCAAACAGCACGTTTTTTAATTAATAGGGTGAATTTTGAACATAGTGTATGACGTTGGTCAGGCAAGTCCTGTCAACATCAATGGGAGCAAAACATCTTAGCATAGCTTTGAAATTTTACCTCTTGCTAATATCAAAAGAGCTTTATTCCCGAGTGATCAGATACTGCATGGCATGCATAAGATCAGATTATTTGAAATATTCTTTCTTAATCAAAGTTTTAATCATGTATTGCTTGAACTAGAACAATTATAAGATTTTCTTTATAAACAACTTTGAGCCATTTAGTACCTTTCCATGTATCTTCTTCTTTTCGGGGATAAGGAATGCAATAAGCCTTGCATAATGTTTTACTATTATCTGGAAAAGCAGAAAGACAGGAGTTTGTTGGACAATGAGAAAAGTGGTTGTGCTGGAGGTATATGTGAAAATGTAAGTATAATATATTTCAAAAAGGTTCAGAGTGGAATAAAATCATATATTAAAATATCTTTAAGACATTATACTGTTTTAGGTAATTATTTTTGTAATATTTAGCTAAGATGACCTCTCCACAGGGGCGTGTTAAGTTTAGCCAGCTTTGAAAATAACTTTTGAAGGAAATTATGGATGCCCACTCTGAAAATTCAGTGTTTCTTAGGCTAAGATTTTGGTTTAAACAAATTGATCCAGTCATTCAAAATTGCCAATAGCATATATAGACTAACTAATATGCTATCTGCTAATGACCAGTCAATTTTGGTTTAATGATTGAGATCTAAGAGAAAATTTTTTATATGCATGTGGTATTCTTCCACTGATATTTCAGTACTACAGTTAAACATGAATGAAGGAATTCCTTTTAAGGGAGTCATTATATTACAATATTTCTTGACATTTCTGAAAGTGTTGCATTCAAACGCTGTTAAATATGTGTAAAAAAATCCAGACACTTAAAAATTAACTCCACTCAGTCTGGACTAGTGGTGATTTTATGTAATTTTATAGAGCAATGTGTCCTAATCATTCCAGTATCATGACAATATTCCTATCAATAAGGAATCTCATCATTATTCACCTCATCTCTCCTAATAAGTGTAGATTAATCCAAATAACTAAAAGAATGAACTTTTTAAACTGTTCATTCTAAAATAATCCATTTAACTTGATATACTGAACATGATCTCTTAGGTTGCTCTGTGTGCCATACAAGTATTTTTTTCAGAGTGGGGGTGGTTTTTTGTTTAATTGACTATTTTCACAGGGTATGATACAACATGCCTGAAACCTGTTACATTTCTTTGTGGTGAATAAGTTTACACTGTTTTCAAGCAATTGTAAACTTGCATGTTTTTGTCATGCTCTTCTTGCCAGGAAATGAACCTCTGAAGTAAGCAACACTTTCCCATAACACTGGCCATGCTATGCATAAACAAATACCCAATTTGAATTAAAGGGGGGAAAGAAAAGATAAGATGTTTTGAAACAACAGATAATCAATGCAGGAATCTTCAATTCTCTCTGGGTTGTATAACATTGCAATATATTATCAGCCTCACTTTGCTATTTATTCTTCCCCAGAGTACCTAAACTCCTGATTAATTTAGAAGTACTGTTAAAGTTACTATTACAAAAACAACATGTGTTTAATATCTGACTTAACTGCTTTAAGGTTGTTCCAGGAGATGTTACTATAAAAGAAAATGAGTCATATAAAAAAATTTAAAACAAATTGGAGTTTTTTTCAGCTTTCTCTGAAAACTGTGATGAAACAAAGATTAAAGATACGTATGGAGGGTCTCTTCAGTCCAGAATATATATTCATTAGGTCTGGGCAATACTACAGCTATGTCTGTTGTAGTTGGATTTAGAGGTTGATTGAAATTATGGACTAGACTAGAAAGAATAAAATAATGTAAAATAAGAATCTGTGATATGAAGATTTTATTTTTCCAAGTATATAAAGGTGGATTCATGTTACCAATGTTAGTATGAACATAGCCATCATAGACTTCTATCTCTATCCAGTGAAAGGAAGTTAACAATAAGATTCTAAGGATGCTAAGATAAGATAAAACATCCGTAAAAGGAGAATTTTCTCAACCTATTATGGGGAGCCATTGGTACAACTCTGTTCCTAATTGACGTTAATTCTGTGGATTTATGTAGAATCGAGCTCATTAGCAGGTAAAAACTTCGGTCAACTCTGCTTAAATTTTTCTCATAAAACTTTGTAAAACAAAATTTTAAATTACCAATACAAATCAAAATTCAGCAGACAAACAATAAAAAAAATCTTTATTTATAGAACAATACTTGAAAAGAGAGCTTTAGTGGAATAGAATAACATAAGGATACGAGATAAATTAATTTAATAATAAATTATAGTGAAATGTAGCCTGAGTACAGCTCACTTCAGACATTCCTAAAATCTTATGTTGATGTTCCCTGCTGTGGAAGAAAAAGACCAGCACAAAGGTTACTAGCATCCTCCTGGGCTATAAGTGCAAAACAATAGTCTACTTTCTCCAGAAAGTTTTGCTTACTTAATCAAGATGTAGTAAAGCCCTTTTAGTTTAAGTTCCAGACTGTACATGTATATTGCCTGAAATTACATGATTCTATGTGAAACTTTTCATGCAAAAAACACCAACCAATCAATGATGAACATGAATCACATTACTAACAAGATCACCTTCAAATTTCTTCACTGATATTTAATAATGATACTTCTGAAAATTCAGCAGAAAAATTATATTGATTTCTTCAGCCATGTCCTGATTTAGATAAACAAATATAAACATATAATATCTATTCAAAGCACACATCTTCCTTTGAAGTCTTTTGCTACTAAATCAGATCAGAACAGAAAGCTCCTAGCAGCCAATCTCAACAAATTTTTTGTGTTTCATTAATATGAATCCCATGATTAGTGCCCTTAGTGTCCATTCTGTTGCAGCCCAAGCAAACAAAAAAGAGCAGAAAGTGTCTAACATTTGTAATAGTCATAGTGCTGAGCCTCTTAATTCACAGGCAAATATTACATTTCACTAACTATTGTGCCAGAGCAAATAAGTGATTGTTGATATGAAAAAACCCCTAAACAAACAGAAGAGAGAAAAATGTATGACTCACTTGCCTCATTTTGTGTATCTAGATGTCTATTTCTAAGATAATACTTCAATTTTTCTTTATGGTGAATGGACAGAAATAAGAGTTTTTAATGTGATTCCAATAGGTATTGCTTGAATGACTACACATATCTATAGTTTGTTTAAATAAATATCATTCAAGATATATGCAGATTGGTGGATTAGAAATATGAAGTAATAATGATCAAAATCAGAAATCATTAATTAGAAAATCTAGCTAACACTTTTTCAAAGCACAAAGGATAATTATTCAAAAATATATCAAATGTACAACAAATGCTGACAATATTGGCTTCGTGATGTATTTTATTATTTGCCTTGGTGTGAAAGTCAAAACTTGCTATACATAAAATGTGAATCAATTCCACTGAGTACTGAAACCTTATAGACAATAATTTTGGATTAGTTATTATTTTTCCTAGAATTGGTTCCTTCAGTTTATTCATAAGCTAACATACTCATCTGAAAGCCTGATTTGAAGGAGGAGAGAAAAAGCAAAAGAAGAGAAAGTTTTGGAGAGAGTTTTAATAGATGTCAGTTTGTGTTGCTGTGTGTCTTGTTAGTGTACTGAAGACTCAGGTGGGACATTTGGAAACAAGCAGCAGCAGCCACAAATGAGCAATGGTTTTGAGTCATTAACCATTAACATTTCAGCCGCTCACAATGGGATATGTGTTTTAGAAAAATCTTGTGTTCTGAATCCCTCAAAACAGACTCCTCTTTATCACATAATTTACATTACATATTTTAGAATTGTGATAATTTTCATAATTATTTGATGTATCTCATATTTTTAAATGGTTCTCCTTGTAGTTATAGGACTATTATTCCTGCTTGGACAAATCGCCTCAGCCTCAATATCATTGTTTAAAGAAATAATGCTGTGTAAAAACACTGTATTTGAAAAGTTAAAGAAATATAGACTGAAGAATTATTTTCACATGGACTTTAAAAAGAGTGACTTACAGGGAAGCATAACAGGTGTTTTGCAAAAGTGCAAAAATCACTGTTACACAGGGTCAAAGCTCTGGAATATATTTGTGCAAATGGTAAATGGTTTCTCTTCCCTGAGCCAAAACACACCTATACCACATGGACCTGCATTTCTACTTGTGTTTCAAGCATGAATCAGGTTCATATAAATAAATGATAGGTTTGTGGTAGATCTTGAAGAGAAGTTTTTTCTTTAGTTCATGGGAGGTACAGCTGACATATTCAGCTTTGTAATATTCTGAAAACTCTTCATAGTAAAGCAAAATAAATATTGTAACTGTTTACCAGCTGACACATAAGACCTGTTTACAGATTCTGATATAGATTAACATCTTTAAAAGTTCTTTAAAAATTCCAACTCCAGACAATTTTACATTTTCTGTTATGTTGGCCGTACTAGACCTTTTAAAGCATTCTAGTCATGGGTGTTCCCTTCCACAGATCTGTGAAATACAAATATATTTAAACTATTTTAATCTCAAAGCCTTATATATTGATAGATATTATAGTCACATCTCATCCATCAGGGATTTTTCTTGATATACTTTTCCCCCTCACAGAGTATTTTATTGATGTATTCTCAGATTTAGGGATTATGCTGTCTGTCTTTGAACAACCAGATTTGGACCACAGCAAGACAAGAGCTGAATCAATGATCGGAATTACAATTTTTACTTTTTCTTTTCTTTTTTATTTTTAAATGTGACTTGTGTGCAGATGTGAAAATCACATTTGGAATTGGAAAGATAGGCAGAGAACTTTACTCTTCCTAATACTGCAGGGACAGTTTCTTATTAGGAGGATCATTTATGTTACTTGATCAACTTCCTTGCAGCCAGGTGGCATGGAAGAGGTTGTGCATACATTAGGAAAATAAATATGCCTCTGATCAGCCCCCAATACACAAACTGGTCCAGATCCATACTGCTGAACTCTCTTCTCCACCAGTGAAGAGTGGCCAAAGGCAAATTGCCTCCTGATGATGATCCCGGGCCATGGAAACTCCCATGTAAAGTCTGGGAATTGTGTAAGAGATTGCTAACTATCCTGGAGAAAAATCTGAGCTTCAAGCCACTCTAATAGTTTGACAAGCATAGGCAACAACAGTTTTGTGCTGGTGCTCAGAAACAGTTTAATTTGTTAGCATGGGTGCAGTTTCACTGTCTCCTGCTTCTTCCTGTGGTGATTTGTTTTTTGAACAAGGAAATATCCTAAAACAAATCACAAAGTCCAACATGAACATAGCTGAGTAAAATGTAGTGTTTTCTGATGGATAAGACATCAGTGTAGACGCAGTGATCCCTTTTTGGCATTAACCATTATGGAATAGGTTTTTCAAGAATTAATCATCACACTTTACTGCTTTCTGTCACATATCCAAAGAACATACAGAAATACATTAAAATGCTGTGTCTCAGTTTAGCCTTTCTAAGACAATACTTCCTGACCTCACAAAAGCGCTGTGATGTTCATGTTCTGGCTTTTCAGAATTGTAGGAACAAGAGCTTCAAATTAGTGGTATAGCTGGTCATTTGAATGCAAATTCATGAGAGCTACATACTCAAAACCTGTCTACAACATTGCTTATCTGCCTTTATTGAGATGACTTTGACACCACTGGTCTTTATATTTGATGAGGCGTGCTTCTGTTTAGGAATTCTAAAATGATGAGAAAAAAAATCCCAGATAAAAATTCAGGACAAATGCTTATAGGCTTTCATGGGTCAGTGCTACATATCAAATCGATGAAATGTTTGCTGAAAACCCATAGTAAATGGCAAATCAATTCACCAATCACTTCAGCAATGTTTTCATCCCAACCTTACGCAGCCAAGTGATTAGGTACATACTCATTATTTTATGCTTATCATTTCAAGGACTCAATGAGTGATGTCTCTTAACAATTTGAGAATACAAAAATAAAACCTTAGCCCAAGTCATTTATCTCTGGCAAAAATTATGACTTGGCTGAAAAATCCAGAGAGCAGCTTAACAAGGTAGAGAGTGGCTATCATGAATTAGATGATGTAGCTTATTCTACAATATTATGACTAATATTTAGAAAACAGTTACTTGCATTTCTTCACAGCATGCTCTGGGATAAAATTAATTTGAGAACTTCTGAAGAATCTCAATATTACTTAAACAAACAAAATGTTTTTAAAATTTACATGATAAACAAGCTAGGTTAAGTCTAAAACTGTATTTATAGGTGAACTGTAATTGCAATGCATTTTGATAATGTCTAGTAACAATTACTTGGAAATTAATTATGTCTGAAATATCTAGGACTGCAAAGGACCTCCTGGGTAATGCAGTTTATTATTGCATGGCAATCCATCCTTGTCTCTTACAAGATAATTCTATTAAACATACCAAATTCTTAAAACTGACTAGATTATTTTATTGTCAAAGTTTTTTCATTATTAAGCAGTTCCAAAATCCTCTCTTACTGAAGAATAAAGCCTTTTTTTCCTTTTCTTAACTCTATTCTTAATCCATTTAAATGCATTTGTTGTAACAGAACTTTCATTGTCTATTATTTTCCAGAAAAACTTGTCATCTACTGTTTAGAGTGGATTTTGGGTTTAGTGGTACTCCATGTTTGCATCATAGATTACAGAACTTAAAATCAAAGGTATGGGAGTTCCATCTCCCTGAAGACTTCATTTTGCATCAAGCTTTCTGCTGCAATGTCTGCATTCCTTTGCAATCTAAACCTCTCCGAAATATGCCCACCATACAAACATGTCTTTTGTATTCTGCAAGAACAGCTGTAAAGCCAAGATTCTTTTCAGCTAACCTAGTGTATTGTCTCCTACAGGGCTGCAGTTGCAGTCTACACTCTGCTAGTTCCTCTCTGAAGCTGCTCGTTTGGCTTCCTTTTTCCCTAACATGGAAGCTCCATGGAGTTCTCCAGAGGGATTTTCACCAATGTCTTGATAAACAGCAATAACGACTCACAGAATTCCCATGTATCCTTTGACTGAAAAGATGAGGCCCATTTATTTTGTAGTCAGTTCAATGCTCTAGATGAAAAAGATGGAGTTTTCACCAGAAGGGCTTGTAATAGTGCCCATAGATATTAAGAAGGGTATAAATTTCTCCCAGAACTACTCCTGGAGTGAGGGATACTAAGAATCAAAAAGCAAAGTAAGTAATAAATGGTCTAAATATGGGTTAGTATATATGTAGGATCACAACATTTAAATTTTTTTTAATGTTAAACATTACAGAACAGGTTGCCCAAAGAGGTTGCGGAGTCTCCTTCTAATATAAAACCAAGACTTAGTTTCTCTATTTTGTCTCTGTATTGCATGTAAGATTTATTCAGCCTCTTGGAATATAGGGGGTTGTCTCTGGCTGGCAACTAAGCACTCATCAGCCATTGGCTTACTCCCTGCCCTGTCACAGGATGGGGGAGAAAATAATAAGAACAAAAGGCAGAAAAACTCATTGGTCATGACTAAGATAATTTAATATGTGAAAGAAAGTGGAAAAGAAGCACAACAAACAAACAATGCAAAGGCAATGCTCGCCACCTACTACTGGCAAAACAGCTCCCAGATAGCCTCCAGCAGTGACTACTTTGGAAAAATTATGCCCCAGGTTTTGTTGCTGAATATCATGTTATATGGCACGGAAGAGCCCTTTGGTAAATTTGTCCCAGTTGTCTTATCTCCCATTTCCCATGTCCCATCTCCTACCTGGACTACTAACTTGGGGTACAGGGTGAGAAATAAAGTAGGTCTTGGTGCTGTGCCAGCACTTTTCAGCAGTTGCTAAAACATCAGTGTGTTATCAACACTTTTAGTCACAAATTAAAACCCAGCACCATACAGACTGCTATAAGAAAGTTAACTCTACCTCAGCCAGACACACTACAAGGGAAAATTTTGTTTTATCATACTATACTATTAATTTTCTCTTCATAGTCTATAATTAATTTCAAAATTTCACTATTATTAGCATCATTTTTTAATTTAGTTCATAGAAAAGTCTTCATTCTATCCCTAGTATATTTAATTTTAATTTATTTGGTCCTATGCTGCTTGCTGAAATGAAGTTATTTTTCCTATTGGTTACTTGTAACTATTCCTGAGGAAAAGTATTCTTCTGTCTTGTAAATTTCACTGGAGCTTCCAGTTCTTTCTGTTCTTCAGGACTTTTCCTATGAGATTATTCCTTGCCAGTGGCAGTAGCCCAAGCCCATTTTGCTTTCTGTTAGTTCCATCTTCCGACTGGGCATCATCTATTAAAAAACATTCTTCATTTGGTAATAAGCCTGAACACTTAATTACTGCAATGTATTTTCTAAAGAGACACACAACATTTAAGTAGTGCACAAGTCCATAAAACTTCCCCTCTTTTCTCTAAAATAAAAGGGTGCTGAAGTGGTGCACTAGAAATTATAATAAATGTAAACCAGAGAGAGTCAGATGAGATTGTTATGAGAGTTGTGGAGTTCTTTTTCAAGCCTGAATTTTGTGAGAATTTGAAAAAAAACTTTCTCCAGAACAGTTTAATGACCAAAACCAGCTAGAGAATATTTCATACAAATAAAGTCCCTATCTGAATTTTAAAGCCTTAGTAAATTTTTCTTTCCCTTTTTCTCTTTGAATTCTGAATCTACACTCTCTCATTCTCTTTTAACAGTTGTGCAGAACTCCTGCTATTTCATGTAATATTTTGGCTTACACAGGTTTCTTTTGGGCTTACATTTTTATGTAGTCCTCTTCTTTTCAAGCCCTAAAGATAGGATCATTCTTATCTCAGTTACAGGGAGCTCTTCTGTCTGCTGTTCAGTTTTTCATTTAAGATGTACTAGGTTGTCTTGTACTCCACAGTTTTAATCCTTGTGACTAACATTGTAGCAACTTGGCATCTGCTTGCTTTGTGCATGAAATTTAATCTCTCTTTCAGCTTTGAAATTCTGCACAGTCCTGATCTTGCTCACACCTCTGCACTCGTTCACCTCTGGATCTTTTTTTCTCCATGCAGATAGCTTTCTTAAACCTTTCTAGCCAATTCTCCAAATAGTCTCCACATGTCTGCATGTCTTTTGTGTCTCCTCCCTTAGATGTGGGAGAGAAACTATCTTTTAATGAGCCAATTTACCAGTTCTTTTCACTCACTTTTCTTTCCAGTTAGGAAAAAAAGATTAAACATTTTGATAGGAAAATAAAATAATTTTCCTGTCTTAAAATGTAATTGAATATAACTTAACCACAAAAGCATTTTTGAATCCTCTACTGCAATGCAATTACAGAGATTAACATTAAACAAAATAAAATAAAATAACCTAAATGGGAAGAGACTGTCTATAACAAACAAGGTTGATAGGAAGGTTTAAATGCACAAGACTACTTAAAACCCTAGCTGCCCCATAATTCTCAGTAGCCAAGGTTTTTACAAAATATAGCAGAATAATATACTGCATATAATTCTAGAATGTAGAAATTTGTCCAAGCTCTCGAATCTGAGTGCCATCATTAAGTATTTTTCAATTCTCTGTCGGGATAAGACTTAAGAAAATGCAATCTCTAGTATATTAAAAAAAATTAAATAAATAAAAAGATCTAGGCACACTTTTCCAGTCTGTATGATTGAAAGTTTTAACCTGTGACACTCAAAAAGCAAACCCTGATGTAAGAAAGACATAATAATAAATTTTTCTGGAAATCTTCAATCAGTTGAATGCTTTCCTTATGCCTAATCTCTACCAGAATTGAGACATTAGGTATATCTTAAATTCTCTAAAGAATTAAAAAATTCCAGCAAAAACCTCTAATGGTCCCCTCCCCTGCCTTTAACACAGTAAGTGTGCAGAAAAGCTGGCTTTAGAAAGCAACTTCTAGTGGAATGTTCTCATGCTATAACTTCTTTTCTTTATCAAATGAATGTAGTCAAATGAAAGCTGAGACATCCCAGAGCCAAAGACTGAGTATTCCTTTCTCTTTGTCAAGAATGGCTTGTTTCCATAAGCTTTTTTTAAAATTTTGAAGCCCCTTAAAGAGTTTCAACAAGGTCTCCAAGGTTATATGTGATTAGTTTCAAGAATAGGAAATATTGTTCTGAAAGAATGAAATTACTAAATTTTTAGAAGGGAGATTAAGTGCAGTAGAAGGAATATGAGGCTGTCAAATCCATAAAGAGTAAAATAGCTTAATATGATGCAGGTAACCAAGCCTGAAAAATTCATGTCTTCCTCTGCATTATCTCCTAGATAATTTAGACTGTTGTCCACTCAGTATTTTGAAGGTTATAGAATAAGTTTTAATGCCATGCTAGTATTTCTCCTTCATTTCATAGCTATTGAACATGCTTTTGTTTTTTTTCGTTTAATATTTACCGTCATCAATGTAGGAATCTCTCAGTTGAAATGTTAAATGAAATCTAAGCACTGTTTTTAAAAGTCATCCTGGTCTGATATATGATTCGACATTAAGCTGTGCCATTTGAAAATTTTTTTGATTTTTTTTTAAATTGCTCTCATATTTTCAAAATGTTCTCTATACGTAATAATATGTTCTTTTTGTCATGTATAATAAGTCCAATATTAAAAACCCTAAGGTATTAATGTCTGATACCCCAAAGCATATGATCTTATGATACTATAATTAAGAGAAAAAATGCAATCTTTATTTCAGAAATGGAAACATTTAGGGGGAAAATACTCATAGGAAGTTGCCAGTCATGATTTTAACATGCATGCAGGAAAAGGGAAGTGCAGAATGTTAATGTGCCTCAGGAAGGAGTATACAGGGAAAGTTATTTAGTGAAAAGAATATGCTGGTTATTCCTCATTACATTTCAGTAGCAATCCTGTTTAAACTTGAATAAGGTTGTTTTTCCTATGTCCTCCATATTGTTTTTGATATGGCTGAAAATTTAATGAAGCTGGCACACGGTCAGAAACATAATTTGCTATTTTTATTACTCTGTCAATACTGTACATTAAGGTCCTCAATAGCCTTCGATGAAAGTAAAAGAACTCTTTAAACAAGCAACATAGCAATACAAACAGGAAATGTCTAATGCATGTTTCTTAATACCATAGCCTAGATTAAAGCTTTTGAAGTTGTCTCACTAATTAATTTGAAACTGTGATGAAAACAGAAAGTGCCCATAGATGTAAGGTTTCCAAGGCGTTCTGATGAGAACTTTCCATGACAGAAGACCTTTTTAGGTTTTGGAAAATGCTGTCTATAGTAGCATGCATAGCAGCCCAGAAAGAAGGCCTGACTTCTACTCTGCCCCAGAAGGGATGGATTAAATCTAAACATTTGTTTTTTGGACCCTCAAACTGCAAAACAAAGCTTCTATGGAGTAGGCAGAAAGATGTTTAAATCTTACTTTTGTTTTCTCCTTGCAATCCTATTTTATATTTTATATATACAGGATTGGAAGTTAACATTTTGGTCATCAAGATATCAGTCCTCAACAGAAAAATCACTACATATCCAGTTATGGAATAAGTAGTTACTATTTAAACCTTTTTTCCACTTTTTTTTTCTTTTAATTGAGCACTGAGTGTGAAATGTGCTTCATAAAATCTCAACAGATCCTACAACAGCAGAAATATAACCTTTTGTAACTACATATTTTTATACAGGAGTTACATCAACAAATAAATATGTCAAACTAAATAGATGATGCGAAGTGTTACCCACTTTAAATATTGAAATATATTATCTCAATAAATCTGGCACAGAAAAGAGAGTAACTCTGCTGCAAATTGGTCCAAATACTGAGTTTCACTAGAGAATAAATTAGTCTTCATTCTCTGTCAGAGAAAAATGGATGCATAAACAGATGAATATTCCCTCCTCCCCCCACCCCAAAACAGTCTGGATCACAAATTGTCAAGTTTCTGTATGTGATACTCCATGAAAAGAACTGGAACCAAGCCAATGGATTTGTTCATGTTTGTGTGTGTCTGTGGGCATGCATGCAGTGGTGGGGAGAGGGGTATGTGGGCGGGTGAGGGAATGACTCCCTCTGGATTTACTCAAAACCTGAAAGTCCTTTTTCACTGCTGCTTTGAATCTGATTGCATAAAAAGGTATTAGTCAGAAGCCTTCCAACTGGTATTTCATGAAGAGAGAAAAAAAGGAAAGATGGGTCAAAATACTGAAGCAAATCATGGAGAAGCTGGAATCATGGAGTATGTAACATGAAGAGAGGCTAAATTAGATGAGTTGCCTACGCTGGAGAAGGGAAGGCAAAGATTAGTCTTAACTGGAGTGTTACACTTGCTAAAGCAGTACTATAGCACACGGAACCAGTGTCCTTTCAGAGAGGCTCAGAGGAAGGACAAAAATCTACAGTCACAGGTTCAAGCATGAGGGAAAAAAGAAGCTTCTCAATGAGAGCAGTGAAGTACTGCTGCAGGTTTCACACATGTGCAGTTCCTGACCTTAGAGACAGACACAAAAAATTCAGCTCCACAAACCACTTAGCAGGTCAATTTAACTTCAAAGTTTGCCATCCTCTGAGCGGGAGCAGAACTTGATGACTTCAGAGTTCCCCTGCAACTTTATTTTTCTATTTTTCCATTAAAAATTGCTTTCTATATTGACAAGAAACTGAGTCCTGGTACATGCCAATCCAGACTTCTCTGTTGATATGTATGGTATGTAGGTGTGTATGACAAGGATGAGAGAAAGAGGATCTACCTGCAAGCATATAGTTGCCAAAACCTCCAGCTAGAGAGCATTCTGAGGGCAATTTATGAATGTACACTTGGTACAAACAGTCTTAAAAGCTGTTGGATGCAACCAGCTGATTTGTTCATGCTCTATAGTCAGGAAAATGTAGTCTTGGACATGCCACTTATGTTAATCCAGTACTGCGTGTTCTAAATATATGTTACTAGTCTTAAACACATAGATGAACTAAAAGATTTTTTATTTTTTGAACGTCTATAAGCTTGACTAGTTGACTTCCAGCTAGGAAGGTTTTTCTAAGATAATTTTCTTTATAATAGTTTTGTTGACCCCATTTCCTTAACAGACTGAGGTTTTACAGGGTTTATGGGAGCATTTGAGCTCTTGAACTGCTGACAGGCTCTTTGCATAAAGTAACAGTAAAGGTCCTTTTGTGTATATAACATCCAAATTTATCTTTTAAATTGCTGGATCTTCTCTGAACCACAACCCTCATATTTTATTTTGGTATATAATTTGCATAAGGGGTGAAATAGTTTTAACAGTTCAGATGCAGTTAAACGCCAAAAATTCTTCCTGTTAGAATCAAAAGCAGGTCCTGAAACCTTATTTTACAAATCTTTCCAATTTTCTATTTTTATTTATATTTTTTTAAGATAAGATGCTTAAAATCATACACAGAAAGAGACAGTGAGATCTTGAAGAAGTCTCTGAAGCTAAAATATTGAATAAACACTTTGCTGAATTAAAGGAAAATACAAATCCTTAGATCTTGAGATTCTGAATCTGTGAATCTCAGTTCTAAAAGTCGGAAATATCACTTCCACAGTTATGGTTTGTAAACCAAGGTAGGAAGCAAAATGATTCTGCACATCAGAAAAAAATCATGTTAAGTTTAACTGGTATAATTCCAATGCCTGTCTCTCTATCTTGTGGCAAAAAGATGATAATTACACCACAAAATAGTAACATAGTTTGAGCCCAAGCTATAAAATTTTTCTTTAGACCTTTACTACTATTTTTACTGGTTTATTTCTGTCTGCAGGTTCTAAATGTATTTTGTAAGTGGAGAAATTTTTGATTTATTGAAGTGATTAACAAAGTATGAATGTGATTTTCAAATATAGTACCTTTGTGACACCTTTTTCTTGCTCCAATAGGTATGGTTATACTTTGATCAGTGCGAACTTGGGCATAACTTGACTGCAATAAATAACATTAATTAATCTGGGTTATTCTACTATTCTACAGTAATAGAAATGGTCTCAAACAAGAATTGCCATAATTTGAGCATGCTACAGCAGGGCCTGACATACTTTATATTTTTAAAAAATAGACTAACCAAAAACTCGTGCAAAAATGAAGTTTCAATAGTTCGTTTGTTTTATTTACACAGAGAACTGTCTTCTATTTAAATACTCTGTGAGAATCTGTTATATTGATTTTGCATTTGGCTTCCACTTCCCTGTTATTTTGTGTTACTTTCAATCTCTTTGTACTGATATCGCTATTAAAGACACATCAGACCTAGAAAAATATCATAAAATGGCCATGTTGCTGGACAGAATCATGAATAACTCCAATTTTCTGCCATCAGACTAGAGTGAATAAAAGAAATTTAAGTTTGAATTCTCATAGTTGAAACAGTCAATTGAAAAAAGCAAATCCTTCTTAAGATACAAGAGCGAGAAGGAAAATTACTAGATAGATACTGTATGATGGGATATTCTCTTTTAAAGCCACTCTATTATTACTCCTAAATGATAGCTGCAAGCAGCGTTGAAAAGAAGTCCGTTTAGGTTGTTATAAGATTGCAATGATGTGTAAAATAATCCCTTTTTAGGTAAGATTTGTAGTGTAAAGTAAAAATATCTTAAGCCAATGAAATGGAGATATTTCCTTCTGCAATATAGTAATTCAGAAAACCAGAAGCCAAATAAAATATTAGATTTTTTTTTTTCTTTCAAGGAACCAATAAATATTTTATTTAAAACATCTAAAGGCATTTTGAGTGACAGTCATCATTAATAATAACAGTGGCTTCTTGTGTTCTTTTATATTTATGCTCCTTGTTAAATGAGATGGTAGAATATTAACTAATTATATCCTAGAAAAATTTGGTGAATAAGACATAGTGGAAGAGAAGCCACCATTCTATCACATATCTATTCAGAGAAAAAAACAGCTAAGGGAAAAGAACAATAAATAATGACCAACAAGAAAACAGACTTCGCACAAAACAAAAAACAAAAAACAAAAAACAAAAAAAAAACCCAAAAAAACAAAACAAAAAAAAAACAAACAAAAAAACCCCAAACAAACAAACAAACAAAAAAAAACCCAACAAAATCCAAACCAAAATTATTTCAGTGTCAAACACTTCAAAACGATAATGATACAACTTGCTTTAAGTTGAAACCTTATATAAGCTATTCAAAGAAAAATATCTGTAAAGATTATCTTTCTTGAACAAAGTATATGACTACCTTCTTTAAGGTTTTTTTGTCCTGATTTTCAGCTTCCTTATTTTTAGGGTATGGTTTTACCTCAAGTCCAGCTGGAAAGGAAAAACATCTCTGTTTGATCTAAGACAAAAGAAAAGAGAGTAGTTTGTTGGAGTTTTTTTTTCTTAAATTGTTGGATAATCAAAAATACTAAGAAAACAATATTCACATTCCAGAATTCGTTAGTTACTCAAGGCTGTGAGGATGAGAAGGAATTTTCCTATATGGGAGAATTGTGAATATTATTACTGGGATTGTACACAAGCTTTCCAAATCTGTGATTTCTTTGTTGTCTAATTCCATAAATTATAGGGATAAAGTCAATGTTGTCATGTGACTTCAGTATCAAGATTAAATGTGAAAAATATTAAGCAGGAAATTCGTCGTGCCTTCAAATATTCAAGTTGCTAATCACTGAAATACCTAGGAAAAAACCCAGTGTGAACTGTTGACTTAATGTTTTTCTTTAAGTGTACAATATGTTTAAGTGTAAACCAGATATTTTTTCCTAAATAGAATATAAATTTTTAAGTATAGAAGTGAAATAATTATGTTAACAAAGGAAAATTCTTACTGAAAACAAACAAAATAGCTATTAGCATAACACATAATAACATAATTGTGAAGAGGGAGAGGATGAAACACAATAATTATTGGCAGTGCTTGAGATGTTTCTGAGGCACTGTTAAAGATATTAATTTAAATCTTTAAAAAATCCCCAGTTCTATCAAGACCTATGGTCTATTCTGATGAACATATGGAGTGGTGTTCAGCATAGGCATTCTAATCTCATTGGTTTTTAGGCAAAAATACCATATGGAAGGACCATATTGTGCTTAATCTCCTGAGTGTGATAGTAGGTAAAACCTTCACCCTATTACACAGTCTAATGTAACCAGACAGAGTAGAATCAAAACATATGCCAAGATTCTGCAAGTGTTTCAGAAATGCCTTTCTCTGAAGTTGCTGGTGATCTTGGAATTTTTTTAATTAAAAACACCCAAACAAACAAACAAAAAAAAAGACGATTAAAAAAAGGAACTATTTTCACAATTCATAATAGCTATTAAGCAATTTAGGAAACAATATGAGTGGCCCTTCTCATGCTATATTGGCTAGTTGTTTGTCTAATCAGATAATATACATCTCACAGCACGGGAGGCTGTAAAGTTACAACATGCATGATTTAATTTAATCACAAATTTCAGACACAGATGGAGTTTTCCAATAAACTGTCAGGTGTCTTGGATAACTTCTGAATCAAATGAGTTTATTCATATCAGTATTTGTGTTATAGCCTAATGTAATCTGTATACATATAAAAGTAGCTACCAAAATGTTTGAGGTTATTAAAATTGAGTACTGACACAGAGATCATTTGTATCACAAGCAAGCACAGAAAAGGTCACACAAATCTAACTTCTGGACAATATGCATTCACTGGTGATCAGTCATTCACAGATATGTTGGGGGTTTTTTTAATTTGCTTTTTATTGTTTTTTTGTTTGTTTGTTTGTTTGTTTGTTTTAATTTGTAATATTTTAAAATGTATCACATGGGTCTGTTTATCTAGTAAACACCAAGTGTGTTTATGTAAATCACCTGCATCCAAACCTAGCCTGAATAACCCAACATAAATGTATAGTGTTGTTGCATCAGGTACATGTGACTTTTGTATGATATCTTTACTGGAAAGTTAACGACTTGGGGGGGAAATAAGAGAAAAAATTCCCATATTGTACATGTCCTTACAGCAAATTGCAGATTCCTTTATCTATTTCTTTCAGCTATTAAAGCTTTATTGATGACATTCACAGTAGCATCACAGGTTATGAACTAAGAACTCTTTTATTGTCAACACATTGGCTCTTATCTCTGATATATTCCTATTTTGGAATGTATAAATTAGGCTACTAAAATGTGCTTTCCTCCTACACTTTCTTTGTATTAAGAAAATACCTTCCAGATCTGTTACATTTTATATTTATCCCTATATTTCTAAATAGTCAGATAAAATACTGCAGTGGCAAGACTCTCAAAGTTTTAAGTATGATCTCCAGAGGTTCCTTCCAACCCTAAATTTTTATAATTCTGTGATCTGCAAAATAAACTCCTGCTGGTTTTTACTGTGGCAGAGATAGCTTTCTTCACAGTGGCTAGTATGGGGCCATGTTTTTGATTTACATTGAAAAGAGTGTCGATAACCCAGGAATGGTCGGGCTATTGCTGGGCAGTGCTCTCTCAGAGTCAAGACCTCTGCCTTCCACCTCTCCCCAATAAGGAGGCTGGGGGTGCACAAGAGTTTGGGAGGAGACACAGCTGGGACAGCTGACCCCAACTGACCAAAGAGATAATTCATATCATATGACATCATGCTCAGCATACACAGCTGAGGAAAAAAGGAAAAAGGAGGAAGAGGGGGACATTTGGAGTGATGGTGTCTGTCTTCTCAAGTCACTCTTGACACACATCATCCAGCACCGCTTTCCTGGAGCTGCTGAACACCTGACTGCCCACGTGAAGGGGGGAATTAATTCCTTGCACTGCTGGTGTGCACAACTTTGGCTTTACCTATTTAGCTTTCTTTAGCTCTACCCAATAATTTTCTCAATTTTATTGTGATTGTCTCTGCCAACCTGCGGTGGGACTTGGTTGCATCTGAGTATAAATCAGAAGGAAGTTGTAGACCTATAATGTAGTTTCTTATAAGAAGTAAGTGAAAGAAAAAGTTCACAAACTTAGAGAAGAAGGAGAAAATAAAAGAGGCAACCAAAATAGACAAAATTCGAATTTTTTTTCCCCCCAATGTATTCAATATTACTTTTAATGTCAATATCTATACTGATGCCCAGGTTAAAAAAAAAAAATTAAAACTAAAAAACTAAATCAAATTATAAATCTTACCTTCCTTTCCAGAATTTATTAAAACATTTATTTAAAATGTATTAAAATTTATTAAAAAATGTTTCTACAACTATATCTTTGAGCTGTCATACCTCTGTTTCTTCTTTTGCTGCTTAATCAGCCTAGAATCAAATTGACTCATGTTTCTCTTGAATAGGTTGAATTAGTATGGATGTAATGGGTTCCCTGATATGTTTGGCTTACTCATCTCAGGAATTTCCAGTTAAAAGGGATTCATTTTCATTAGTATGTTCTATGTCATATGTTGCATCTGCTGTCCAAAGGTTGATGGAATAATGAATTTTGTAAAATTATCCAACTGCATGTCTTACTTTTATTTTTTCATAACTTTCCTTTTTTTTTCACTTTCCATCTGTAATTTCCCAGTTTGCCAACTTGAGCATGTGCCAAAAATAGAGGATTTGTCTCTTGTTTAACTTCTCTTCATGTCCTGTTTGCAAGATTTTACTATTCTGTTTCTACTTCTGGGCAGTCAGCCAGCTACTGCACTGCTTTACTCTGGCTTGACAACACTTACTAATTATGTGAAATACTCAACCCTGCAAGCCCACAAATGGGAAAGGAAAAGTTTCAGTAGCAAAGAATGAAAAAGCACTATAGGGCAAAGTATCTGGTCAATCATAAAGGAAAACATTTCATATAAACTCATCTTGTGCAATCCAGGATCATAAAGCATATGTCACTTCTTGTTGATTTTATTTTGATCATACCAGATGCTTCTGTTGCTTTTTTCCTGTTCTAGAATTAAAATATTCCTGATTTCATATTTCTTCCTCTTTATTTGTTTCTGTACTATCCATTACTGCTTCAATTTTATTGGGGAATCAGTTTTCTGTTTTATATTGTCCCACTTTATTGATCTTTTTATATTTTATGCAATAGATTTTTCATTGTATAAATTTCTTAAATGTTTCTCAGGAATGTGAACAAAACTTTTTTTCTGATGTCTGTGGGATTGTTTTGATAGCAGGCATTGTGACCTATTAAGCTACAGTTAACTAGAACTTTTTGGAGGGTAAATGTGTTAGACAATTGCATGATTTTTTCCTTTTTCAGTAATGCTAACCCATCAGATACCTGAAAAACAATAGGTCCTGGCCACAACAACCCCATGCAGTGCTACAGGCTGGGGACAGAGTGGCTGGAAAACTGCCCAGCAGAAAAGGACCTGGGGGTGCTGACTGACAGCAGCTAAACATGAGCCATCAGTGTGCCCAGGTGGCCAAGAGGGCCAGTGGCATCCTGGCCTGTATCAGCAGCAGTGTGGCCAGCAGGACCAGGCAGTGATTGTCACCCTGCACTCGGCACTGTTGAGGCCACACCTTAAATCCTGTGTCTGATTCTGGGCTCCTCACCACAAGAAGGACTCTGAAGTGCTGGAGTGCCCAGAGAAGCAACAAAGTTGATGAAGGGTCTGAGAAGAGCATGTCATGAGGAACAGCCGAGGGAGATGGTGTTGCTCAGCCCGGAGAAGACGAGGTTCAGGGGTGATCTTATCACACTCAACAACTCCCTGAAAGGAGCCTGTACCCAGTGTGGGGATTGGTCTCCACTCCCAGATCATCAGCGACAGCATTAGGGGACACTGTCTCAAACTGTGCCAGGGAACATGTAAGTTGGACATTAGGAAGAATTTCTTCACAGAAAGGGTAATTGGGCACTGGAATGGGCTACCCAGGGGGGTGGTGAAGTTGCAATCCCTGGAGGTGTTTCAAGAAAGACCAGATGTGACATCGGATATGCCATGGACTATTTAACATGATGGTGTGTGGTCACAGGCTGGACTTGATGATCTCAGAAGTCTTTCCCAACTTGATTAATTCTGTGATTCTGTGGACACTGTGGATGGCCTGTTTTAACATGTGTGTGTGTGCATGAGAGAGAGAAAATGTATGTATGCAGATCTTTGTGAAGCAGGCCCAGTGAAATAGCAAGAGTCCTAAAAAACATACTGAACAGAAAACTGAAGAAGAATCACTGAATTTCACTATCTTATTCTGAAACTGGAAAATAATTACCAAATAATTTCTCCTATATGTAGTACAAGAAATGTCACCTTCTTGAAGACTTAGTTTTCAGATATCAGCACTTCCAAACCACTGTGAAGTTCTAAATGTTTCCCTCTTTTCCAAATTGTTAGCTTTTCTCAGTTTATATTAATATATATTAATCTTTTTGACTTGCAGCTGCATTATGTAGCCCTTTGTTCTTGCCGTGTTTTAAACTCTGTGTGAGGTTGAATTTTGCCAATATTCAAAATTAGAAATTTCGTACAATATAACACACAGATTCTGGTGACTCAGTACTATTCCTTCTGAGTCAGAATTGATTCAGCACAGTGGGTCTGTTTAAACTGTGTATTGTTTAATTCATCTTCCTGTCCTGCTGGATTTTAGCATGACAATTCTGCACCTTGGCAGCCAGCCAGTGTAAATCAATGGAAAAATAGGAAAAGAAAGGACAAAAAAGTCTTTAATGGCTTTTGTTTCATATCTATGGTAAGGGGAAATTGCTGGTAAAGGTGCTTCCTGTCAAAGAACATGTTAATTCAAGGTCCCATCTATTTATGAGCCTTAAACATCTGAGAAGGCTTTTGGATCTTTTTTTCTGCCAGTTATAATGCAAAAGTATATGTAATATATAAGTAAAAATGAAACACACAACTTCGTTGCACTCTGAGCACTTTTTAATTCTATGCTGTATCAGTGGAATATTAATCCTATATTATTAATTATTATGATTTTTTAAATGGAAATTATATATATGTTTCCTGAAATATCCTGATCACATTTAATATTTCATTAAGTTTCATTTACACAGCTTAATAATATATACTTATCATTTTTATGTATAAAAATGTAACATACCAACAAGTTGGTAAATTTACCAACCACTGCTAACCATCACCTAGTAGGTTCCTGATCTCATGCATGTGCAAAATGCAGAAAGTATTCTTTGTACATTTATGACAAAAGCCACTGTTCTGCTTTTGTTCAGAAAGCCTGTGCCTTTTGAAAATGTGTAATGAACCTAAAGGGTCTAGTACGATATCTATGCATATATACTAATGAATTTTAATACTTGCCTAAAAAGTCAAGGCTCATGTACCAGACACACATGTGCAGAATAAATGAGTTTCTTTAACCATAGTAATTATGTGAAACTTGTCATTAGAAATCTCTCTTACAACTCAATTTTCTGGTTTTTGGGAGGTAATTAATGTAATATAAGATGCCCTTGTTCTACCTGAAACAAGATTTAGCTGCCTTCTAGTCAGTCTGTAGATATAACAGGATATTGTCTAAGTGAATAGCTTTTAAATATTTTTCATATGGTTCAACAATTCTATATCAAGAGACTGGGCCATGAAAAGCAACCATGAAAATTAATTTAATTTAAGAATATTTAATTTTTGTTTACTCCCACAATGAAGAAAGAAGAAAATTTGTTCACTTATAAAAATGCATGTGAACAATGTCACCCAGTAAACCCTAAACTACAAGCTAGCATTGCATAAAGGCTTGAATACACACCCAAAAGTAAGTATTTCAAAAAAAGTTAGACAAAAAATTAAAAATGGTCTTGTAATTCAAATAACAATCTGTGTCTTCTAGATCCTCCCCTTGGTTCTTTCTAAATACGCTGAAATTATTTCATGGAAGCAAGGATTTGCACCCTCATATTAGTCTGATTCTCTGTAATTTATATTTTCTCAGGATACTTCTATATGATTTCTTTGGGAATGGATTTTCAATTAATATGGTTCCAATCTGGTAAAAGAAAACACACTCCTGTACCATTGTAGGAAGAGGAGACAATCACATCAAAATATTATTTCTGTCATTACAAAAAGTAAAATTTAACACTTTAAATGAAAATTGATTGTAGCCATATATCTTATTCAAGCATTGCTTCAATCAGTTTTGATCTCAGACAAAGAAGTGAAAGATCACATTATTAATGCACAGTGTCTGTCTCTATTCACATTGTTCACACTTCTTTTTGACTCCAGTTGAATATAAAATTATTTTAAATTGAGGTATCGATGAGTTTTGAAATTAGATTTTGGAGAAAATATCCAGTTGCATTTGCAATATATATCCAAATAAATTTATCAATATACTGTGATAGATTTGATTTTTGCAGGTGAAAAAAACAGACTTTATGAACCTTTCTATCACACAGCTATGAATGAAGATTGATTTGAAGAATCTTTAGAGAAAAAGATTAGAAGTTCAGTGAGCATTTCAGTGTCTTAAAAGTAGCGCAAACATTTCTGACTGATATTTACTCATTATATTTGTCATGAAGATTGACCTGAAAATTCTGCCAATTATAAAAATATCAGATATGGAAGTTTAGTAGAGAATGAAATCATAAACCAAAATTATCACTACCACTGCATATAATTTTAAAATTTTCATTTTGTTAATTTTTTTTTCTTGCCAAATCAAGTGTATATATTATCTTCTTCCACAGTAAGTTAATGAGGTCAATGAGACTTCAAAGTTTATAAAGATATTCCAGTTATAGCATTTTTAAAATCATTGCCAATTCTGAAAATTATTCTTAGGTCTCAGATATTTTGTTCTGTACATTTTATTTACTCAGAGTTGAATTTATACAGAATTAGACTGACTTTACATATTAAAGGCTCACCAATCTGGCCCAAGTCTTTAAAATAACTCCAGAAGCTCAACTCTCATTACCTGGAATTCATGAATGAAATCCCGTGAAGTCATATAGACAAAAGCCAATTAATGTTTCTAAAGAGTTTTAAACAAATCCACATTTATGGTTTTTATTAGATCTACTTTTTGAAGTTTCATTTTTGCATTTTTCCAGATCCAGGTAACAAAAGATTATTTTATCTCTATTATTACTGATTTATATATGGACTGAAACATTCAGTAAAATATGAAATTAAATTCAATATTGATTATATCAAGTGCATCTACAACATATAAATGTATATACATCCATATAAAAGAGTATATTTTATTTAAAGATAAAGAAATCTTTCTTGCTTAAATTGTTTGTAGTTGCAAAGCTATTTTGCTAAGGAACAAATTGGAAGTTTTCTCTCTCATTTCATTTATCAGGTAAAAAAGGAGCATAACAGTGTATCTTCAACCATTCTTTCATATTTAGTCTCAAATTTTCTGTATATCGGCACAAATGCTTCATTGTAACTACCATCAAAAGTAGATCTAATCCATATATAATAAATATTCAAATTCTTTTGTTGATTTATTGAGTTCACATATAATATATAATTAGGCATTTCTACATTTTTTTTCTTTTTAACAGGTTAAGATGTTCAACTATGTGGAACATTTATGGAATATCTCTTTCTTGTAGCATTTAGATGGTCACACACAGGTCAGTTATAAATTCTTATGATTACTTTGTCAGAAAACACCCATAAAGCTGGAAGACAAGACTTTAAGATGCTGCCAGTCTTGCAACTTTACTGTTACTTCAGCTGATTCATAATGTAACATCAGTGTTTCATTTCCTGATATTGTATTCCTGGAGCAGAAAACAGAAGATTGGGAAAGAAGAAGACATAGTGATAGATAAATTTGATGTCCTGGAAAGATGCACTTCTGAGGATGAATGAAGAGTACATGATGTAGATGCTGATGTACTTCTGACATTCTTGCTGATAAGCAGCATGTAATACCAACAGGAAAAGATACAAAGTAAGAAAAGTTTGAGCATGGCTTCCAGTACTCTTGAGCAGCAATTAGTTTCTTTCTGGGAAATATTTGACTGAAAAGCTAAATATGGTGTTATTTTACATTATTAGCAAATAACAGCTGAGCATGCTTATGTGAATATGCGTGTATGTATTTTGAAAGTTTTGTTGGGATTTCATGGGGGTTGGATTTTTTAAAAGAAAACATTTTTTCCAATTGATCTAGGCATGATCTTAGGCAAAAGAAATATAGAGACAAAATATTGGATAAAGTATCTTCTGGGTCACAGAAGCCCTCAAAATTAAAGACTGAATTTCACACTTAAGGTGGAATAATATTCAGAACTTTTTCTGTTAAGCCTCATTTATCTATTGCATTTCATTTCTTCTTAATTTCATGTTTAACTCATTTCCAGATTACAGTATGCTTTATTTTTCTTGCTGATATGCAGTATAGATATGGTCAAGCCAAGCAATTAGATGTCACTATCCATTGGTCATCTATCTTGGATGAGTAAAGTACCTACAGAAAAATTCATTTATACTCTCCTTAGAAAATCATAGAACTTCAATAGTTCATTGCTAAGTGCTGGTTGTGAGTACTTAAATAACAGATTCTAGTACTCAGATCAGAGCATCTGATCTGATCTTTTGTAGGGAAAGAAACCCTGGAAGAGAGTAGTAAGTAAATTTAATTGCATCTTGAAAACCGCCAGGGATGGTGTATTTACCATGTCCCTGGGAAGGCTGTTCCTGCTTGATGGTTTTCATTATAAAACAAATCCTTCTTCAATTGAGATGAAACCTCTGTCAATGTAACTTTTACCTATGTTTCCTTGTCTTTTCCATGTGATTCCTATTGAAAAGAGAACCTCAATATTATTGGTAGCTAACTTTTTTGTGCTGGAACACAGTCCCTTCTCTGGAGAGAAAAGAAAGTTAATGGCTTTAAACCAAAACTTTAAACCAAAAACTATCATGTTCAGGTAAGATATTAGGAAGAAATTCTTCAATATGATGGTGGTGAGGCACTTGAACAGGGTGCCCAGAGAAGTTATGGACACGTTAACCTTGTCTACTGAAAGCTGACCCTGCCCATAGCAGGGGAGTGGAACTAGATGATCTTTAAGTTCCCTTCCAACTCAAACTATTTCATGATCCTATCAGTCTTCAACATTTCATCACAGGGAAAATTCTCCAGCCCTTTGATTGTCTTTCTGACTCCTCATGGTCTTATTCTATTAAAGCCAGATCTAAAATAATGATGCTGCTATGGATGAAAGTACACTGCCTAAAGTAGAATTACATACACGAGTACCTAACAAGCACAGTGCTTGAAACATGCCTCTTGCCAAGATCTCTAACCTATGGAATCTCAATCCAACTCTTCCTCATTGCTTGAGGATGGCTGACTAGGGTGTTGACTTCCTACAAAGAAAATGGACCTCATATATAGAAATTGAGTAGCTGATTCCTTTAAGTACTCTTCAAAGAGCCCACTGCAAGTATTTGCAAAATCAAAGTCCTAGTCATTTATCAAAACAGAATCATATCCTTGTGTAGCTGTTTCTGTTGCAAAAGCCTTTAATGAATAAGACCTTCAATGTTTAAAAAAAAATTAATATGATTTATAGCAGTAATCCTCTTAAACACTCCAGTCTTTGCCAGCTTTCAACTAACAAGCTCAGTTATTAATGGCAGCAGTCTTACAACACTCAGGGATTACTGTCTAGGCCTGCTGACAATTCACTGCTAGTGACCAGTTTTCAAAGTGCAATCTGTTATTGTATTTCACAGTCAAATCAATGTTTAAAATTGCTTGAAGCATGATAACTTGCCTCTTCTAGAATGCCCACTATTAAAAAAAAAAAAAGAAATAACAGCATTATAGCATTCTTTTTAGCTGTGATTAAAGGTTATGATTATTACCAGTGTAAGTTATCTGGCAACATTTTTTAGTTTATGGTTTGATCAGGTAAACTTGAAAAGAATATCAAGCATAAAAAATAACTTTACCTTTAACTATAAAAACAAGACAGACATGTCAGAAACCTGTCTACATTCTCTTAATTCTTAATATGGAGTTTCTGACAAGCATACAGATTTGCCTTAATTATTTATTTATTTCATTGAAACTATTTTCATCTGTTTTAAATTTTTAATAAGTCTATTTAAATAAAGAGAAGTCTATGGAGAGGTTGATTTTATGTTTTAAAATCCTGGAGGTTTCTCTATTCAGAAAATGTAGGCTTGTGGTATTAATGTAACATCCCTTGTTAAAAAAAGACAGAATGCTACAGAAAGATCTCTAAATATTGATGTGTCTATGGCTAATACAACAAAAACTAATGAATATGATTAATGCTCCATGAACTCTCTCTTTTCACTCTAATCCTGGAGCCTCTGGAGTCTCCCAGACTGTGGCATTTTCTTCCCCACCCCCCCAAAAAAAAAAAAAAAAAAATAAAACAAACATGTCTTCATATCTTGTTTCAGTTTTGTTTACCCTCAATATCTGGCATTATCAACCTACCTTGTACAGACTAGTGAAAATTCTGAAAAAGAGACATTATCTGTTGTAAAAGCCCTTGATAGTCAAGTGGTCTTGTCTATGGAGCCATCAATAAAATCTTCATAATATGGTTATTAAGTCATGCATTGTGTACAGGAATTTCAGCAAAAGGAACTTGTTATCCTTTGCCCACTGACTTAGGTAATGTTTTGGCCAGGATCTAGATCTATTTTGATCTGATTTGAAGCAAATTTAAAATTATTCTATGATTAATATTAACAAAGTGACATGACAGCCTTTAGTACTATAAGAGCAAGTGTAGAATCATACAATCTCAGAGAATTTTTGCTGCACTGGCAAAAACATATTTTCTTCCTCTTCCTATAGAGAATAGGAGACATATTTGTAAATTATAAAAGGATATAGTTAAAGTATGTTCTTCTGGCCAGGAAGTTGAACAAGATGCAATATGATACAGGTGCATGGAGCATCAGGAGAAGTAACAGTAGGATGTCTTGATCCAGCAAGAATGGACATCATCGTTAATTTTAAAATGAAAAGGCCTATTCTGCTGAAAGAATTCAACTAGTAATCACTAATTTAAGAACTATTGGAATATTTCATCATTAGTGATGTAATGTATAACATTACATTGTAGAAACATGAATTATATATTATTGCAGTCATGTCTGTGAAAGAATTCTGGAAACTCTGAAAAAAAAAATAGAAGATGTGTGACAGATTATAAAAATACATTATTAGATAGTGGTTTGAAAACACACAGGAAAAAAACATTGTGATAGTGATTTTCTATGTTTCTGTGGAAGAAACAAGAATTCCTCCTGGACAGCAAGAGTCCCAAATGGATGCTTGTGATTTTTTTTCTATGCCAGCATAGCTTATAGAAAAAGGGGCTTTGTTCTTTGCTACACAGATGGTAAAAGAAAGAGAACTGAAGGCTCTGCAAGACATTTCACAGAGACATGTCTGACAGGTGATCAAATCATTGAACACTTTTCCCTGAAAAACAATGTTCAGATGTAGTCTAAGCATACACCCTGTGACAGCAGGAACATACTTTCCTCTGTGTTGACATTCATTTTAATAATAGAAAAAGCAAGCAGAATTTCTGGCAATGACAACAACAACAGCAACAAAGTATATGCTTGCATGTTTACGATACAGAACTCTTCGATTAATGTATTTCTTTACTAGGGGATGGCTATTTTAATAAGAAACTTTTAACTTTTGATAGCATATGAAAAACTAGTGACTCAGATGTGGAAACTCTGTACAGTCTGCTTTAGAGGCAAATGGTCTTATTCAGTATGGGATTATAAATGTTGGTGAAATGCTATTAATGGTGTTAACATGATGGCTTCCTACTAAATCACGTCCTTGATATTCAGAGCTAAACACATAAACAACATTTCAAGGCTCCTGTCACTCAGAAGCACATTTCTGCAGAATATAAGCATATCTGTCACCCTGAGATGTACACAGGAATTTTTTGTAAAAATGCAAAAAACATATGCCTATTTTTAACTCTCCATTGTCCAAAAATGACTGAAAGAGCCTCCAATATGTCATGAAAATTGTAATCTCAATCTCATACCTCAAACAAATAGATTAACAGAAATTATTTTCTTATAACTCTTGTGGCCTAAATTTGCTGCTTCACGTCAGTATTAAACATCACAAATGCTACATAACCTGTTCTATATGTACTAAGTACATCTCCCATAAATTTGCAGAAGCTATTAGTGATAAATCTCTTAATGTGAACAGTTAACCAATACTGACTTCTTATACTTTGTTGAAAAGCTTACATGAAAAAAAAATTCTTGAGTATTTACTTTCTTCATCTAGTGACACAAACCATTTTATTCACTCTTTATAGCAGATTGAATTAGAAATTCTTTTTAGAAGAAGGAATTAATTGCAAGAACATATGACTAGCATAAAAACACTAATACAACAAAGCTATATCAGCCAACCTGTCTCCCTGCAAAACATGTATTTTGTTACAAATTAAAAATCATTGCAATGAAACACTTAAGGGTGTCCTAGCTGAGGATTTTGTCTTTTATAGAAGTTCCAAAATGTTTTCACATGTATGGTACATCCGTAGAACTTTGATAGTATATATTTGTTAGTATGTATTTTGTGAATAAACTCTTTACAACCAGGATTAAACAAGAGCACAGTTGTCTGAATTATCTCTGATATAAATCAAGTGATTTGTACCAAAACTGCTAGTTTTATTATGCTTTGTGTTGTCTTATACTAAATGGAATTCTGCAATATTTGGTGTGCTTCACATAAAAATCACTATTCATTACAAATATTGAAGTAAAATCTAACATGCACTTCAATATTGTAAAACACATGACAATATGGTTAATACCTCCAGCTGTTTCAATGAACACTCAGTCTTTATCACTGCATCACTATATGTTTATGTATATATACATATATATGTATGTATATATTACTTTGATGTCTTTTTCCAAGCTTTGGTCATTACACAATTGACAGTTTGTGGACTAAGGAGTAAATATAGAAATACAAGGAATGATACTTCCTGGCTTTCCTTCCTGGTTTCCTTTTATTCCTTATTGTTTCTAAAAATATGAAAATAATATTTCAAGGGATAATATGCATTGTTTATTCAACATAAATAATTAATTATCAAACATGTTTTAAACAAATGTCTGCCTTCTCTTAGGCAGTGAAAGGAACACTTAGCTGCAGTAGTCTAGAAAACAGGCAATAGATTAACTGCTTATTTAAAAGATGTCAAATTAATCTATCCTAAATAGAAATTATACTACATTTTCAGCTCTCCTAAACGGAAAAGTTTGAATAACAGTTCTAGGAAACTTTTCTCCCCCCTGTCTTCTTCAGTTATATGTTTTATTCTAAAGTGCAAAGGAAAAATAGCTTTTGGATTTTTCCAGATAGGCACATGATGATCCTATCACACACAAATAAATAAACCAATATAACCACAAAGTGGAAGGTGGAAAAGATTTGCAGTTTCAAGTACTTCACAGAATCACAGAATGAGTAAGGTTAGAAGGTAACACAGGGATATGTTCTGATCCAGCCTCCCTGCTCAGGCAGGGTCAGCCTGGAGCCCATTGCACAGAATCGCATCCAGACAGTTCCATTTCCATTCAGTTCTCTGTTCTAAGTGGGCTATAGAAAAAATCATGTTTTAAAGAGTACAATATAAATAATACACCTGACTGCTTTTCTAACTCTCCATCTCGGTCATGAAAGTAATTTTGTAGGATTTTGGGCTTGAAGAGTTGAACTGTTCCAGAATTTTGTTACTGGAGTCAGGATGATTGAAGGAAGCAGATAATCACATCATTCCCTTTCTCTTCGCATTTGTTTAGGTCAGTTCTTACAATATTCTACATAAAAATTTGATTTTCCTATTTTTCTAGAGTTGCTTTTCCTGTAATAGAGAAACCCATTTGAATGTTCAGAAATTCTTATTATCTGGTATTAGCTGCAGAAATACCTGTGGGAACTTACTGAAATAATTAAGATTCACACCATAGCAACTGAGAATGTTCAATCTGACATTTGACTAACTGCAAATTTAAGAAAAAGCTCTTAATTCCTTTGCAACACAGGTTTTCTAAAAAGTTTTCTGGATGAATCACTGAAAGGAAATAGGACAAAAATGTACCTTAGTAGCTGGAAGTGTTTGTGGACAGGCAATTTAGCAAACACACAGAGGAAAGATAGTACTTGTTCTCATTCCTCAAAGCTGTGACCTCAAAGTATCAGAAAAATATGTCAAATTTTGTACCAGGTTTTTGGGGGCCAAAGCTCTTTAAAAAAACCCATGTTCACTTTGTGTGAACCTTTCTATACAAGCTTTCTCTTGTGCTCATTAGAAATCACAGCAAATTATAATCTCTCTTTTCAGTTTTCTTTCCCGTTGGGGAAAAAAATTAGCTCTTCTTGATATTATAGGCTACAACAGTTTGACAGTAGTTTCGGCCCTTGTAACTTTCCCAACTTATGCATTCTTCTCTCTACTGAATCTGACTGATCTCCTTACATTTCCTCAAGTTTTCTTAACCTAGAAGTAATCACTTTCAAGACTAGTCTTCAGCAAATGGTGGGAAAAAAGGCTCAGAGGAAGTCTAATTACCACATCCACAAATCATTGTGAATAATGGCTAAAGATGATGTTTTCTTTCCTAGCATCTTTACTTCTCTTGTAAAATGCAGTTAATGCATAATTTTAAAAAATTGTAAATGTAAATGGCACTGTGGAAAAGACTGCATACAATTACCAGTCTAATCAAATATATCATAAGTTAATATATTTAATTGAAAATTTATTAAATTAAGGGTCTCTGCTACAACTATTAGAAAATCATTTTATTTTTAACTATTGAGTATTGTTATGGTTTTAAAGTCATGTAACCTGATTGCCTGCAGTGGTAGAAATGGAAGATTCACAAGAAAGGTTTAGCAGTTACCCAATAAATGCTTGATTACCTGCCATTTAGAAAGGTACTCAATGTTTTTTCATTCTACATAAACATATATAAATATGTCACATAGTCCATTATGATGATATTTTGGAATAAGTTTAATTATATTATCAAGTTAGGAGAATGTCCTGGCAAAATAAAATATATGCTGATACATGTATTCTAATTTTAACTATTTTCAAGGTAATTCCAGATATTGTTTTCCCACCTGATTATGGTAAAAAAAATAAAACATCAAAATTGGAATATCTATGTGTTGAAAACTGAGCTGAGTAAAAACAGACGTTGAATTTTGGAAGAGATACATTATTCCACTGATATTTTTCTGGTTTAAAGGAGAATATGGCACCCATGAAAAGAGTGTCACTATATGAGTTTTAAACTTTTAAAATATAACACTGCTATACAAGATTATCTATAATTGTTAACGGATATTAATTAAAAATATAATTATCTGGAATAATATACAATTGTGTGTATGTATATTTATATATATGTGTGTGTGTGATATGAATGTAACATATGCATACACACATACTTAAAAAATTATTTCAAGAACATGTTTTTTCCTAGCAGTATATCCCAATTCAAAGACATGCCATAGCAGTATTTCTAAAAAAAACACATCTGTAGAATACTCAATATGATGATTTTCATTTATGTCATTAATTCAAATCACAGAAAAACATCTATAGGTTTAGATCATCACACAAAGGCTTTGTTAATAGCATAGTATTGATACTGTCAGGCTGAACACCTGAAAATTAAGGAATGCCAGCAGTAAGGGTCTACCATACCTTAAATCTTTTCTCTTTTTGTCATAAACATAACTTGCAACAGACCATAATTTTGTAATCAACTACAACTTTTTAATTGAGCCTTTCCTCATTTAATGCAGCTAACAGATGGCATTCATTTATTAGCCCCTACTGAATATTTTCCTTCCCTACACCATTCAACGTGTTGTCCTAAGCCCTAGAAATGTCTTGTTACATATTTTGCTCTGAAGACGGTATTATAAATTTTCATCGAAGCTTTACTGTGAGGGTGTAATGATGGCACTTCCAAAATATTAATGTTTGCTTTCACACCTTGTGAATGAAAACTGGAGCATATAGAAAAAGTTTAAATATTTTTTTCTGATTTCTTTTTCACTGGAACGTAAAATGCCAGTTTTCAAAAATAATGTGGTACATGATGTATTTAAAATTCATTTTCTATAGTCTCAGTCAAAATTCTAGGCCGTCTGTATTTTTATAAACAACAGCAACCCAGAAGTCCACTACTATGGAAAGAGGTAAATAGTGGTAAAACATTAAGACATTGATATAAGTGATTTGTTTTTATCACTCTGAAGACATGAATGAGAGAGAGTGAAATGATCCACTTCTCTGGAGCAGTATTTATTTGCTTGGACTATGAGAACATCTTTGGTTTTCTTGGGTTAATCTACAATGAAAAAATTAAAATGTGTTCAAGAAAGAAGAAAAAGAAACTTTGTACATGTATGTCCAAAGTTTTATCTGGTTTTCCACCTATGCCATTGAATCTAATGAAAGTTTTCAAAAGTAATAACAATATCAGCATTGAAACTGCATCACGTAGTTAGAAACACTGTTCATTATGTCTGTAGGAAGACAGCTGTGTTAAATCAGTAAATGTTTTTTACAGCAATTCCTTAAATTTTACTGTTAAACTTTGCAAATGTAACAGTTACATATAATGTTCCTGGAAGACAGATGGGCCTGTGTGTGTAATTTTCTTAGTTATAAAACAAGCTTACTTCGATTTTTAAATTCTAACACCTGGATTCATATTGATTTTATTTACTTTTACAGAAAATCAGAAACTTTTAAAAAGTTGACTGTCATTTCTTCAATACCCTTGCTCTTCTCTTCATTATGTTTCCTAGGCAGTCCCAGCCTTCCCTATTCCACAATAGCTTCTTATCTGCTCTACATCTCCTGAAGTTTCTTTTCACCTGGCCTTTTCCCTGCCAAGTTTCTGTTTTGTCACTACTTGGAGTAGCTTTTTGTTCAAATTTGGTGTTATACACTTCAGAAAGATTTTTCCCATTTGACTCCTAATTTTATTCTCAGTTTTTAAACTAGATAATTTCTTGTACTTGCCTTTTCAACCAGTCTTTGTATTTGCTCTTCCCTTCCAACACTCATGTACAGTTGACAATGGAAGAGTGACCAATGACATGTACCTAGGCTTCTCTAAGGCCTTTCACATGGTGCTTAATGACATACTTATCTCCAAACTGGAAAGACATGGATTGGAAGCATGGACTGGAGTTGGCTGCCTGGATCCAGATGGACTGTCATGTTTAATGGCTCTATGTCTAGGTGGAGACCAGTGATGAGTGTCCCTCAAGGCTTTATTTTGGGACCAGAGCTCTTTAATATCTTTATCAGTGACATGGACAGTGAGACTGAGTGCAAGTTGGCAGATGGCATGAAGCTGAGTGGCGCTGTTGATACAACAGAAGGCAGGGATGTCATCCAGAGTGACATGAACAAGCTTGAGAAATGGGCTCATGTGGCTTCATAAGGTCAAGTGCAATATGCATTACCTGGCTCAGGCCAATCCCAGACATGAATACTGGGAGAAGAATTCATTGAGAGCAGCCCTGTGGAATGGAGCTGGAGTTCTGATGAATGACATAATCCAACATCATGTCCTACAGCCCAGGAAGCCCGCTGCATCCTGGGCTGCATCAATATAGGCGTGGACAGAAGGTCAAGGGAGATGATTCTCCCACCATACTCTGCCCATGTGAGATCCCACACATGGGGAATTGTGTGTCCAGCTCTGGGCCATGAATGATGGCAGAAACATGAAGACAAGCTGAGAGAGTTGGGGTTGATTAGTCTGGAGAAAAGAAGGATCCTAATAATCCTAGTACACCTTGTAGCAGCCTTCTGTAGTTAAAAGGGTCTAGAAGAAGGATGGAGAGGGAATTTTTACACAGGAAGGTACTGATAAGACAAGGGGGAATGGTTTTAAAATCAAATAGGTGAGATTTAGGTTAGCTTTTAGAAGAATATTCATTTCTACGAGGTTGGTGAGACACTGGAACAGATTTCCCAAAGTTGTGAGTGCCTTACCCTTGGAAACATTCAAGGCCAGATTGGATAGGGCTCTGAGCAACCTGGGCTAGTGAAAGGTGTCCCTGCCCAAGGCAGGAGGGTTGGACCAAGATGATCTGTAAGAGCTTGTCCAGTCTCAACCATTCTACATGATCCTATAACAGAGAGAGGCCTAAGGTGACCTGTAAAGTAAATGGCTTGAAATGCATTCTGGGGTCCATGGTAATATCAGACGCACAAATAAAATTACAGGGAAATAGATAACTGAAAAAATTTTTCTATGTGAAATTTGAGAAAAAATTGTAATTAGTCTCGTTATAAATTCTCAACTGTCTTGAGATGATATATACAAACCCTCTTTGTTTTGTAGATTAAAAGGCAGCTCCAGGAAATCTTTGGGTTTGTAAGACATTATTCCATTTGCAAGATAAAAAAGATAATTTGTATGCTAGCATTTTCCTGAATTTCAGAATTGTTCCAGTTTATGAATGGCTGTGTAAAATTCAGTTTCCCTATACTCCTTATAGACTATGAATCTATCTAGAGGTTTAAGTAGATATTCAAGATATTCAAGAATTTGGGAAGGAATTCAGTTATTTAAACAGAGGTTACATAATACCATTTTTCAGGTCATCCTATTTCATATCTAACAGTACTGTGAGGTGCCTCAGTAAAAAAGAGAAATCACACATGGCACTATGATGAGGCAGCTGAAAGCCATGCTTGGGAAGAAATTAATTTAATCTAAATGTAGACACCTGCAACACAGACTTTTATATTCCAGCTAGTCATTACTGGGTCATTTTCTAGTCAATGGAGAGCAATAAGTACTTCAAGAGCCTAATTTATTTGACTGAATGTCTATGTCTACTCTGGGAAGAGATGAACCATGCCCTAAAGGCATCTTTTAAATATAAAGGTATCTAAAGTGATTAGTTGAGATTTGGACATCTATATTGTAGACATCAGCATGTACTCAGATGAATAGGACTCACGTCAGCAGAGTGGAGGAATCTTCTGGCAAAATGAGTCTGCCAGATAACAATGATTCTCTAAAGCTAAAATACCTAATTATTTTTTCTGAGTCTGTCACATGGGTTTCCGGTTGTCTGGTGTTTCAAATCTCACAGCTCAAAGGTAGCCTCTCTATTGACTACCTTGAAGTTTTAAACTCATGGGTTAGCTGAGAGCCCAAGTTACTAAATTTACCAAACTAAATAATGAAGTTATGCTGAAATCAGACACCCTGATCACACACATTCAAGCATTTTTCCTCTCAGTATAAAAGTATCATGAAAGAATTGCTTCTAAGCTCTGGATACTGAACCGGACTGCCAACAGAAATAAATACTTAATGTCCTTATTAACTTAATACTTAAATGTCCTGATTTACAGGTGTTCATTGAATTCAAGTGTATGTGACTCAATATACAGTAAAACAAAACATGAATTGAATGGCACATGCAAAGGTAGCAGGAGCTAAATGAATCATTGAATCATAGAATTGTCAAGGTTGGAATAGACCTTTAAGATTATCGTGTCCAATAGTCAACTCAGCACTGCCACCATGTTCAACATTAGCCATGTCTCCAAGTGCCATATTCACATTTTTTGAACAATTCCAGAGATAGTGACTCCATTACTTCCGTGGTCAGTCTGTTCCAATGTTTTACAATCCTTCCCATTTACAAATTTTTCCTAATATCTAAGCTAAACCTCCTCTGGCATATGAAATACACAAATAGACCAGTATCTTCCACTGGGAAGATAAGATCGACTCTCTTCTTATTGTCCTAAAAAATTCAGACTGATGAATTTAACAGTGTTTATTAAATAAATGCATTTGTTTGTCAAGTGAGTCTGGACTTTTTTTTGTTATTTGCCATTGCTCTGTTGGATACGCCTAAACTAAAATACAGTTTTGAAAACAGTACTTGGGAATTTGAATATAATTTCAATGGTACAATCAGGTTAGATATTATTTTTGTAGATAGAATGAAAAAATATAAGAAGAAGTGCATTCTTCAAAATGTAATCTTATGTTTCATAGCCTATGAAAAGAGATTGATTAATTTCCTGTGGTATTTGTGAATTCATGACAAAGCTGCTCACTCAGAGAAAACATGAGGTTGAAAGATTATTTTAAAGCTGACCTTCTAGGTGATGCACTGTTGGCATTCCTTAGAGTATTACCCTTCAGTACTGCAGCATAGTTATTAGAATATACTAATAAAAAATTCTGGTTTTCTCTGTCTAGTCAAGTTGACTATAAAGAAATGGCTGCCTTTTTTAATGGTCAATTAAACACTTATGATTACATAGCCAAAGAATCACAGCTTTCCTTACAGTAGATACTTGAGGTTAGTATGATCTATAAATCAGCAACCATATTTTAGAACAAGTAAATGACTAGACATTAGTAACAAGCAGACTGAAACTATCATTAAAGCAATTAAAAATATTTATAGACTATGTTTCATGAAACCAAAATAATACTCATTTTTTCAGGAGACGACTTTTTACTGTAAATAATACAGTTAATGGCATACATTCATCATATCTCACATTAATTAACTCTTTTTCTTTTTGTTAGGATCTATGAAACAGTTTTAAGTACCAATGTCAACAACAGTTAACATGATTAAAACTGCATTCCTAATAAGAATTTTATCCCAACTTGTATTAATGTTTATTTTAAAATGCTTCTGTGCTGTGGAACCATCTGTTTCTTGCTAGTTATAGTACCTGAGTTCTACAATCATAGGACCCAAGGGAGTTTTTCACCTATTTTTCTTCATAGTATAGCAGGCACTCACTACTGCATTCAAAAGAAATATGTCAACTGAAGTTCAGAAGTTATATTCAACAGGAAAATATTTACAAACTTTTAAAACTGAAACTTCTTGGAAACTCCTCCTAATTTTATTGGTGAATTTTTTGGCTGTGAATTTGAAATTGTGTATTTTCTCACATTATACTAGGAAGAAGGGAAGACAGAGCAGCAGCCAAAATCAGTCATCCTTCTGTATGTAGTTTTAAAAATTAGCTTTCTATAAACATATGACTTTCAAATCACCTTTTGAAAAATATTAAAACCAATTAAGCAATGGATAAATTTTTGCCTAAAAGAAAAAATCAATCAGCTGTCATTTTTGATTGATTATTCTGGAATAGAGTGGTGTTTAAACTATTAATTTATTGCACATTATTCTACATCTATAAAAACACCATGTGAATTAGGTATGACATGCATCATAGTAAATGGATAGAAAATTTAGTTTCCACTTTGAAGTCTTGGTTTGTATCATGTGATCATCTGCTGTTCATTTGGTAGGTCATTCCTACTAAGTAGAAAAGTAAATTACTTTATTAGAAAGGTCAGATTTTTAAGTAATAAGAGCTACAAAATCTCACAAGTTAAACTAGAATATATGGTACATAGAAGTAAGGTTGTACTTTACAAGTTTTGGCAATGGAGATTTTGATTAAAAGGTAAAGCAGGCTTGGGTTATATTACAACACAATGTAAAAATATATACATATAATTTAATTAGATTGATACAAAAGGGCACACATAGAAAAGCATATATATAACATTCAGATTCTTTTTCTGAATTAGAGAAAATACACAGTCCTTTGCATTCAGCAGTTTATAGCAACATGAATATGAATGAGGATTTTAACAAGAACCAGATACCAGTCTCTTGGCCAAAATGCTTACTAAAATCTAGAAAGGAAAGAAAGAAACAGGTTAGTTGTTAAATATACCTGATTTCTCTACTACAAATACAGTCAAAAATCACAGTACAATAGAATCACTGCATCCCTAGTGTTTAAAATAAGGTTACACTAAGAAATATACTATCATCTACACATTATGTAAGTGATGGTGATATCTATGTGATAAATTAAAGAGCTTGGAGACCAATTGCATTTATCATGCATTTAAGATCATCTCACCTGCAATTCCTCTACTAATTGATTGCCATTGGGACTCCTGTTACTACTTTTAGATGCAAATAGGTGAAGTCAGACTGGCTATATTTAGCCTGACTTGCATAGGTGTACATTTGTCACTTGCTAGGCAGCTGGCATGGCATGGCTGGTGGAGAGGAAAAACAGGGTCTTCTGTTCACATCTAGCCTTTATATAGGCATGGGACATTTTCCAGCACCTGTTTCTAGTCTGTTGGGATTTCCCTCACTGGAAAACTGGTAAGTTAAAACAGACTGAGCCTCATGTTTGCAATCATGAAGAATGCAGTGAAAATAGGCTGCATTAAGGCTTGGGACAGTATTAACTAGATTTTAACATGCAGTCATGCAAAAGCATGTGTACATTCATTATTATTAAATTACTAAATATTATATAACAAAGTGTACAGCCAAGGTACAGGAAGAGCCATAGGAGGAAAGTAAAATTCATCTCTCAGGTGAAGGGAACTATGGGAGTTACCTTTTAAAATTAAAACAGAAATGAGAGTGGTATATTGGTGAAAAAAGCGTTCAAAACCTTGATCTAAAAATGAGTTTGATCTTGCTTTAAGACCTCCAGAAATCTCTCCCAGCAGAAGCTAAAATAATGCTCTGGAAGTAACAACAGTCTTTTCCATAGATTCCAACAAGAATATATTTTCTTTGGAATCTCCTCTGTTTGCAATTCTTTCAGATTTTAGGCATTAAACATTTCAGGCATGACTTACAACTACTATCCTTTATGCAGTAAAATAATAAGAATAATTATTATTAACAATAATGATGTTTTTTAATGATCCTTGTGGGTCCCTTCTAACTCCAGACGTTCTATGATAATAACAATGGCAATAACAAGAGCAAAAACAACAACAACAATAATAGTAATAATAATAATAAATGCTGCATAATATAGGAGGGAAATCTTGTGAATCTATGAGGGGGAGGAATTGAGAAAAATGGAAGCTGTGCTGCTTCTACTAACCTCAGCACTCCTTTTCCCTGGCAGGCCTCCAAATCCTTTCTCGTTTATGCAGTCTTCAGGGTAAAAAGGAAGCTGCTGGTTGCTGATTAAAGTCTCCCTTGGCTGTTGTCCTGCCTGGCAGACTCTCCTTTTTTTTTTTTTTTTTTCTACTGGTTATTTAATATACTTTACTCTACAATTAGTCTACAGGGGCTTGCTAAAGGCAGACACTCTTCTCCCTGCCTTTGGTTGCATGCAATCATACAAATGGTGCAAGATTACAAACCGAGTTATCCAGAGTAGTTCACTGGGAAGTTATGCATATGAGTTTCTATTGGAGATTTTTGCCTAAAGATGTCTTTTCAGATACATACATTTCTGCTAGAACTGAGGAAAATCATTATAGGAAAAATGCATTGATCTAATTATTGTAAAAATATTCAGCATTTTACCATAACACTCAAACAAAGATGAAAATGGAAAAACTTTGCTTCCAAAAAAGATGGTTACATTTATGCACTTTGGTTGAGACAGTTATAGTAGTGTATCCCCCTTCAGATGCTCTCGTCTCTATTAGGAAGTCCCTGGTAGCAGTAAATTACTAGTCTGTATAATCTTTAGCAGTTATGCCTTATTAGTAGCATAGGTAGAAAGACACTCCATTGATGCCTTAACTTTTAGCTTTCATATTTTCCAGATTCTGTACTGCATTAGCATAAAACTTTGACTTTTATATAAACTGTCAGCAAGTTCTCCTCACAGTTCAGTTAGAACAATCCTTTCCCAGCCCAAGAACCAAGGACACCATTACAGCTCCAGGCCCAAATAGCATAAACAAGAGTGAATTGAAGAGAGCAGTCTGGGAGGATGGGACTTCATGGCCGGGAGCTGTAATTGAACAATTAACCCAAATAGGTAAATGGACCAAAACTTATAGAAGTGTGAAAACTCGTGACCAGGCGTGCATCTTGCATCCATCTTGGATGTAGCCACAGCTGGGCTCTTGTACTGCCCAAGGTGTATCCTTTAAAGGCCTTCTAATAAATACTTACTTTATTCCTTTAACATTGTCTAGACTCTGTTCCAGGTAGCCTCTTACAGGTGTCAGTCTGGTCTCACCCTTTGTCAGATCCCCAAATATTCCCAATTCCAACTGCAGCATTCAAATTATTCCTACTTAGGAAAGTCAGACACTTTGCAGAAATTTTGATTTTTGTATAGGCTAAGAGATTGTATTAGTCAGAGCAGAACAGTATATTTCTCATAGTTTTACCAGATGAGTGATAGAGTCTAGCTATAACCAGATATGGTTCCAACAAGAATTAGGCTACAAGAAAAATGTCTCCTGTGTGATTTCTTAGTCTGCAAATCACTTTGGCTTTCAGTCCTGTCGATGTCCTGCCTCTTAGAATATATCAAGGGCATGAAAAAGTATGGTGCACAATTAAGAGAAATTATTTAATTGATTTTGTCATATTTTGTGATATAATATCACAAACTTTGGGACTTTTTTACCAAGTGAAAAAATAATTGATAAAAATGACTACAGTCTCTAAAAGTTCTACAAACTATAATAAAAAGCCATGCTATAAATCCAAGATGACCTGCAAAACTCAAGGGAAAAGTGAATATGATCTCTTCCCAGTTATTCTAGCAGAGACAATATAATTTTTGAACTTCGTGACAGCTCTATTGCTTTTTGTGCCGTGATTTGGCAGTGTGTTATGGGTACCTTCATCCAGAAATGCTCTTTCATCCGAGACTGCAAAGTCAAGACTTTTCTTGTCATCCTTTTATGACATTGTAACTTGAAAAAGATCCAGCACTAAATACAATAGATAAAATAAACCAGAAATCAGCACTATCTGAAGTGCATTTAATTCTGAGTGACTGAGTAACAAATTAGTCATTACGGCAAGGGCAACATTTTTGTATATATTTGTTTTTCATGAAAATAATTAAAATCAGACTTTTTTTTACACTTTTTAGAGAAAGATTTTATACTATAGGATGAAACTAAATTATTTGAAAGATATTTTTTCGTTACAGGAATAAATTAACTGTATACAAAAAAAAAGAAGAGAGTGAAGCTTTCTGTAATGTTATGAGATTCACCACATAAGAAATATTAATAGATAGATATGAAATGGAATATCAAGGTCTAGCTACTATTGACTGCTTTTACAAATAGTGGAGGGAAATAGTGGTTTCAGAAGGCAACTTATCTATCTGATCTTTGTTAGATCCCTCTGTAATGAGGAACCTATTGCTTTCCGTTAAGTACACAGCATAACTAACATAAATCTACTTTGGGATATATAGATGCATCTATCTATATATCTATTGCTAATTTATATATCTGTGCTTGGGGTTATTTATGACACATGAATTAGTATATGTCACTTAAGTACATGCATAATACAAACATGAGGCAGGGGTACAGCTTGTACTCCAAGGAAACTGCAATCCCCAAAATTAGACAGAAGATGACAGAAATATGAAAAACAAGGAAACTCCACTCCAAACTCTCCTTAAATAACCACCCAAATGAAAGAGCCTATCAAAGGGTATTGTCATCCTTGGTGTTTGTTCTAACACAGTAAGCATACTGTTTAATTCACTGTTTAATTTCAATTGGAAACATTTCCAGGAAGGTAGAGGTGTAGGTTTGTGGGTGTTTTAAATTGCCAAAGCAGACATTAAAAAGGGTTATCTGAACATTTATAAAAATTAATCAGATATGTAGCTGTATAAACATCTTGGTTTTTTGGGATTAATAAGCAGAAAGAATATAGATAGGCCAAATATGTTTCTGCAAAATAGTTCAGACCAAAGACAACATTCAATTCCTGGACCTGAAACATTTTGATAGCTCAAATACAGCAGAAGGGAGATCTGGAAGGAATGAACAAGACTTCTTTTTCCAAAACATTGAACTTGAGCTACTGTTGAGGTTGCCATGAGAAGATACCAGAATTTCAAAAGCAAAACTTACACAATGCTCCGAGATCAACATTCCAATGAAAATATTGATGAAGATCACAGTTACACACAGTAAGTTTAAACACAAGTTTAATCAGTAGCTACTCAAAGAAATGATAATAGCAAAATTTAGTTATTGATGTTTTCATGCTTGGTTACAGTTAGAAATGTTAAGTACACAATTAAACTTTACATCAGATGGGAGATTATTTATGAAATCTTTCTTAAAACTTTTTGGCTTTATTAAGCTAAGGAAATAAAAAGCCAGATAATAAACATGATGTATGTTTTAGTTATCAACAAGCTTGTATAAAAAAAAATAATTGAAGTTCTAAAGTATGACTATATTGACCTTATTCATTCATAGTAAATATTACTCTTTCAGAATGTGAATTGCTTTCATAGGACCACTGGAAGAGTAATGTGACGAACAGTGACAAAATTGGGCTCTGTGTGAAGATGCTGCCTTAATCAAATTCCAAGTAAAAAGACAAGTTCTATTATACACATTTTCACAGGAAGGAAAGAAGTTGTAATTTATCCAACCAATGTGGAAGTGTACCCACAAAAAGCAAGCCTTGGCGAAATAAGTTAATGCACATTTATGGTAAGTGCTTTGTATGTTTTGTTTAGAAAGTGTACTGTGCAGAACAATTAACTTAAAAGGATCAAGTACGTGTGGGAAGGGAGATTAGCAGAGGAGACTGCAACTAAGGAAATGTTTTGCAGATGTACTGCATTTAAATTAATAAAATCTCATTAGGTTTTATGTTTGCCAATAACGGCTGGAAAAGTTACCACACATTGTAGGAACAATTACCCAAATCTTCACTGTCTCATTAGGTTTGTCATACTGTTTTCATTATAATACATTAGAACTTGCAAGTGAGCCTTCAGTAATGACATATTGTTCCAATTCTCCTTTCAGCAGGCTCTAAGATATTTTAGTATTTGTGTTATAAGCCAGCAGGTGTCTTCACTTTAGTTTTTTTCTCAATCGGTTTTATACAGACCTCCAGACACAGAATGGAATGCAAAAGGGTTTTCAACAACCACATAAAAATGAGTCTGATTAGAGTAGAGCAATACACACCATTTTTATGTTATGATAATTCAAGGTACTAAAAATGTGCATCTTTAGAGTATACATCTATTCCTTTAAGTCCTGTTAGTGAAAGCTGTATTAATGTAGATAAACCATGTGATATATAAAGTTTGCAAATCTGCATAACAAATGGAAGGCATAAAGCTGATTTGAATATCTAAAGCATTATAAACTTCAATGAGAACAACCAAGACCCTTTGAGCTTGTAAGGAACTTGCATTCAAATTAGTTAGATTTAGAAAGGATATTGTTTTTATAGCACTTTGAAGCTTTCTGCTTCAGGTCTCAAGAAGCACAAGGTTAAAATAAGTACTGGATTTAAGCAACAAGAGGAAAAGATTTAGGAACAAATTGAAAAAGAAATCTCATTTGTATAAATGTCACATGATCTTAAAAATTAGTTTATTTTTGTGCTGTCCATGAGAATTCAAAACTCTAGAAAATAAATTCTCTTAGATCTGCAATCTTAGTGTTGTTTATTTTAACTATATAATGAAGTAAAATGTTAAATAACATACTGAGAAAGATTCTTGGACATCCTGAGAAGGATATTATACCTACACCATTGTAATAGCTGGATTTTCAACTGCTTTAGGATTGGCAAAAAGTGAAAGCAGAATCTGACAAAATACTGCAAAATGTCTGTAGGTGGTATTGAGGGACATTTACCATCTTCTGCAGTATGGTCTCTACTATGAAAGAATGTGAGGAAAAGAAACATGTGACACATGCTTATTATAATTTTTTCATAAATCAGCTCGGCAATTAATTTTAACTAGAACAGGGATAGTAGCTTAAAATCAAGCAGCTTATCAAAAGTGCCACAATTAAAATTAATTTTTGTCCTGATCTGATTAATATCCATTTCAAGTGATTTCTGAAAACGTCTATATCTTGTATTAAACCATAGCCATCTATTTGCATAAACAAAGCACTTGTATTTAGGGCAAGAAGTGAACAAGGAGTACAAAATAGCTTCTGATCCACTGCCTATTTTGCCTTTACCACAGTCTGACTATAGCTGCTGTCAGCACAGAACAGAATGACAACTACAGTGGTGATAAAAAATTGTTAATATTAATTGCTTGAAACAGCAAAGTTTCATCAGTTTTCCATTAGAGTGAAACAGCATGAGACTCCTTTCAACGAGCATCAGGAACAGTGTAAACATCTCTAATGAACCACCTATTACAGACAGAAATATTTATACAGGAAAATTAAATGACCCAAATATATAGTATATTTCTCCTCTAGAGAGAAATTCTGGTGAATATTTGTAGATTCTACAGTAATGGATCAATATAGTCAGGGCACTGGTGACTAATGCCAGCTCCTGGACTTGGGTGCCCATGCAGCACTATAGGCTTGGGGACCAGTGCCTGGAAAGCTGCCCAGGGGAAAAGGACCTCGGGTCACCACCAGGAGTGTGCTAATGACATCCTGACTTGTATCAGAGATAGTGTGGCCAGAGGGACTAGGGAAGGGATCTTCCCTCTGCACTTGGCACAGTTCTGGACCTTTCAGTACAAGAAGGACATGGAGATGCTGGAGCATGTCCAGAGAAGGGCAACTAAGTTGTTGGAAGGTCTGGAGCACCAGCATTAGGAGGAGCAGCTGAGGGAGCTGGAGTGGTTTAGCCTGGAGGAAAGGAGGCTCAAGAGAGACTTCATTGCTCACTACAACTGCCTGAAAGGAGATTAGAGTGAGGTGAAGATCGGTCTCTTCTCCCAGTCAATAGAATTTTTACAGAGCTAACAAACTGGGTGCATCTTGCCGCATAGGACAAAGGGAAATAATTTCAAGTTGTGTCAGGGGTAGTTTAGATTGTCTTATAGGGAAAATCTCTTCACTGAAAGAGTTGTCAAACATTAGCACAGGCTGCCCAGAAAAGTGGTTTAGTCTCTGCCCCTAAAGAATTTTAAGAGACATGTACATGTGATACTTAGAGACATGGTTTAGTAATGGACTTGGCAGTGCTAGGTCAATGTTTGAACTTGATGATCTTAAAGGTCTTTTACAATCTAAATATTTCTATGTTTCTATGAACCTGTCAGGGCTAGGGCAAACAGTGGGGAGGGCTGGAGGGAAAGCAAGAAAAAACCTTACCAAGTCCTAAGAAAATGAGATAACGTTCAAAAAGTTTTCAAGAAAATGTAAGGAATCTAGAAGATACAAATTAGAGCAGTTTTTGTGAAGACTAAAATATAAACGTATCCTGCAAAACGTATTGTGTAATGAACCCTAAAGAAAAAAATCTCACAGAGTTTCAGAAATATATTCTCTTCTGTGTAACAGAATATTGTTTATTTGTTTTGCATTTGTTTTTTATTTGTTAAATGGATCTGAAAGTCTAAGAAAAGTCATGCAAGAGTAGTGCTGTGGAAGATAAACAAAAATCATTCTGAGTTTAAACAGCTACTTTCATGGGAACTTTTCTTGGCACAGGTAAAGAATAGCTTTCCCACACAACTGCAGTGCTCCAACTGAGCACTTCAGTGCTGTTCTTGAGCCATAGTCATGGACTTCATAACAACTTTACACCTGGACAGCTTGCTCTCTTACCCCATATTACTCTATTTTTCCTGCTGTCTGATGGTCACCCCTGCTGTTAGTTATTACTGTACTGGTACCCTTGGGTCTGCTCTTTTTAAGATACAGGTTTTCTTAATTAATGCCTTTCTTGCTGTTCTATTTTTTCCACTTTTAATTTGTCCATGAACTTTAATTAAGCTCCTTCATCACGGCTCACAGGTTTGGCAAGCTTCATATGAATATATATATATCTGCTCACCCAGCAAGATGACCCAAGTTTGCTAACTCTATAAAAATTCTATTACTTCCATTGCTGTCCTGCATAAGAGAGTTAACAAAACTAAAAATTGGCTAAATAGATTGATTTGGGTTTACTGTTTTTAGCATGGAAAGTTAATTATTTATATTTTGTTTTAAAACAGAAAATGTACTGTGTATAAATATAAAGTAGATTAAACTAGATTGTACATATTCAAATATTTAACACTTACTCTGAATAAAAAGTCTAATTCTTCCCTAAAACTGTTAGTCAACAGAAGAGTGGCCCCCTTCACATGTATTTACTTCACCCTTCTTTGATATTTTTCCTTTTCTTATGCTTATCCATAGTTAAAACTACTTACATTTAAGCAAAAAGTCTATTAAATGTGACAGAAAAAAGCCAAGTGAATCTGGTCTTATAAATATCTACTTGGATTTTCCAGGTTCCTTGGGATTTAAATTTTACCTGTTGAACTGACTTATTAGCAAATTTATCTGTGAAAGCACTTTATTTTCTCATCTCATTTTGCTTTAGATTATACTGTAAAAAACTTCTTGAAGGTTCTTGGGAAATATTCTCACTGTTGCTGATAATGTCAGCTAGTCTATACATTAAACTAGCCTATGTATTGAGTTGAGAGAGCTATATGCTAGATTCTCTTCAACCTAGCAATATTAAAAATTTTCTTCTTTTTCTCTATATAATGTTTTCTGAAATCTCTTACCTCCCTAAGAGTTTATAAATACTAAAAATGCAACCTAAATCTTAATTAGAACAGACCAGACTTTTGGACATCTTATCCCTGGTTTCTCAGTAAAAGCTTGTCATATCCTTGTTTCCTGAGGTATGGGACTTCACTTGTTTTTCAGCAGAAGCAAGAACAACCTGAAGGATTATTCTGAGCCAAGAGCACACAGCACCTCAGCTCAAATGGGCTCCCTCTTGTCTTCTGGAGAAAACTTGGGAGGCTGGATAGAAATGGCCCATGCTTGGTACATGATTTATTAAATAATATTTGTTCCTTTCAGATTGTCTGTGAATGATACACACCCTTCTGGTCTGTTATGTGAATCCTTACAAGATTGCCAGTCTGCCTTGCCTCAGCAAGGCATGATAAAAAATAAAAGCCCCACTTCTGAGCTGCACATTTTGTTGTCTGGGTCATGTATTCGTGTTTCAGAGAAGGAGCTGAAATAAAACTTCTTTTTTCCTTTCTCAATACATTTTCTTAAATCATGTATATCCTTTGAAATGTACTTGATGACAGTGGAAGAAACCAACCATAAACTCTTGGTCTTTGAAATGCAAGACAAATGACCACAACCAGAATAAAAATTAGAAGAGTGAGAAATTTCAAGTAACATAAGAATTTTTTGAAGAGCTAGCTAGGCTTTGTGCTGATTAAGTTATATAATTTGTCATTTCTTGTTTTTTTAAATTATACTACTGAACTAAAGCAAACAAACACAAAAAAAACAAACCAACTCAACTAAGGATAACTAGGAGCTGGTAACTAGATTATGTCATGTGAAATCACATCCTAATAAATTTTCCCCCTCAACAACAATAAAACAACAGTAACAATAACTACCTTTTTAATTCCATATAAGCTTTAGATTTCCTTTCCACCATACTGAAATACTTATAGTTGTAGTGAGGACACATTCTAGTTGCTTCCCTTAGAAAAGCTGTACTTACCACTCATCATTCTTTTTTTCATTTACTTCTTTATAAAGCATGAATTATTCTGCTGAGGCTATTCTTTAGCAGTTAGCTGAAGAGACTAAAGATATACAGCAATGTACAGTGAGTGTTAATGAGAGTTGAGTCAACCTATCCTCCTTATAAGTATTTTAAAATCTGTTTTAAGTGTATTTAAATATAAAGTGTTATCTCCATAGAAGAAATTTAATATATCAGTTTGATCTTCAACTGTAGCCTAAAATATATTACAGACAGAATATATAGAAAATAAAAGGACACCCAGAGGTAGGGTAAACTGGGATCAAAGGTTTTTAGATTTCAGAGTGTCTGGATCATAAATTCATGCTGCTAAAATAATTAAGACAATCTTTTAGTTGCAGAATATCCAGGTCTTATGAAAGCTACTGAGAAACAGTGGATGTCTTGCATCTTGAAAATTTTACACTTTTAAGAAGAGATCTTTTAAATATCTGGAGTTCAACTTAGTCTTTGGTTGAATTAAAATGAAGAGGAAGAGAAATCTTTTCTTGGCTACATAGAGAGTTATATAGGTCAGGGTATTTGCATCAGCCTTACATTCTCATATTCATTACTAGCTTTCATGCATCACTGGTGAAATATAAGAAAAGTTCTCAAAATCTGGATACAATCTCTAAGACTGAAAACGTGCTGTGTTAATGATATTGCTCATAGCTTAGAGGGACTTACAATTTTTGGATGTTATGTAAGAGTAGTGTGACATAACTCATTATGGCTTCTGGTACTAATAACTTATGAGGCATTCACGTGTATGAGATAAACCCCCTAAGTTACTGTAGTCTATATCATCTCTCCATTATAACTACAGACATGAAATAGCCCAAATGCAGACCATACACCCAAAGTTCCATCATAAAACTGAATAGATCAGCATGTATATTGATTCCTTACTTTTTTAAAAAAAAATTTTGCTTGTTATTCTTTCTTTCCTTTAATTTCTGTGTTCTTTTATTTTATTTGAATTTATTGTGCTTTATTTGCTTTATTTAATTCCTATCTGTTGAAAACAGCCATTGAAACAAAATTTCACTACTGTTTATAGCAATCACATTAGTTAAACAGATTCTTGGACACCCTATTTCCATCAGAAAAATTTATTCATTCACTCCAAGGGCGAAGCAGCAAAAACAGATTAAAAACTCTACTCAAAAAGAGTCAGACCAGCTTTTAAACTCAGCACTGTGCTAGGATGAGCCCAGGGACATACAGAAGCAATTTTTTTTTTTGCTTTCCCTTTGCTATGGGGTGAAGTCATTTTACTGCTGCCTTCTATAATACATGGCTTATCCTTCCCCTTGTGAATTGCCCTGTTTGGCATATTACAGACAGCAGAATTAAGGTCCCATAAGTGCCTCATGCATGTTCTTTCAATACCCCCTAGAATTACTCACCCCAAGTGAAAATATAACTTACTACTCCATGTTCTTTTCTAGGTTTTAAGGTTCATTATGCTGACATTGAAGGACAGAGGGTATATATGGTTATTCATTTGTTCCTTAGTCTTACATATGGTCAGTTACAGTTTCACCTGTAACAGCAATGACAAGACAGGGAACAAATCATTACAATGTAATTCAGGAATTTTTCAGAACATATTAAACAATAAAGAGCCTAAACCAAATTTGTAATAGAAGAACATTATTTGAAGGCAGAAGTCAGAGGTTTAAATTGTGTTGAAATAAAATATTGTGAGGTAACTTCATGATAATTTCCTGTTACAGCACTGAAAGGGTTTTATAAAATATACTTTGTCAAGATAGATAAGAATATCTTGTAGGTGTATGTATACAGTAGTACGGTTTATGGAAAAAATTCTTCAAAAAACTATTGAGATGAAAAAACTACATTCCTCTGAGCAGATAACAGCAAGAAAGATGCATCAGAGTGGGCTGCTTAGGACTGCAGATGTTCACACTAGCTAAGATTCTGTCCCCGTAGTTCTAAGGAGAGAATCATAAAGACGCAGAAAATGGAAATGCAGTGCCTCCCCTTTCTCTGCATCTGTGTAAGCCTTAAGCATAATGTGCCCAAACATTCAGTTGGAAACATTTTGAGAATAGAGATGTAGCCATCAAGTGGGAGGAGGGCAGACTCACTGAACGTTTCAGTCTCTCTATACAAGCTTTTTGTTCCAATGATTGCTTGTCATTCTGGGTCATTGCTGATAAAGATCCCACTAAGAGGGAGTAAAAGATTTACCCTAGATTAGGCAGTGTCCAGGTCATTATGAATTCTGCTCTCAGATTCATGCAGGTGGCATGAAACTTTATAGGCGGCACATACTGTTGTCTAAACAAAGGATCACATTTGTTTAAAATTTTACCAGAAATTAAGGGTAACATCATGTCGTATAATGCACAATATATAGAGCACATTTTGGGCAAATGTTTACAATTTCCAAAAGATACTGAAATAGCTAATGTAATTGAATCTGTGGTGCCTGCAAAATGTCAGTTCAAATATCATAAAACATTACTACTGACTTATCTAGAACAGGCTTGCTCTGTGTTTTACAGATTCATAATAAGCAGTAACATCAACCGTAATATAACATGATACATTTTTTAATACATACACAAAACTCTCTTCTGATTTTCAATTTTTTTATTTCTTTCTTTGTTCAAACAAGTCTTAAGAAGCAGCGGTCTTTCTACACAAGGGTCTTGTTGGTGAATCATCAGTATCTCATTTTCTCGAAACTGAAAAAAATATTTCAACAGCAACCAACCTTTGGAGACTGCAAAAGCTTGGTTACCCATCACTGTGTCTTTTTCACCCTTGTACTGAGACTTGCCTGACATAATTTGCTCAGGTTTTAACTTTAAGGCCCAAATCCATAAATGAACTGGCTCTGTATTTTGTATTTTGGGGTAAAAGAAGTACACAGTATTAGAAGTATGATAAGATTTGCAGATCAAATTTCAGGTTTCTGATCATTCTAGTCTAATGTCTTCCTCACTAAGTTAGAAAGCTTGCTTGCTCAAACTCCTTGCATTTGGTAGAATGAATATTTACGTCTTACCCACATAGCTGGTAAAAGTGGATAATGTGGAGAAATGGAGGAAGTTCCTTGCATTTAATTCAAATAATCTCTGCTTCTAGCCTGACAGTGCAAATTTCCAATTTGAACTTAAATCCACACTGGGAAAAGATCTACACTTTTTTGTCACTTTAGTTGAGTGATTTTAACACTACTGTAAAGTTAAAGCTGGGACATAATTTCTACAGTGTGAATTTCTCTAAAATAGCTTGAGATATCTACAGGAGACACATCCGCCTCTAAGTTAGTCTAAACTGCTTTTATAGATAGGCAAAGAAACAGGCACTTTTTGGGTCAATTCAGCTGATACATTTTAGATGTTGACATTAGGTCGAGATAAATCACTCCTCAGCTGTGTTAAGTTCTTCTTCACTGACTACAAGAACAAGACTTAGCTTAAATGGTTGAGATGTTGGTGCCTAGAAGTTAAACTCCCAGCCTTACTCAGTAAAACCTACCTCAACAGATCCTGGATTGGATGAGTCAGTACCCATTTTCTGAAGCATGACTTGGCTTCAAAGTTTGTGGTTTCAGTCCTGGTCTCAGACCAAGTAAAAAAAAAAAAAAAAAAAAAAATACAGTTGCTTCTTTTTCATTTGGTCTCATTTAGAAGCTTTTTTACTAGCTTTCAGGCATTCAGGAAGAAGGATTTTCTCATTTATACCTACAGCATCCACTTTAAAAGCCCCTTTTTTAAAAACTTGGAATGTTTGGGCAGATCTTAAACAGTAAATAGTAATGATGAGCACTCATTGACTATAAAAAACCTTGCTTGTGATGCCAGTGCTTGCATTGTCAATGACCACAGTTTGTCAGAAGAATTAAATTCCCAGGAGGTTTTAAAAAAAACATATAGCCCATCATTTACAATACTTGGATGAATGGTTAAACTGCCCAGATGGAAAATGGCTCCATATTCTAGTAATTAATAGATGCTTCCACTTTTGCAGACTATATTTTGGTTTGGGTTTTGGTCTTGTCTTCCCAGTGTATCAACCCGTGCTTCTTTCTTGTTTCATCAGCTCTCTCCATTCTTTTTACTTTCCTCAAGAGCATGAGTGTATACTCGAACATTTTAAAAATGCTGTTAAGTTTTAAAGATATTTTTTTTGTCATGAGCATAAATCAAGCCACTTAAACACTATCAAGTGTCAGAAATGAGCACCAAGATCAGCTCATATGTCACAACTTCTTGGAACTGCATTGAATTGCACCAAAGAGTATCATGGAGTATCATCTGATGTTTATGCAAAGGCCGTGCTACTCACCATTGACCTATACCTGAAGCCTCACAAATGGAACAGTCTTTGTATATCTCTGTACTCTTATCATCCTTCCTGTATGTCCATGCTAAGGTCGAGTAACAGAGACAAAAGTAAAAGCTTCTTTACTTAGATGTTGATAGGTTCAAGCTGGTTTCAGTGGGGGCAGAGGTTCATAAGCATTTCTGCACAGCTTTGACAAAACATTACCATCTACTCTACTACCTACAGATAACTTCAGGAAGTGACTGGCAGTCATGGCCACTAGTTTTAAAAATGTGTATGATCAGAAAGTAGAAAAATCTCTGCTGTTAATGTGCAAGATTTCCATCAGGATTTGTGAGAAAGTCTTAATGCCTTCTATGACCTCAAGAGAACCTATTTAGGTTTATGATGGAGGTAGAGCATTGAAATATTTGAGGGTCATTGGTGCTCAGCTCTTGACAACTTACAAAGACTTTGTACATCTTGGTGTCCTAAGATTGCATTACAGGGAAGATTACAATTTTTTTTTACTTTCTCAGAAACAAGCTCAAAGATTAAATTTATCTGATAAAGTCTAAATTAACCTGCTGAAATTCATTGCCCTATGAAAAATGGACATTGTTTTAATAGTCTTACATGACTGTCTGAACAAAATAAAGGAAGGACACAATGATACAAAGTCTTATAACCTAAGAGTAACACAATTTTATTACTGCCAGTTTCATTCGAAAAATTACATACTTTCAGTTGCATTTCTGTTCTGTCAATATAAAATAAGACCTAGTGATATCTGCCACCATTTACCTTTATCCATCATATGCATATAGTTTGCCAGTAAAGTTCAGTTCTATATTTAATGAACAGTGATTACTTATAATTTCTCCAGTAAGTGATATTCCTTAAAACTAAAATGGGCAATCCTAATAGAACGGTTGCTATTCCTCTTGTTCAGAATCTTTTTACTGTGATTTGTGTTGGTATTTTTTTCCTGAAATTAAATTCCTATTAAATATGTAGGTGCATTCTGTGCATTTCACCCTTCAGATAAACCTTATAAGTAATACACAGACTTGGTATTGTTGTGGAGTGGGTGAGGACATCAGCTCAGATAACACTGTAAAGTGGTAACTTTATTTCTCTTGTAGGAAAAAAAAATATAGTCATTAATATTTCTGTTCATTTCATCATATATTTCCTCAAAATTTGGAATCTAGAATTAAAACCAAAACATAAGGGACATTAGTTTTCTGAAACTGGTCCTTTTGCTCTTATGAATACGGTTGTCATAATTTCTCTCCAGAGCTGGGGGGAAAACAACACCTGTAGATTAAGACCTGTAGGCTGCACTATACAAAACACACAGCCTTTTCCTTCACCCCATATTCATGCAATCTTTCTTCTCCTTTCATATTAAACTTCAAACCCATATTCCTTTTATACAGATACAACTTACTTTTATGCTCCATCCACCCTCCACTGAAAGTGTTATATTTAGGCTCTTGTTACTGCTGTTACTGGAGATAATAGGATTACAGATGAAGGGATTGAGCTTTAGGAGCAGCAGAAGCCATGCAGCTCTGTGTCAGGCTGCAGAAGGTGGGGGAGAAGTGGTGTGGCTGCTCAGCTTGTCTGCACTAAATCAAGAACTTCTCCTTGCTGTCTTTCAAGAAAGAAAGTCAGCCATATGTGAGCTTACTACAGATTCGGGTTTTCTTTGGACATTGCAATTCTAACTGGTGCTTGGTCTATCCAAGTGATTGTGCCTTCCACCCTATGTGCATCATTAATAAATTTAACATGCTTGGCTCTTGTTATCATGAGTTCCATATCTTGTATTTGAAAATACTTGGTAATTTACTCTGCTTTCCATCTTTTTAGGCATCCAAAAGGAACCATGTGGCATTTCCTCCCTACTAATTGTGTTTGTGATGTGCACTTCAAAAGCTTTTCCATTTGCAGTATTTGTATTTCTCTTTATTGCATGTTCTGAATGGATGTTTTTGGCAAGAGTAACCTGTTTTTCCCCATTTTCTCTACGTCTAAGGAGATGTGTCACTCTTCTACTCTGTAGCTTCACGTTCTCCCTTGTTTTCTAGGTACTTAAACCCCCGTTATTTTCAGTACCCTCTCCCAAAGCAGCTGAAGTGATATCTTTTCATTCCTTGAGGAATTTTTCCTCTGTGTTGAGCTCCTTAAAATGTTGAGGGAGGAAATAAACTGAATTGCTTCAACTTTATATATGAGTATTGTTTCTCACTTCTTACCTCTTCATATTTCAAAATTCATTGGATATATCTGTTTATATTACCTTACAGGACACAGGCCATTATGCAATGGGACACTGGATAGTAGTATGCATTCAAAAATGCTATTAGAAAGCCGTTTTGATCCATCTAATCTCTTTAGACCTTTGAATCTTTTAACAAAAAATTGAATCCTTGTTCAAGACAGCTTCTCCTAATAGTTAAAAATAAAACAGATTTTTACTGCCTCATCCAGAGTAATACATAAGCATTAAACTTGCTTTTCTTGCTGCATTTTTAAGCCAAAATATTATGCTTACTCAGTCTTCAGAAGTGAAGAATTCATAAATTCAGTACATTAGAAAAGGGTTACATTCTACTGAATTTGGCTAAAGCTCACAGACTGGCTGAATCTATGACATGTCTATAGGAAAATTATCTCTTTGCTTCCTCAAGAAGTTCTGAAAACAGATAAATCCCTTACCACAAGATAAAAACCATCTAAACCAAAGTCTAGATTAACTGAACCCCTTTTTGTCCCTGAGATTCATTTCTTGCACTTTTCTGTATTTATTTTACTGTAGCATTATAAATAAAACAAGCAGCAAGTCAGTGGGAACTAAAAGGCAGTCAGAAGAGAACTAGTCAGATGACTCTCAACAAACTGTAGATCATGCCTACTGAACCATAAAAGTTGAAAGCAAATGTAAACAAAAACTGGGAGAGGCCACTAAACGATTTGGAGATGATAAAGTACGTGAACTTAATGGCAGATACAGCATGTGCCTGAATACAGCCCAATTATATTAAGAATGGTTTTAAAACGCTGCTTTTCATCATGTTTCTTCCATTCTTCAGCCTGTAGTGCTGACCAACATCAGCCACTATTAAAGAGTCTTCATGCATGTAAAATAATATGATTTCACAATGATTACATATTCACTCTACAGCTGGCTGAGTTTTTACATCTCCATTTGTCATTGACTATTGTGTCCAATTAAATGATTAGCTTTTAAAAACTGCTGCACATTATGAGAGTGAACTTGTGTTCCATTGCACTGAGTGATGCAGAAACAAACTCATTACAGCATGTAATTCACCCATATTAAATAACAAACAGATGGCTGCTGTAAATGAGAGCTGCTTTTTCTCTTCAAAAGTGCCAGGAAAAAGGTGTTTTTATTTATCTTTGTTTCCAGCTTCTTTCTGTTTTCTTGACAAGTGGGCAGCTGGTTGCTGAGGTTTTCAATTGGTGCAGAAGAATGAAAAGCCTGTTTCCATTAATTTCCCCATAAAATAAGTCTTTGAATCATTCCTGTTATAAATGCATGTGCAGTAGCAAGCTGCTGCTTGATTAATTCACTTATTATGAAGATTTCATCTTTTATAAGAGGGCCTGCAGGTAATTTATCTTGTTTAGTAAGATTAGAAAAATGTAATTATCTTGATACCTTTGGACCCCTCTCATTTTAATTGTGTTCCCATAAATTTCAAACATAAAGATGGGGTTTTTTTTTGCGCAAATGTTCCAACATGTGGTAGAAAAATGTGTTGTAAGATCTGCATAAAAACTTATCAAGTAAAATGCATTTAGATTATACTATTAAGGGAACACATACCAATAAAACAAGTATATGTCTGTGGAAGCATATACAAATATCTGAATTACTGGTACCTTGGTCACAGGATTTTAACAGTTGGGGCTGAATGAGGAATATGAGGTTATTCTTCCTTTTTTTTTTTTTAATTGATTATGCATTTCACAAGGGAAATATGAAATCTGTTCTATTTTCACTAATAAAATTTAAATTGTGCTAGTCTTCATGTATAACACCAATAGTAAAAGATAAAAAGGAAACATATGAGCAGACATGTATATATAACATCAACTCCTCTGTCTCCAGCAACCTTTAGAAGTTTTCTTCCTCCTCTCTACCTTATTTTCTCTTTGAGTGAAAATTTGAAACAAATCAAGATCCAGAAATCTTTCTCTTCATTGTATTTTTTGTCTTCTTGAGACAAAAATTGGCATATTTTCTTTGGTTTAGGTTTATTTATTTATCTCTTTTGTATATTGCAATTTTCATTAATTTATTTAATTTCAGTTTCTGTGGTTCCAGAAGAACTATTTTCTTTAGTTTTTTTACTTGGATTCCAGCAACCTCTTGATTCTTTTACCCATCCAAAAAAAAGTTGATTAACAATTTGGCATATGTTCCTTTTTAATATTAGTTGTAATTTAAAGTGCTTGTGATGGTCAATTTGTAAAAATTAGATTGGTAAGAATATGGAGCAACTGCACCGTGGGTCACTCAGCTCAATCATGTGCCCTGGTTTGGACTGGGATAGAGTTAATTCTCAGTAGCCTGTACAGTGCTGAGTCTGGGATTCAGTAAGAGAAGGATTTCAATAACACATTGATGTTTCAGTGGTTGCTCAGTAGAGCTTACCCTGAGCCAAGGCCTTTTCAGCTCCCCATGCTCTGCCACTGAGCATGGGCACCAACTGTGAGGAACCATAGCCAGGACAGTTGACCTGAACTGGCCAAAGGAATATTCCATACCATAGGACAGCAATCCCAGTGTATAAACTTGGAGGACTTGGCTCAGAGGCATCAACTGTAGCTCAGGGACAGTACTCAGGGGCTGAGTATTGGTTAGCAGGTAGTGAGCAATTGTACTGTGCATCACTTGTTTCTCTTGTGTTTTATCCCTTTCTCTGTCCTGCTTTTCATTACAACTATTGCTATTATTATTATATTTAATTTATCTTAGGGTTTTTTTCTATTTCTACTCAGGACTTTTACTGTTTTCCAGTTCTCTTCCCCATCCAACCTGGTGAGTGGCAGGGGAAGATATGGGAGAGCAAGTGGCATTTAGCTGCCAACAGATCTATTAAGATTTGAGTGTCATAAGCCTTTTAACATTAAAATGAGACAAAAAATCTTCTCAATGTGTTCAGAGTTAAGTATTTCAGGACTCTGCATGCATACCTTCTCAGCTCTCAAGGGTCTCTAAAGCAGTGGTTAGAGTGCCTGTGAACTGAACATTATAAGGGACTTAACTGTATACATCATATACAGCAATGTGCAAGGAAAGAAATTTTACAGGGTGAGCATTCAGTCAGTAAAGAGACTCATCAGAATATGCAAACTGTACAAGGTTGAAGCCATGAAACTGAGAAATGTGTACAGATGGCTGAAACATTTCAAGTCAGGTGAGACCAGCAATTGTGACAAACCATGATCTGGGAGACCTGTGTCAGCAGCAGCACACATGAATGCTGAAAAGGCTGAGCAGCTCATTAGGGAAGATTGACGAATAACCCTTAATGACCTTGCTACTGCTTTAAATTACAGTTCTGCATCAGTACACTGAATCCTGCAGTGGTCTTTGGAATTTGTTCACACCAGGTCATATGAAAACATCCTAGGACATGCACAAACTTGTGACATTACTCTTCAAATCTAAATTTAATTGAAGAGATAAAAAGATATGCCGTTATAATAGATTTTACCTCTGCAAGAATATTTTTTATGTTTAAGGAACTTTTTTCTCAAAAATCATGTATGCCAATACGTTTCATATTGCTTATATGAATAATATATAAGCGTTGGGTCCTAATAGTCAAGGAGTCTAATTAAGGCAGAGATACAATTTAAATATATGTGTATATATATTTTATGGTACAAAAGACATGGTATTCTGTGAAGAAGATATAAGTCCACTGAGAATGTAAAGGAGTTTTACCAGTATAATGGAGAAGATAGTTAAAAACTTACATTTCTCCAAATATTTTGCAGGTAAATTACCAATTACAAGTGTGTGCTCTACAAATTTTATCAAAACATAATTTAGAATGTTGTAGATTCTAGAAGCATAAAAACTATATTTTAGTCTGTCTGATGTATATTTAATTGGATACTTGGTTTCTGGTAGTGTGTGGTTATAGTACTTTCTAATTGACAATTACAGAAAGCATGAAGGTTTGCTTACAATTGAAAATGAATATGTTCTTTCTTATCTCTAGAGTTAGGAGATAAAAGCCAGTATATGCAATTATTTAATAGAGGACAGCTAAATAGTCTGGTGTGTAGGATATACAAGATACTATGATAAACAAGAATTTTGTTCTAACAAAAAACTGGAATGCATTTGGTCCTTAAAATAAAAAGCAGCCTCCTGGATCACAGCAAGTCTTGATCCTCCACAATATGTAGTATGTGCTTCGAGGTAAAATCTTAACACCAAAAATTTACAAACCGTTCTCTCTGGAGGCCGAAACATTAATGTATCAAATCAACTTCACCTGAAGAGGACCAGAGAATTTCAAGCAGTACTTACCTTTGTATTGCAATCATTGCAGCCCTGGGTGCAATTAGCCTTTAGAATAAGCTCGTGGCATAACTTCAGTTTTAACTGAAAGGCCTAAACTGAGATTGGATTCAGAACAATACTGAATAGCAAAGCTACGATAGTTAAAGTAACATATTGTTAGAAGAAAAAAAAAAAAGATAATTGAATGTAACATTATAAGAATGTGTGAATACAATAATCCTGTCCCATTCTGGATGATGAGAGCTGAGTATTATTTTCTCATTATTTATTTTTTACCTGGAGCTGACCTATATTTTCTAGTATTGTCTGGAGCTAAGTCTGAAAACTTGAGTATGTTTAGGGTTTAGACCTATATTTCATATGTTTAGAGCATAATCCAAACTCAACTTCACTTTCTGGAAATGCTACCATTTAGGTGACACTTCTATGACTTAGATCTGCAGTATTTCAATAGATTGTGGAAGAAATGTGGAAAGTCAGCATTTCATAACTGAGAAGCTACTTCAGATATTAGTCTGTAATCACTAATAGTATGAAAAAAGTATTTTCAAACTTTGCCCACAAAATGCTGCTTCAGTAATTCATTAACTTGTTTTAATGAAACAACATCTCATTGCTATTTGGGAAGAAACTAATCTCCTTTCAAAAGAGTTTGCATAATGTATTGAAAAAGAAGTGACTGCAGAATCTGCTGATCATACTTTTGAGGATTCCACATAGGCTGGGTAAACTTTTATCTAACACTATTGAGAAAACTATATACACACAAAATTGCCTGCTCAGGCATTTATTACAGACTAAGAACAAAATATGTTTAGGTTGCAACTTGGACTCCTGTGTAGCAGACACTGAAACCTTAAGTTTAACCAAAGAAAATTAACACTTTCTCTATGCCCTCAATTGTCACCTACCTTGTCTAATACAAATGTTATATCAAATGTAGGGATTACTTAAAGTATATCATAATCACCTTTCATAGAATCTATCACTTACAAGGTGTTCAAATTGCCTGCAGACAGACCTTGACAAATTAGAGGACTGGGAAATCAACAACCACATGAAGTTTAAGAAGGGAAAGTGCTAGATTCTGCACCTGGGATGGAGCAACACTGTATGTACAATGTTAGGGAATGAGATGCTGGAAAGAAGTGTTGCAGGAAGGGACCTGGGGGTCCTGGTCAATGGAAGTTGGATATGAGTCAGCAGTGCCCTGGAAGCCAGGAGGACCAAGTATGTCCTGGGGAGCATCAGGGACAGCAACATCAGCCAGGCAAGGGAGGGGATTGTCCTGCTCTGCTCTGAGCTGGGGAAGCCTCACCTCCAGTGCTGGGGGCAGGTTTGGGTGCTACAATATAAAAAAGATATTAAGCTGTTAGACAGTGTCCAAAGGAGGGACACGAGGATTGTGAAGGGTCTGGAAAGAAAGACTTAGGAGGAGCAGCTGAGGTCACTTGGTCTGTTCAGTCTGGAGAAAAAGAGACTAAGGGGAGACATCACTGCAGTTACAACTTCCTCACGGGCAGGAGAAGCAGGCACTGATCTCTTCTCTCTGGTGCCCAGTGACAGGAGCCAAGAGAAAGATCTGAAGCTGTGTCAGGGGACGTTTAGGTTGGATATCAGCAAAAGGCTCTTCATACAGAGCATGTTTAGGCACTGGAACAGGCTCCCCAGGGAAGTGGTGTTATGAACTGGTTTAAACACAGAAGACCCAAGAAAACAAAGTCTCTGTGAATAAAGCAGAAAGATCTTTGAAGGTTCAAAATATTTCCAAAAAAACAAGATTAAAAACCAAACGAGATTAAACTGTTGATGCCAAAAATTTGATATATTTTTATTTAATAGTAAGAGAGACAATGAGAAAGAAAGAGAAAAGTAGAGAGAAGTTAGAAAAAGCTAAGATTACTTTTAAAAGCTTAGAATAGGTCGCTACCACACTGTGCTACCTTTGTTGCTGCTGAGAGGGGGTCGGGGTAGTGGAACAGTTTTTGCTTTTTTTTTTTTAATCCGCTGTTTGAAGTGTTTTATCTGGCTTCTCCGATGCTGGGAGCAGTTTGGCTGGGATGCAGCAGCCCATCGCCCGGGATGCAGATGTGGTGCCCAGTGGCTGCGGCTGAACTTGGGTGACTGGAGGTGCCCTCACCACGGGTGCAGGGTCGGGGTGAGGTTCCAGAGCTCACTGTGACTGCAGTCTGGGGGTGCAGGAGCAGGGTGAGGTTCCAGAGCTCACTGTGACCCCGGTCCGGGGCTGCAGGGTCGGGGGCTCTCCCCAGGCAGGTCTCAGGGTGTCTCACAGCAGCCAACAGTGGCGGGGGGGAAGGCGAAGGTCAGGGATTCTGCCCCTTGCTTTGCCCTCCACACTGCACCAGTTTAGCCTTCCTTTTTACGGGCCTCATGGCAGACTACTCACAGTCCATCCCACACGTAGTTTTCAAGTGTTCAAGAGTGATTATGATAAGCGGTCATAATGAGGAAGCGCTTTTTGAAGACTTTCTCCTATTAGCAGGCTCTTAGAAGTGGTCACACACTCCAAGCCTGGCAGAATTCAAGAAGTATTTGGACAATACTCTCAGGCACATGATTTTTGGGGGTGTCCTGTGCAGGGCCAGGAGTTGGATTTGATGATCCTGATGGGTTCCTTCTGACTCCGGATATTCTGTGGTTCTGTGAACCAGTCCATTGTAACCTGTTATTACATGTATCTCATATATAAATATATATTTATTTCACATGCTTATATATAGAACTCATATATGTGTGTCTGTGCATATGTATGTATATAAACACTACAAAGATAATTTAAAATATCTAAGAATTAATCTTTACTTTATAATTAATGTGATTGAAAATAAAAAAGGGGGGAAAAACCGCAAACACAAACTAATCACAAGACTGGAAATATCTCCAAGACAAAAGTCAATACTAATCAGCAGCTGTTTCCTCAAGTTTCTCCCACCTCACTAAACTGTTCCTGTAATGAGTATAGGGAAATAATAGGACACCCTGTCTAGCTGCCTGGGGATTGTATATGACACTTTATATATACTGCAGTGTTTGTCTCTGTTCACAGTTGCCTCTTCTGTTTTATGTCTACAAGAGCCTACCAGTGACTCAGCAGTGGTGCCTCAGAACACTTGGCTGGAGCTTCGTATGGTTACATCAGAGAGTAGTGGTCAAGGGCTTGTTGTCCCAAAGGGCATTGGTGGACTGTAGTGTCCCTTGGGTGTCTGTAAGGAGAACAGCTGTGTTCAGTGCCTTCATCAATGACAGTGACAGTGAGATCAAGTGCACCCTCAGCAGGTTTGTCGATGATGTGAAGCTGAGTGGTGAGCTTGACACAGCGAAAGAACGGGATACCATCCAGGAGGACCTGGACAGGCTCAAGAAATGGGCTTTTCATGAGGTTTAACAAGGTCAAGTGCAAGATGCTGCACAATGGGTCAGGGCAAGCCCTGGTATCAACACAGGCTGGGGGATGAGCAGATGGACACCAGCCCTGCTGGGAAGGGCTTGGGGGGTGCTGGTGGATGAGAGGCTGGGCATGACCCAGCCATGGGCACTCCCAGCCCAGAAACCAAACGTGTCCTGGGCTGCATCCAAAGCAGCGTGGGCAGCAGGGCAGGGAGGGGATTCTGCCCCTCTGCTCTGCTCTGTGAGACCCCACCTGCAGGGCTGCATCAGCTCTGGGGTCCCAGCACAGGAAAGAAATGGACCTGAAGTAGCAAATCCAGGGGAAAAAAGAAATATGTGCATTCAAACCCTCAAACCTTATAAAATTTAGAATGAGCTCACCTCTCATGCTGTGAAGAAATTTTTTTCGGAAATCTTAAGCCATCTGTATTGTAAAGTGGATCTTAGCACAATTTTTTTGCTGAGAGTTAATTATATTTTACTATATATTGAAACTGTTGTCTGACAAAGTGAAATATTGTGAACTCACCTAGAATTTATTTTGGGTAGACATCACTTAACAGGACCATTAAAACTGTCTTCAAAATTTTAGAAGCTCACTCAGGCATCAAGTTCAGTTCTGAAGAAATTAATTCTGTACCTTTTTTTTCTTTTTTAAAGTGTATTATCTAAGCAATAAGAAAATCATAAGTTTATAATATATAGGTATAAAGAGTATTATTATAATTTCTAAGAGAAAAGACTGGACTGCTTAAGATGACAGAGATATTGAATATTAAATTCCCTTTTAGAAGAAAATTGTAACAAGTTTACCATTAGAGTTATAATGCAAAATAGAAGGAAAAGATGAATTATAAATATCTCATTCTATTAATAAAACATGAGATACTTGGTTTTCTTACACTAAAGTGTTTTTAAGCTTACCCTGATTTTACACTGCAAGCTAGTTTAATTAAGTTGATGGTTTTATGTTTCAAAAGTATTATGTCAGGTTCTGCCAGGTTCATATATCTCCTTTTTCTATGTCTTACCAATACAGTTTTCTTCAGGCATGCTAGGACTATGCTGAACTACAGTAGGAATGAAGAGAAACTCCCCATCAGAAAGACTCAATTTTATCTGCATTCACATGTGCAGGTCCTCTGCTCCCTAGGAACTCTCCTAGGATGAATGGAACTCATGCAAAGCTATAGGGTAATTGCCCAAGATTTCTGTCAAGATATCTTTGGATATTCTGTATTTTCCCTCTCACCAAAACACTTCTATGTTTCTGCTTTCTGATGAATTTCTTTATTTTTAGTGGCTTAAAAGTGCACTAAGTTTTTTCATTTCTTTTCAAGTGACCAGTAGCATACAGCAACTTTTGGCTGAACAAGGGTCCAGCTTTCAAACATGATAGAGGATCATTTTTCCATAAAAGACCAGTTATAGAGTCAAGAATGAAAGCACTGGTTAACATTTTTAAGACCATCAATTTTCCCCAGTAGAGTCAATATCCAGTCCTCTAAAACTCCACATAAAATTCTTATTCTTCTCCACTCAACCAAGACTGAGTGTGCAGAATGATGTTTGGAATCATCTGGGCTGTTTTTTGCAATTACAAGAAGACAAAACTCATCCTTCATAACAAGAGAAATGTTGTAATCTTAATTTTAAATTACAAATTTGATTTTAAACTTTTCTTTGACTCAGTGGAATGTACACTCCTGAGAATTCTCATCTGCAGTGAGGATGCAGGCATGAAAAGGCGTTGATGCATTTGTTTTGCTCATCATATCAATTTCATATGATCTGCATGTGAAAGACAATGATTTGAGTTAGTTCATTATTCCAAGCAAAGCCAAGGATAGAGGTCTGGGCAAAGGAGAGGTTTCTAGTGTGTATGGTGCTCTATTTTGCTGCAGTTTGTCATACCAGAGTACTGCTCTTGTCCTGCTGAGCAGTGCAATACAGAAGGACATTAACTTTTAGCTTAACACTTCATTACTATCTGGGGATATGTTTAACATTTTATTAAATTTCATAGCGGCGATTTTATTCACTAACTATTTATTTTCCCCTAGGGCTGAGCACAGCAACCAAATACCCTTAAAGGGACAAAAACAATACACTGGTATTTCAATGTGTTAGTTGAATGCATTATCTAAAGCATTTCTTAACATAACTCCTGCAAATCCATTAATGGCACTGCGATTTTTTATATTTAAAAACCTCGCTGTTGTATTTGGAAGACAACTGCCTATCTCTAAATGGGACAAAGTTTCATAAATTGTGTAAAATAGCTAAAACAGTTAACCCAAGCAAACCTGAAATCCTCTAAAAATTCATGAAGTTCCAAAGGGGGTCATTGCTTCACATTAGAGATTTTTCTTTTCTCTGGGAGTGAGCTGAAGAGAACCATTGCTGCCTAGGACACCTGCAAAAGAGTGGACTCAAAAGAGTTATTTTCAGTTCCACCTAATTTTTTTCTATAATTACTTCTAATAAATACTAGTGTAGTGTCTAAATTGGCCTTTAAAATGGACTAGCCTTCTCAGATTAACTGGTAGTGAACAATAAGGGAGACAATTTTAAAAAAAATCAAAACAAAAATAGGTGCAAGCAGTCAGAAGAAATCTAAAGAGGGAAAAGTCTTAATGTTCTTAAACTAAGAACAGGCATGCAGGAAGCTCTCAAGTACTAATATATTTAACTATTAATTCACACTAATATATTTAACTTTTAATTCATGTGTAGTTAGAATTATATTGGTGTGACTTGGGTTTGGTTTTATTTTTATTAGCAATTTTTCTTTTTTTATTTGGAAACTTGTTAGCTAAGAATTATTTTTTTTCCATTTCTAATCTCATAACTAGGCATGAGTAATGTCTTTAGATATACCTAGCAGGCTCATATTTCATGACATGAGCTCCTGGGTTTTATGGTTTTTGTTTAATTTTTTTTCTTTTTTGGGTGTGAGAGATAAGTTATTATAAAGGTATTGCTAACTTCATATTATAGTACAGACCTGCATGAGATATCTTTCAAATGAATGCCTGTCATGAATGATATGCATGATATTTATCTACAGCTCAGTTTATGAATCACATGCAAGGCACTACAGAATGATTACTATACATTCATTGTTCACCACTTCCTTTGCTTCATCACTGCACCACAATGATGCAAAACTACTTCAGTTTTCCCATCCTGATTTTCAAAATGAAATGGATGAAGATCAGTAACATATCGTCAACTTGCACTTCACTGACACTACAGACCATACCCATTATGGTATTTCAGGTCAATACTTCCCGAACTAAGTAGAATTAATAGGATTTATGACCCTCTTTTCAGCTGCATGTAGCACAACCAGTACTAATTATATTTTCATTAACCTCTGTGGCTAGCTCATGTTATAATAATTTAGCCCTGTTATGGCTTAATCCAATGTTTTACATGTTCAATAAGGTGAATACACAAACAAAAGCTATATAAATAAATCCTCATGACCAAATCATAGCTGCTCTATTGAAGGAATCCTTGTAAAATAACTACTGCTTCTAGAATCTCACAAGGCCTGGCTCGTGAACTGATCAGCTTTATCTTGGGTCTCTGGATTATTCCCCAGTCAGAAAGGCATTCCCCCATCAGAGGGCCCTAACCTATTAGTTAAATACAGTTTTAATTCATAAATTGCAGTGCTGAATGAGTCCTATGCAAGTTGCCTTATAATGGTGAGGTCTCTACTTGCACTTCAGGAGAGGTTAGAGCCACAATCTCAAGAACTGGTGCAAGCATATCTCTTAAATACTTGTGGAAGGCTATGTTTCTGAGACATATATCTGCACTGTATTATGACCTGCACTCTTCACTCCCATATCCACTGAGTTACTCCCAGGTATCTATTTTGCCAGAGGGAATAAGGAGTACACAGGAGATGTGGTTCAACTGCCAGTAATAGCAGGATTATTCAGTATGACTGCCATCTCCTGCTGCTCTCCATTCCTAAGCAGAGTCAGAGTCAACTGGACAATCAAGGCTGAATGCTGTTTCTGCAGACAAAGGAGGAGTGGAGGCTGAATTCAGCCCAGATTACATCAAGTTCCAAGAAAGAAGCGCTGTCTCACTGTCCTTCTTCTCTTATTCTGTGCTTTCACTCCTTCTCTGCAGCAGTTGAGCATCAGCTCCTTAAGAGTTGCGTGTCTTTTTCTTATTTAACTAAAATCAGATCCATTTCATCTAAAAAGGGTAGCAGATCCTCCCCCCAGTCCTGATTAACCCAGAATATGAAAATAAATTGACATGGGAACCATAATAGCTAAATTGATATGGAAACTAGAATTAATGTTATGTGGGAAGCACTGAATGCTTTATGTTATTTGTATTTTTAATTCAGTACCAATATCTAACACTGTCAAACATTAGATTTTAATCTATATTCACTGAAATAAAATATAGTGAAATATGCAAAGAGAATACCAAGAGGTATTTGGAAGACACTTTTTAAAGTATTTTCCCACCTGATGAGACATAGGGGAAGAAATCTCTCACTTGAAATTTGGTTTAGTTAGACAGCAACTTCTCTTACACTCAAAGCACATGGAGTAAGTTTTTCATGGAGATAAATCATGGAGATAAATTGAAATCTAAGATATACTTTTAACTTCACCATTACAGTGAAGCTTCATAAGAGCAAAGTCATGCAAATTCCTATTCATCTTCCCAAAGTTCTATAAGTTTAAAAATAAAAAGTTTTATCATTGCTAAAATTTCTAGGACATAAGTCATCTGCCATAAGTCAATTGCTTTTCTAGGCTGCTAGCTCTTTTTGATATGAAATTACTGTTCAATCTGGATTTCTGGAAATTCAGCTCAGGTACCACAGGCAAGTCCATCCATTTCCTGAAGACAAAAAAGTGTGGAAGTTAGTTCAACATGATAAAATAACCATTACATTTTGTCAAACCAAAGGTACATTTTATCTAGCATAAACTGATCAGACCAACATCTGGAGTCCCTTTTCTGCTTCTGACATGCCAATGGAATGCAATGAAAAAGGTCCTAAGGTAAATGTAAGCACAATCTATATACCATCTTGATTATAGCTTCCAAGATATCCATTATTTTTGGAGGATCCATTACTTTTGGAATAGCTGCCCCAGTTTCTTCCTTTCTTCACTTTTCTTGGATGGGTTTTTTCTGTGTCTAGTCATTGCCTAGATCTTTTATTGCCTGGGCTTTCTTACACTTTGATTTCCATCTCTTTTGCACACTAGCTACTGGGACACTATCTACAGTTTTAGCTTTCCTAACTGCATACCTTAACCAGAATATATACTTTTGTGGAGACTGGACCAAAAGATTGCTGACATACAAAAAAACACCCCCAAAACTATAAAAGAACCAACAGCCACTCAAACAAACAAAAACTCCAACAAGAAAAATATTCATGTAATAAAATAATTATAAATCTACAGATAATTCCAGTGTAGTAGTCCTTTTTATTCACAGAGATATTGCAGCAAAATTATCTGTTAGTTACAGAATCTGATTAGCCAAAACAGGAACTACTTTATTTTTCTCACCTATTGGTATTAGAGAGATGCCCTATGAACTGCCATGGGTGAATAACATTCCCTGGCAGTTACATACATGTTGACATGAACACATATATTCTAACAACCTAGAATTTTTTTCTGATATCCTCGGGGGTAATAAATTTACTCTTTGAGTACCATGCTAAAAATCATCTTATATCAGACAAAATAGTGTATTGAACCAACATATTTGGATAAATTTGGAATTCATCAGCTTCTGCAATTGAAAATTATTAACAGTCAACGATGAAACAACTGGAACATACCTGTTCTTCCATGGGATTTTTCTATTACTTTGAATTTTAAATCCCAAGATGCTCATTTTGGTCTTCAGAATTTTATTCTCTATTCTAGTGTTCCAAAGTACTATGGATGCATAGAATGAGTGAGTAAATCATCTTATGTGCCATTCAAATAGTTCTGATGATAGCTGTTCTTCATAAAGAAACCTCTGAATTTCCTTTAACATGCTTTTCTTTCTGTAACTTCTCAATTTCCAGCTGGTATTGTCTGTTGCAAGTAGACTAAAGGAATACTTCATTTCTCCTATCAATTTTATCATACATATACCTCAATGTTTTAATGTCATCTGCCTAGTCTAAACAAAGAAAATAACTGAAGAAAAAGTTCACACTGATCTCATATGTTGCAATCTAAATTTAGGTGTTTATACTTTGGAGCCACATAATGGCCTGAATTTTGTTCTCTAAAATTTGAATCTAAATAGTTAATCAGATAGATTTGCATTTTTACATTCACTTTAAGCCAGCACTTATTGAATACACTTGAAACAGTTTCTTTTACATTTTTTTTATAATATTTCAATCTGATTATTTTTCCGTGATCCACAGTCCTGTTGTTAAAGTGACTTCCCATTAAGTCAATCATAAATTGCAGTGTGAAAGTATATAGATCTTAAACAGATAGCATAAGATAGTAGTACCCTATATCCATGACTATTTAAATGCTTGGTGTGGACTAGATTCTTTAATTTGGTTTGGGATTTTTTTCTTATAGTTAAAATTTTGCAACAAAATTTTTAGTTCCTTAGTAGAAGCCTTCCTTTTAGCTACTACACATTAAAGCAAGAATATTGCCAAATTCCCCCCACACACACCCTTTTTTTCCCCTATGGAAAAACTGAAAAATATTTTACTTTCATACATAGTGTGTTCTTACTTCAGATTATTTATGCACATGTTAATCTTTCTGCTTCTGCTGTTGAATTATAATAGATGCTAGTGGCTTCACAGTTTATGAGGCTTTTCTATCTTGTACACAAACACAGCAATAACTGTGAAAGATTCTAAATATATTTGAAACCGGCAAGTATATTTCCATTCAATGGAAATTGTACAAAGCAAGCAAAAAATTCGAAATTCTAGAGGTCTGTCCCACTTCCTTAACACTTATTTTTCAAAATTATTTATTAAAAAGCCTTTTCCTAGTACCACAGCTAAAAACCATGGAACAGCTATAAGATCTTGCTTAATGATTGCTGTGCCTGCAAATGAAACTATTCCATGTGTGAATACATTTAGAAACTTTACAATTAAAACATATGCCAGAGACAAACTTTTTTGGGATAGACAAGCGTACTTTAAATAAGAATGTCTAAGTATTAGCTTTGAGTGCTTAAGCTTCCAAAAACCTCCAGATAATAAATATTGATTTTTCTGAAGATTACTACTTTTCATAAGGAGACCCTCAGGCTCATAAGCTAGGAAATTACTTAAAATCTTTAGAAAAAATAAAACACAAGCAGCAATAGTTCACACGTACATGCCTTCAGTGAATTACTGAACTGATCACTATTTAGCAGAGAAGCTAAATTAATCTCTTTATTCACTTCTTCTCTCTACTGAAATTATCAGAACCAGTGAAAATTGACATCAATTGTTAGAGTGTTGTTTTTGTTTTGGGAGACTAGTGCAAGAATAGGAACTAAATGGCAATGACAGTATTGGCAGGCAAAAATTCCTATAAATAATCAAAGTATTTTAAATCTATTATTTCTTGAAACTTGCAAGTTTATCATTTAACTACTGTGTTTAATACAATACAAAGGACAAAAAGTGTGAATAGGCTATAAGTAATATAGTATTTTCCTTAGAAGAACATCTTAGAAAACACCTAGGAATTAAATTTAATTCTTTAGTACTTGTAGGTAACATCTCAAAATATTTTCTCACACTTAAATCTTTATTTGCATTGCTTAAGTTTCTACACGCACAAAACCAGTGAAAGATCCCAAAGATAATTGTATTACATTCAGGGTAGGAGGATGCAGCACAAAATGCTTTTTATGCATTCACTCCAACAAAACTGCTGATCTGGGATTCTTCCAGAAGTTGAACAATCGCAACTCCATGGAGTTGAATCTCCATGTTTCTAATAGAGGAAATCAAAAGAAAGCTCCAGAACGAGGCTCTCATTTTAATATATCGGTGTTTTTCTCAGAAGCTATTCAAAGTTTGGACAGAATGAGAGGAGAAACCTTAGAACAGTTCCTCCTGTGTTTTATGGTCTTTTGTTTTCCAAGCTTTTCTATTTTGGAAAAAGCTGAGAAAATCCCCAAAGATTCCTTGAAAATGCCAGCATTTCTCAAGCAATCTTAAAGATTATATTTTCTTTTTTTTTTTTTTTTTTTTTTTTTTTTTTCATCCTGTAAGGGCAAAAAAAGTTACTTTGTCGGGGGATGATGTGAAGTAGTGAGCTTTATGCCAAGTTTAAACTCTGTAAGAAAGCAATTGCTGACAACTGACTTACTTTTCATTGTGCTGCTATTGATAGCACCAAAGAGGAAAACAAAACAAAAACAAAAAGTAGTGCCAAAAATACAATTAAGCATGACATTTTATCAGAGGGAGAACCAGCATTTATGAAGTTCCACTAGAAAATTTAAGGTGTTGAAAATTTAATATGTATAAATTTTAACATTAAATAACTCCTGGTTATTTAGATGTTGCACATAAAACTTACCAATAGCTACAGTTGTTTCTGTGCTGGAAAAAGGATTTTTGTTCCTGTTTGCAAACTGCTTCTAAGTGAATGCAAACTTCACTTGAGAAGAAAATTGAAGAACGTACAAGATCTGATGGAGGGGATTTTTTCCTATTATTTTCCTTTAAACAGATTTTAGTTTTGAATTAATACTTCCTTTTCTAAATTGAAGCTGATTGTCAGCAAATATAAATTCTTGCATCTGTCCCTCATGTTCATCATATTTTCAGAAAATAGATATTTTGAATATTTTAATCCTTTAGCCCATATGCTGGTCCTTGAATTTCACCAGCTTCCTTATATGCTTGAGACAAAGAGAGCTAACAAAAGGAGCTGTGAGTAGCCTTTGAAGTCCAAAGACTGCTGAGTTCTGATACAAACTCCACTAAAGCTGGAAACCACCATGACTTCAGAGGCATCCAGTGAGGACATCAAATAGGACTATTGTTTGCTTAAGCTTTGTTGAAATGTGTCTTTTTACATAAACCAGTTTAATTTATTTGCCATTGTTCACTTATATGAAGCTTTTTAGGTAATTTTTAATCCTCATGACATTGTGGATATCTCATACAATTTTCAATCTGTACAACTGATTTTATGTTTTACCTTTTTTTTTTTTTCTTGGTGGTTGTTTTTGTTTTGATATTTAAAATAAGAATCCTATTTAATCTCCTCTTTTATCAAATTCAGTATCATGATTAAGAGAGTTATTATAATGAATTTCCTTAAAGGTGAATAGATTGCTCCCTGAATTTGATGGTATATTTAGTTCCTCAGAAAGGGTGAGAAAGAGTGAGAAAGAAAAATTTCTGTGTAATTTATTCACACTGGCATTTAAATGTAGGTTTATATATTAAATTGATGTTTATAACTATATATATATCTATATTTACTATTTGAGAAAATTATTAGAATTCTTTTTTGATTTTAGGTAATTTCTTTTTATATATATTGTTTAAAACAAGATGACAAATCAATCTCTGGAATTACATAAAATCTACTGTAATCTAACAAAAGTGCTTTCTTTCTTACATATTTCCTGTTCAATACTTTAATATGGACAAGAGCATATCTTTATTTGACCTAATGTCAAAGAGACAAAAAAAGCCTAAGGAAGTTAAAATGTTTTCTGGTACTAAAACTCCAAAGCTTCAGGAAGTTTCTTTATTACTTAGTACTGTATGTTCTAATCAAGCATAAAACAGGAAAGTGACTACTATCAAAGGACCCATAAAAAGAGTTTATGATGTTTCAGATTCAGACAACATAAAAAAGGACATATTCAAATTAGAAACACTATTATAAAGTGTGATTCTATAAGGAATCTCCATAACAGACTTAATAACCTGATTAAAGAGACAAAGTAATAGCAATATACACAAGTACTAATTAGAACATTGAAACTATTACGCCTCATGTGGGAGACAAGTAATAAAATTCAAAGAATATTTGTAAGAAACACTATCAAACTAGCTTTTAAGTTTCCTACTGCCTCAGGCTGATTATGTGAACTTGTGGCATGTGTCGAAAATATTTAAGCCAATCCATTTGGCCTGGTAATGCTCCCTTCTCTCAGTGCATTTCACATCATTATACTAAGATATGGTTTGGCTAAACTACTTTTCACAATGGGCCTGTTTGGTGGTGTTGAAAGATTCAAAACATGTTGCTCTTATAATCAAGAAAGAAATGTTGCCTTAGTAGTATCACAGTTCTTTAAAATTACTTGCCTTGGTTTTACTCTTGAACATACAGCATATTTGGATACCTGAGATAAATAATTATGAATAGAAATATCTAAGTGAACATTTAAAATAAGAAATGTTAGGTGAAATATCTAATAACGTCTCTCATAACGTATCTAATAACTGAGAATAAAGTGTATTGAAGACTTCCTAATAAATTAGTAACAGTAAGAATCACAACCTGAATATAGTATGTTTCAGAAATGCTGAGTGACCATTATTTGGCTTCACAGGTGTGAAGCATATTAATCTGAGTTTATTAATCTGTAGTTATAATGTATCAGACCAAATTTACTAAAGCAGAATTCTGTAAATATATCACATAGTACCTGTGTTTTTATACTTCTCCATTCTAATATCCTGAAAGGAAATCAAGTGGCCATTGTTATTACCAGGGTAAATTTCTAGGGTATTACTATAAATTTCTTAGTTCAGCTCACTCTTTACTTATCTTTCCTAATACATAACAAAATTTTCTTTTAGTGAGCGTCTATAGCATTTAGGTCAATACTAAATTACTTGAACTTACATAACACTTCCCCACGAATGTTTCCTTTCCTTTACACATTTTTAGATAAGCAATCAACTTGAACTCTTGATCCATAGTCTTATCTCTTATGAAACACTGTATTTAAAAAAGCTTGAAAACCCTTTAAACTAGAGACAAAATTCAATCACAATGTATTTGGAACTAATATTTATTTCCCCATTTGATTTAAAATTCATTCTTCATGAACTGGCTCTTAGACTTTATTATCAGCCTGAAGTTATGACCAACCATAGAAGGTTCCCTTCTCCAATAGGTTTTTTCGTTTTTAAGACAAAGAAAAAAACAAAAAAGTAAAAAAGAGAAAAAATAGAGGAAAAAAAAAGAGACACGATAATATTTATTAGATTTTAAAAATGGCTGCTCAATTATGTTGTTTGTAAAAAAGACTCAAACTACATTAAATCAACATTCATTAGAAATTTTGGGTGATCCATAGAAACCTGTTCCTTCTAACTCACCTCCAGTGAGTTACCAACTCTTACTGGTCACAACTGTATGAAACATGAGCCCCCAGACATTCAAACCACAATTTACCACAAATCATTTGTATAAGCTGTGAAAACTGGAAAAATTTCCCTTACTACAGTCCCATAGCCTCAAGTCAAGTGAATTATATTCACTTTAGAATTTGCACACTCACAGAATATCATATTTATGCCAATTAGGTTATTTTTCCTGTATTAAACAATGTTTTATTGATCAACTGACATTTATTGCTGAAGCTGACATGCCTCGCATCACCACTGAATTTGACTCAGTTCTAAGGAAGATGATCTCTTTTACTCTAAGATGTATTTGCCCAATTCTTTTTAAACTCCTTCTATGGCACTAATATTAACAGGTTTAATAAATCTCAGTCCACTATCAGAAACATTAGCACTAACCATTGTACATGTTTATTTTAACCCTCTGAGAGTTTCCCACACAGCATTTCTGCTCAATTCTTCCTTCACCATTCATTATTAAAATAAATTACTATTGTATTCAGCTCAGCTGCAGGCAAAATACTTCCATTCCAGGTGTCCATCAACTTTTTTAATCAATTAAGTTAATTGACAGCAGGTTTAACCATTTTCTTAATTATGACTGCAAACAGATTTTTAAAACACCCCCCACCCCAAAAAAGCCAAACACCAACCCTTTATTAACAAAACAAATGAACAAAATAATAATAATAGAAATTCTCAGAACAGAAACCTTCCTTTATAACTGTCATTATTAAAAAGTCTCTAAGGAAGGAATATATAAAGAAGGAAATCCAGGGACAGAACAAATCTCTGCTTTTCTTTCTAAGTCACTTTGGAGAATTATATCAGTTCATTTCAAAGCTGAAAACCACATTTGAATTAGAATCAGCTCTAAACTACATTAGTGATGATTCAGTAAATGACATTCTTCCTCCTGGGTAAATTCAGAGCTGGGATAATGTTAGAGTAATGTTGGCTATCCTAGGCACAGAGAAAATGATGCTTTGGAAGTAGTGAAAGAATTCTTCTCAGGATATTTCTGTTCCTAATATCAGCATTTCTCTTTGCCTTTCTTCAGATTTTTTATCATTCCCCATTCCTACGTAGTGCAAGGATCTCTATAACATAGTCCTCTCTTCTTTTGGATGACAGCAGCAGAATATGTAACAGTAGAAGAATTTACGTAAAAATTTTCTTGATTAGGGTAGAATGTGTTTGAGTAAATTTGAACATTTGAAAATTCTGATATAATCAAGAATAGTAGAATTCAAAAACTATAAATTTCCATGCTATACAAAATTTTAACATCAGAAGACCATTTTCCTTCAAATTTTCTTCTCATTTAGATGAAAAATATACTTTACTGAAGTGAAACTCAGCACTTTTACTTTAGTTTAAGTTATTTAAACATTTCTCTTAAATATTATAGTTGTAATTCATAGAGTTTTATATCTGAAATGAAGTTCTAATATTATAGTAGTATAGCCAATATTGTATCTTAAGAACATAATATCAAATATAATCTACACATACATCACCATTATGAAATAAATAAAAATAGAACTGTCAAAATATAGCATTTTCATTTGATCAAAGTGTTATATTTTGACTTTGTGTTGAAAAAATTCCTCTAAATTAACAACCCCCTGCAGATTATTCAGATCCCATTGAAAATGAATTTCCTGATGGAAGATTTCCATCAAAAATGTTGTCAAGTAGGCATAGTTATTAAGTTAGTAATGAGGTAGCACTGTGAGGTCAATCAATCGCTTAACAGAACTTTTTCATGTTAGGTTGAAGGTGCCATATACAGCTTGGCTAAGAAGTGACAAAGAGCTATGGACTGTTCTTGCTCTTATTCTTCTCCCTGTAGCTGGCTCAGGCAAAACAATAATGAGCAGACAACAGGGTGATTGAGACATATTTCTGTAGTACACAATCCTCTGAGCAACTTTAATGTTTATGCAATCTAACTCAGCAAGATCAGAATTTTGATATTCCATTTCTTTTGTGAATCACAACAGGAAAGATTTCTATAAGTAAGGTATTTTTTTAATTGGATCATTAAGAATCCTTAATACGGTCAGCTGCATGTTGAAATACTGTAATTTAAAAAGTGAGAATATCACAGAATCACTGGGTTGGAAGAGACCTTCAAGATCATTGATTCCAACCCATGCCCTAACATCTCAACTAGACTGTGGCACTTTTTTTAAACATATCCAGGGATGGTGACTCTACCACCTCCCCAGTCAGACCTTTCTAGTACTTTATTATTCTCTCAGTAAAATCTTTTTCCTAGTTTCCAGCCCATATTTCCCTTGGTGCAGCTTGAGACTGTCCACTCGTTTTGTCAGTTGCTGCCTGGAGAAAGAGACCAACGCTCACCTGGCTACAATCACCTTTCAGTGAGTTGTAGAGAGTGATAAGGTCACCCCTGAGTCTCCTTTTCTCCAGGCTAACAACCCCAGCTCCCTCAGCCATTCCTCACAGTGTTTGTGTTCCAAGCCCCTCACCAGCCTTGTTGCCTCCTCTGGACGTGCTCAAGTGTCTCAATGTCCTTCCTAAACTGAGGGGACAGAGCTGGACACAGCACTCAAGGTGTGACCTCACCAATATTCACCTCTGTAAGTGTTTATCAGGATAGTACTTATGAGAGTAAGGCAGTACTTAGAAAAGTAAGGAATGCATGGTAAACTCGTGAACATGTGCTTTCAGATAAAATTACTCTTAACCTTCACCCAATAATACTACAGAGCTATCATTGCAGTGGGGGGGAACACATGAGAGTTAAGCCATATATATTGGTTATCACTAAAAGTTGATTAAATAGTTTTGCAGCAAATACTTCATTGATCAGAACTACGTCTAAATTTATTATCTATCCCTATAATTTTATGAGAGAAAGTGCAATGATTTATTTTGCAGAAGTCTATGGACTCTTTCCAACAATTTCACTACAGTATGTTTAAGGAAAGGATTATGAGGAAAATTTGTACTATGAAACATTATTAGTGCAACTCAAGTATTGCCTCTGCATTTGCAGAGGACTAAAGACAACAACAAAGAAAAAGATTAGGATTTTGTTTATTTGTTCTTCAAAACTTATTCTATTGTTTACAAACTTTGGCTAAGTCCACTTTATAATAATTACAAGTTCACTATAATTTAAACTGTCTGCATATGTTTTTAAAGGTGCCCTAAAGAGTGAAATTCCAACATTTTTTACAGAATTTGTATCAGTAGGTGACTTTTTAATGACTATAATTTTCCAACTTCTAATGGCGGAAATTTCATTTATCAACATATTTTCTAGTACTAAATACTTAATCTTTTTTCTTGCTTTTTGATTTGGGTATTTGGAGGTGAAAACAACTGAACAATCTAGATTTACACAACAGCTTGTAAAGAATTAATTATTTTGCTTTAGCCAAAAGTAGGGTGAGGAAGGTCTCTTTGTTTGTTGGGTTTTTTTCAAACGAAATGTTGTTATTATAAGCATCATAGCTGTTTTAAATAAGCTTAATGTTAGGAAAAGAACCAGCAATCTTGTTGGACTGATAGTATAGTATCTTACTCCCTATTCAGTCATGTCTTTTTTCATCTCCACAGAAGAGAGGATTTGATCTGACAGATTCCACAATCTCAGTTCCTACTGAGTTTAAAAGGAATTCTACAAACAAAGAGTCTACAACTGAAGTCATATATTCCTGAAGCTTGAGGTATACATGAAAGAGAGGCAAAACAACAGCAGCCAGTATCTTAAAGGAAACATGACATATTTTAAATACTGAATATTGTAAAGTTCATGCATTAGTCATTCATAATTTGTGCCTCTAAGTGCCCAAAATTTAGCCATCTGATTTAAGTATCTCATTTAAATTTCTTCTGTTTGTGGAAAGAGACTGACCCCCTTCTAAAATGCCTTAGAAAAGCTAGCATAATGGTAATATCTGAGGGAACAGTTCCATGTCATTTTATTTTACTAGTTGCAAAGCTAGCCCTCCCTCATATATGTTTACTCCTGGTTCCACACAGTCATTTCTAATCCCCAGAATTCTATTCAATGAAGTATTAGGGGAGGACTCACAAGGACATTGGTTTTTATTTACAACTTTCATCACTCTTAGTCCATATTACATCATGCTTGGACATAGATATAATTCAGCTGAGGATGTGAATCATGGTAGAAATGCCAGGACAGTCCAAGAAGTCTGGGAACCTCTTAGGCTGCCTTTGTCACTAGAGAAATGTAGAGCTGAACCATGACTTGACATGAGAAGCACATAGCTCTACTTCTGTCCAGGCCATAGAAATTTACTTTAAAAATTTTTCTTTTCAAAGATTATGAAGAAGCCACCTACTGTGTTTTTGTCACTATGACTAGTGCTAATAAATAAAGTACAGAACAAATTCAGTATACTCTAAGCAGAACTTTTTTTTTATAAACTTTATTTTTCCTACTAGGTCAGTCATTTACAATGACAAAAGTGGTTAGTAAATATGAAAGGAAAAAAAATCCATTGTTAATTATATTGTGAATTGAGTGTGACAGAACTATCTTATTGTTTCTGAAAAGATATAAAATTGGCCACTGTTTAACTAGAAAATCATTTCCCCCAAAATGAGACCTGCTTTGCCCTCCTACTCACCACTACCACAAAATCCATCACTGACAATGACTGCCATTCTCCTTCAGTTCCAGAGAGCGATAGTAGAACTCATTCTTTTTATTACCCCTCTACAGTAAAGCCCTCTAATTTTTAGAGACACTTTCATTTCCACCAATGTAGATTTTCAAAATTATTTTTTACATGCTTGCATCATACAAGCATGACAAACTCTAAATAACATGTAAATGTGTCAATTTATATTTTGCAAATGTTGACATTGAATGATCTAAAAGATTTTCTGTTTTCACATGCATTACAAATTGTTCTAAGAAACTTGGTCATCTGTGGCATTTAGCTCTTCATTAAGCAGTCACTGAGTTTCTTCAGGTTGAAAATTCCACCCCTTATCTTTCTCATAGCATCTGGTCTATAGTAGAATCACTCAACAATTTCTTACAGGTACTTTTTTTTTTTAATTTATCAGGTTTATTTGTATAATATGAGTCAATTAAATTTGCGTAGAGCAGACCTCCACTATTGGGATTCTCTTCTCTGAGTCTTTCAATTTCCCTGTAGAGTTTTAATACCTGATGATGATTGTTTTTTGTAATTAAGATTTAAGTACCCAATCCCCCAAGACTTGTCATACAGAGAGCTGCCACTCAAGCGTTCAGCAACCCTTTCAGGCGCACCCTCTCTTTGTCAGAGCCTTTTCCTAGCATTCGATAGCTCAGAAGAAAGCCTTTGGTTGAGTAGTGCTGAATTTCATCCCCCATATTTTGCTAATCCACCCCATCCTCTTGCAGCAGCTTACCTAAAGCTACTAAAAGGGTAATGTCTCTTTTAGCAGCTGCCAACAGTCTATCATGGGAATGAATAAGGCTTCCATTTGACTGAGTAAAGTGAGAGACTGCTCTGTCAATCCCACATCTTATTCATACTGTAAAAACTAAAATAATCTAGTCACCTAAAAACCAGAGTTATGGATATAGATTTCATTCTTGCATAGGTTCATAATTCATAAAACAAGAAACGTGGGTTCAAAGTCAGAATGTTTCCGTTTGGGAGATTTTTTTCCCCTATTGTTTTTCTCAAGACATGACAAGAGGCAGGGCAGACTCACTCAAGAGCAGCAATATGCAAAGGGAACTAGAGGTCAGTGAATCTGTATGAAATCCTGATCAGTGATGCCAATCATGTTTTTGTACCACATAATTTTGCTTCTGTTATGTCAAATAACAGTTAAATGCTAACATAAGATGCACATAAATGCACCTCAGTTGAAGCACTTTTTTTAGCCACAAGGATAACAGAGGTCATAAGCGTCCAGGAATAGGTTTCATCCTTTCTTCCCTGAGGTCCCCAGCTGTGCCAGGCTATCAGTGTGGCACATCAAGAGTTTATCACTAAGCAAAACAGAGGACGCTGAGGATCTGGTATGCATTCTGTGTACATCTTGGGAGGTTTTGTTTCCAATTATCTATAGCAAAGCCCTACAGACTAAATATCCACTAGTGCTTGGATCAAGTTAATCAGGCTAATCTTTAGTGTGCAATTCTTGGTTTGCTTTCATCCTAAAGGAAGGCAATCATGTAAGGTGTTACTATATTGTGGATTGAACCAAACTCATAAATGCAATATTCTTTTCAGAAATGAATCTTCATCAAAAGTGAAAAGCTGATGAGGATACATTCATAGTATTCAAAAGGCTAAAGAGCACAAATAGCAAGGGGAGGAAAAAGCGCTGTATTTTCAAATCTCTTAAACTTGGATCCCCACAGACACTGTGACTGTGCCTTTAGTATCAGTCTCTTAAAATTCCCAAATAGAATATTAATAAATAATTTCAAAGTAGCTAGATTGATTTAATATATCCCTTACTGTTTTAATTTACCATGCCACTAATCTATCAATCTAATCCTGCACTCATAATTATTTGTTGACTTTAGTAGAGAGAATTAATTCTTTACATCTTTCAGGCTCTTTAAATGATAATATATTTCAAATTTAAAATTTCCATCAGGGTAGCAGGGCTCCAGGGGAATGCTTGAAAACACCTCCTTTTGTTTGATAAAACCTTTAGACATATCACATGCTACTCATAATGAGTTGTCTTTATCCAGATTAGATTTAGAAAAACACTTTTTTTTTTGTCACAGATTTTGCAAACAGAGGGTATCTAATTAGAAACAAGTTATATATTCAGCACTTAGTGTCAGTGTTTTAGTAGCAATGTGATAAAAAAACCAAGAATAACCCAGGGGAGATCCAGAGAATCTGTGCCAACAGTGCTCATGGCTTCACAAAGCACTCAGTCACAAACTGTCAAAAAGAAAAAAAATGTATGTAAGTTCGTGTATAATGTACTTTGTTGAAAATATGCTAAATAGCATCGCATATGATTTATCTTAATTGTCATTCCCTTCAATGGAGTGTGTCATTGATCTTCCTTTTCCTCCCAATGTGTGTAACTTGTCTTTGTTAATTCACTGTGTATTAGTTGTTAGCTTAGTCCTAAATTCAGACCTGAGCTATTGTGAATGCTGTTTACACATTCATTTAATATAATGTACAAAGCAGACAAATCAGAACTGCAGACCCTTATCTTTAAATTGATGTGGTGCTCCTTCAGCTATCTGCACCATGTCCTTCAGGAAACTACCCAAATCAAAATTATTCCTTTCAGACAGCCTTTGTTTTATATAGGCCTGTCCACTGAAGCAGCAAGAATGGAATTTTTCTCACCTAACTTTCAATGACCAAACTGTCTTCTTTTCATAAACAGCCTATAGAGATCGGGAGGGTCTTTTCTCATCCTTCCTGTTATAAATGCCTTTTATAGCAAATACATGAACTGCTCCTATTACTCTGCATACAGTTATATGGACAGCATTTAAGAAGCATTCTTGCAGAAACAAGACCTCTCATTCTCATGCCGAACTGGAGATTTCTAAATTTAGGACAAATAAAAACTAGCCAAAAATCTATCTCTGAAGTATAGCTGCTGTAGCAGTAAGGCTTTGAGTCACAAGCAAGATCAGAGAACACTCTTTGGCATTCTACATGTAAATCAATGCCAATAGAATTAAAAATAATTTTCTAATTCATTAAAAAAGGAGAAACAGGAGAAAATTGATATTATTTACCATGAAATGTACATTTTATTAAGGTTTTATTATTTTATTTTTAGATTTAGTCTTCTTGAAGAAGTAAATTCATATAGATGATGATTTGAAAAGATCACTTATAATCAGAAAATTTTAAAGAAATCATAGATATGTAAAACATGAAAAAATTAAGAAAAAAAATTTGTTAATAAATTTATGGCAGTGTATTTTCTATTCAATAAATTAAAACTTTATGACTCAACGTGACCACAAGTTTTATTCATAATTTTTAAAAGCAAAACCTAACATGCATATTTATCATATATGACCCAATACAGTAAATATGGAAGTACTATATTCAAGATATCTACCTGAAGAAAAGGGAAAATAATTCTTTTTTTAATACCTCACCTAAGATAAATTGTTCTTATGTCACTGTTAAAATTAATAATAATTGCATATTTCTTTAAAAAAAAAAAAAGCCAACAGAAAACAAACATTCATTAGCTTTTTTTAATCACAAGTTTCAAATAATTTAGTAGTTTATGCTATAGACTAGAAGTATCAAGTGCCTGATCGAGTATAAAAATGTCTATTTTTCCCTGTTAAACACTTGAAAATGAATGGAGCACTAAACCCACTTCACATCACCTGGCTGTGCATTTCAGGTGATAGGATAGCAAAAAGTGAATAGTAAAATACAAGACACATTCCTATACTTCCAAAGGGTCCAAATAAGATCTCTAGTGCAAAATGAAAATTCTTTTTGTGAAAACCACTCTTTAGTGTGGAATAAAGGTCTTTTATTGGGCAGATTGTATGGTTCTGGTTTGTTGGTTGTTTTTTTTCCCCTACAGATGGTCTTTATGAAAATATGGTAAGACTCTAAATATACGATGCATAAAGTTAACACTCAGTTCCTACAGCTTCATTTCCAATCTTCTGTAGCTCCATTGAAGAGTAAAAAAGTAATGAAACAGGAAAGCCTCTTAAATTAAAAGCATTGCTGTTTTGTAGCTTAACATATCTTTTCACCTCAGTGTAATTTCACCATGTGAAACATAACAAAGAGCTATAACTAAAAATTCCAATGTCATATAACTTACTGTTATGAGAAAATATTTGAGTTTTCTCTTAGGCAATACAGAGCTAATTTACACAATGAAAGTCTTGCTAAATTGGTACTGAAGTATGTGAAAGACTAAAACTGCACAATAGATAAAAGCATGCCAAGAAATTTAATTTACAAAACACTTACTATAAATTAAAATAAATGTTAGAAGTGCTTAGGCACTACAACTATCTGCAGGTGAAGCATTCTGACAGAGCTACTCATCTAAGAAGCAGAGTTAATCTTACCAGGATATTTTAAAGATTAAGAAAGATTCAATAAGCTGTTCTAGGGCTTTAACAGGGAAAAAAAAGTTATAAATGTTTAATGTTTTTTAGCTTATGTTTTCCAGGAAAGTCTTGAGGCTGTTGATGATTGAATCTATATATACCCCAAATTTTATGATACCTCAAATCTAAATTTTGCACAGCTATGACAAAACAAACAAACAAACAAAAACACAAAGCAATAACAACAACAACAACAAAAACCGAGCAAAACCCAAAGGAAAAAAACAAAAAGACATGGTGAAATCAATGGTGGTTAAGTAAATATTTTAATTAACTCTTAAAATAGTTGGGCTTCATTTTCTGCCAAAAGCTGAGGAAGGAGAAATAGGAGACTGGACATGAGCTGTTTTATTCCTCAGGAAGAGGAGCACTAGAAGTTTTAATGTTTGTTCTCTTTAGCCTTGGTTTTTCTTTTGGGTACTCTAAAAGTGAGACACTAGACTACATAAATTTTTAGCTTCAACTAGATTGTTCATTCTTTACATTCCTACTACATTTTGGATTTTGTCAAGTCAAGCAAGGTTTTGTATCACCAGCCAGTGTTTTCAGAGTAGAAGATGTAGAACTTTAAAAAAACTTTGGGTACCCAAGACCTTATTTTTGAAAGCTTTGAAAAAGCTTTGAGTACTCTACACCTTTTTTAGCAGCAGACAACTTCAAAATAAATATAATTGAAGAACAACTATTCTAAGTTGAAATCAGATAAAGCAGTGAAAGTAGCTGAAGTTAGAAAGGGGAGAGAAACTAGATTAAGCATTAGTGACGTAGATGGAATTTATTCAAATATTCCTTTCCACCATAAACCATAGGGGCATCTGCCCCAGGTTAGGAATTTAGTTATTTTGATCTCTCTTATAAGGACTTGTGAATGAATACAATGACCTAAGTTAGGAAGAGGCAAAAGTACATCTGATTATATATAACTAATCTTTAGACGGGAAGTTGAAACATCTCTTGTAAATATGCACCTTATTTGCTACTGTCAATTCTTTCCTTGTCACAACAAACATAAAAAAGCCATTGAGCAGCAAAGAAACAGTTTCCCTACCCTCTTTAGGCCTAAATAGAAATTTTTGAAATTTCTATATTCAGAAAGTGAAGAATTCTCCAAATCAAGTAAAAATAATGCTTTTCTTTGATCAGGATAATCTTTGCTCCTGCTATAAAATAACTAATGAAGAAAACGATGTAGGAAAACAAGATAAAAGTTTTTACTTTACATAAATCTACCTGAAAACTTGAAGAGTTTTGGGTTAGTCGTTCCTGGAGAATGAGTACAGCTCTTTTTTTGTAATCAAGTTCCCTGAGAGAGTTTTTTACAGAGACATGTATTTTGTAGGCTGAAGTCTAAGGCACTATTAAAACAGAAGGGACTTTCAGGCTTGCTAGGCTTTACAAAAGAGGCAGTATCTCCTCATAAGTAGCAGGCCCCTGGCCAAGATCAGAATACAGAAGTTCCAATGTTGAAGTTTCCTCCACTTGCCCTTATAAATCATTACAAGTCAGATATAAATTTTGCCATCTGTAAACAGATGCTAGGGATTCTGATCTCATCTGAGTGCATGGAAGTCTGTCGTAGCAATAATTATTCTCTCTTGTAATACTAGTGAAAAAACTATGTGCCGTATTTTCATTCTAGGACGTTGATTGTTTTGATGTCCCTGACAACGGAGGTGTGTAAGATAATTTACTTCCTACAATAATAAAAATACAAAGTATTTCCTTTTCTAGGCAGCACATTCATTGTCCAAGCTATCAAAGAACTGACCTAGTTGATTGGCATGCAAGTTTGATAAAATAAGCTCTGTTCTCAAAAACTCAGTTCTGGGTAAGAATAAATATTCTGTTTTCAAACAGCCTCTCTAGTATAACATATTACTAGTTCTTATGAATTGGAAACAGACAAATAAATACATATATAAGGAAGGGGGCAGGAAAAAAGAAAATCTGACTCCTCAGTTTTCCACCACACATATAAAAACTGCTTGAAGCAAATTCATTTTCAGAACATTTCAGATTTCAACCTTAAAATTTCAAAAGCCTTAAAAGTCTTGGGAATGATGTAGCTTGTAGGACTCTCAATGTTGGTGGGAAAAGCATAAAAAAAATTACTCCTGTTCTCATAGAGGTCTCCCACAATTCTTTCTTCCTTTAAAACATTTGTAGATACAACTTCAGTAGCACTCAGAGGAGATGGCAGCAAATTTGTTGCCTTTGAGACATGTGATGTAAGTACTTCTAAGTCACCAAAGCAGAAGCTAAGAAATATAAACAAGCAATTTCCCTCCCTCCCTTACCTGCGAGTCAGTTTAGTGAATACTTTGAGGAAAAAAGGTACTCAAGCATGATGGCAAATGATTCAGACATTCTTAAACACTGGAGACTTACATCTAATTTCCAAAGTTTGTCACTCAGAAACTTTAATTACAATGTTAGGAAATTAGCACTTTGCATACTGTAACATAATTCCCCATAGTACTGTGAAACTATATCCTGACATTGATCTGGTCTGCACATGTAATGATGGCAGAATATGTTATTAAATAAGAAGTGCATATTTAATTGTTTACACAGTGAATAGCACATTTTAGATGCCTCTACAATATAAATATTTATGATAAAATGGTAGTTGGAGAACCAGTAGCTTAAAAAAGAATATATTTTTTTTAAATAGGGTGGGCATAATATTTCAGTAGTTTAATAGATCTATATAATTCTAATGTGCTATAGTACATTTTTTTAGTCATGAAAACAGTACATGTATTTTTTAAGTGAAATTTATTTCTAAAATTAATATAGATGTGGTCAAATGTAGCACTCAATACAATTTATGTAAATGATGTATTCTGTCATTAATATATGAAGCTAAGTTATTTTTTTCCCTGATTCTGCAGGTCTTCCTAATATATTCCTAGCTCTGTGCAAACAGGTTGAACTTAAAACTATTTAAAGATGCAAAGTCTACACAATAGTCTAAGAACCTCCAAAGAAAATACCAAAATGAAAGCATGCATTAATAATGCTATTCCTACAATTCAAAGCACATCTGCAAAACAGTGATATTATTTAACACTTCATACAGTCTAAAATCCTATGCCTTTTTCTTTTTGGTCTTTTGTCCACTTTCCTGGAAAAGGTAATAAAAAGGCAACAGAGGCAAGACTACAGAAAAAAATATAATGAACTTCCTCACTGCAGTAATTAATGGGGAAGTGACCAAATAAATGTAGACAGGGTAATGAAACCAAAAGCTATGGGGAAATGATGAAAGACCTTGAAAGCTTTGGCATAGTGCAACAAGGGTGGGGAGTGAAAGATCTTAATGCTGGAAACACACACTTCTAAACTGTAGCAACACTTCCATACTGCTGCAATTCATTTCCCTCATACTGTTTCACTCTTCATAGGAGGAATTGCTTATAGCCTTTTTTCATGTTGTGTAAGGCATCACATCAAATTACACGTTTGTGAGTTCAATTCTAAAAAAGAGCTATGGTTTAATGCTTCCTGGAAAAGACTGACAGACATGTAGGTGGAGAACATGTGGGAAGAAAAAGGAACACTACACACACATGCACACAAAAGTATATTTGAAGTATAAGCAACATTGGTTTTGATTCAAAACAGTTCTGTTAAGATTGCAGGTGATCAAAAATGGATTGTACGGCTGGGTAAACACTTCATTATGAATTTTATTTGCTATGTTTTGTAGTATTGACTCGAAATAAGAATAGAGTTCTCAAAAAAAAAAAGAAGGTAGAGCAATGGATGAAAGTTTCAAGAATGTAATTGATTCTTAAATTTTCATATAGCCATCTTTTGCCTTATTCACACCATCTGAGGATAAATATCCTTTCTACTTCTTCAATATTATTATTATTACTAGCATTATTATATATGATAACATTACTAATAATAGTAAGAATAATAGTAAGAAACATTATATGTTTATAATGCTTTAGAGAAAGTTTATTGGAAATACATTTTATACTTTTTAGAATACAGGAAGCAAATATTTCCTTAGAAATAACTTTCAGGAAACATCAATATTGTAAAGTTCCAAATTACCCTGTAAAGAACTCCAGGTCCTTTCCTCAATCCATTCTTTGTTGCAGTTTTATTGATGAGAAAAAAAATCAAGTTCTTCCTTCACTTCTTCAAAAATGACCATCTAGGTGTACTCAGAGATAAGTTACAATATGTCATATATATATTCATTAAATACGTAATAAACAGGTATATGTTGATATTTAACAAGAACAAATAGTGGATTCTGCCCCTGGGATGGGGTAATCCTGGATGTGCTGTAGACTGTGAGGCAAGGGGCTGGAGTCCATCTCTGTAGAAAATGGATCTGAGGTTTTGGTTGATCATAGGCTCAATATGAGTCATCACAGTGTTCTGGAGGCCAAAAGGGTCATCTGTACCCTGTGGTGCACCAAGAGCAGCACAGACAACTGGCAAAAGAGGAAATTGTCCCAAAAATACTAAACACTGGTTGGCCTCCCCTAGAGTTCTGTGTGCAGGATTGGGATTAACTACATAAGAAATATATAAATTATTATAATGTGTCCAGAAGAGGGCAAAAAGGACAGTGAAAGGACTAGAAGATATGACTTTGGAGGAGCTGCTTAATAGACTAGGCTAGTTCAGCTTATGGAAGAAGAGACTGGGGAATGATCTCATTGCTGTCAACTTCCTTATGAGGGATAGAGGGCAGGGATGTGATGATCCTCTGGTGTCTGGTGATAAGACACAAGTGACTGTTTAAAATGATGTCAAAGGAAGTTCAGGTTGCATAGTAGGAAAAAATCACCACTGATAGGATGGCCAAACACTGGAACAAGTTCCCTGGGGAACTGGTCATGGCCCCAAGCCTGTTGGTGTTCAAACATTTGGACAACTCTCATATGATTGAACTTTTAGGTTGCCACGTGTGACGTCAGGAGTTGGGCTTGATCCTTGTAGGTGGCTTCTAACTCAGGATAAGATTTGATGAATTATTATTAGAAAGAAATATTAGAGGAAATTGGTCTTATAAATTTGATCTTGCAAAACACACCCTGTGCTTATGGATGGTGCATTTTTCCTCCAATGAAGAGGAAAGAAATTGGTTTAATCCAGTAAATTGTCAGAGAATAAACCTATTTCATTCTTGTAGACCTAGATACAGTGAAATTTAAAAACAGGTAAGATGTTTAAATTAAGTGACATCAGATTTACTTATGTTAACACCATTCATTGATGTTGAAAATGACTGCGCAATATTTCAAATTCTACAACACTCTTGTTTACATGTCTAAAAACCATAGTATATTTGTAATTTTAAACATGAATTTGAAGAAAAGTGTAACAATTGAAATAATACCCTGTGCATTAAGGTGTTAATAAAGTAACATCATTCAAAAGTACAACTTAACTGTTGTATTTCCATTGGCAGTGATGATGAGAATAGTAAATGTAGAAAAATATGAAGGAAACAAAAAGCTAGAAATATTGTGAGGTAAACAAAGAAACTAAGAAAGGTATCAAAAGAATAGGATAGGTTCTTCTAACATTTCATTTTAGGTAAAATGAGAATATCCACTGACATTTGCCTAAATTTCCACCACACTAAGCACAAATAGATGTATATAACTTCTCTTAGTCCTCATGTGGGTACCTATGAGCATCTATGAGCTAAAGCAGTACCCACTGGCAGGGCTTTGAGAATCAGACCTTTGGCAATCAACCCTTGGCAAACTTTATTGTCATTAAATTTTGCCTATAGAAGAATAAACCACCTCTCTACCTTTCCTGAATACTCAGCTTTTAAAATGCCTGTAAAAATTGTAATAATGGAAAATATTAATTTCTGAAGTTCTTTTTCTTGTTGGCAGGCAAGGAAGGGGAAAGTCAGTTAATAATTATGAGTTAATGATGTTGTCAAAAAAGGATTTTGGCATTGAAAAAAGCCACAGTAAAAAAGGCTTTACTGGGAAGAGGCAAAGAATATTTTTCTTTTCATAACAGAAACAGGTATTCTCTAGTGAGAGAAAGTAACTCAAAAATTGTACTTTCCAACACAGAGATTAGTGTTTTGACAAGCCGACCATCTAAATAGCAAGAAACTTTCCACTTTCAAACTGAGACATCAGCAAAAAGCAGATATTAATTGTCCTTATTTCACAGAGGGCTCTAGAAAAGCCATAAAATTTTACTTGGTATTAAAAAAAAATTATTTTACCAATTCTTTTAACCTGTTTTTCTTTTCCCTCCCATGATCCAGCATCCTGCCAAGAACTTGCATGAGATGCATAAAATTATTGGAAAGCTATAAAGAAAGGAAATTCAATTTCATATTTTCCTCTTTATAGATAGAAATCAAAAAACAGTTAATACTTCCCCTTTTATGCAATCCCTGCATCACTCCTTTCTCTACTTAAAGTGACAATGCACAAGAGACAGGGACTTTTGTTTTGTACTGCCATTACATCAATGAAGTCAAAGCAAATGGAATTTTCTTCTTTGCCTTAAGATTTGCTACTATTTAGTTCTGCTGAATGTAAGCAGTCCTTCGATTTTTTAGTTCCTCATACATTAAAAAATAGGTTGGATGAGGCAAGCACAGCCAACATCATACTCCTTGTGTTTAAACTAGAGAGATATTAATTTGATGGATGAACCACTCAGTAGATAAGGAATTGGCTGGATGGTTGCACTCAAAAAGTATGTTTAATAGCTCAATGTACAAGTGGAGACCAGTGACAAATGGAGGGCGTCAGGAGTTGGTATTGGGACCCCTGCTGTTTAACATTTCCATTGGTGACATGGACAGAGGGATTGAGTGAGGACAAGGAGTTTGGGTCAGGACAGAGAGAGATCACTCACCAAATATTCTCATGGGCAAAGCAAATTATAGACATGAGTTAAATATATTGCTAGAAAAAACAGAGCAGGATAATGAGAAGTAAAGTAAGACCTTAAAAATACCTTTCCCCACACTGTTCCCTCATCTCCAACTCTACCTCCTACTCCAATGGTACAAGGAGCCAGGGAATGAAGGCTACAGTCAGTGAATCACACATTGCTCCTGACACTGCTCAGGAGAAGAGTCTTTCCCTGCTAGAGCATGAGTTCCCTCTCACAGGAGACAGTTCTCCATTAACTTCTCCAAACATGAGTCCATCCCACAGGCAACTGTCCTTCCACTGTTCCTGGTCACTCTTCCACAGGATGCAGTCCTACAAGGATGGGCTGTTCCAGCGTGGGTCCCCCATGGGGTTGCAAGGCAAACCTGGTCCAGCATGAGCTCCTCTTTCCACAGCTCTGCAGGTCCCTTTCAAGTGCCTGCTCCATCATGGGTCTCCCATGGGTTCACAGCCTCCTCTCAGGCATTGCCCTGCTCCAGTGGTGGATCTCTACATCCCTGTGGTTTTCCATATATTTCAGGAGCTCAGCTGCTTCAACATGGTCTTCACCACAGGCTGCAGGGAAATCTCAGCTCCAGTGCCTGGACCACCTCCTTCCCTTCCTTCTGCACTGGTCTTGGTGTCTGCAGAGCTGTCCCTCTCTCATGTTCTCACCCCACTCTTCTCTGGTCACAATTACAACTAAGCAACCACTTTTTTCTTTCCCTTCTTAAATATCACAGAGGCGTTTCCATCATTCCTAATTGGCCTCAGCCTTGGCCACAGGTCCAGCTATCCTGCAGCCACCTGGCTGCATTGGGTCTGCCAGACTTGGAGGAAGTTTCTAGCGTGCTCTCACAGAGCCCTGGAGCCCTCCCACTACCAAAACCTGGCCATCCAAACCCAATACAGACCCAATATAACAAGGACACTTTATGGTAAGAAAAAGATTAATGGTTTTAAACTGAAATGAGGCAGATTTAGTTTAGATATTAGGAAGACACCCTTTACTAACAGGTTGCCCAGTGATGCTGTGGATACCCTGTCACTGGAAGTCTTCAAGGCCAGACTGGATAGGGCTCTGAGCTACCTCATCTAGTGAAATGTGTCTCTGCCAATGGCAGTGGGGTTGGAAGAACATAATCTTAAAGGTCCACGTTAACTATACTGTTTTATGATTATATGAATTTACCAGTAGCATCACTTTTGGGAAAGTTCATTGTTTTTATATTGCAGTTATTCCAGCTACAATTATTACAGTTAAAGGACGTGAAAAATTGTTAAATAACATTGAATAAAAATAGGGTGGTATATTGAACAATTTTTCTTCTTTTTTAATTTTTTTTAAAATTCAAAATAAACCATTTCTCTACTATATTTGTATATACACATGCCAATTGTTTATTATATAAACTCAATTATTTTCTATAGGGAAGAATATGCATTTCAGTCTAAAGTAAACCCTAGCTGTGGAGTTATGCTTGGATTATTTCTGCATATTGTTGAGTTATACTGCAAACATTGTGATATTTGAATTAAATAATAAAGTACCAAGGTGTAATATTGTTGCATCTTGATATAAACTTTTATTCAATGTCCAGGATATTCTAGATAGCAGCAAAACAATGCTCTATACTTTCTAATTTGAGCACTGCATACCACCTGCCTTCGATATAATTATTCCACATAATTCTACATAATTGTTTCTGTCAAGAATAAATGAAGCCTTAAAAGAAGAACACAATCATTACAAGCAACAGAGCCTGAGTTATACACTACAGTGTTCCTTTTGCTCTCCTTATATCCAGAGTTGCTAATAGTAGATTGGGAAGGTGACAGAAGTTGTAAATTATTACACAGGAAAATACCTACATGGGTAAACTACTCAGTGTAATTTGAATTTTTTTCTGTTACTATTCAGTGAATGGTGTTTCTTTCCATTTAATTTGTTCAGCATGAGTGGAAGCACACTGCAGAGGCTAAGCAGAGGCTAAGCCAGGAAGAGATCCAGAAGTCAAGTAACGTGATTTTTAAGCAAATACTATTGTTCATTTAAGGAAAAAATCTACGGTTTTTTTTAAGACATGCTTATCTGACTTAGACATATCTGTGTCCTTTTTATACTTTCAGGAAATAAAAGAGCATTTTCTTCATTAAAAATAATGAAATAGCACTGTTTAAAAACCCAAAGACATGATCTCAGATCTTCATGTTTTCTATGACATATAACATATAAAACTGGGATTCCAAAGTAGAAGTAATATTTCACAGCGGTTACTATGTACCCACCAGATGGAGATCATCTTTTCATATACAAATAGATGATGATGTATGTCAATACATCCTCATCTCCTTGGAGTCTTCTTGGGTCTTTATTGAGGAGATTGTTCCTTTAATAAGGCTTGTTGCTTTAATAATCCCCTTTTTCTGGGCAACAGCCCCATTATAGTCATCATTCACTGCTGGCAAGTTGTAGGCTTAGTTGTGCTTTCTAAAAAAACTTTTTTTTCTTTTAAATTTGTATGTCTTATTCCTATTTTGTTTGGGGCTTTTGTGAAGACTTTTGATAAGGCTACAGTCACATATAATTTTCACTATGTTGAAGAGGCCACTCCATGAAAAGCAATCTTCCTTTAACGTTTAAATACTATTTTTTTCTGTTGTGTATCTAATGTCTGAAATGGTAAATCAGAGCTTGTAATTGCTATTGTCAGCTTTATTGCCAAAGTACAAACAGTAAATTTGCCAAATTTTATGGTACAAAGTTGTAGAATATTTAAGGAAAAAAAAATACCAGAAGAAGACTTAAATTCTCATATGTTGGTACTCATCTACTTCTAAAATATTGCTATATTAGAGAAACCTGAAGTTTGGTGGGCTTTTTCAGGATGGAGAGAAGGCTGAATGACAATTGTGAGTGGAAATTAACTATTATAAATAAAATTATCAACTTTGTTTGCACCATCTTTCCTTTCATAAAAATATTTGCATGTAAATTAGATTTAAATGGTTGGAAAATATTACCCACGCACTCAGGTAGAATATCTCCTAAATGTTCTGCCATGTTCATTCGCTGCACAAAGTTACACAGAGTTTTATGCCATAATTTCATATATATCTTCAAAATGCATCTTTTTGTGAGAAGTGATCATGATTTTTCATAGTATGTATTACCTACACAATCTGTAAAGTTTTGTATAAACAAAGCAAAATTAATAGTGTAAGATGATATGAATATTTTTAAGGAAGTGAATTATCAATTTTGTGTTAATAGTGATCTCAAGATTTTTTTAACCATTTAAAATGAGAATCAACAGGACTTAATGGTAGTCCTAATTTTTAAAGAAAATAATAATACCATTTTTTTCTTAAATATGATTACCATAATTTATGCCAGAGGAAAAAAGCCTGTAATTTAACATTATAATGGTAATGTTTTTGCAGGAAGAAATCCTGTGTTCTCCCATATTTGCTAAACATAATCCCATATTTGTTGCAATTTTCTCAGAAACATGAAACTTAATTGTATTAAGAAGAAATAGAATTGGGGAAAAGTTTGGGTTGGAAGGGAGCTTAAAGGCCCATCCCCTCTGCTGTGGGCAGGGATACCCTCCACTAGACCAGTCTCCTCAGAGTCCATCCAGCCTGGCCTTCAACACTTCCAGGGATGGGGCATCCACAGCTTCTCCAGGCCACCTGTTAAGGTGCCTCATGACCTTCGTAGTTAAGAATTTCTCACTGATATCTCTTCTAAACCTGTGTTCTTTCACTTTGGAGCCATTAACCTTTGCCTTATCACTACATGCCCTTGTCAATAGTGTCTCTCCAGCTTTCTTGCAGGCTCCTTTTAGGAACTGGAAGGCTTCAACGAGGTATCCTCAGAGCCCTTTCTTCTCCAAGTTGAGCAACCCCAGCTGTCACAGTCTGTCTTCATTGGAGAGGTGTTCCATCTCTCTGATCACATCTTTGGCTGTCTTCTGAATTAACTACAACAGCATCTTCTCATAGAAGGTGAAAAGTACCACAGTTAACTTGTTTGTACTAATATTAAGACTGGAATCTCATTGCTACTAAAAATGACCATTCTTTTGTAGCATTTTAAAAAATTCCAGAATCTAATTCACAATGTCTTTACTAAGCTGTTTTATGGTAGAGCATACCATTGGAAATGTGATGAGTCTTCATGTAAAAATGCTGATTTGAATTAGATTTAGAATATATGTCATCCTCAATTAGCCTTCCCTTCATCAAAATGATCTCACAAACATGGAGAATGAATCTTTATTTCCTTCTTTGCACATGGGAGGTCATTTGTCAGATTTAATATACTTCCACCTACGTCTTCCTACATGTTTGGGTTCAATATGGATGACAATGGACTTTGTGGAAAAAAACCATATCACATCTGTAAGAACATGAAATCTACTTTTATTAAATGTTGTTTATGTTATATATAACTATTCTGTAAATTATGTCAAAATTGATAAATTAATGATAAGTTGTGTTTGGAACTAAAAATGCAAAAAGTTTCAAACATTTTCAAGAATTATTTCTGCATCATAAGATGCTGCTGGTACTTGGAATCTGACAAGTTATACATTTTTTTAATTAGCTCTCTTTATTTTCTCTAAGCTTTAGATTGAGCTTTTTATTCTGTTGTTGAAGTTCAACATCCCAACAATTACCTTTTACTTAAATAGATTGTACATGTTAAAAATAATTTGACATCATGCACTTCCACAGTTTATTAAGGCATGAGTAAAAAAATAACTATGAAATAAAAACACTTTTAAAAGTATTTTGGATAGATGTTGGAACAGCAGCTACTTTTAACTTTGAGTAAGTTATCTCCTTTAAAGACTGGTAGAACTTCTAAAAGAAAAGTTGCCTAAAGGAAGAATTAGAAGAGGAAATAAGCAATAACAGATAAAGGAAAAACAAACAAACAAACAAACACACACACCTCCCAAACTAAACCAAAAAGTGAGATCCAAACTCAAAACACATAGAAAAATACCCTGTGGATATGTAAAAAGAGAGGAATGACATATCTAGCTTGTATGTTTTATTGATATACTGTATTGACATATCAGGCTTATACTTTGGCTGATCTGGAAGGAGTGGAGAGACAATGAATGACACATGCTAAAGATATGAAAATAGTAGATCTAAAGGAATATCAGGATGGAAAAAATAATTTCTATGTGTGAAGAACTTTTATATTTCAAGTTTTTAACAGAAATGCTCAAAATAAAAAAGTCTTCTTATTCATATTTGCTAGTATTTTGTTTCTTCGTGCCTGATTGAAGAAACATCAGACCATTGGGATTTCCTGTTTTATGAATGTGTTTGCAAACAATAACTGTATCTCAGGGAAACCAAAATGGATGAGCAATGTAAATTAAATGCTAAATGTGTCTGGCCCAAATATTTTAATTCACTTTCTGCTATTCCTCTCTGTATTGAATAAATACTCGACAGCTGATATTAAGAAAGAACATAAGGATATAAAATCACATTTAGATTTTGTAGGAAAAATTACAAAATATATGTATAAAACTGGTTATTTTAAGTCTTCTACCTGATACAGCTAACAGTTTTAGACAATAGTTAAGATATCCTATTTCTCATTAATGGGAATTTTAAGATTTTACATTTATCCATACTGAAATACTTATATAGCCTGCAGTATCAGAAAAACAGTGCTATTCCTACAAATAGTTGTAGAATTCATTGTTAGTGTATAGGGGAACATTTTGCTAAATAATTATGTGATTTATTAATTTAGATAGATATTTAATCAGATATGCAAATATTATCTTTTGTAGTGACAGTTCCTTGTGAAGGTAATTATTTTTAGATATAATAATGGTGGTCTCTTATACTGATGACCAGATGATGGAAAGCATAGCAGAGTACAAAAAAATGAAAATAAAATATAGTTGCAAAAATTCTTCCCAAAATTATTTTTAAAATCTCTGAACTTCCAAAATATAAACTGGATATTCACTTCACTGTGTTTTCCTTTTTTAGCTAGAGTTCTATAGCAGCATGGGAAAATAAAGAGGAAGTAAAAATAGAAATATGATCAACAGTAAGATTAAAACTAAACCCATTTGTTTGTAAATTTACTTATAATGATAAAATGCTAAAATGCAATATATTAATAATGTATATATATTTTTAAAAAACAAAAATTACAAAAATTCCTCTTCTAAAGCTTTTCATTGCAATATTTTGACTGGTGGGAAATTAAATTTAAAAATTCTGGAAACAGCAATTGCATAAAAATAAATTTGAATGAAAAATTTAGACTTTAAGTAAGTATGAATTCTGGGTTATGAACACGTAACCACCTACTTTTACCAACTGCACAAGTAGTCTGCTGAGGGAGCTACAATTGCTTCACCTCTGTCTAAACAACAGCTGGAATACTCTATTGTGAGCTCACATCATTATTTTCAATAAGAGGTACTAAAAGGAGCCTTGGATTCCAGTGATTGTGATAAAGTATGATAAATAGCATATCTCATTTAATAGATAACTTTTGCTAGGTAAGATCAAATCTCTGCTCTTAAAATTACATCATTGAATTAACCTTTGTCATTTCTAAACATAATCACTGAATAGTGATTAAAAAATCAGTTGTCCAGTCCTCAGTTTGTGGAAATCAGCAAAGTCCCATTGAAATGTTGGTTTTGTAGGTCATCTTGTCTGATGTATATAAACTGGACATGACAAAATGAACTTATGCCTCAAGTGACTTCTATATTACTATGACCTGTCAAAAACAATTGCTTAAATTATAAGGCTGTGTTCAACGATAATGTTTCTGTAGGCACAGCAACTTTCTTTGCAGTCTTGCTAGCACTGCAGGAAAATTGTCTTCAGGAGTACTTCCAAAGGCATAAATGCCCAAGTGTTCTGCATTATTTTGTTCAGAGTCTTTTAATGCATATTTAGGAAATTATGTTAGAGTTTGTGAATAATTCCACTCTATTTGCCAAATATTAATAAATCCCACGTTTAAACTGCTGAATTGCAAGCTCAGCACTCTGAAGAATCACAGAATCATGGGATGGTTGGGGTTGAAAGGAACATCTGGAGATCTAGTCTAATCCCCTGATAAAATGGGGGTCACCCAGAGCATATTGTACAGAATTGTGTCCAGGTAGATTTTGAATATCTCCAGAGAAAGAGATTCCATAAACTCTCTGGGCATCCTGTTCCCATGTTTTTTAATATTCACATGGAACTTGCTGGGTTTTAGTTTGTGACCACGGCCCATTATCCCATCAGGGAACACCACTGAAAAAAGCCCAACACCATCCTCTTGATGTATCTCCTTATTTGTATGCATTTATATGATCCCCTCTCAATCTTCTCCAGGCTAAATTGGCCCAGCTGCCTCAGTCTTTCCTCATAAGAGAGATGGTTCAGTCCCCCAATCATCTCTGTAGTCCTCCACTGGACCCTTTCAAGTAGTTGCTTGTCCTTCCTGAACCTGGAAGCCCAGAACTGGACTGAGTACTTCTGACATGGCCTAACCAGACCAGAGTTGAGGGGGAAGACAGCCACCTTACTAAGGTAATTAATCTCAATCAAAATAATTAAAATAATCATGTGGACAAAGATAAGCAAGATTTAGTGACCATTCTTGACACTGTCTCTCTTAGTTAAGCAAAATTCCTGAAGATTATTGATGATACTTGAGCTCCTCAGGGCTGATGCAATCACTGTTGTGTAAGAAAATTGTGTACTCTAGATTTGGACAACATGATCTTATGTAGTGAATCTCCAAGCCTCTTCTGGAACACAGAGCATTTCATCAGAGAATACATGAAATCCTCATAATACCATGTGCAGCTCAACTTTACCTCTGCACTGGATATTTTTTCTCCCTGTTTTAGATTATGTACAGATGTTTGAGGTTTCTACACAGACAATTGAGAAAAGTGAGACAAAGGCATAGATTAGAGTACTTTCTTGGATAGAAGTCTGAATATATCTTATGGAGGAATTACAATATTTTTGTCAGTGTAACTGAATATTTGAGTAAGTAAATGTTGATTAAGGCTTTTAAATTTAATAACACTTACCACTTCCTCCCCACATCACAGTCTTCAGTCTGAACCTGTTCAGGTTTCTTTTTTCTCTCTCACTTTGGTGCCATCACTGGTTCAGGAAAGACAGCAGAGTAGACAGAAGTAGAATAGAAGGTAGTGGTGTCCCATGGGGACTGTGTTTCATGGCCAATGACAGCTCAGAACTCATTATTTCATTTCCCATGTGCTTTCTTTTGCCTCCATTTTTTGCTGTATCTTTTTCAATTTACCAGCTGACCCTAATATCTATAAGAAATTTCCATTGCTTGTGTGCTTTGCATTGCAGGCCTAGTAGGCTGAGCTTGGATATTCTATCATCATATTTTCAGAACCAGTTATATTTAGTTTAGAAATGTGGAGGGATGCATATTTCTATGCAGGGGATTTTAATGCAGGGGATACTTCCTACCTTGTAGATGTAAATTGTATCATGTGATGGTGACTAATCTTCCATGACCACTGTACTGTCTGGTATTACATTATGCTTTGTTAGATGTAGTACACATCAGGGAAGAAGTTGGGAATAATTAATATTGGAGAATAACTTGACTGCATCCAATTCTCCAATTATGTTAGTTAAAATTTTCCTCTTGTCCCCATAGCAGAACCAGGATGTCATTAACTCCTGGATAGCCCACACTGTGAGGAAATAAAGTGAATGAACTTTCAAACTGTAATTACACTTCAAAGAAAAAAATTAATGTATTTTACAAATACATTGATCCAAATGATAGTAGCAAACAGCTTCCCAAAACTTTTCACTAAATAAATATTTTCACATTTGTTTAAAATTTAAAAACTATGCATGTATAAGCTATGATACATTTTCCCTACTTTCTGAAATGTATTACATACTACAAATTTTCAGCTTTTACAACATCTCTTAAATAAAAAGCCTCCACCCAGACATTCTATTGTGGCTTTATCTCCTTACATTTTTACCTGTTACTCAATATAATTTCATCAAGTCTGTAATTATAAGGTTGGTAAAAATAACCTTTATGATACCAGATGGATTCTAATTCTCAAAAATCTCTGGTGATGGCACATTCTTATTGACATTTAAACTGACTCCATTTATGACAGACTGAAGGTGATGAGCAGGCCCATGCACGAGGTCACCTTGTGTCAAAGCTGGTATACAGTCTGTCAAACACAGTGAATGTAAGGCTGCTAATGAGGAATTAACTAGATAGAATGTGGCCATTTTACTGTTTTCACGCAATCCAAACCTGTTAAACAATGCTAATCAGGTGTTTATTAAGTGAAACCATTATGCCAAACTTGCTGCAGACCCTACCACATGTCAAAGAGGTTGTAAAGTATTATTCATCAGATTTAAAGCTGATTAATGAGTCATTTAATAGTGAACCTTTCTTTTCTTAGCCTCTAGCTAAGCATATGTACCAAGGTTAAACTAACACGTACATGGTTTTGAAAGTAAAGTTTCTGTTAAGGGGAAAGAAAATCTTTAGCTGCTCCATGAAAGTTCTTATAGTTGTAAAGCTTTCTGGAGGAGGAAGCTTATATTCTTTTATTTTGAGATAAAAATTGAGCAAAAGAGTGGCATAGGCATAAAAATTGAACAAGACAACTAGAAGACTACATACATTTTCAGATAGAAAAATAAAATTTATAAATACTAAGCATAATAAATTTCAGTCTTGAAGCTCACATCCATTTCATTATCTTCCCTAAACTTGTTATTTGCACAATATTGTAACAAAATTGATGCTGCAGAACCATCTTGACTATAGTGAAACCAAAAAATTGGTGAAATATTTGGCAGAACTGAAACAGCTATCAAAAATCTGCTGTGTCCACATCAGGGAGCAATAAAGGTATCAGTCTTGAGGTAGCAGTAAATGTTAATGGCATAATGAAGAGTGAAAGCCTGAAGAGAGAAGTAAAATACATGCTAAGAGAATGACAGTCAGGTTCAGATAATCTGGAGATGACAACCAACATTTCTTCAGTAAATAATCACTAAACCAACGGACACTGATACCGTTTTAAACTTCTTTTAACATTAAGAAAGGACACTGCAGGCAATCTAGTAATAAAATCACGTGTTCATATATAGTCAGGTATTAGCTTTGCTTAAATTCGAAGGCTGAATAAATGTAGAACTTCAACTAATAGTCTCACTTCCAAAAATGAAAAAGAGAGAGCCTTGTAAGACTATTATCAGCTGGGCATAACAGCAAAACACTTAAAGGTGAACATGGCTCCAAACCATGAGAAAAAGGTTGTAGTGAAGGCTTTTAGATATAACCAGACAAGAAACCATCTATAAAATTAAATTTAATGGTTCTTTATGCAGAACAGAAAACAGAACTGATTACTAAGAATGAAACATTTCAGAGAATAAGACATAAAAGGATAAAAAATAATTTTGAAAAGACAAGATGAATTAAACCTTTGGAAAACTAACAAACAAACATTGTATAATAAAACACAAGAAATCAGAAAATATGGTCACTTTGCAGAGAACACGAATTAGAATTTAATATTAGTTATGCTGCAAAGACAAATGCATTATCTCAGCTTAGAGAAGTGGCAGTGATGTGCAGTGTGGAGGTAAGGATTAACTGATAATGTCGATGGTGGGTATGCAACTATGCCAAATCTACCTGGACACAATCCAGGACACTAAATTTCCCCATGAGTCTTTGTTACACTTTCAAGCCAGAAATACTACAGGAGTCAGCAAGGCATTTGAAATGACAGTGAAACAGAACATCCTTCCTGAGATGAGATAGAGCGAGCTTTTAAAGTACCAGGCTGCAGACAGGCTGACATATACTTTGATGTACATTTCATTGCAATATAAACTAAGAGCTTCCTAATGAAAGGTGCCAACGGTATAAAGGTGGGAAATATTGCCAATATAGGATCAGATTATCATATGGCAGGAAATAATAACAGATCAGATTGGAGTAATAGAAATGGAATGGAAGAGTTCGAAATACTTAGAGACTAATAGCAAGAATGACTTCCATAAGCAGTAAGTTCATCAGCTGATAAAGCTCACCTACATCACAAAATACATGGCTTATGGCTTTGCATAAAATAGTTAGATTTCTCAAAATGAGATGAGAGTCTGGACAATGAAGAGCTAAGATATTTTCATCTCACTCCAGAGCCTGTTCTCTGGAACTGTAACAGAATAAGATCACTGAGTTTTGTTCATCTCATGTTGTACATGCTTCTTCTTTCTGTCACACTGACGCTATCAAGCATTCCATGTGCCTTGATATCCATTCTTGAAGCATGTGGCATGTCTTCAATATTCCCTCTTGAAAGCATTAATCTTGTTGACAATCACATAACCATAATACCCAGGTGTTTTGGAATGAAAAAATGCACACCACCAACCCACCCTCAAAAAAGGAAATAATAAAGGCACACACAGTAGGTTAAAGAGATTTGAGTATGAGCTTGCACAATCCAGTAAAGAACAGATTAGCCCTGAACTCTTAGTCGAGGCATTGGGGCTTATTTCTTGAAGGATGTACTTTTAATGCTGGACATACAGCCATTGAGATCTAGGTGTATTATCTAAGCTTGGAATGCACCAAGGAAAATTTTCCATTGAACATAGAGAAAAATGTATTCATATATCATACAAGTGAGTATTCTTCTGAAATATTTGTTTAGTTCACTTTCTTTAGAAACAATGCAGTAGAATTATTATTCTTCTAACTAAACCTACTGCTAGAAAATACTGCAGAAAAATATATATGCTAATTTCACATATGAAGGAAAAATGGAAATGGACACAAAAATGTGGGGAAGGAAACTGTTTGAGATAAAGCCTCTCATCACCTCAAGAATGACTGATTACATGCATGATTTTAAACACTGGGTTAGCATGGCACCCATGAGCCATTAACTACCTTTTTCTTTCCCCTGTCCAGCTGAGGAGGGGAGTGATAGAGTGACTTGGCGGTTACCTGGTGTGCAACCAGGATCAATTCACCACACAAAGCTGCTCTGAAAGCTAGTCAAAGTCTTCTAACCAACAGAAGTGATTCAGTCTTCCAATAGTGGCAGAGAGAAACAAAGCACCAAATGATTTTCAGAAAAAATTGCATCAATTCATCAATAGGTTTCATAGAATAATAGAATGGTTTGAGTTGGAAGGCATCTGATTTGCCAGTTCAGAAAAGATGAAAAACTATGAGCACCTCGGACAATTTCTCCATTTGCAGTTTAGCAGTTAATTAAAGCTTATGCTGAGTAATTTTTTCCATATTTATTTTTTCCTACAACTAGTTGTTGCATTTCTATCTCTGTAAGGTATACAAGTAAAGCTCACACTAGTAAAAATGGTAGGTGAAGGCCCAGATTATGAAACGTTTATTCCAGCAAACTCAAATGAAGAATAATAAAGAATGGATTTTTTAAAATTATTTTTAATAAATAGAAAACTAATGAATTATTCCATGTTGCTGCATCAGTTATTTTGTAACAAAAAACATTAATCCAACTCAAATTCTGTTAATTCAGTATTACCTTTTCAGCTGCATCACAGAATCAGAGTATCTTAAGTTGGAAGGGAGCTGTAAGGATCAAGTGCAACTCCCTGCTCCTCACATGACTATGTGAAATTAGACCATATGACTCAAAGCATCATCCAGACACTCTGAACTCTGGCAGACTTGGTGCCATGACCACTTCTTTGTGGAGGCTGATCTGGTGGCCAACTACCCTCTCAGTGAAGAACCTTTTCCTGATGTACAATCTGAACTTGCTCCTGCCCAGCTAATCTCAGCAAGATCAGAATGCAAATTTTTCTGCTCACTTTCTCTCTCTCTCAAACAAACCTGAAATAATATGGATATTAAAAAAAAAAGTGATTGTTTAGTCTTCATATGAGTCTGCAACTTCAACACCAATGCAGATTTTAAAAACTGGATCATAACACAAACTCTACCCTTCCTGCCCCTTAGATTGCTTTGCTCCTTATATTTTGTTAAAAATTAACTTTTCACTTGATTTTCACAGGGAAACAGTCAGCTATACCAGAGCAGCCTGGACAAAGGGAAATGTCCAAGGAGGCATAAGGTAAGGGTCTGAACTCTCCAAACAGGGAAGTGAATTGGTTCTATAACTCCCCAGTGAATATTCCCATACAAAATTATTGCTAAAACATGGACTTGCCTCTGTTATTCTATATCATAAAGAAAGTAGAAATTGCTGCTCCACTTTGCAGAGACCAAACTCCTCTGCAGAGTCCATGACATAGCAAGAAGAAATGTGAGCTGAGCTCAAGATGTTGAGCTCTCAAACTCAACAGGGTATAAACTGAAGCACAGGAGGAAATCCAGAAGGCTTTTTTAAGTGTTTTTCAAAGTGCTGCAGTTTTTCAGGTGAAAAAAAAGAAAGGAAAGGTTAGTTAAGGCCTTAGGACAGAAATTCTTGCTCATTCCATTTTTACATTTGGAGCTTCATTCTACAATTTTTGCTGACCCCTGTGTAAATCACGAGCTAGCAATCTGAATTATTTTTCTAACATATCAGTCCAGACAATCTAAGCACTTTTATTAAGGGAATACCTAAGAAGCTATGGGAGGAGTGGTATGAATTGACAAACAGGTTTTGGGTACACATCACTGCTGTGATATCTCCTCTCCTCTGATACTGTGATAAACACTTCTCTTGACACAAGTTTTTAACAGGTACTGAATCCAGAAGAGTGTTTGGATTTTACAGGCAGATGAAGAGAGTTCTTTTTTACAGATTTTCATACACACTTTGTATTGGTTTTGTCTGGGACACAGTTTATATTCTTTGTAGCTGTAGTTACTGAGAATTAGTGAAATTAAAGCTGATATCATTACAATGTTTTGGCTGTTGCTCAGCAGTGCTTCCTTTAACTCAGGGACTTTTCAGTGTCTCATGCTCTGCAAATGAGGAGGTGCACAAGAACACCTGGCAAAGCACAGCCAAGACAGCTGACCTGAACTGGCCAAAGAGATATTCCATATTGAAGGACATTCCCAGTACATAAACTGGGGAAAATTGATCAGAAGGTGCTGATTGCTGCTTTTGAATGGCCTGGGTTTTGGTCAGTGGGTGGTGTACAGTTTTATTATGTATTGCTCATTTCTCTTCGGGTTTCCTGCTCTCTCTCCCTCTTCTTATCATTACTATTTTTGTTGCTATTATAATTGTAGTTGTTATTGTTGTTATTATTAATTTTCTTGTTTCTATTACTAAATTAAACCCTTGTTTCAGTCCACCAGTTTACCATTTATTTCTGATTATCCTCCTCACCAAGGTGGGAGGGAGCAAGTAAGTGTTTGCATGGTGCTTACTTGCCAGCTGGGGTTGTGACCCACCTAATTTTTATGCTTACTGTGATTCCAATCTGAGGAAAGAATTTGTCAGAACGCATGGAATATAATTTGTTTCTATAAGCATATATAGTTAACATTCATTACAGCATAAAAAAAATACACTTATTTACTATTTGATTCATTATAAATTAAATTTCAAATATATTTTCATTTTAAAATTCTGACGTATTGTGTTTTTATTAACTCTGACATAATGAAAAGAGAGATTCATGAAGAAAGGGTTAAAAAGAGTAAAAGCTGAAAATTCCCTACCATTTTTCCTGAAGAGAGTGTCAACACAGCTATTTTAGAAGCACAGGACCAGTCACTTGTGCTGAGTAAGCAAACCCATGACCCACTGAAGTCATGCTGTACTGGGAAGAACAGAGGCAGGCTAACAGCTGCCTACAAGCTGATCCATTTTGTCACTTATTGTGCTTATTATGTTTGCAGTACTTCTCATCTAACACAAAAACCAGGAACATGAAATAGTACCGTACAACAACAGACTGAGGTTTATAAACAATTTTTTTTCACAAAAGCTGTTATATCTGTCTGAATTGTTAATCTTAACGGCCATAATTCTTCATCTTGGAAAAACATAGGGAGAATTTATTAAAAAAAAAAAAATCGAATGTGTTAAGACAATTGCATATGTATTTTTATATCAGCCATGCAAGTGACATGACCAGGAAGTCAGATCTTTGTAAACAAAGAACTCTTTGGTGCTAAAATGAGTTTGCTAACCTACAGGGAAGGGTAAGTGGCACATTATCTGACATTTAGGGATATGAGTGCCTCAGGACTGGAGTATGCCTCAGTTCCAAAGAGCTGTCTGAAGAAAATCCAGAAGTTTCAGACATAAATTAATAGTATTTACAATGAACGTACATATTTTCAAAGTTCTGTACTAATATTGACAAAGTAGTCAGAATACAATTTATAGCTAATGCATATTTTTTTCCTTAATAAAAGTTGAATTATTTAAGTGGAATACAACTATGAATATTATCATCTCATATGATTTCACATTCCATTCTATCTTAAAGTCTGTAAAGGTTAGCAGAACCTGGCAATTTCTAATGAAGTAAATATTATTGTTGCTAACTAGTGATCTATAATCACTACAAACACCTAATGTACTGTTTACCTTTAATACTTTAATACTTCTACCATGCTATCATTGCCAGAAATTACTGACTAATATAACCAATATGCATTGGCAAAGTGAATTAATCTGCAGTATTCCATGTATTAAAGGAAAAAATCTTTCTTCACAACTCTGTTTTTAATTTACATTTTCTGAAAAGGCATCAATGTGCAGTTATCAATGCAGATAACAAATGTTTTAAAAAAAAACCTGGATTGTGGCCAAATCCATCAGGTTCATCTTCCAAAAGATAAATTCCAATAGTCCATCCCTGATGACAGTGCCTTGAATATCTTTAACTTTTCCATCAGAACCATTTAGTGTAACTATTGCTTCTCCACAGCTTGAACATCACTACTATTGTCAGAACCAGGCAAACAAATTTATGATGATGTTCCTGGGAATAAGGAACTAATGCAAAGGGGATTTCTCTGTAGTTCTTCATTAACATTTTATTCATTACAGCAAGGGAGTTATAAGAGTTTCCTTTTACGCAAATTAGGTCACAGGATAAAAAATACACAGCATGGAAACACAGTGTATTACTACGTAGAACAAAAGATCTGGTTAATAAATTATGATAATGGAATTAGTCTACTGCTAATGCTGAGAGGCACATTTAAATATGAAATTTTCTTGGAGAAGGAAAAGCTGTTGCATGTTTTCATAAATTGTTTTTCTCCTATGTGCCTCAGTTTCTGCAGTCCTTTTTTGTGTTATTTCCCTCTGAGGGAATGTATACATCTTACTTTAAACTTTTGTTTTGGTTTGTTAAAAGGAACATTTTGAGTGAGTAAAAGATAAATTTTTACTCTCCTGTTTTTCAAATGAATGCTTTAACTAAGTTCAGAGATGTCCTGGATCAATTCAAGCAGATTCATTCTGGAAATGATAGTGTGTAGAGTACAGAGCCTGAAAATAAATTAGGTTAATTAAAAAAACCCAAACCTTTAAACATTAATGCCAAGAAGATAACAATTAAGGAAACATGTGGTCCTTGCCACAGATATCTAGTATCATCAAAGTTCTTTAGTTAGTTTATTTATTTACTAGAGTTATATGGTTTGTTTCTTTCATTTGAATTCAATTTATTTCTAAGATTTATTTAAACAAAATAGGCTAAATTCAGACCTAGTTTAAGTGGTCTAACTCTAGTGAGCTAATTAATTTGCAACTACCTCATTAATTCAGTGATTACCTTCAGTTTATTCATTACATTAACTTAACTCCTATTTTTAATATTTATGTAAGGTCTGAATAGACTCAAAGGATGGCAAAATGAAGACTCTTACAAACTGTTCTTTTGGCAGGAAAATAAGGAAAGATTCTCCACTTACTACAAAGCAAAGCAAAGAAGCAATCAATTTTAACCATTTTTCTGGGAATGTCAGTACTCTTACCAGCTGAAGGCATTACTTTTGCCAAAAGAGCAGGAATTTAGCTTAGCAATATTTTGCACAGAGCAAATCTCTAAAATCACAATGTTTGTTCTGTTATTAATAAAAGTGTGATTAACAAAACATGAAAAGGAAACATTATCAGACTTGACCTTACATAGGCTGTAGTTGTTATAGAGGATGTTTCCAGAGAAAGGAAACAGTGCTTCTGTAAACTAATGCTAAAGCATAAACTTAGGAAAAGGTCTCCCTTGTAACTCTGTTTCTTCCAGCCCCACTTGGATTTGAATGTGAACAGGAAAACCTGAGTGGCAAGCAAACTCGTTTTCTACTACTTGAAATCATTCATATAAAGGTCTTGGTCCTGAAATGAAAGTATGAAAAAAGGTTCTCTGTATTTTGCCTTCCCCAAATCTTCCTATTTGCTCATAGTTTTCCAGATGCCTATCCAGACAGTGCATTTTTTTTTTAATAAAATATATATTTTTAAATATTTTTTTGCTACATAATAATCATTATTGTTCAATACCTACTGGAAAATTCAACAAATAGTCATTCTCAATCGCAATATGTATCCTCTTAGAAGCACATGCTGAGAACAAAGACCACTGATTTAAGAGAAATCATCCTTTTCTGAGCAAGCTAATGTGCATGTAAGAGCAACTCCTGCACAAGTCTATGATGAATTACAGGCCATGTACAGTAGATAATCCAAACTGGAACTGACCTTGGCAACAGTCCAGGAATGATATTTTCCCTGGGAGGAGCTACCCTTGAATTTTTTTGACTAAAGATTTTGGCACTAGCATCATATTAATAGACTTTTTTCAGTTAATTAAATTATAACACTTTATAAAATTACAAATCTGGTGTATTTCCTAGATTATGCTTAAATCTGCAAAATGATCACTAAGCTCAATTGTGCAAACTTTGGCCTTTCTCATTTTACAAAATTTTATGACATCAATAAAAATAGTACCTATTATTATACAGAATTGCTTTTCTAGAAATTCAGTTTAGCTGAAAATACTTTTCGTGCCTAAGTGCCAATTTAATCCTTTAGAGACAGTATATGTATCAACCCTTCATTAGACAGCATTTCAGGAGAGAAAGAAAATTTAGAAATTTTTAAACTTCTGAATGGCATTACTTTTGTTCTAAAATCGTCACTATTTACTCTAAAACCACAATAGCTTAGTAATCAGTTCCAATAAACAACTGCACAAAAGCATTATTTTTTTTGGCTATGTTTAAAATATTCCACATCATCACCGTGAAATTCTTTTATGTTCTAAACCACACCAGCAAAATGTCTAAAGCAGCTGTTCTGAACCATGCCTGACCTGTGCCAGCTCTCAGAGAACAGGGTACATTTGTTTCCTGAAAGTCTCAATGCCACGTGGGTGACAACTGCCCAAACTTCTTGGTTACCAGAGGAACAAAACAGGGATACTCTTCTTTTTGGCCCACAGAGAAGATGTGACTGAGATAACTCTCAGAGACAGCAACCAGGGCTGGGCTGGCTGTTAGCTGACCTGTCTTCTTTAAAGGAAAGGTGGGAGAAGGATAAGCACAGGGCTTATCCAGAGTGGAGAAAGACAATAAGGAGGGTTAAATGATTTCAAAGGGACAAAGTAGCCCCATTATGCAGTCAGAGCAGGAATTTTGGCCAAAGGCCCAACTGGCTGGGAAAAGAGTTTCCTAGTGAAGTCAGTGCAGATGTTACCTACAGCTGTTCTGGCATCCCCACCAGAGGGCTGGTGGGTGTGGGTGATAGTCCTACTGTAAGTTGGAGGCTGGTCTAGGTTGTGGCACCTCAGGGAAAATTTATTTAGGAAGGTGAAAAATGCTCTCAGATGAAGAACATGTTAATTCTTCTGAAATGCAAATCAGTCTAAGTAGTATCAGAACAATTCCATTTCTGGGTTTGTTTTTTTTTTTTTTTCTAGATCTGGTAAGAACTTACCACTTCATCCTAGATTCTCATAAGTATTTAAACCCCTTATTGTAGCTGACAATAATGACTTAAGTCCCTGTTTACCTCTAACAACCTTTTCATTATTTCTACAGTAGTTTTCCATCCTCAGATGGAGGCTCAGTAGGTGAAAATCACCATAATTATATATATATTACTTTGTCCATAAAATGATACATCGCAGATTTACTTGTCTTCCTTTCTACCTTACAAGATCTCTAACCTTCTTATATTCAGTGAGATTTTACTTAAAATACTGCAATTTGTGAGTGGAAAAGAGTATAAAATACTTCAATTTTTCAACTGATTTTTTAACAAGAATACTCTCTTCAAAACTGTCCAATTTTATAGACTTTTTTGTGTGATTTTATTACCTCTTTTTGCAGACTATCTGTATTTTTAGTTTATGGTCATTGATTTTATGAGCTTACTAATTTCGAGCTAGATGAAGCTGTTGAGAAGTTCTGTGTGCTAGTAAGTGTAATCTACACTGCAGTCATCTTCAGGAAAGCATTAATTGCAATCACTTATTGCACATGAAACAATAAAATATTTCATCTATATTTTCAAGGACAGTGATCAAGTGAAGTATCTTTTCTCATATATCCTGTTTTCTTATTTTCCTGCCCTTTAAAGAGATCTTCATGTCATTTGTAAAGAAGAAAGAGCAATGTATTCAGTATCTGCATGTATTCTAAGACACTTGTTTTTTTCTAGAAGACTGTAAGTTTGGTAAAACTACCAAACTTCTATAAACTTGATAATTCTGAATAACAGTGTTTTACATACCTCAGTATATTCTACAAAATACTGAGGTGTTGCAGCATCTATCTTTGCTCAAAAAGACCACTAATTTTTATTTTTAATTTTTAGTAGATATCTTCTTAATATTAGTGATGCTTTTGCTTTCACATAAGAGTAAGTGTATAAGACTTCTGAGTTAAAAAAAATTAAAACTCCTTTCTTTCTATTCTTATTGTCTTTGAAGCCAATTTGAAGCAATTCTGAAGATCCTCTCTGGACATAAGGCTTTAATGACAGTGAGAAGATTCTTCAGAGGACTTGTGTATTTACAGTAACTTCAAGACCCTTCTATGCTTACTTGAAATAAAGTATTTCTTATACTATAAATATGAAACATGTAATCACTGAAAATATTACAGTGAGATTCCATTTATCAGTTATGCTATGTTTTTCAACTGCATCTCTGTAAATAGTATTTCTAGAGCTTTGTTCCTAATAAATAGATTGATGTAATAGTTCCAGATATAGAGTATTGTTCAGGAACAATTTAAAATTCATTCTGAATACGTTATTTTCTAGACTTAAAGTAGGAAGTTTAAAACACTAGGCTATTTCTAAATGAAGATAGAGAAGTGGATTTAAGGTTTCATTAGCACTACTGAATTAATGATGGCTTAGAAACTGATTTCTCTAAAATATATGTCACCTAGTGATGTAGGATTGGAATTGTTCTCAAGATTTATAAAGTCAACAAAATCATCTTTCTTAACTGAAGCAAGAATACATGTACTCTGATATTTTTTCAGCCTATTCCTCTGACCTTCACTCTTTCTAATTATCTTGTTCCAGAATTTGACTGAATCTCTTACATTTGAGGTCATTACTCTTTCAGAACATACAGCTCTCTTCTCACTGGCTGCATGTCCAGGCCCAGAGAGGGATAGTGAAGGGAGTTACATCCAGCTGGCATCTGGTGTTCCCCGGGGCTCAGCATTCCGGCCAGTCTTGTTTAAAATCTTTATTGATCATTTGGTAGAAGGGATCAAGTGCATCCTCAGTAAGTTTGCAGATGACAACAAGCCAGCTGGGAGTGTTGATCTGCTGGAGGGCAGGAGGGCTCTGCAGAGGGGTCTGCACAGGCTGGATTGATGGGCCAAAGCAAAGACTATGATGTTCTACAAGGCCAGTACAGGTTCTGCCCTTGGGTAACAAGAACCTTGTGTAGTGCTATGGACAGAAGGCAGACTGGCTGGAAACTGCCTGGCAGAAAATAACTTGGGAGTGCTGGTCTACAGAAGCTGAACCACCAGTGTGCCCAGGTGGCCAAGAGAGCATCCTGGCCTGTATCAGCAATAGTGTGGCCAGCAGGACCAGGGCAGTGATTGTCACCCTCTACTTGGCACTGCTGAGGCCACACCTCAAATCCTGCATCCAGTTCTGGGCCCCTCACTATAAGAAGGACACTGAGATGCTGGAGAGTGTCCAGAGAAGGAACAAACTTGGTGAAGGGTCTGGAGAACAAGTCATGTGAGAACAGCTGAGGTGGCTGGCATTGTTTAGTCTGGAGAGGATGACGCTCAGGGGTAACCTTATTGATCCCTACAACTCCCTGAAAGGAGATGTAGCCTTGTGGGGGTTGGTCCCTTCTCCCAGGCAAGCAGTGACAGGATGAGAGAACATAATCTTAAGATGCCCCACGGGAGATTCAGGTTGGACATCAGGAATAATTTCTTCACAGAAAAGGTGACTAAGCATTGAAATGGGCTGCCCAGAGAAGTGGTGAAATCACAGGCTCTGGAAGCGTTCAAGAAATGATTGGACACGGCACTGAGTGTTATAGTTTAGTTGGTGCAGTAGTTTTGGTCAAAGGATGGACTCAATGATCTTGGAGGTATTTTCCAACTTTAATGAATCTGTAATTCTGTGATAAGTTATGAAGGTTGTAATATCATAGTATTTCCACATGTGTGTTTTATAAAAACAAACTTGTACTTTGTGAATCAACATCTATGACTATATTCTATGAAACCATCAATAATTATACTGCTGAGGTCAATGGAGATTTTAATATTAATTCTGCTGACCATATTGCATGAATAAAGCTAGCTGGAAATCAACATCTACCTTTTGCTTTTCATATAATCATCAATAATAATAATGTATTTAAATGAAAAGAAGAATAAAAATCCACTTCAAGAATCAATAATGTTGATAATGATATAGTAACAAAATATGGCTAGCTATGACTCTCAGAGCTCTGCACAAGCAACTCATTCCGATTAGTAAGTCAAGTGAAATATAATGTGGAAAATACATAGACAAATGTGTAACCCTAATGTTAACATGTCTAATAATATATGGAATTTGATTGCATCCGAAGGTTCTACTGATACCATGAACTGCCTTTGGGAGAATTACTGTCTTGATACTTAGGAATAATAATTTATTCCAGCAGTGTCCCTTATTGCTGCTGAATGTAACACCCTATGTTTCTGATTCAGGACTGAATTTTAGTTTAATTATACTCACTTATAAAAATCATTTTTTACTGGATTTAAAATACAATTATTCAACCAAATTATTCAATTGTTCTCTATTAAATACTGTTTACACCTCTATGTTCTGTGTCCTATATGTGCTGGAATTTCATTCAAGGAAAACTACTGAAAGATGTTGTATCTTTGGTGGAAAAAGTTGAATTGTTAAAAATAAAATAATTTTTTCACACTATTCTTATTAGTATTCACATCATAAAAAGGCCTCACGAAAGACTTTTCATGTTAATAGTTATAGAATTTGCACCCTCCAAAAAAAAAAAAAGATTTGTAGTTAGTAATAAACCCTTGCATATCTAGATTTTGTGTGTATCTTATTCAAAATATTTTAAATTTTCTTTTTAAAATTATTATTCTTTCCATACATGAAAATAGAAACATGAAGCCTGACCAAAGAGTGGACTTTTGTGCTCTATTCTTGAATCCAGAAATAATTTATTTGTTGTAATTATTATAGATTGAGAAATATTTTCAACACATTCTGTCTTGTTACACAGAATCACCTTAAATTAACAGGGCCCTACAAATGAGGTATTAAACATTAATACAAATGCTATTCAAGCATCTTAAATATGTTATTAGTCATGTACCCTTCAGGAAAAAAAATATTATTGTATGTTCTTTTAAATATTTCATCTATTCTCATTCACCTACTAACTAATGTGTCATGGACTGGGGTGCGAAGATTCCCCATCCAAAGCCAAAATATAGGTCTTAGATGCAATAACTCTTTATATAATTAAAGAAAAAAGAAGAAGAAGAAGAATAGGAGGAATCAAATTCATTGGAAAAAGACCAATGGAAAAAAAAATATCTACTGATTTTTCTTCTCTTCTTCCTAAGCCCTGTATAATTCTGATTAGTAAGATTTAAATAAAAGCTGGTTTCCTTCTATACACCTGGTATGCCTGGTCTGCTGGAATGCTGAGCTATGCCTAGGAGATCGTAAGTGTCTGACTCTTCCTCTTCTTTTCTTCTTTCTTCTTTTTCCTTTTCTTTTTTTTTTTTTTTTAATATGCTTGTGATTTTAGAATTTCAGTCCCTCCAATTAATTTTCTCTCAGAATAGAGCAGCCATCATAAGCATAAAATGCAGGAGCCTTGTACAGCTTCTGCAGGTCAATAGCCAAAATGGACAATTTCTATACCTCAGAACTGTAGCTGACATAATTCTGTAATGTTTCTTTCAAGATGACAAGAAAAAACAAACAGAATAGGGAATGAAATACTGCATGCTAGTTCATGAAGGCAGAATACAATTAGGAGATCTCATATAGCTATGAATGTGTTAGGTAGAGAACTTAAAAGGAATATTTTTCACAAATTAATCTTTATTTTCCTTACTAATTAATAAACACCATGCTGTGAATAACTGGTGATAATGTTCTAATAAGAAAAATCAATAAATTTACACCCAGGGTCACTGTAATTGATGCTGCAGAATAGAAAAATGTATTCTCCATTGATCCTTTAGCAATCTTCTAACTAAAAAGGAGAGGAAAGAAAGCCAATTACTGTAGTATGCCTCTGAAAATGATAAGATTAAAACAAGCTAATTATGTGTTCTTGAATAACTACAATTTTTGATGAAAGTAAGTAGAATAAGGGCATCCTGCATCTCCAGTACAGAGATAATACTTTTTACTAATTAAAAGATAGTAATTTTACATTTAACTTCTCTTAACCAATAGGCAAACAAATGGTTAGAAAAATAAAACTTTAAAATCTCCGAGGATAAAACCTTTTGATGTTGCTGCAAACACAGGAATAAACTGCAGAATGAAACAAGCTTCTGTAGCACTGAAAGTAAAGGAATATTCATACTTGAGGAAACAATATTTAAGGAGAAAGATAGTGACCACAAACATAACATCCTATGAATGCTATGCCCACTGCTTTCTGTTTTGCATAGAAAGTATTGATGATTTCACATAGTGCCACATACGCACAACTGTGATGCCTTCCATAGCAGGCTTATCTATACTGGAGCATAGCTGTAACAATTAATAAATTATCAATACAGGATAATGCACAAAGTCAGCATCATCTACTGCTCATTTTTGATCTCATGGTTCACTAGAGTAATTAGAAAAATCAGATTTCTCTTTCAATGATTAATAAGTAAATAACTTTTCTTAAAATCTCTTAGTAAAATTCATTAAAATACTTGGAAACAACAAGATTTTCCTCCTTCTGCCTTTTATTTTCTATTGTAGATAAAATGAAGCCCACCAGTAATATAAAGTAAAGGCATTATTCAAAGTGACTTGAATGCACATGCCAAAACTTGTATCATTATTCTGATTTGAAATACTTGATTTCAGTTTGGGCTATAACATGCCACTTTGAAGACTAGATTTAATCAGATTGCTCTCTTTCAGATAATCATGGAGGTGCATGGTTTAAATCTGTTACTTTGCCACACAGGCATCTCCTATTGAGCCTATGTAGAAAATTAGGCAGTTTTCCTTGACCTATTCAATTCCCTCAAACATTGTTGGATTCACTTATTTTGACCATACTCAACAGTCGACTCAGTTTCTCCCAAACACAGTTTGTAAACCACTGGAATGGGTTGTCCAGAAAGGTGGCAGATGCCCCATCACTGGAAATACCCAAGGTCAGATTGGATGGGGCTCTGAGCAGCCTTTTTGAAGATCTTTTTGAAGATCTTTTGATATTTTGCAGATCTTTTTGAAGATGTTCCTGCTCATCTCAGGACTAGATGACCCTTGAAGATCCCTTCCAACCCAAACTATTTTGTGACTTTATATCTCAAACTCACAATATTCTAGTGAAGGTCAGATTTCTAGGCATTCCTGAATTTATCAGGATGGGAACTCTGAGATTAAAAGCCACCACTACCACTGCACTAGAAAGTCACTAGACAAAACCTATGAAACAGGAACTAACTAGGTTAATAATTGGATTTAAGTTTCCCTGACATCTTAATCCTCATACAACGGATGCTGGAAACCAGCTGCATTTGGTCCTTTCCTAGGCGCTGCTTTAGGTTCAGCTATGAATTCTGGAAAACTATTTTCCCTTTAGTTTATTGGCTATAACATTCTTCTTTATATATTTCTCCTTTTTGCTTTCCCCTGGTCATCAGCTATCTATACTAACTCTTAAGACACAGACACAAAATCAGCATATTTGAAACTGCAGTTGAGAGCAACTACTTACTACTCTCGTTGCCTGATACTTACCTACAACAAACGTTTTTTTCTGTTTTTCTTAACCTATCTATATTATAAGCTATTGCCACAACAATTCCCTTACTGGGTGTGTATGTTTTAAAGTGGGGGATCTTTCCACACACACAGAGCAATACAGCTATAGATTCCCAAACAACTTCTCATTAATCCGTCAGTAATAAATGTCAGGAGGGGGTGTTGAAAAAGAGTAACATCACTATGGAAAACCAGTCTTATAAGTCTGCATTTCACATAGTCTTGTAAATGTGAATTTTAGGACTTTTTTTCATACTTTTCAGAGAAAAAGACAAACTGAAAGTTAAAAGAAATGTAAGAAACTACACTTTGCCCCAGGCATGCTTTCACTAATTTTAGTTTGTTATTATTCAGTTCAGTGAGCTTGCTCAAGTTTAACATTTCAATTAGTTGTGTAACTACCTAAAAAGAACTATCATATAAAGTACTTTCTGTTTTAGGGGATCCTGATGCTGGTTCATAACATGCAAACTACTTGTGCGTGCTGCTCAAACAAGTTTGATCAAACCTATAGGACTATTCCCTGGTGGTATGTTCTAGAAAGAATGCAAAAGGTTCACTTCTCTGACTTTGCATGGACATGGGCAGCAGTTACAGGAGCAATGAAAAGAGTCACTGAACACAGGTCAAGCTCTGTGACTTATCATCATTTGAACAGGTCAGGAAGATTCCTCTTTCAGGGCACCCTTGTGATTCATTTTTCCACATTGAAATCACTTTAAGGAAATATTTAATTAAAATAATATTCAAATAATTGTATTTCTTAAAGCAAAATAATAAAAAAAACCTCACCAGTTTTTACTCCAGTGCCATTCTTTCTTTAATATTATGTTGAAATTTTTCATTGAAAGCTTAATAGAACACTGAACACCCAGCACTATTTCAGATTTCAGCAGCTGAAACATTTTGAGTACAAAGAAGAAAGAAATGTAAAGGTAAATGTTCAGTACATTCATTATATACACTGTCCTTAATTCACATATGTAAAATCAAAGTATATTACAAAAATGTGTTAAATATTTTTGGTTTCACTAGCATTATATTCCATTATTAGTGTCACTAAGATGACTATTTGCATTCACACATGCTTCACTAGGCTTTTTTACAGCTGCAATTGTCATACACCACTGAAGTCATCTTAGTATGTAACAGGCAAGTAAGAAGATCAGAGAAAATAGAAAAGACTGTTTGGAAAGAATAAAGAGAGAAAAAATGTTAATGTTAACCTGAAACCAAATTATAATTCCTTCAGCTTTGTATTGGGTCTGCTTAAATGCTTTCTTGCTCATCTGATCCCTTTATTTGTGCAAAGTGAATTTAAATTATTTGAGCACTACTTGGAGATACAGAATTATGGTTGCGATTCACTTCTAAAAATTAAGTCCCAAGTATAAAACTCCTATAGTTTAAATTTGACTCTTAGTCAACAACGAAGAAGAACTGAATGTCACCAGAGGGGAAAATCCAAGTATTTCAGATACTTGTTTCAGGATGTTTCTAATTGCCAGCTGTAGATTCCACTGAGTACCAGAGATACTATTTTATGCTATGATTTACTTTTAGGCAGATGAAGTTGGGTGGTATGAATTGTATTCTTCTAATTTTTAGGTTGTTTAAAGTGATACTAGAGGCAAAGGGAGTAAAAATATAATTCTTAAAACCCCTGCTGGCTTCAGAATATGTGTTCAACCAGTTACATATCAACAGAATGAGACAGAGTAAAAAATTCACCAACAAAGTCCATTTCTGAGGAATTTGATCCTAGAGATTTTGAAGTGGTCAAAGCTGGTGGTTGATACAAAAATGCAAAAGAGCATTTGGTTCTGTGAAAAAATCTCAAGCATAACCTTATGTCCAAAGTCAGGAATTTTTGGTACAGTTTTTATGATAAAATAACAGTAGCAGAGTGGGAAGGGGTTAGTTTGAAGTAAAAAATGATGTATCTTTTGACTTGTTATTGGTCTTCTGAAAAGGCTGTGTCTTCAGATGAGTATTACACATTCACAACTCTCAGTACAGGACCACTCAATGAAGGCCTTAAATAAAAGCATTAAATCCGTGAATTTATTTTTGTGGAGATTTCGAGAAAAACATATTTTGAGATCCTTGTTCCAGGTACCCAATGAGCAATTTAACAAGTCTGAGTTTTAAATGCTGCTTATGTGATAAAGTTGAAAAATATCTGGCTTTCAGAAGAGCTGTTGATTCAGGACAACTGATATGGCAGCAAGTGCATCCTTACATATGTGTTTTCAAGAACCTAATCTGACATAGATCAGATGAATCACATGTAAATGTGCCTACTTCACTACATTGTCTAAAACACAGGTAGAGAAATATTTGCTTCAGCGTATTTGAGCATTTTGTCCAGATTTTCTATGCCTTTTGTTAAGCTCTTTGCAAAAGCTTTTCCCACTTTCTTCTTCACAATTTGTTCATCTTTCTCCTTACTTGGCACACGCACCTTCTCTCTGAATTTTATCATCACTTTTCTACGGTCCTTCTTTTCCCTCCTCTATCTTCACCTTCACTTTTAGTTTTGCCTTTGTTTTTTCTTTTTCATCCTCTTCCTTCCCCTCCTCCTCCCATTCCCTCTTTTTTTTCTGTTCAGAAATACCTGAGGAGTACTCTTTGCTCCTCAGAGTGGAGCCAACAATGTATTTGTATGTCTACATTATTTTGCAAGTGCAGCCCCTTCTTGAGAAGTGTTCCATTACTTATAAATTACATTATAAATACAAAGGAAAAATCATGATCATTTGGAGTGGGAATGCAAGGAAAATTCTGGCTGCCCAGATTTCTAGAGGATCCAGCTAGCTATTCTGTATGCTAACAGTTGCCGAAAATGCTGTCATTCCGTGCCTAAGAATATGATCTTACCACTTCAGCCCCAAGAAGAGCAGAATCAAAATATTTTATCCTCAGTACAGTTAGGTAGTGAGTTTATAATGATTTATAAATGAAAGCTGCCCTTTTTTGAAAATGTTCTGCATAATAAATGTCTGAACAGATTCAGTTCTTTATCATCCACCCCAGACTATATTCACAGTATAGTTAACCAGTTATGTTGTTCAAAATATAAAATTGGCATGTGTTTACGTCTTGTATCCTTACCATGTTCAGCATTTTCACAAAACCTGCACATTCAAAAATAATCATATCCACATTCTGCAGGCTTTCTGCCTAAAAGGTATACATGCATATATTTAAAACAGGTGTATATGTAAACTTATTGTGGTTTGTATTTGTATATAAACATATATATTTGATTACTGTTTTTCATTCCTTTCCACATTCTTGTTCTTTATGATCTATTATTTCTTGCTGGCTATAAAGCAGCAAGTGCTAACACCTCTACAACTAATGAAGCATATATTTCTTCTTCGAATATATTATAGTCATAGCACTAAAGAAAGAGCAGTTGGGGAACTTTTAATAGCAATGCAGCATGTGTTGCTCTTCTAATATGTTTTAACTTTGCTGCCTCTGTAATAACGATCAAGTTTACTACATTCATGCTACAGGTGGAAACATTTTCCTGGTTTACATAATTCTATAGTATTGTACCTAATTGAAATACAAGGGAGAAAAATCTCTTTTAGATTAATAGATTTCTCTCTCTAATAGCATAAATTTTCTGTATGCCAGAGTTTACAGCGTATTACGAATAATGAAAAAATATTCAACACCCCACCTACCCCCCGTTATGGACTAAACCCTATTTTATTTTCTCTCCAATTAAATGAAAGATTTCCCTTTGTTTTATTCCATCTAGTAATATACGTAAGACACATTTTTCATTACAGAAGGAGAAAAATTATCAAAGCTAAAATGAATTGTTCATGTTTTGGTCTGTGGTAGCAAAAGATGCAAAGAAAAAATCAGACACATCTAATAAAGTACTTGTAATAGGTGACTCCTTGCTTAAAGTGCATAAAAGTATTCTGTGGAAAACAGAGAATTCATATGAACTTGGATTGCCAGGAAAATACCCACACACACTCTCATAAATCCAAACAGGAAGGAGTAGGAAAAATGAAATTATAATTTCATGCACTGTAAAAAAGATATGTCTTTTACTACCATTATTAGGTAGAATGGCGTAGAGAAAAATCTCTTTCAGTGTGAGATAAGCCTTGAACCTGCATTGCATAATTTCCTACATGAAGTTTCATGATATAGAAGGAAAAAAACTTTTGGGAGATTTTTTGGAAATCTCACATTATTATATTTTGCATTATCCCTCCTACTCTCCCAACTTGAAAATCACCTCAACCATATTAAATTTCATTTTAAAATAAATCACTTTATCTCTCAGAAATTACTACTGGACATCAATATATGGCAACTGGAAAGTATTTCTAGCATTTGAATATTCATTTCCCTTCATGAGCCTCGATGAATTTTATTCACAACCATTATTCTGAATGAAGTTTTGTTCACAACCCAAAACAACTTAATCAGCAAATATCTTCTTTTGAAACTTCTTTAAAACAGGTTTATAAGCATTCAAGATAATCTTAATTTTTACACTTTGTCAAACCCACTAATATTTCCAGCAACGCCCTCCAGTATTTTCTGCCATTCATCAGTTCCAGGAGTATTCACCTCACAAAACATATCTGTGTAAATGGCATTAATTGGCACACTGATTGGCAGAGCATAACCTACCATGTCATGCCTAGAAGTGGTCCATCTATGTCAATACCAAAGCAGAAGAGGTGGAATGCATGCAGAACTCAACGTTACTACCCAGCATGGATGACAAGACTTTGGTCTCCAGGCCATACTTTCCCCCATGATGCTAAACCTTTGGAATTTGAAAGTGGAAAAATATAATATTCATCTATAGGCCAGTTGTGAGTTAACACAGATGTCAGGAAAATGACCACTTTATCTTTCCTCCTAAGCCTTCTGTACCAATACCACCACCCCCACTCTTCTTCTGTCACTCTTGATTACATCCTGAGTCCAGAGTTTTTTTATTGTGTTGCCTGAAGCAATTCCACCAGCCATGTTAGACTCAATCTCTTTTTTGCCCATTTCTCCCACAATTATTTCTGTACCTTTTTACTACAGTATTTTGGAGCTGTGGTCATCAGCCACACTCTTGCAGGTCTGCTATAAGGCCATTGCTATATCTAAAAAATGTTCTCAGTACTTGCTTCTGTCACTATACCTAAAAGAACCTAATGAAAAAAATCCAAAAACCAACACAACCAAAGGAAAACAAAAAAACCCAAAACAAACAAACAAACAAAAAATTAAAGCAAAACAAGCATCAGGTTTTGAGACACATAGTAAAGGAGATATATGGGTATATTATAAAGGAAGATAAATGCTCCATTATCTTTTATAATTTTTTCCTGATATTTTAAACACTTTGGGGAAGTTTAGCAACAACCAAATCATGCAAAACAGGAACATATTTCATGTGTGCCCTTTATTCTGACTGTGAGAAGAATCTGCTTAAGGATGAATTTATTTATGCAAAAAGAAGGCTGATGCTTTCTCACCAATACAGTGGAAATTCAGACTAAGGAGAGCAGATGCATGAGGGAAGTTTCATGTGGAACAGCCTGAGTGTTGTGTCTGCTTGTTGAGGAATTGTTCTCTTAATACAGATCACCAAATTTCAGTACACTTCTACGTGTCAGGGTCATAACTGTATACAACTTGAATATAAATCTTCAGAAACTAAATATAATATTAAAATGGGAAACTGATACAAAATTTTACACTGTGAGTATTTTTCCATTACATTGAACTTGCAAAATCTAAGTCTTTTATAAGAGAACTGTTAATTGCTATATGACTGGACATGAATTATACTTCTTTATCTTAATTCCTGACATTTCTGTCATGGATCATCATGTCATGTTCAGCTCAGTCATGTTAGTTTATAACTTGAGACAACAAACACAACAAAATATGTCACAATAACCCAGATAATATGACAGGAATTTTTAGGAAAAAAAAATGCTTTCTTTTTCAGCTTGGACATTATCCTTACCACCACCCCACCCTTCCCCACCCCCACCCCCCCCCAAAAAAAAAAAGAGAATTGAACTAATGTTTGCCCAACTGTAAGTAAAATAATACAGTTCAAAATTTAAAATTTGTATGTATTTCTTTTTTTTTTGAGTCTGAAATTTTTTGTCTATAACACTAAGTAGCCAGCTAAAGAAATATTTATAAGCTAACAGCAAAAATAAATGGAAACAATTAAATATACCTTGCATTATGGAAATTTTGTTAGTCCTCTTTTCATAATCTATTCAAGATGAGAAGCTGATATTCAGGCATAACATTTATTTTTCAATGAGCTCTTGATTATATCCAGTTTTAAAGAGGCTGCTTAAAGTTCAAGCATGTTAAGTGATCTGGTCAAGGTTATAGTCTAAAACTATGCGTTGAATTTATCTGGAAACATGGCGCTCTTCAATTTTCCTGTATCCCATACTGCTTCTCTATTTCTGTTTTAAATCAGGAATAAACCCAGCATGGTATAAACTATACCAGAACACTATGTACTGAAAAATGAAAGCACCAGATGCTTGATGCAAAATGCAAAACCTGTCAAAAAGAGTCATAGAAAAGTTATTTTTTAAGAATACTTTACTATGTAATCTGCTTATTCCAAGGCTTGTTCAGGCTTTTATAAAGATTATAAAAGGAGATAGTGTAGAATAAAGCTGTTTGCAATTTGTAGGGACCATTTTGTTGTCAACTGATATATTTTCCAATGTTCTTCATTATTAGAGGAATAAATTAAAAGAGACTTTGTCTGTGCCATGTACGCTAAGTGTATGATTTTTCGAGGATTCTTATCTGCCCAATACCCTTATTCTCTCTCATTCTCCCTCCTCCCATCCACATTCCCCTATCTTGGTTTAGTGCGTTCACTTTTTTCCCTTTTAATAAGAGTTTTGTGTTAAAACTGGCAGGTTGAAATGCCTGACATGAGAATTTTCAAACTGTCTTAACTAGATTTTGGCATTTAATAAGCTGTAAACTGCTGAAGCTATTTGCAGATGAAGCCTCATTTTTGTCCATCAGCAGGGGGCTGGGAGCATAATTAATTGAGTGAAAGTTAAAAGACAGACAGCATGGTTACATTTATGCAAATATTGCAGAAGAACATCTAACAGAAAAGAAAAATACCTTGTAACTGATTGGTTTGGTTTTGGACCAAAATCCACAGGGTCCACTTAAACATTGCTGATTGTGCATATGACAATTAAGGCCTATAGTGGTGGGGTTTTTTAATATACTTTCTGCAATGTAAAAAATAATGGAAAAGAGAACCTTCACTAAAGCCAAAGTTCCAAATCCAGTGAGACAATTCAATTTCTGTTTTAAGGTTTTTACTGCTCTTGAATGTTAAAATACATTTTTTTAAAAATGGTATTACAAAAATCATACAATGCATGTGCCATCAACCATATGCCAATCTTTGTTTTTAATTTCTTTTATTCACATCCCAATCATATGCATCCTGGGACACCAAAGACTCCCTTTAGTTAAAGTTAGTTAAAAGCTTAAACCACAGAGATCAGGACAGCTGCTACAGGTACTAACCCGGGTGCTGCTTGGAGTGATCAGAAGCTTTTTCATTTATTCTATGTTATATGTATTTTCTTGGAAGAAATTTTGTTGATCTTTTTTTCCCCCCAGGTGCTACTGTGTATTGGAATGATTCTTGAATTAAAACTAGAATACATTAATATTTGAATTAAAACCCTTTCCCTTTTATAACTCTGGGGTTTGTATTCTATATTTACCAGAAAATAATTGCAATCGTGTTTATTGATTTTTGACTATGCATGAAGAGCATCATGTACAGCAGATAAAAATTGTAAGGAGATTTTTCTAGGGAATTTAGACTCTAATTCCCTTTTTGTCCAGCGTGTGGTTTAACCTGAGCATCTAATTCCAGCAGGGTAACAACTGGCAAATATAGTTTTATTAGGCACTATATTATTTATTTAATAATGACCATAGATTTCTGCCGATCTCAGCATGCCAAAATTTGATTGATTCTTTCTATATCCTACAGTGTTGCCAATATTCTAGAATCAGCTCAAACTAAAGCTTGAAAAGCATAGGAGGAATGCAGATTTAGGAAATAAAAGTACTCCCTACTTTTTTTGTACGTACAGGAACATAAACACTTGCTTGTCAGGCATGCTAAGGTTTCTTTACAATGCTTGGTGCAGCAAAGTGCCAGGCATCCCCAGGCAACAGCAGGAGCTCTGTGTGGGGAGATGTTTCAGGCACTCATGAAATGTAGGCAGTGGAACCCCTTTAAGTCCAGGGTAAGCTTGCCCCAAAGAACATTCCAATGGAAGGAATTATCTGCTAGCTCATGACATCTAAGCATTTCTCTCTGAAGTCTGCAGTTCTTCTATATTCCAAGCAAAATTGATAAAAGGATTACACTTCTTAAACTTCTAAATGAAAAGAGACATATAAATCAGTACCTTGCTATTTGTTCAAACAAGGCAAGGTTAGCACCCAGAGCTCTACAGGTTTATATGCAATTGTGAAAAATGGATATAAATCTATGTAAAGAACAGAAAGAGGAAGAGAGCCAATAGATCATAATAATTTTAATCTGGTTTATCAATGCAGTTAGCTTCAGACTTCTCAATATGCAGAACTTTACTGTTGAATGCTAAAAATCAAAGAGTTTAAAATTATTAACTATTAACAAGTAATCAATTAGGTAATACCTATCACCTGTCTAATAGCTGTTGCAGTCCCACTGGTGGCTAGAAAAATAATCGTTCCATTTGCTGTAAAAAAGTGGAAACTATTGTGTAAGTCAATTGTGAAATATTCTAATATAAAATAATATAGTGGTCAAATAGTGGAGATACTGCTGCCATCTTAAAATATTCAGATATTTTATTTTAAATTGGTGTTATGTCTTTCTACATTATGTTTTCATTGAATTTGGCATGATAGTCCGTAAATATATTAAGCTGATAAATATTTTCAATGATATATGCTCTGCCTGGAATGAATTAGTAGTCTTAAACATATATCAACAGAAAATAACCACCCAAAACCAAATTAATTCATTTTCCTATGAACAGTACATAACTAAAAAAACCAACCAACCAAAACAAAACAAAACAAACTTTAAAAAATTTTAAATCTATAATTATATTTTAAAAACACTCACACCCCTCTCCCCCCCCTTATATGTTTGTGGGTGATTTTGGTTTTGGTTTTGGTTTTTTATGCTTTCCTGGGTGCAGGAAAATGGGAAGTCAGTTTCCATGAATTATATATTCTTTGTAAAACTGAGAATTTTGTACAGGACTTAGAAGGACAGTACCAAAATATACTAATTGCTATCCTTCTTGTTAAATTAACAGTTAATTTTGGAGTCAAATAACCCATCTATATAACTCAAAAGACATAATTCAGTGAGGGAATGAAGAGAGAAAAGAGAAATAAGGACTTCAAAATGGGTTTTGTTATATAATTTTTTATTAATTGCTCTTCTACCACGATCTTTAAAAACTGCCAGCCTTGGAAAACCAAGAAAGCAGAATGAACAAGAGTCTGCCTTTTACTATCCCTGTGGGATAAGTATCAGTTAAAGGTACAGAAAATAATAGAAATTAATATCCAGCGGTTGTAATTCAGACAAGCTTATAATTCTTTCTTGGAAGCCTCATGGAACAGCAATGTAGTAAACACATGATGGCTTCTAACAAAGTTGCCTGCCAAAATAACTCTATCAAGATGGATTATGTAAAGCTACATACAGGATGCTATAAGCAGCATCAAATACTACATTTATGAGAATTACTAGGCCTTCTGCATAGAAGTCAGAGTGTTTTGGATTGAAATGAACTTGAATACAAGTTGCAATATTTAGCCAAAATAATTAAAAACCAGCTAACACAGATGACCCAGTAGATATGCTACCCTTAGAATGTAATCTTTCTAATGATATAAGCAAATTATGTAAAGGTATTCCTGCTTTATAGTATTATCAATGAGCAATCTGTAGCAGACAACTTTCTGTACCAGTAGCTTCTTCCTCATTATAAACTTGGTAAGAATAAATTAATGATTTTTTTCTATAGAAACATATTTTTATTTTTAGATTCTGCATAGTCAACAGAACATGACAACAAAATAAAGATTACAGAAGTGAAAACTGCAATCCAGGTAAAGGCTTTCACTAATCTGCTATTGAAGAAAGGTTCAGTAGTTTCAGAGCTGGGCCTAGACTCCATGTATTATGATAATTAAAAGAATTCTATTTGAAAAAGAAATCAAACATAAACTTTCCTGCTGGTAAAAGCAATGAGATTTTGGATTATGTTGAATGACTAAAATCTTATGTACAGTCTTCTGAAAAATCCTGTGTGAAGAAATGCAAGAATATCTGAGAGATATCTGTCTATTTTTGACATCTTTCTTGAGTTTAGGAATTCATACTGTTTCATTTGATGTTTAACAACAAAATTAAAAAGCTTGAACTGACACCTTGTGAGTCCATAAAAAAATTATTCATTCAAAGATGGAAAAAATAAAAAAGAAAAAACTCCATCAAAAACCCCTGTTTATTCACCCTAAATTTGTCTGTGTATTTACCCGTTCTAACTTCCCGTGTTAGTTCTTACCTTTTCCTTTCTTTTGGTTTTTTTCTTTTCTTTTTTTGCTATGGTTGCTTTTGATTGAGGTCAACTTATTCACTGAAAGTTAGGGTGCAGAAGAAGATATATAAAAGCTCATACTTCTTTTGGGGGAGGTGTTAGGATGTCTTGGCCTTTGAATTTGACTGAAGATCTTACATTGAAAAACATTACAGTTAACTAATGACCCACGGTTTTTGAGAAAATTGTAACAGGTTAAAGGAGAAGCATATCCATATAAAGTTCCAGGTATTGATAAAATTCCAAAGGACTCTTCCAAGAGAGGGATATACAGTTTGTCCATATTCAGACTACAACACATTACTACATTAAATAGCGGTAAGTTCTGTCTGGAAATTTTGTTATGAGTTTGTACTGTCATAGCAGCATTCCTGGTGCATGAATGGTGCTATACCATTAGTACAGGTTTTTAACTCTTGCTGTGAGCATTAAAGTTCAGCAGTCTGCAGAAAGAAAATCATAAGGACTGCTATACATTCTCAGTATTTATTCAGACAACAACGCTATCAGCACAGAAAACCCAGCTTACCTTGTGAAGAACTTTCTGACAGCAGCTATTTTTACTGGGCACAAGTGTGTGTGTTTTACTAAACAGAGGATATGTTCTTTTGATCAGTAATACTAGATGCAAATAGGTCCAGGGATTCAGATTCCATTTGAGGCCTTCTTTTTATTCTGATCAATAAGAATTTTGTTCCTCTGCTTTAGAAGTATGATGTCTAATAAATAAGAAATTGGCTCAGAGTGATGTGTTTGGATACAGTCCATAGTTTGAAAATATTAGTGCGACACTGTTAGTGTTTGTTACATAGAAGAGTAGAATATTTATGCACTGGCTGAACCCTCATTTTCACAAGTCAGAGTCAGCTCTGGCATCAAGTTAGGAATAAAACTCTGGCACAATGGTGGTGTGAAACGCCCATTTATCACGGTACTTCACCTGAACTGATAATTTTCAAGCAACATCCTGATTCACATTTGATGCTTTTGTGACCTCAGATATGACTACACAAACCCAAATGCACTGGACACTTTAAACCCTGATAAACTAAGATATTAAAATATATTAAAACTCCTTTACAAGTGTAATTTTTTTACAAAGCAATTCTGATATGAAATAGGAAAGTTATATCTGAAATGGTTGCTTACGACTCCCTGCTTGCTTCTCTCCCACCCGACCTGATGAAGAAAAAAAACTGGAGACAAATGTCTTGAAATACATTATGAAACATGTTAAAATAAATATGTTCAAAAAATTTATATTTTCAAAGTGTATTGTGCATGAACTTACATATAATTTTTAATCTATATTTGCTCACTAGTTTTGAATATTTTACAGGTACATTTGGATTCTTTATGTAAACATAAAACTGCTGCTCATGTATTTAGTAAAACAAAACTCAGAAAAAGTTATAGCTCAATTATATTGAATCTGAATCTGTAAAGATCTCATAGGAAACTTTAAGCTAGGTTTAATCTTCATTGATGTTAGGAACTTGACTGAAGTCACTGGAAAACATAGCCAGTATAGGCATTTTCTATTAGTTGAAAGCTGAATAATTAGACATATTTCCTTCCAAAGGCACTTCACCCTGAGGAGGTGCCCACTACCTTTCACCACTTTTCTTAAAGTCTCTGATGATGACAAATCCTACATTTATGCATCATGTTGGAGGTCACGTTTCTCCTGAACAGCCTGGAGGAAAGGAGGCTGAGGGGACACCTTACTGCTCTATACAAATACCTAAAAAGAGGTTGTAGCAAGGCAGGGGTAATAAGTTACAGGACTAGAGGAAAGGGCCCCAAGTTGTGACAGAGGAGGTTTAGATAAGATAGTGTGAAAAATTTATTCATGGAAAAAGGTTGTGAAGCACTGGAACAGACTGCTCAAGGGAAGTGATGGGTTCCCTGTTCAAAAAATGTGTGCATATGGCACCTGAGGATATGGTTTAGTGGTGAACATGGTGCTGGTGCTAGGTTGACAGAGGGATTTAGTGATCTTAGAGGTCTTTTCCAGCCTTTATGATTCTAGGACTTCAACACGAAGAACAGTCACTATATCAGAATTCAGAAGAGAAAACACAGCTTTTTTCAGAGAACACAGATTAAACTTCACAAGACGATTCTCTGAAAGTGAAAACATAAGGTTATGCTGCCTAAGATGGTAGTCTATAAAGAAAAAAGGATTTATTGAAGACTATTTAGTCTCCAACACATGATACTTAAGTCAATAGAGCTTTGAAATTTATGCAAAGGGGCTCTTTGTGAATAGGGGCTGTACAGTATTAACTACTGTATGTGTATGCAGCAAAAAATTTGAACTGAAATACAAGCAAAAATCATAGAGAAGATATCACCATGTTTTAAAGTTACAATTGACATGAAGTTTAAAAAACTGCTCTAGAGTTTGGAATTCTCTGGGTTTCAGCTGCTTCATTTTCCTAAGCCTAAATATTGTACTAATGTCTTTTTTTTTTCTCTTCATTATATCTAAAGACTGTATACAGAAAACATTTGGGGAACAACTAAAAGAAACACCCACACAAGGGAGAAAGAACCCACAGCTTGTATTGATCTTGGCATTTTCCCATGTTGCAACCAAATGAACAAGCCACAGGTGCAACCAGAAAGAGCAGGTGATCCAAACAAACTGTTATTGTGATGGGAATAAATATTATTTTTTTGTCCATAATGTATTCATCTCAAGGCACATTGGTGCATCTGTTACATATTTACCAGCAGTGTTGATTTCTGCCAGAAATATTTAAAGAATGCAAATCTCTGAATTTATGCACCTTAAAAATACATTCAACAGCTTTCTTCTTCCTATTTTCTACGTCTGGATTCTTTGACTAATTTATCTAATAGTACAACTAACATTCAATAACATAAGCAATTTGTTTTTATAGACTTGTTATTCTCCATCAGAAACATAGGAGAGGAGAGTTAGGAAGACATGCCTAGATTTCAATATAAAAAGTGTCACATTTTGACCAGGCACCTCTCCACAGTTGCTTTACTTTCTGTACGGTTGTTCCCAGCTTTGTCCTATCTTATCAGCTTTCTAACCTGCTTCTGAACCAACAGAGAGTGAATAGTGTTCATTTTATGAAGAACTATGTTATGAAAAGGCAAGTACTTATAAGTGGGCAAAAGCTGAATCACTATATTGATCCAAGCAGGGACGTATATTCTAAAACCCTTAAGATAAAAGATGTGGATGCCCTGGAAGCAGAATTACAGCTGAAAGGGCTGAGACTAGTGTGTTGCTCCTACAGAGCTTCTTGGACCACACACACTTCAGTGTGCTAGATGGACTAGTCTGGAAAGCTACAAAGCTGGATTAGGCTAGCTAGATCTGAACTAGATCTGGACAAGGGCAGATCCTGTAAGGCAATTAGTATGTTCTCAGCTTTACTCTTAGCACTATTAATTCTTACATCGAAAAAATTAAATTAGGATTTCCTAAAGAAAATGTGAACTCGTTTCCTGTCTGTTTTTTGATTCTAGGACTCATGCAATATCTAAAATTAACCACACGTGTTCTGATTTCACTGTTCCTACTCTCACGTAATCCTCTTGACATTTCCAGAGTCAGAAAAAACGTGGTTTGTTCCCCATTTTCACCTTCTGACTCTGGCTCTTGCAGTTCTGATTGTTCCTTTACTTCAGCAGGACAATTTGGGGAAGCCAGTAGTTCACCCAATATCCTGGTGATTGGTACACAGTTCCAGGAAGTAAGAAATGTTTAAATTACATATTATAGTCCTCAAATCATTTGCAATCATTTCACCATGAAATCATTAAGGAGGAAGTCATAACTACTCTGGCTTTGGTAACATCTTTCTTTGGTGATACACTCAGCTATACCAAAGGTACAGTGTAGAAAACGCTTTCAAGCTCATATAATTTCATGTGTATATAAATAATTTTTAAAACTATATGCAGCTACTACAATCCTGAATACATTTCAGGAATAAGTCTAGGACAGAAACTATTCCCATCAGGTGTTTTTGGCTACCCTGCTTAGAGACAACAGCACATTATGGGTGGAAGTCATTTGGTGCTAGCTGATCTCATTTCCAGAAAATAGTTTTAGTCAGTTTTCTAAACTACTGTAAACATAGTCATATAGACAGAACACAGTATTTGTGAATCAAATACACTGACCACTTTCTATATGTTGTACTATTAAAAAAAAAAATTTTTGGCCCCTGAAAAATTTTAAAACCATTCAGAACATATAATGGGTAATTTTCATTACAAGTTTAGATCTTACCTACTTAAAATCACTGCAAAATTATAGTAGCACCTGGATTATGAAAAAGGATAAATAGCTGATCTTTGGCACTGTGGTTCAATAGCTAAATAGAGATTTTTACTAAGAAACTGCTTAGAGCGGTTTCTTTTGGGCTGAGATTTTCTGCCTAGCTTTTTCTGTGAATAACTTTGAAAAGAATAGTCTTGGAAAATACTCTATGCAGTTGTTAGTCCTTTCCTAAGTGACTTAAATTATATTCCCTAGTCCAGAACTCTAAGTGTCACTATATTCTTCCTTATGATATGTAGAATAGGAATTAGTGCTCATTATAGAGGCACTCAGGACTACACCTACATTACTAAACAAAAACGATGAGAATATTGTCTATAAGGGATTAGATGGTGTAGACCTAATAAGATGACAGTGATCATAATCACAATTAACCCCTAGAAAATCCTGGTACACTGTTTAAACCTTTGCATGGGACACTTTTTTTTACTAGTAAACCAGCACAGACTAAGTCACATGATTTTCTCAGAAACAAAATCTGGGTTTTTTAATGTCTGACACAAACCACTGAAAACCAGGGTTTGTGTCAGATTTTTCTAGAATAGATAGAGAATATGCTATGGAGTAAAACTGAATAAGCTTGCTTTTATTTCTCTTTAGCATGCACCTAAGAGATCCACTTCTCAACACATGCAAACTGGTCACTGAAATCAGGAAAATACAGAGAAATTTAAAACACTGCTGATAGGCATATATCTGCATAAGGCCAGACAGGTACACCAGAAACAACTTCTACTTACTTGCAAGGCTGCTGAGCTACTTCAGATTTTCAGTGCAGCAGCTCAGAATATAGATTGCAAACTAAATTATATAAAAGCTTAAATAGAGAGATGATTTAATTTTTGTCTCTCAAGAGTGACCTTTGGATTAATCTTTCACAGGAAGCATGACATGTTTTTATGTTATTTGAGTATTTTGTGGGAGTCATACACTTTTCCCACTACTCATTGTGATTATAATTGTCTGTTTCAGAACTCTATCTGGACAATATTTTCTCCACTGGCTCAGACAGATAGACCTGGAATTGTACCAAAAGCAGACCATTTAAATAAATCGTTTTAGTGTGGGGCATTCTATCAAAATGCAGATATCAAAAACGGGTCAGATGAATCATGTTTATTTTTCCCCACTGATTGCAGGTATTGTAAATTGATTAGATTTGGGTCTATATATCTCCATCACCAGTCTTAGGTGAGATGAATTTCACTATAGGTATTCAGAGTTGGTAGTCAAGGAACAGCTAGATTTCACACCACGGTGAAACAAATGTGCAGTGCCTGATCTCTGTATAAGGCTGCCATAAAAGCTAAGGAACAAAAATCTAAGAATCAGGAAACAATGAGAGATTAGATAAAGCTACCAAATATTTATCTGACATGAGTGCTCTCTAGGGTATTTGTTTGTTTTGCCTTTCCTCCCTCATCCCTCAAAGAAATGACATCAGAGTTTTAAGGGAGAAATGTGAAGACTGCAGGCAGGCTTACACATGTTTCTACATGTGCATACAACGCGTACCTTACAATGATTTATGATTCCAAAAAATGACAAATGGACAGTGATGGCACATGTCACACACTGCTCAAAGGTTAGTGTTTAAAACTGTGTTTAATGAGAAGTGAATATAGGTCAGGGGTATCTTAAGAATGGTCTTGAAAAGGAAAGTTAAGAGATGGTATTTAATGTGATAGAAAGGGCAAGACTCACAAAGATCTAAAAATTTCTGGTGACATGAAGTTATGGGAGTCTTAAAAGTGTTCTAGTTTTGTGGAGACATACCACAGACCATGAATCAGAGCTGATGTGCAAGGAGACCCTTAAAATTTAAATACATCCTGGAAGTAAATTAGTGATGTTACCCAATGCACAAGCAGGATAGTGAAGCTACCATCATGGCAGAGGTAAAAGAAGACTCTGATGGGCAAAAATAAGGTTTTAAAAAGGTAGCTTAATCTATACAGGGGGAAAAAAATCATAGTCAATGTTACAAAATATTCTCTATACTTATAGTGTTTCTCTTATATAAAAATAAGACTTAGAGGTACTTCTCTATTATGGCAGCCAGTGAGGCGGGAAAAAATATCTTCCAAACTACTGCATAAATCATTAAAAGTAGATGAATCACACGTTATAAATGCCAATGAAAGTAGCCAAGACAATAATCTCAGGTGCAAATCTTCATGCTGTAGAGGTGTAAGATAAAACTTCATCAAGTAATAAAAACTAAAAAGGAACAGGTCTGAAAGATAGCTCTGTAGAAATCCCACAAAAAGTTACACTGCTGATATTTGTACTTGTCAAAAAAAAAGCTTTAAAGTAATAACTGGGTAGGCAGGAGGAAAGCTGCTGGAGGGCAGAATATGCAAACTGAAAGAAACTAAGATTTCTTTCTGGAATTTCTTTTTCGAATTCCTTGAACTCCTAGAAGAAGAGCAGGAAATGGAAGGGCTTGCTGATAAATCCAACTGGCTTGCAGCACCAATTCTGGAGTTGGCAGAATAAGCCAAGAGAAGAGGCTGAGAGATGGATTTGCTCATCCTTAACAAAAGAGGGCTTGTATTTCACAGTAATCAACAACTACCTAATGACAAATTATAAAGAAGACACAGCCCAGTACAACAATGGCCTGAACATAATCATGAACCTGGTTTGAATACTGGAAATTCTGTCTCAAAAAGAAAAATAAATACTGAGTGTGGGCACACTCTGAAACAGGCTACCCAGAGATACTGTTGTATGTTTATCCTTGCAGAACTCAGCTGGACACAGCCCAGAGCAATCTATTGTTCCTGGATATGCTTTGAGTGAGGCATTCAACCAAAAACTTCCAGAAGTCCTTTTAAAAATCCATAATACTATGTGATTCTAAGAAAGAACAAGATTCTTTTTTTATTTTCGACCTAAAAGTTTGAAGACAGCTTATATTACAAGGCAGAGGCAGGACAGGCAGAAAGAGTGTGAAATTAACTGATTAGAATAGGGAGGAAGAAAATTATAGCCATGAAGAACATAAGATTTTCTTCAGATTTCAACAAGATGAAGAGTGATTAAGTTTCTTAAACTAGGCTTGTGAAAAGTAAATAGAAGCATTCTAGTACTAAAAAAAAAAACCTTTGCATTTACAATTTGTCAGTTTTATCTCAAGATATTGCACATATTATCCTGATTAGGTTTTTATTTCTTTCTGAATTTAATACATTTTAATGCATTTCTATCTAAAATACATTACTTACAAGTAACCATTAGGCTTGTGACAAGACTACACCTCTGCCTTTAGGCCTATTACTTTAGGGAAACTTCACCTGTGAATAACCTCAGTTTTCCTAACAGTAGAAGGAAAACAAAGAAAAAACCTTGCTTTTTAGTATCTGAGCTCTTCAGATGGTGAGAACTGTTGCTGTTCATACTGTAGATTCTGAAAAGGAATAAAGACAATTTTTTTCCCTTCTCAAATACCTGAAAGTCCTTTGTCTATCTCCCACAGGAATCGGTGTATGTTGACTCCAAAGGAGATACTTCATGTCCTTTAGGTTAGTCATTTCTGCAGATTTATTTGATAGACGCAATGTTTTACAAGCTCTCAAGAAAAGCATTTCCTAGGAGCAGCATCAGCAAGGGTGAAATGGAGATTTCAGAGGCAGCAGGCAGCACAAACAGGAAAGCACATGGGAAAAGGTACCTAGGGCTCAGCCATGTCCTTGTTAGACCTTCCAGACCTGTTAGACCTTCCAGACCATAATGGTTAAGAAGCAAATAAAGACAGCTATTTTTAACAAATTATTAGAAACTTATTATTACTCAATTTAAATAGGACCTTCTGTACAAAGAGAATTCCTCTTCTTTTTTTAAAAAATTATACAATTAAAAAAAAATACTTGCAGTGGCCCTTTAAGTTGCCAGCCAAATATCAACGTATTTTAAAAAGTGAAAGATATTATAGTCATTTGAATGCCTATGATTGTTATGCCCTATTCCATTTTATATATGGGTCCTATGATTTATTGACATCCCAATATAAATGGTTCTTTATTTTCTATTCATCCTAACCTTGGTCAAATAATACCACCCTACTTCTCTTCACAATATTTTCCTAATATCTCAGCTCATTTAATTCTATTGATCCACTGAAGAGTATAATGGCAATGAAACTGGAATTAATAGCACCTCCCTTCTCCAATGCTAAGAGCTTTCCTATTTAGTCTGTGGACCATCACACAAAATCATAAAAGTAGACAAAAAAGCAGACTGACCTTTATCAGCTACTATTGTGTTGCAAAATTCAGCAAAGCCCAGAACATCATTTTCAGTTTTATGGCTCTGTTTTCTTAAATAATAAGGGGAATGGAGGGGAGGAACTGACCCCTGTTCAGCATTTACTTAAGCAGAATTGGCATTAATAGAGTATTCTGTCAAAAATTCAAGCCCAGGAAAATGTATGGCTTTGTCCACAGCAGCAGCTATCTTAGTAGATTGCACTGTCACTGCTTCACACAAAGAGCATTGCAACACCATTAGTGGACATAAATAATGCACAAGCTCTTATGCAGTACTCAGCTAAGTGCATGGAAACCTTGGGCTCCTGTTGTCAGAAATTCAATGGATTAGTACCTAGATTTATTTTAAGTCTGTAAAGCACTTTGTTCTTGACAGCGTTCAAAGTAGAAAGAGTGCTATCCTGAATGTGCATCTTAATACTGTCATTCTTGTCTTGTAAGGATAGATGAAATATGGGATGCAATACTTCTTTTTAATATTTAAAAGTTTTCACTGAGTGGACTCAGTACACACGTGCCTACATACATATGTGTGTATATATATATATATATATATATATATATATATGTATGTATGTATGTGTGTGTGTGTGTGTGCATGTGTTAATAGATATAGGATCACAGTAGCCCGTGGTTTTCTTATTTATCTGGAAATGCAAAAGATATATATGCAATGGAATGTTAGCAATGAAGAGTATCTCCACTACTACAGATTATCAAAATAAATGCTGATAAACAAATGTACTGCCTGGTATTATTATTATTATTATTAATTATTATTATTATTATTATTACCTGTTTTACTTTGTAAATAAGATGTGTCCCCTGCCAGATTCCTACATAAAACTCACATTTACATTTCCACTGCAACACAAATGTTTAGCTTCTAGAATGAGAATTCTAGAATGAGAGGAGATCATACAGTTAAATGAGATGATCATGAATATTTTAATCTAATAACTAATATCAAGAAGGCAGCAAATCCTTACTACATATCAAATAGCATTCTTGTACAAGTTTACTGCAAAAAGCCAACTTCCTAGTTTGAAACAAAGCAAAACAAACCACACACACACAAACAAACAAACAAACCACAGAAGTTTTCAAACCCATCATTGAAATGCTTATGAATTATGTTCAAAAAACTGCTTCACAGCAATAGAGACTGTGGGGTCTATTTGCCTCTCGATGTTCTGGAGAGTTAAGCATGATAATCCCCCATGCATTGAGAGGATAACAGGACCCTTTGTGTAGATTAAAAGCAGTTTTCTATTGATATCAGGGTGGGAATGCAAGAACAGCAATATCTCATGTGAAGGTCAATCTTTCACAATGCCACTAAGACATAAAATCTTCGTTTGAAATAATAACAGTTACCTTTTCTCTTTGCCTGCATGGTCCATGAATTTCCACACAATTCATTGAACCAGCAGTCAATGAACTATTCATTATTGAACCCAGTGATTTAAAAGTCACAATATGTACATCATTAATGCCCATTTGAATAAAAAAAGTCACATTTCAGAAATCTTAGTAAGATTTGAAATGTGATAAAATCAGGTTACAGTAAATATACAACAATCTTTGAAACAAAAAATCAGAATTGTTTTGTTGCCAACCTTATGATATCTGTAGCAATACTCATCCTCATTGAAGGGAAAATTAACTGTTTCTTCCTTTAAGTACTGGAAGATATATGAGATTGTCTATTCAGCATGCATTCTCTACCTATTCTCCACCAGGTACAAAGCCATTGCAGTGTATACACTCTCATGTTCTACAGATTGCAACAAAACTTCTGTTAAAGATGTTCCCCAAGTCCTCTCTACCTCACAAAAGAACACAGGAGCGAACAAGACTTATGAGAGGGGAGAGAGGGAAGAAGGGACAGAAATAGGGTGAAGGGAGAGAGGGAAGGAAAAGAAAGGAAAGAAAAAAGATGGAAGGAAGGAAGGAAGGAAGGAAGGAAGGAAGGAAGGAAGGAAGGAAGGAAGGAAGGAAGGAAGGAAGGAAGGAAGGAAGGAAGGAAGGAAGGAAGGAAGGAAGGAAGGAAGGAAGGAAGGAAGGAAGGAAGGAAGGAAGGAAGGAAGGAAGGAAGGAAGGAAGGAAGGAAGGAAGGAAGGAAGGAAGGAAGGAAGGAAGGAAGGAAGGAAGGAAGGAAGGAAGGAAGGAAGGAAGGAAGGAAGGAAGAAAGAAAGAAGAAATTTTGATTCTGATACAGCATTACCGCCGTGCAAAATATTCATTTGGCTTTAGGTATGTTTTAATAGATGTTCTTTAAACACTTCAGCATGCAGGCTGGCGGTAGCGGAGCTCTCAGCAGCCGTGTGTCTGGAATGCCGCCTGTGCCCGTCAGTCCCAGCCGCAGCAGCCCCGAGCAGTCCCGGCCGCCGTCAATAGGTGGCGCTTTTCCCCTTCCTCATTTCCGACCGCTCCTACGCAGCTGCTATGGAAAAGCTTTTCTCAGCAGCGATTATGAAAAACTTACATTACTTTTTTAAAAACTTTCATTGCTCGGGAAAAACGGGAAATTTCTGTCAGTGCATAGCCTAGTTTTTGCAGTTCTACACAAGAGATGACCAAAGCAATATGAATCATGTGATTCATGACTTTGGTACAGAAATGTGTATTTTCCAAAATTATAAAAACCATGATCCTATGGCTGGTATCGTTCTTAATTGATTTTTTTTCCCCTAAAATAGAAAAATGTCTCACTTTCAAAGAAAACTACCTTTTATGACTTGGCCCATTACTTCTTATCTGATTAGAATTTTTAAACATTTAAATAAAAAAAAAATCTATCGGAACTATTTGACTACATAATTACAATTCTTGATATTAAGAAATGAAACGCATAGGATGTTTTTTTCGTCTCACTGTAGTGAAAAAAGGAACTTTCCAAATATATCTATGCTAAAATGACATCTAAATATGTGAACAGACTGCCTATTGTTTAACTACACATTAATTTAACTGTAGCATGAAAACAAGTATTGAAGAAAATATTCTAACTTCAAGTCTAGTTCATCTGTGAAACCTATTTTTACATCAGATTTCATCTTAGTCTCCATTAGAAAGGAAAGGGATGTCTTATTGTAAGAGAACAGAGATGTGCTTAAAACAGCCTTACATTCACAAAATAGGACAGAATACAAACTCATTTGCACACCTACACATGTGCACAGAAGGGCATATTGTATATTCATATACAGAATCCTATTATTCCCAGAGTAGAGTTATTTTAAAAGCAAAGAGATAATTGATTAGCAGTGCAAGATATTTTCTAATGCTGGAAGGCAAAGTAAAGTTTCTTATCTAGTTTCTGTTATCAATATCTTAAAATGAAAACTACATTTCGAGACGAAAATTATGATACCATGATAAGAAGTTTCAGCCGTAACTAAGACTTTTGCATTGATTAATAACAGGAATTAGAAGGTAAAAGCAGTTTCCTTTTTAAGAGAGGGATTCTTTCCCAAGAGGTTGTCCCACATAAAGGAAAGCACAAATGTGAAGATCAAGTGGTTTCCAAAGTTATCAAATTAAAGAAGTGGGTGGCAATAGTTTCATTCTATATTTTTGCTCCACATATTGCTTATTAGATTACCAGATTTTAAAACATATTCATGTTAATGATTTACAAATTCTTACAAGTAAAGATTTTTTACAGAATGATAAGATGACCAGAGAATAATTTAAATTTATAAGCTATAAAAAGGTATCACAGAATCACTGACAGGGAGCTCTGCAGGCCAGCTGGTCCAATCTCCTTGTCAAGCAGGACCATCTACAGACAGCTGCCCAGGATTATGTCCAAATGTGTTCTGAATATCTTCAGCTATGAAGATCTTCAAAGATGGAGATCTTCAAAGATCTTCAAATTTCCTGGGCAACTTGAAAATATCTGTAAAACAAGACCTTTTAGTTTGCTAGTGAAACACTTGAAAACATGATAATAGATTTGAAATTGGCATCCTAAAATCACTACTGCAAAAGTATCTTGCCAACTCTACAAGCCAACTGTAGCCTTCCTAACTTTTAATTAACTCTTCAGTTAGACACTAATCCAACCAAAAAATGTTTGTCCTGTTTGATTCTATAGCATCTCTATGTTCTCTTTGGCACCTTATGAAGTTAGAGGAAATGTGTAATAAAATTTTTCTCTCTAATTAGCATTTCTCAGCACCTGAACACTACAGGATTGTAACAGGAGAATGACTTCACTAAGGATGATTAGTAGTGACTTGAGACCAGAGACACCTCCATGGGACAGAAGGGGAAGAGAAAGGAAATATGGAGACAGGCATTCAGGCAGAACACGAGGATGCCTTTCCAGAGACTTCATTAGGCACCCCGTATGGCTTTTTTAATACTCCTTGTCTAATAGCAGGTGCAAGTTATTATTTTCTCTTTTTTTTTCATATTCTCTGTTTCAGTGAATCCTATACAAATCATACTTATGCTGATACAGAAGTATTTTTCCAAAATGGACTGCATCTGATATCTTCAGCTATCAACATATTGAATCTGCAGGCCCAAAATCTCCATTCTTCTTATATGCTGCTTTGCTACATTTGGAACTAGTCCAAACGTACTGCTACCAAAAGCTTACTGACATGTAGACTTTTTTCTTTTTTACAATAAAATATAATGGATTAAAAGAAAGGAGCTAGCAAAAAACAGTGGCATGGCTTGGTTAAATGCAAGTATGCTTAATACTGCCTTGTGTTTAAATCTTGCATTGCTTTAGGCTTGGGCAATAAAGGAGGCTGGTCAGATTCACTTTTCTGAATTGCCAGTTTGTAAACAGATCTTATTGTCAGGCAGTAAGACATTACAAGCACAGGAACAAATATAAGCAGATAGATACATAGACCTTGTTTCTTAGTATGTTCACCCTACAGGATATAGATAAATTTAGAACTATAAGAAATATTTTATTCACTAAGGTGAAATACTCTGAAATAAACAAACAAACACACATAACAAAAAAAAAAAAAACAGACAACAGGTCAATTTGTAATTCGATTTTTTTTTTTATTTTTACATTTCCATTGATCAAAACTTCCACAAATAATTATTTCTTAGCACCTACATATTTGGCCAAATATATGAAACTCAAATACATCACAGCTCTAAAATCTGTGGAAACTGTTCTAAAAGTCATACATGTGCTTGCTAAATATGTCTTTGTATCATATCTATGTGAAAGGAATTGCAATTTACAAGTAAATGTTTGGTTTTATCTCTTAAAATATATAATTATTTCTTATGAATATGCGTGTTTACAGTGCACTCCATAATACACTATAATTTACCAGGAAAATTATGATTGTTTCACTATATTTAACATAATAGCAATGATTAACTGTGTGTTTGGGGATACATTTTCCAAGAGTTTTGGAACTTTATCAATGTCATTCATTTGGACATTATAGTGGCTGGACAGTTGAAACTTCACGAAGTATTTAAAAGTTACTATGTCAATCTTTTATGTTAGCTGTTCCTCCTAGGGATACATTTATATCTTAGAATTAAATTTTCTTCAAAACTTTTATTTAAAATACTTCTTTTTAGTTAGTTCTCGAAAGATCAATTTTTTAAAAGTCACATCTATTTAAAATACAATACCAAGTGATCCTAACTCTGGAATGATGCCTCAAAAAAAAGAGAAGAAATAGATAGAGTTTATTCCAGAATTCACCAAGCTGATAACTGGATGCTGGGAACAGAAAATAAAAAATGCAGTCCTATAGAATTCCATTTCAATTAAAAGGTATACCTTAAAAAAAACTCCTACAGTTTACTTGACACCTGTCAAAAAGCTTAGATGACAAGCTTAATTTCTCAAACTATTCCACATACTAGAATCTAATCAATCTGTCCAGATTATCATTCATAATTTGCATAGTATATTGAATGCTCCCATCCGTATTTTATCTTCTATTTTCTTATCATCAACTTTCAGCAATCGGCACAAATTTAAATAAGAATTTTATCATTCTCCTGATGGCATTGGTACTTGAAAAAAGTAGATGAGGAAAGCTGTGGTTCTGAGGAACCACAGAACTGAAAAGGAGGGTGATCTCATCCAAATATACATTTTGTTTTCTTGTGTGGCATTTCTGTTGGTTTTTTTGTGTAAGTGGCTAGATCTAGAGAATGGAAGATCTTGAAAACCTGTGGATACATTTCTATATCATTTATTACCCAATTAGCTGTGATTTAAAACCTTAGCCAAAAAAATTATGACACCTATTGTAACTTCTGAGTTCTGAAAATGGATTTCCTTATGCCATGCATTTGTTTGGGCTTTTTTCAATACTTGTAACCTCCATCTATCCCAACTGTTCTGACCTCAACCTCGCTATTAGCCTGTGTGTGCATTGTATAGACATTTCACAGTTTGGGTGTTTGCTGGGATAAGGCCATGTGTCTGCATGCTGTGGGGCACTATAAACTAATATACATGTGCTTTTGAATTTGAGAAAAGCAGGACAGAAGTTGAAATTCATGAAAATGCTAGAATTCAATGGTGCAGATTCCTGGTCTAAGTAATTTCTATCTAGTTTCTCTTTGTGTATTTGTACTTCAAAGTAGATTCCTAAGAGAAGTCTATTTTGACTTTAAATACCTATGTATGAATAGCTATCTGTCTATAATAAGCTTACTTAAAAAAAGAAAATAGACAAAACCACAAGACATCCCAAACACAACCAATAAATAACAAAACCAAAGCAAAATAAATCAATCTACCAAATTTTTTTACATTTTATTACAAAATCTAATGCTTCAATTTTGTCTTAAATGTCTTCCTATGTCATCTGCAAGATTAACACTGTCTGTGGAGACATTTAATCATTTGAGAACTAAAACTTGCATTGATTCCCCAAACTACTCCACATTTCCATGTAACTTAAACCCAGTCTGACAGTGACCTAGCGTGAAGCAAATTCCCTAAGAAACTGCTAGTATATCCATATCATTAAAATAGCCTTTGTTTTTTTCAAGGTCAATGGAGTACATTTTGTTACAAAAAGGCAGCTATATATATTCTGTTCAATGATAAATGCCCATATGAAACTGCTCAGTAGTCAACTGAAAACTAAGCATTTCAGGAAGCTTCAGTAGTCACATGGGGCGCATATGCTACCAAATACACAGAGGTTGATGATCATGGGAAATTCTATGTTAAAAATGTTTTTGTGATCAGGAAAGAATTTCCCTTGTCTGCTGTCTTTTGTTAATTAGAACCATAGCTCGGCATCCTCTTCCAGATTTTTAGATTAATTCAATTCTCATTTAGATGTTAGTGGAAAATCTGCAGTGTAAAATCTGGCTAACCTGCTTCAGCTTTCTGCCTCTTAATTTTCCCTTATTCTTTTGCTGCAAAATCTAGACATATAAGCAAGCATGGCCCCAAAAGTTAAATAGAACCTTTGAAACTATCTTTCGATAACGTGTAGAGGCAAAAATTTTTGCAACACTCTTTGCAGTTTTCATTAGAGCAGAAAATCATTATGTATTTAGTCACAGAGGCTAATAAAGCTAATATAACAGGCTAATGAAAAATATATAAATAAACTGATTTAAGACACGTGATTAGAAGTTTCAAAAACTTCAGTCATCACTGTAATATTTATGATTCAATAGCCCCTTTGGGTTTGTAGAAGTAGCTTCTCTCCCTGTGGTAGAATCTGTGATGAATTTGTGTATTAAAAGCTCCTGTATTCACATTGCATAAATATGCAAGAGCATTTTTAATAAAAATCACCTTTCATTGCATTCTATTGCTCTCACATGTAATATACCTAAGCAGAGATCACCTGCAAAGATTGAATCTCAAACCTTTAATATGGGGTTTCTTCCATTTAAAAGAAAGGAACTCAATCTGCCACTAACACTTGCAGATCATATTCTCCTGGTCTACTCATTCAGTACAATGAATACAATACAGATACCCAGTGTAAAAGCAAGATAAGGCAGCTATCTGGACCATTAATTCTTAATTGCTTTGGATGTCATTCTTTCAGCACTGACTGAATGAATGAGCACTGCAGCTTTAGGTATAGCCAAAGGAGATGTGTTTGATTGGTCATAAGTTTAATTCCTGCTCAGTTGTGGAGCCTCTTATTTTCCCATCTCCCTGAAATGGGGAAATCAGAAAAAGTCTGCATATCTTGAGGTATATTTATATACTGTACTGCAGGTGTCCCGGTCCTGGCAGAGTGGGGCTGCAGGGGCTATGGGCTGGTTCCAGTCGATTCCAGATGGTTCCAGTGCACCCATCTCAGGGCACAGCTGAGCCCTACAGCCAAGATTGTGATGTCTCAGGGAAAACATATTTAAGAAGGGGCAAAATGCTAAATGGCAGAGGGGAGAAATAGGGGGGGAAAAGGAGGAGAAACAGCCCTGTGAACACCAAGGTTGAGGAGGAGGAGGAGGAAGAGGAAGAAGAAGAAAAGAAGGAAAATAAGAAGAAGATGAAGAAGGAGAAGGAGAAGAACAAGAACAAGAACAAGAACAAGAACAAGAACAAGAACAAGAACAAGAACAAGAACAAGAACAAGAACAAGAACAAGAACAAGAACAAGAACAAGAACAGAAATTCCTCTGGAACTCGTGGCAGAGAGCATAATGGAGTCCATTTGTCCAGCAAGACTGCAGTTTAGCCCAAGCTGGAGCAGGAGAAAAACATAAAATCAGAGAATTTTTTGGTTTGGAAGGACATTAAATGTCATCTAGTTCCAATCTCTGTCAAGAACTCCTTCCTGTAGACTGAGCTGCTCAACATCCTGTCCAAGCTGACCTTAAGGAAGAAAAAGGTCTCCATGAGGAGGAAGGAGCAGCAGACAAGAACTGTTTTGAACTGACCACAGCTCCCATACCCCATCATCCTGTGTCATGCTGGATGGAGGGTTAGAAAGTTGAGGATCTGAAAATTAAGGACTGCAGGTGAGTCTAAGAGAAGGAGCAGAGCTTTTGCTTTTCAGCATCCAACACTATTATTTAAAAAGTGGGCAGTAATTTAAACTAATTTTCCCCAAGTTAAGTCTGTTTTACCTGTGACAGCCATTGGTTAGTGATCCCCAGTCTTTATCTTGACCCATCCTTTCTCCCTGCCGTGTCCTCTTGAGTAGAACTACAAGAGAAGCTGGGTCAGCACCTGGCAGCCAGCCAAGGTCAAATCACAAATTGCCACAGCATATGCTTATATACACACACACTATTTAAGGTACACCACTAATAATTTATATTTAAAACAAACAAAAACCCAAAATAATTGCCTTCTGTAATGCAGTTACCTAGATAATATTATTTTAGTTTATGTCAAAAGCTACTGTAATGATGTTGAGGTATTTTTATTTGTTGCAAAACTAAACTTAATTATGAGTAAGCTACAATTATGCTGAAATATCCTGATAATCCTACAGCATTTCTTAAGAGTTTTCTAATGGATAGTGTCTTCCAATTAGAAAAGAAAAATTTAAGGATTATTTTCCTTACATCGATTTAAAACATAATTAAATATATATGTTAGATTAGAGTTAAAGAGTGATGTTTGGGGCAGGTTCACACATAAAGCAGTATAACTGTAGACTTGAATAGATGTGAATTCATTTGTTCTAGATGAGATCTGACACAAAATATCTATTTCTAGTTCAAATTCATGAACTTCATGTTGCTAGAAATTAAAGAACAGAGCAGATAAACATTGAAAAGTAGCTATTACCCTATAAACAGAGCAGCAACAAAAAAACCCCTTGATATTAAGTCAGGTCAGGTATGCTGGAATAATATATATTAAGTCAAAGATGCATTGCAAATCAAAATATCTCACAGCATGGACTGTAGCTCAGTTAATAATTAATTATAATATTGGGAAGTAAGCAATGAAAACAATGACATAGTGTTTTTAGAAGTACTAACGCTATGGGTGTCTGTGTAAAAATGAACTTCGGTTACTGGCTATGAAATCAATAAATTATGTTTGGAAATCCACATCATTGTAATTACGAATCCAGACTGCTGCATGACTTTCTCAGGATTACAACATGGATCACTTGTCCACAGCAGGTAAAATTGTTTTTGCATCTCTTTGCAGTTACTCAAGTTTCATATTTTGCTTTGTTTTGTTCAAGAATCTATTACACCAATTTACTTTTTTATTCTTTCTGAAATTAACAAATGAACCAATGTTTCTTTTAGGGTAACAGTTAGTAATGTCTTTATTGATTTCTTCCAGCTGATCTTTGATTAGTACTGCTCTCTAATTTAACTTTAGCACTATAGGCTTTTCTAGAGTGGGAAACAGGTCAGAGGCAGAAAGCAGCAGTAAAAACAGGGATATTAGTTGGAAGAATAATAACACTATGTCTGTCAGGTACAAACACACTTTTTGATTTTCCTTGATAAGAAAAAGGCAAAGATAAAAGGTGTTAGGACATTTTTGGCCCTGTTCTATGCAATATAAATTTTAAAAAACATTATTTTTGTTTGTGAAAGTAAAGAGAAACACTGAAATTATGGCGGGAATTGGTTACTTGCTAGTTTAATTCTCAAACACTAGAAGTTTATGAATACAAACCAGGAGTGGGAACTGTGAGGCTAACTGCTAAACTGACTTCAGAAAGATGGTTCCTAAATTCTGGCCTTGTCTCTAAGATTGTGTTTTATCTTATGGCTTGGTTTGGGTTTTTTTCAATCTTAGAAACAGACAAAAATTGCCACTGAAAAAAAGTAATGAAGAAATGAAGAATGAAGAAAGAATTTCAAGCTATCTCTTCATCCCTATGTTCAGATTTATTCTATTTGCTCTACAAAAATGCTTACTTGTGCAGAAAAATAGACAAGATAGATACAGAAGAAAGGTAAATGCATCTATGCTTCTAAAATTTGGGAGCAGTCTTGATTCTACATGTGCCTTCCTGACCAGACAGGCTAAAAGATAATTTCTTAAAAGAACAAGAGAATTCCTTCTTTTTCCATTTCATTTCCCTTATCCCTCTGTTATTTCTGCAGTACTTTCAAAGAGGAATTTGCATAAAATCTTCTTTTTCACAGAGAGACTGAAACTCAGGCAAATATTCCTATCACTGAGCTTTTATATTAAAATGTGGATAGATTCTTTTATTTTGACTTCTTAATGAAAGCAACTATGCTTGCACTGTTTAGTAAGTTCCATTCTACTTAACTGCACATGGAGTTTCTCTAGGAAGCCTTAATAGCTGAAGTGCTTTTAATTAGATGTGAAAAGGACTCGTTTCTGAAATCTGGTGGGATTTCAGCAACATGTATGTACCTCTCAAAAGAAATAGCAGTTCTACACACTTCAGTTTTCAGATTTTTGGTTTTCCAGTTGGGTTTTCAATTGAAGGACCTAATTGCAGGCATCCAACTCTTTTCATACAGTATACTATTAAACACCTTATATCTTTTTTTTTTTTTTTTTTTTTTTTGGCATGGCAGTTTTATCATTCTGGGATCTACCCAAAGTATTGGCTGACACCAAAATCATGATCAATCAAAGTGCTAGGCCAGGCAGCTAAAATATCAGTACAGATCTAGAAAAACTGAGGGGTAATTGCATGGAGAATTAGCAGGGGTAAATATATGTGTCTATGCTGCAGACCTTTATACAGGAGTTAGCAGAGTGACCCAGAGTGACCATGTGAGCCATTTGTCCTGACTTCACCTTACAGTCAATGAAGAGCATCCATGTTTAGTGTAAGATACATCTTGTACATACACATCTGTATCAAATTAGTCAGAAGAGAGACTGAAAGAGTCTGTCCATGGTTTAGACCATCATCTATGCCTGGCCAGAATAAATGCCAGAAACGGGTTTGTCAAAACAACTTATAGACAAGAACACCACATTCTGACATAGAAGACCTCTTTACTGCCGAGTCACCTATCTCCTTTTGCAGGAAAGCAATGGATGGAATGGCTGTGAAGTTCTGAACTGACCTAAATTAATAAGAATTTTCTGACCCGTCTCAGCATTTTTTTTGAATAGTGCAGAGACTCCAAAGGCCTTTCTGTAATAATTCCTGACATCGTTTCTTCACTGTGCTTCAGTGCAAATGTCTCTGAATACAATGGTTTCTTCAACCAGTAACAAACTTCATAAGAAGCATGAATTATTGAGGATTAACTATGACACTAAAATAATAAAGCCTTTTCTGAAGAGGTGAATTCATGGTTTCTGTGGATAACTTTTGCTGCTCCACTAGAAGCGTATCTAAGAGTTAACTGGAGACTTGTTTCCAGGCTTATTAAAATATGCAACATTCTCCATGACTGTAGAAGATCAGGAAAATATAAAACATATTTGCATATTCTTAAATTCTTATATGTGTGAAAAATGCTATTTTTATTATTATTGGAAACACAGAATTAAATAATATTGCCATGTCTCCTTAGTTAAAAACCTTGTTAAATAAAATATTAAATAAATTCTTTCTGACACAAACAGATATATGCATGCATGTTCCGTAAAAGATACAGCAATTCTGTTCTCTGAAGATTATACTAGTCTTAACCTAGTTATAGCTGAAATGAATATGAAAATACAAATATATTAAAATCTTTTTCTATGATATATGTATTGTAAATAAATTGCTCAAAATTACTCCAAAGCATGTCTGCTTAAATTAAATAATTTACAAGTCTTTCCAGTGTTCTAAATAAAAACACGTAATTCCTATTCCATATTTACATAAATAGTCTGCATAATTGTTCTTTTAGCATGGTTATTGCATTGGTTGATTTGACTAATATTAAATATGTATGAATTTCCTGCTATTCCCTAGGGCTCACAGAAACAAGATGAATCTCAAGAGACTGGTTTAAAGTTTAGATTTAAAGAAGAAAAGCCTTACAGATCCAAGCATCTTTGAATGTTTTTTCACTGATGAAGTCTAATTTTCACCTCAAGTAAATATTTAATAAATAATTATTACTTGAAGATTTACAAGCAGTGCCAAGATTAAGTAAATTATTTGTGTGTCTTTTTTCAAGCTTTTAGACAGTTCTACATACAACCAAACAAAAGTAGGACATGATTGATCTTAAGCATATTGACTTTTTGCAACACTTTTCACACTGATAAATTAAAATTCTTCAATCCAGCTGATCAACTAAATAAGTTTCTATATTAGTCTTGGAAAATGCAATTCTTGTAACACTGTCCCCCAAAAATTGATTCTACCTTACTGGCTGCAGATGACAACTTATAATAACAAATTATAATGACACTAATAATATTATAAATATAATAAAATTTAAATAAAATAGGTAAAACTTTGCTCATGCTGATAAAGCGTTAATCATTTTTTATGCATGGAAAAGTCTTGTGAGCTACAATACAGGTATTGTCATTAATGGACTTGACATTGCCACTGTTGCTAACAGTGAGATTACACAGGTGACAATAGGTTTGCAAAAATATAGCATCCTGTAAAAAGGAAAATGTATTCTTTTAAGTCTAATCCCTTCAGCATATAGCATATATGTCTGATTATACTGATCATGCATTCTTAGGGATGCCTTAATGTATTCTTAAATGCTGTACATAGAATCATGGAGTCATAGAATGGTTTGCTTTGGAAGGGATTTTAAGGACCATCCAGGTTGTTCTAATATGCTTCTGAAACTAGTTCCTATGGATAACGATGAACTCTTCAAAAGCACCTAAGCTGTAAAGGGAAAAAAATCCACTAAAATAAACATGGAATTATCATGAGTCTTGGTCAAGCTGTAGAAACAGGATGTTTTGAAACCATCCCTTGTGAGTTGATTAGATGTACATGTGTGTTTATATATATAAATGTGTGTGTGTGTGTATCAATATATATATATATGTATATAACCACCTGGTTCTATATTTATGCCTGTCAGCTAACTTTGCTCCAAACTTTGCACATTTGCAAATGAAATTGATTTCATTCTACATAAAATCCACAATGCAGTTCTAGTAAGTGGCACCTCTGTTGACCCCACTAAAGTTTAGAGTGTGACACACAGGTGTAGAGAAATGCCTTGATACCAGTAATAACCGTTATGTTTTCCTGAATCTGTAGAATATCAGGAGGTACTGGATCTTTTCCAGTCTAAACAGAAGCCAAAGTTTATTCATATGATGGTTAGAAAAAAATAAAAATAAAATTTGAGGTGACTTCAATGTGAGCCAAGTAGTGTAATGAACCTATAAAATGCTTAGTGAGATGCAGTCAGGCTTGCAGATGTGTTTACAAAAAGGAATGCTCTAGTTTCATATTTATTATGAGCTTTCTCTGATTTAAGACTACTGTATATTGAAACTGAGTAAACAGATCTTTATTTACATAAGCGTGACCATATCAAAGCAAAATTAAACTGAAAAAAATTATTTCAAAAAAGTATTATCTTCAGTAAGCTTTCTGTAATTAGGGAATAAAGAAACCTCATTGAACTCAAGAAACTCTTCAGAAAGGCTATTAGAAAAAAATCAATACCCTTAAAAATAGTAATGCAAAGATGGGATTCTAAAATGATGTTCGTTGGATTCTGGCTGCATGAAACCATCAAAGTGCAGCACTCCAGTAACATTTTAATAACACATTCAGGTGGTAATATAATAGATAGGCAGCTTTTTGCATTATAGTCCAAATGTCTCGATGCATAATTCTAACGTATGAGAAACGAATTCTTATAAGTAACCTTCTATAAGCAGGTCTGTGCATCTCCAATAGCTGAAATACAGAATCTTGATGAGACTCCCCTTTTGTGAAAACAAAGGAAGCACAATTGCATTGTAAACACTAAAGCAGTGATAGAGGAGGATTCTATATTCATTTTCAAAAGTGCAAAGGACTAAACCAAATACAAAGTAAGGGGCATTTGGATCCTTAAAAATGTAACTCTGTTCTCTAAATGTTAGTAGGTGAGTAATGTCTTCAGCAGTGAGTAGGCCCAGACTAAATGGATTTTGTCAACAAGATACTTAGTGTTTTCTTCCATATATTGAGTGAAAGTAAATAAAACCAATTTCAAAAAGGCCTTGGAATATCCGGAGAAAATGTGACTTTCACTGCTGCCAGTGTAGTCAACAGCAAAACTCCCTTCAGTTTGTGCAATTGCACGTCCTAGATACATGACTCTTAAGTGAGTGCTTTCCTGGCTAATTATACAAAAGAATGACTCACTCTTTGCTTCCTTGAATGGCCAGAACATGAAATGATTAATTTAAGGAAAGTATTCCTACTGTTAACCCAGTTACTTTTCATAGTAACAAATAATCATCATCAAGGGAAATTATTTTAGAACACACTTCATACTGTTTGTGCCATAGAAATACAAATGGTAGGAAAATGTTGTATATCTGTGCTGCTGCTCCTTTGGGAATATGATAATGGCAGGAGAAACTGGCCAGTTCTAACTTAGATAAAATCTGTTCAGTTTCCCCATGTTTAGTTCCCATATGTTCCGGTCCTCAGGAGATGTGTTTTTCCATTATTTAATGGAACCCCCTCCCTTGGAGACCATAATGTAGCCCAATAAATCACACCATTAAGGCAGATTTTCAGTCAAAATTTCCTTTTTATGTACATGTATACATCATCCCTTTCACATAGTTAGATGTCCAGAAATTACGGCCAGAAGAGTGAAGGGATAAGATATTGCTGTACTTTTATGAGCAAAGCAGCAGGGTAAGACATAGAATTTTTTTCCCAGCATAAGTAATTGAGACACTTTTTCAGCATTTTAGTCTTCCAGGGTGGAAAATGGTAACTTGCAAGAAGCAATCCTCACCATGTGAAATATGAGCGTAAACTCCCTGTACAGTAGAAGAACCTCTTTTTACTCCAATTTCAGAAACAGGGATCAAAAAGATTCCAAGTTAAGAGTTTTAAATGTATGCCATAACTCTAAGCAGTTAATATGTATTTTGCTTTAGTTCAACGGGCAGCCCGGTGTTCCCAGTTATCTTATTCCAGCCAAAATCACTTACTTAGGTGAGAGCTGCTGTGCACTGTTGTGTGCAAACCAAGAGGCAGAAGCCACAGGCCAACAATGACACACACTGCCCAGGAACAGCTCTCCCTTTCCCTGCTGAGCAAAGGTCTAGGGCTTAGGGGCTGCAATTCTTTCCTGCTAGTGCATTTGGAAAAAAAAGGGGATCAGACACCTGACTCAGTTGGGATTATTTTTTTCTCTCGCTCTATGTAAAACTGCATAGTCTAATTTTAAGATAGTCAAGTGTTATTATTTTCTTATATGTTAGTTTTGCTTACATTATAATGTAATGTGTGAATCCAGCACTTTCAGATAGAGAAGAGACAGGAATAAGAGACTATAAGCATTTTAAAACCTTTTGAATAGCCAGGAGCACAAATCACAGTACAAATCAGGGGGTAGGTGCCCCAAGCATATTTGAAAAAGAAAGTATATGAAAATCAAGCCTTCTCCCACTAAAGAAAAAATCAGTCACACTCAAATACATTCACTAAAGACACAAATTAACTTTTCATGTCATATCAATGCTTCAAGATTTCAAGGGGGTGGTGGCTGTACACTGGCTGGGTTTTTCATGCTTTGTGGTGAGTTTTTTTAACATTCTACATCATCAGATTTGCAGTTCCTGTATGTACATTGACATTTTTCACCTGACTTCCCTAGAGTTGTGACAATTTATGTTAATTGAGGATCTGACCCATCTCTCCCTTCTGAATGGGAATTTTTCTATACAAACCTCTATTCTCCACTGCAAGATCTTTGAGAATGTTTACTTTATTTCAAGGTGATTCCTGAATTATAAATACACAAAGAAAAGCATAATCAAATGAATGCTACAGGCAGCTTTATTGAATATACAGTAGCTTCACTTGATTTCCTTTTCATATTTGTATCAAGCTGGATATCTATTCTAGACAGACTATCATTTAAAACAAGAGACATACCAAATGAGTAAATGAGGTTATATTACTAATTAGCATACTGTCTCCTACTACCTCCAGTAAGCTACTAAAATGTGACTTCCATTTTATCACATAGATGAAACAGTTATCTTTCAGGGTTTGAAATTTCTGTGATCTTTATGCTTAATAAGCTCAGTAAAAGGCATTCAAATTACATCACTTTTGTCTTGAAAGTTAAATTGGGAAATATTGCATTCTCTGAGATGATAAACTCTGTAGAAGATAAATTATCATGAGAAATAGTTTTAATTGATTTACCATAATAAAAGTTATGTGACTTTGAAGTGCAAATGACACATTAAAATGAAGCTACAGTATATTGATAATACAGTGGCTTCTTTGTTAATGGAATTACTGAAACTGCAGATGCTTGCTGAAGAGTTGTCCTCTACTGTTAAGTGAGAAACACTGATGGAAATTGAAGATATACTATATTTAAATCCAGGCCCAGCTCTCCTTCAGTGAGCTTTACACTGATCTCAACAAGTGTAGTTTCAACAACTGCACAAGCAACATAAGAAAAGCTTGAGCCTGAAATTTCAGTTTGGTTTGGAATGTGGTTATCCTGGCTTTATCACTGTAACTGCACTGAAGCCCCAGGAAAAATATTACTCCTTACCTCAATTTCCCCATTTGCAAAACAGAGCTAATAAAATCACTTTCCTGTTCAGAGGTGTTGGCCAACAGTCAAACAAAAGTGTGTCAACTGCAGAGATAGCTAGTATTCTAAACGAAGGAAAATGAACTAAGGTCCAACACAATAATCCCTGCAAACATTCTCCTTTTACCTTTGCAAGGGTAAAGATGAAGACTTAGAAACATATAAAGCCAGCAGCATAAATCAAAACAACTTTGTTTTACTCATCGTTTTCTCACACCACTTAACACTGTGATCTTTGACTAGATCATAGACTCATAGAAAGGCTTGGGTTGGAAGAGACCAGTGATTATCCTATGATTCTTCTTGCTTTATCCAGATTTTTATCTTATCTTTCTTTTGATTTTACAGTCTTTTTCTCCACTCAAAGCATTTCACTTTTCCTGCAGTTCCCTTTTACCTGTGAACCTTTCAATTTCTGTTTTATTCCCTTGATAAATATCTTTCCTGCTTTTCTTTCACTCAACAGTATAAATTTTTCATCTTTCCTCTGACCTTTTCTCAGATACTACTGTATGTCTTATCCAAACTTATCCTTTATCCAGTCCCACATTCACATCCTTTTTTTTGGACACACAGTTATCTTTCTTATGAGTTCTCTTCTCATTTATCTCTTCTTCTTTTTTTCTCCTTACTCTTTCTGAATTCTACATTCAGAAATACAGTAAAAAAAATTCACCATCATGTTAATTCTAAGCAAAAAGGATCCAATAGCTATCCAAACTATTTTGAATCCATGGATGTTAGAATCTGTTAGGACTCTAAGTGTGTGTAGTGGGTCAACCACCAGGTGCCCACGAAGATTTATTAAATTTATTGTCAAATTTAAACTCACCTTAACTCCACTTACCCTTTTCCCCAGACTCAGCTTCACTCCTGATTCACATGCCTCCTCCCCCGGAGCCATACAGGGAGAAGGGGAATGAGGGTTGCAGTCAGTCCCTAACACTTCCTCTCTGCCTTCTCATATATTTCTCCTACTCCAGCGTGGGGTCTGTCCCACAGGAGAAAGTCATTCACAAACTGCTTCAATGTGGATCCTTCCCACGGACTGCAGTCCTTCCATGGGGATCCTCACTGGCCACCATTCATGCCAGAATACCTGTTCTACATGGCTTCCTCTCTGCACACCACAGCTCCTGCTCCAGCATGGACATCCTTCTGGGCATATCCACCTGCTTCAGCACGGGTACTTGCTCCACTATGGTCCTCTATGTCCTGCAGGGGTATAGCCACTCACCTTGATCTTTACCACGGGCTGCAGGTGAACCTCAGCTCAGGTGCCTGGAGTTCCTCCTCCCACTCCTTCTCCACTGGCCTGAGTGTCTGAAGGGCTGTTCCTCCCACATGTTCTCACTCCTCTCCCACAACTTTCTTAATGTTATCATAGAAGCACCACCAGCATCACTCTTCGGCTGTTGTGGGCAATGACAGGTCCATTCTGGAGCTCCGCCCAACTTGGAGGCAGCTCCTCGTCTATTTTTGCAGAATGAAAACCTCTACATCCCTTTCCCCACGACTAAAAATTTTCCACATAAACTAAATGCAAAACTGCATTCCTACTTAGAGGAGTTTGTTTGGGTTTTTAAAATTTGGTTATGGATTCTTTTGAAAAATTATAAAATGCAGTGTTTACTGTATGGCTTCAGATACATAAACTAATAATGTTAAGTACATTACTTAAACTTTTCATACTAGGTAATGGACAAATGCAGTGAAAACCATAGGGGCAATAATAAGTATCCAGATCTTGTGCATTTATTTGCCAGTTTGCAACATTCATATATTCCACAGCTTTTCAGCTTGGAAAGCTTCTATCCATTTTTTTAGTAGCTGTTTAAACAAAAATAGATGTTTATCTCTTTAAAACTTTGCCAGGAAGCTGTCACTTTCCCATTTACTCATGCTATGTTGTGACAGAATGTGTCAGCTTCTTGCACAAATGAAAAGAGATATAGATCTGTATTTACTTTAGCTGAAAAATAAGTAGTCATCAATTCTGAGAAAAGTGTTTTCCCATCTAAAAAGATGGATAAATAAGAGAGGTTTTGTGAGGTAACTATTTACCAATGCTTAAAAGGTAGTTGAGAGCCAAATATTCCAGTTCAGTTTATCAGTGACCATCCCTGAGAAAGCTGATAGGCTCATAGCATGGAAAATTAGATACCTGTAGCAGTTATCAAGGGAGATAGTGTTCTTATTCAAACCTTTGATAATCAAAAGTATCAACCATAATAAAAACAGATAGATGAACCAATTTAAAACTTGGTCTTTGGTCTCATCTTTGAAGGAGAAGGGAAATGCCAGTTGGAAAATCCTCACCCTAGATAGGGACTCAAATGCTCCAAAGTATGGCACTAAGGAGTGACACTTAAGTAGAACTGGTACACTGCTTGAGGATATTCTTAGTGATATTTTTATAGAAAGGAAAAAGAGACAAGAGTAATGCATAATATCTGTAAATTTCTCGTCTTGAAAATTCTTTAGTCTTTATCAGTCTCACAGAAACCAAGTTTTTGCTATGTAAAATTTAAATGCGCTTTGAAGTTAAAAAATGTTTTTCAAGATATTAATTGACAAGAGCTACTACAAAAATCAGAGTATGGAATAGTAGAATCCTTTAATCTATTAAATTCCAACTCAAAAACTCCATGCATCATGAATTAATGAAAACAAAATAATTGGCCATGAAACATAAAGGAAATGTCCTAAATAAATAAGTATCAAAATGAAATTGCACATTACTGAAATCTGGGGGAAATACCCAAAAGTTTTAAAGAGGCGAGATTTCAGCCTGGAGGTTAAATTGGTGAGATAATTTATCATGCAGCACAAGATGTCTACATCCATATGAGAAGGAATGATATGCTTGATGTCTTTCTTATATTGAGGTGCTCAAAAACTCCACTCGGGGTGAGGGTAGACCATCACAGAGTCGAATGGAACCTTCCCCTTCCTTGCTTGGCTGGCCATGCTGTGCCTGATGCTCCCCAGCACACGGTTGGCCCTCCTGGTCACCAGGGAGGGCACTGTGGACCCATGTTCAACCCACCAGTGACCAGAGCCCTCACGAGTCTTTCTGCAGGGCTGCTCTTCATCCTCTCATCCCCCAGTCTGAAAGTAGAACCAGGATTATTAGTCTGTCCCAGGTGGAGAATATGGACTTAGTCTTGTTAAACTTCCTATGGCTGGGGATTGCCTTGATGTATGACCTAGAATGTTCCAGGGAAGAGATTATTTTTCACTGGAGAACAGGGTTCTGTTTTCAGAAAACTAGTGAAAAACTATTTTCAAGCATAAAGATAAGCAAGATCATAATCTATAGATCTCTAGCATTTGGTGACTACATCCCTGTATCTTCTGTGGTCAAATATAAGTTCCATAGCAATTCTGTTAGGGTAAATTCTATAAAAATCTCTTTTTATAGTTACTTTCACCCTGAAGAATAAGCAGGAAAGTAACATCCCTGTGCTTATGTGAAAAATTACCAACTGGTTTGATAGTGAACTGGATCTTCCTTATTTTTATACAGTTTTATGTATCGTATGGTTACAAATTGGAGATCAGGGAAATAAATCCTATATATATATATATGAATATATATGTATGGATGACTGTGTGGATGCATGTGCTTTAATAATTCAAAGTCCTTTCTCTATTTCATCAAAACACAAGAAAGAATAAAAGCACAAATGTGAAAGAAAAAGCACTGTATCAAGCTTTGATTAATTCATTTTAATAGTGCAGGAATAACATTTCTGAAGTAAATCACTGCAAACTGTGATTTGGATAGAGGTCATACACATACCTAAAAACAATGTAAAGTCAAGGTCATTATGTATGAAATTTCTCAAAAATAAACACTTGGGCTTTAGGATATTTATTCACTGACCCTGAAATGTCAGCTTGACACTGATACTAATGTAGCACACTTGTCTCTGGAGTTTATCCCACTATGCAAAGGTGGCGCTTACTGTGAGAATCTTTCTTAGGTGTTCCAAGTGCATTCTAGAAACCATCTGCATATGTTATTTTATTGCTAGGTCTCATAAATCAATATTATGTAGAAACATCTATAATTTCATATTGTATTAGAAATAGGGTAGCCACAGAGCTACACATTTGAGGTCCTAATGACACTAGTGGTGCAGTACTTACATTTTAAACATTTTATTGAACAGCTTGAGGTTATTTGGTTTATAAAACCCCCAGACTGTTTCCTCACAAAGCCCTGGGGCTCTAATCTAGTAAAGTTCAGGCTGGTGAAGGCAGGGGAGGAGTTCTGCTTTCACTTGCTAATGGATAGATAGTAGAAAACATCAGTGGAAAATAAAGATCTGAATGCAGCTGGTGGTATATAATCAATACAGCTAATAATAAGTAATGGCATTTTTAAATATGTGAACATGATGCCACAAAATAACTTCCATTAAATGTACAAGGACCCAACAAGGAGAAACAAGGTCCACTAATCATAAACATGAGCACAGAAAAGTATCAGCTGACTAACAACCAATTCCTGATGCTGGGCTATGGTGCTGTGTTGCACCTGTGCACTGTGTCCACTGCCCACTATCCAATGTGCTACTCATTTTACTGAGTATCTCAGCTGTACCATCATCCGAAAAAGTTATACATCAGACATGGCAAGAACAATTCCTCTAAAAATTTATCCTTATCTCTTTTAGAAAGTTTTGTCAAATCAGAGATATTGTAAAAGATGTATTATTGTCCATTTTCTTTCTGTTTACTACAACACTGTATTGAAGATTTTGGCTTTGCATAGGTACCTGGCAGGACCACAATTCCAAATATATGGACTACTTCAAATTTCTCTCTAGTTAAATCAACATGGCGAAAGGCCAAATTAATTTTTACATTACCTAAGTGTTGTTGGGCAATGCTGTCTGAGATGTCCTGAGATATCTTTCCTCATCCTCAACTGCTGTTTCCAACTAGATCATCTCCGATCCCCACATGAAGTTAGTTCTGCTTAGGTACCATGCTCAGGCATCTGATTTTCTTCTTCTTACCACTCTCTTTTCAACAGCAATCTTCTTCAACATTCTGTTGGTATTGCTGTACAAGGCTCACACAAGTTCCTGCAAAGATGAGACTAAAGCAATAAATCTGAGTGGAGGATACAGGATACTATTCCAGACTATTAAATTACAGAATAATTCCTGTTTCTATGGATATTTCTAGAGTTCCCTTGCTTGCTTTCTCTCAATACTTTTGTGTTATTTCATCTGTTTCTATCTCACACATACATAAGCCCTGTATGACAAACATTCAACCCTTTGATTTCCCTCCAGAATTCATGTGATCCCAATGCTGCCTGGCATATGGCCTGCATCTTTGGCAACAACTCTTGTTTGAGCCAAATATTTCACAGATATCTGAATGTTCTTTTATGAATCATCTTACTTCAGAAGCTTAAACACTCACTAGCTTCACAAAAATTTATCCAGGAGAAAATCAGCATGCTGATACTTTTATAAAACTCACAGATAATATCTTTGGTGTGATTACACAGTCTAGAGTTTCTCAGATATGACAAAGAGATCTACCAGTTGGAACTGTGTGTACACCATTGTGTATTTATTTTGCACATGTCATGGTTAGGTTACTAAGAGCCAAAAAATTATAATTCTTTGTTTTCCCAGTTTGGCCATGACTAGATGCTTGGAAATTTTGTCGGTGTGAGAAACTGGTGATGTAAACAGCTATTCTAACACAATTCAGCTGTGAATTCAGAAGCTCCAGTAGCTTTTGTATAAGATCTATTATTTTGGACGATGTAGGGAACTCAGTGAAGAGCTACTGAATAAGGGAAGGAAAAATTAATTTCTTGTTGACCCAAGCCTCCATGAAACATTTAATGATACAGCAGTCTTTTTCCTTACTTGCATGGGGGAAAGAGCTTATATTACACACTAGAAGCTTAGAAACTTGTCCTTTCCTGCACACATTGCTGTCCTATTTCTACCATCACAATTTCTGCTTTTGAATATATGAACTGTTAAAAGTCTCGCCTGTGCTCTCAATATACTCATCTTCTCAAAATAGTATCATGCAATTCCTTCTGAAGCCTCCCAGACCAGACACATTCTAACACTTTTTCTTTTATTACATTTCTCTCTTCACTGCACTGCATGTTCTCATGCACCGTAGCACAAAGATTACCCTAGCACAGCCAGAAGAAAAGGTTATCAACGTAGACCTTTCCAGCACAGGCAAGTCAAAAAATGGAAGCAGTCTCACACTGCTAGGGGTAACACACTCCTTGTATTTAAGCAGCAGGTTAAAGCATCAGGTTCTTGCTAATGGGACAAGTCAGCTCCTAGTGTACATGCTATGAATTCCCCTTTACAGGTTTCATACATCATGTAGGCAGTTTCATTCTCTAATACAGCTTCTGAAGTTAAATATCTAGTGTTAAATATTTTGAATAACTTTGTGCATGTACCCAGTAATTATTGGAAAACCTACAACTTCAATTAGTTATGTGTGGAAGAAAATGTTCAATTATGTTCTGATAATTTATGTCACAGTTTCTAGCTACTATTTTCCTTGCCTAATAAACACTAGTAAGTCACTGTTTGTTTTTCCTATTTTCCTGTGAGTAAACATACTTTTCAGAAGCTATGCAGTAATAATGTGGATCTCAATGTATCAATGAGAAAAGAAAATGACTGTAAAAACTCAGGTATGAAACAGTCCTATGTAAATACTTTTATCTTTGTGACACTAATCTTTTTTTTCCATTTTTTAACAGTAAAAGCAACATTCTAAAACAAATTCTCTCCTGTAATGTATTCATACAAAATAGGAATTTGTTATAGGACGCGGCTACAAGACTGAAAAAAAACCACAAAATACAGGCATATTTTTGAAAAGTAAAGCTTTTGAATATGCTGTGGTTTAGTTTTTTCTTTAGTTTTAGCTTAGGGATGCTTATTCATGGTTTTGTTATTGCTGTATATTTCTCCCTTTGAAATCTTATTATTTAAGAACTGTAGTGAGTATGGCTCCTGAAATTTTTAAAACTAAAATTTAAATTTTTTTTAAAAAGTGTTTGTCAAGTAGGCTGTATCTGGTATCTATATATTGTCGTCACTTCCCTAAATTATTTTACTTTTACAGTATCTTTGGTTTTGATGCCTTAGTACTTCTAAAACGTTTTTACACCTACTTTGCTATGTAAAGGAAGGAATACTCATGTCATAAGAAGACGCAAAAGAATCCTCCTTTTTAAACAGAACTAGAGGGAGTCTTTGTCTGCATGGAAGAGTAAAGAACATTTTCTCTTCTGAAGAACCTCCCTTAGTTTGAACATACCTAAATGCTGCCACAGCACCTTTCCAAGATAAAATATTGTTATAGATATTTTCATGGATTTCCATGATACAAATATATATTTCCATGGCTTAGTAACTCGTTTTCTAGACCAGCTGTTTAGACAAAAGTCTCATTTGGGAACAGTGAGGTTCTATAACGTCTCCAAAGCTGGCAATATGAAGCATTTCACTAAAGTATTTGAAGACTCTCTGGATAATTTTGTTAAGTCAGTTACATTTAAAATAGTTCTCTGTAGGAAGAAATACTCTAGAACCACAGAAATTTCAAGGAAGAAATATCTGAATGGTGTGTACTTTATACAACATTAAATGACACAACTTTTTCAATGATTGATGTGGTCACAGTAATTGCTAAAGCTATTAATTTAGTGAAGGCCAGATTCAGTGAAGATCATAATAAAGGGTTAGATACAGTAGTTTGCAAATTGTAGGTGGTAAAATCTTGAGTGGCTGCTAAAATCCAAGATATGTTTTATACTAAGAGTTTGTGGATGAAAATAGACATAAAATAGATTGTGGGTCTCTGGTCTCATAGTTTAGCAATTTCCCACTAGGTGACAGTCACACTTCTTATGCACCTGCCTTGAAGAAGAAGTCAAAGATCCTAGAGGACTCATTGAAATGATTGCCAGCAAATTTTGACAAAAAATACTTTAAGTAAAATCTCAGATGGGATTTTCTAGATCACAATTGCCAGACAAAACCCTAAGTTCACTCAAATCCTTTTCCTTGGATCTAGTCCTACAGTTACACTTTTCAAAATATAATAAACAGAAATGAATAGAGACATTGGCTTCACAGCAAAGGTAGTATAGCATAAAATACTGGTATTAACTTAAAGACTTTTACAGAGGGCCACTTATGACTAAGCATGGTAGATTCAGACCTATAAAAATTCTTAGCAGAGTAATGCTTCTTATCCATAAAGAGTGCTATAATAGTGTTACAAGCTGTAGTGCTTTTGATCATTATTGTAAAACACCATGGTATCTATTCATAAAGGCTACTGCTTGATTCACCACTCTGTAACCCTGCTTTTATGCCTCCATAACAACTCTAAGGGTTTTCCTTTTCATTAATATAGTACTGATGGAAGATGCCAGGTTGCAGAATCCAAAGCTCATTATTCAGCCACATAAGAAATTTCTCAAAGTCTATAGGTTTTCCCACTGCTCAGCAGCTGACCTTGCCCTGTTTGGTCTTTATGTGTTGATGTAATTCAGGCTGCCTAAGATACAACATGAAGCACTGAGGAATCAAACTGGAAAGCCCATATCTCTGACCAATGAATGCTCTTCACACTGGACTATCAGTTTTCTCAATGGTAATAAGAACGACAGCTACAGTAACAATTTAAAAATATCTTAGCAGCAGAAACAAGAACTCATGAATATAGAGTTTTAAGTTTAAAAAAAGTGAACACCCACCCACACTGTATCTGACTGCATCAGAGGCCATTTTTAACAACCAGGCAGTAGAAAGTTTTCCACAAAAACATTCTATGGTCTAGCTTTGTATACATGATGTGGCACAATCTGCATTTCATACTTTCCACTTCCTCTGGGATAGAAACACACTGAAAATACAGCAAGCCACACATCCTACCACAAACACACCAGGTTTTTGCATTGCATCCTTCACATTGTCTTTGGTCTTCATAACTTTTATGAGGGAAAAGATGCGTATATCTTCATCTTCTGGCATGGATTTCTATTACAGAAGAAAAATAGAAGTACTAGTTCTGGCTTAGGTCTTCGTTATAGAAAAAAATCCAGAAATACCCAAATCTACTTCCAGAAGAAAATAAAAAATATTTAATGAGACTGTTCCTGTTAGAGCTATCAGACTTTCAAGAGCCTACTTTGCAAAGACTGTTCTCTTACTCATTTCTAGATCGGAAGCCCAAGCACTCTTAATTGCCATGAAAGAAAAGGAAAAAAATAAAGCAAAACTCTAGACTGGTCCAGTTTTCCCTCTATTTTCCCATACTTTGGAGTATTGTCCAGCTGACAGTACTAAAAGGACTGTTATTCCTTATTAAAGTACTGATCAAACTGTAGGAAAGTATTTTACACTATTACCAAGTAGCAATTTTTGTAATTTCAATGAGCATGACCCAAAATGAAAATCAATACCGGATCTAACCCTTTGACTCATCCTGTAAGATGTCACCAAAAATCTGCCTATGAATGTTGTATTAATTGGAAAAATAAATCAATTTCTCAGCTGAGACAACTTCTCTGTCAAGACCATTATGGAACTCTCTATAGAATGCAAAAAGCTGGATAGATTCATCTGCATAGTACTTGGTCAAATACACAAATGGAACAAGACTAAAAAGATTGCATTTCTGAACAATATGACTACATTCAACATCTTCAAGAAAGGGAGTTTACCTAAGTTTTCACAAGTTTACCTAGTTTAGGAAAGGGTTACAAACCATAAAGAAACATATGAAGAATGCCCAAGGACATCAAAGGAGAATAAATTAAAATCAGTTCTTTTATAAAAAGTAGACCTTGGAAGGTCAAGAAAAACATAATCAAGTTCCATAAGAACTCTAAAAGTCACTGAAGCAGAAGGCAGTAATTGGAATGGAAAATGAAATTATACATTAGGTGAACCATTTTTCTCTTTATGTTTTTTTACTGTAAATAAAAACATATATCCACCTTGTAGAAATCTAGTTCAGGTGTTAAAGAGTCAATACAAGAAGATACCAATGTGTCAAAACAGACTATATTTGATAAAACTATACCTTGACAAGCAAATATTCACTGAGATCAAAGGCTTAAATATCAGAAGAGTTAAGAATAAAATCATCAAACTGATAACAAAAGTATACAATTTATTTAATACATAGTTTCAGGACTGCAATCTGAACTGATACAAGGAAATCCTAAATTAATGGAGGGATATTCCATGACAGGTTTGAGACAATTTAAAGAAATTAAATTAATACTTATTTAGTTGAAGTGATTCAACTTCTGTGTGACCAAAGCAATTTCCATGGATTAAGAAAATATTAATGTTGTTCTAGTTTTAAAATACTCTAAGATAATAAAAGAAATTAACATCAGTATGCTTTTTTTTGGTGTCTGAAAAAAGGAAATTCAGGCGTTAAATAGCAAACAAACAAACAAAACCCATAAATGAACAAACAAAAACTCAACCCCAAACCAGCCCTGTTCCTCAGCCCTGTGAGACTTTAATTCCTTTAATTCAAGCAAAATGAACTCATGTAATTCCAGGGGAAAGGGAGATGGGAAAGTGAAAGGGGGGAGGGGAATATAGTACATCCTAACTGGTATTTAAAAAAACTGCGTAATTAAAGTTTATTTTAGACTGAGTACTTACAGAGAGATTTGAAGCCAGATTATTAGCAACTGGAGGTCACTAAAGTTCCTCAGAAATTCCTATTATAATGTTCATCAATGGAAACACATTTTTTCACACAGCAATGCAAGAATAGTCGTGGAAGTACTTTTACTGAAGACAATACCATGGTGAACTATTGGTGTAAAAGAAGTGAGACCCAAAGTTTGCAAACTCTAAGATCAAGATGAAGGTTCCATGATCACTGCATTTCTGAATCCTAGACTGTAACAAAAAAATTTCAAGAAATCCATTGAGCAAAGAGCACTATATTCATCACTTTACAGTATTGATTGCAAGTAATTTAAAACATGTTGGTTTAAAGAACTATGAGGGTTTTTGGCAGAAGAAGTTCAAACATCTTTCAGATTAAAAGACTCACAAAGAAAATTAAAATTATCTAAATGCGAACTGTACATCTGAAAAGGGAGAACAAATTGATGAACACAGGATAAGAGAGCTTTCAGAAATTTAAATATGTGTGCAACTGTAGTTAGCATTTCTAGAATCTCAATTCCATCTTCCCTGTGAATTTCCAAGATTTCCATTCTGCTGGCCTTTGCCATAGGGACTCAGATAATCTTTTTTGAAACATTTACTTTCAGGAACTATGGAAATGGAGTATGTAGGTGTGTAATTTTGGAAGTGAGAGGAGTTTAATTGTATGAATTAAACATCAAATCCAGAAATCAAACGCAATATTACCATGCACAAAATGTAAGGATGAATCAAAAATACTTATGAATGGAAATTAAAATTGTCGAAAATAAAATTATTTCTTTTAGCTCACTTTCAAAATCACTCATTACCCACTCATTAAGGCAGGCAGTTTCTCAAAGAGTTACCCCTTCTCACATATTTAATAACTGTCGTGTATGGGGAAGGGTTCTAAAGGTTCCATAGATATGAGTAAAATGACAAAGTAAGGATTAAATAGGAAAGCATAAAACCAGAAAAGATTGAGAAAAATAATACATGTAGGAGGAATAAATCTAAAAGGGACTCTATGCAAACATCTCACTTAAAGATTAGTGAAATGGTGAAAATACAGCATTTTGTCCTGATCAACATTGCTCCTGTCATGTCATTCCCAGATTTTAGATGATAGCATAGATTTTGCTTAGATGAGGACATAGACCAATAGCTAAATCAGAAATAAAATATAATCTGTTACATTACCACAATCATCCATATATTTATCTTAGGCTATATATAAAAACATAGATCTAGATCATTCATATGCCCATTATGTTTCCATCTCTGACCTCAAACAAAATCTGAGATCAGTTTATTTACAGAATATACCATCCTCCTTTTTGCATAAATGAGAAAATAATGCTTTGATTTGATTTTTGACATACACATAAAAGACTTCGTGAAGTTCAAACACAAAAACATATTTGCTTTCCAATGCCCAATATATTTTCTTTTTTATTCGTTCTCTTATAATCCTCTCACTTGATTTCTCTTATTAAAATATGATGATGCTACAAAGCTACAAGTTCTTTCTCTGATTGATAGTAAAATAACATAGTTCTTGATCCACTTACTCACATGGAATAATAATCTATTCAGGCAGCAATTTCAGTTATAACAATGAATATATTGTCAGTGAATAAGTTTTATTCCTTTGTAGAAGTCTAGCATAAACTCAGATACTGATGAAACCCTTTCTCTCTTTCAGAGAGAAAGATATAATTCTTATGTGAACATTTCCCTGATCTCTGCAAAATAGATATTTCTCACACAAAGTACGAATCTGAGGAAGTAAAATCATTGAATTGCAAACACTTATTTAATTCTCTTGCACTCTAATACAGTACTACTCAACATTTTGTGAAAGTTGAGACTGAAATAAGAGTAGCTGCCCTGTGCACCTGGCCTTGTTCATATACTTTATTCTCACCTGTACCTTTGTTTTATAATTTTGTAATTAATGAAACCTCCTGAACTCTGAAACATTTTCCTTATTTTGAGGAGACAAGTTATTTGACTTACTTAATTTTTTTAGGTCATACATCATTCCCTTTTTCTCCTATGTAGGATGCAAGTCTCTAGTGTGTGGACTATGAAGATACTCAGTTTCTTCAATCATAAACAACAAATTTTATTTTTAAGGAAAGCTCAAAACCATAATTTATTTCAAAATGTATTACAGAAATAAAAGGTTCAAATATATATTTTTAGCATGTCACTTTCCAAAGAAACCTCTCTGTTGTAGGAGTAGCATTGGGGAAATGTAATACTGGGAGTTGAGCTAATCAAATACAGCATGTCTGTGATGCTGAGATACCCTTTTGTTTATTGATGTGATTTGGTGAAGTACATGGCTTGGTTCAGGTTTTTTCTGACTCAGCTGAGACATTTCAGATCAACACTATGAGCTATGCTATTTCAAATCTGTTAGTGATAGTTTCCAGCAAATGATAGCTGAGGGGTTGTTCTCATCCATTTTCCCAACGCATGCAATTTTCCAATTAGGCAGCAGGCTCTTCCCATCATCCAGTGTGGGAAAGTACAGAAGGGAAAGAGGGAAGAGAAGGAAAATCCATTTTCCTTATTCATTTACCTTCAGGGAAACCATGCATTTTTAAGGGACATTTCAACGGTGCCTTATGCACCATGGAAAATGAAAAGACCAAAAGCAGTAAAGATCTCTCTTCCTAGGTCATACTACATGTAGTTTAATGATGAAAAGCTAAGCAGTAGTATCAACAAAGTCAACAACAGCACTTCTGGGTGCAACAAACAAAGCAAACCCCCCCAAAAACCCCCAAAAAACCTGGACAAAAAAGGTGATTCAAGTTTCCACTTGTTCCCAAGTTCCAGAAAACATAGCCCCTGAAATAGATAGAAATTAGTGAAGCTCCTCCATTCACACAGTGATCACCTAAGAGATATTTGACTAATTTTGCATTCCTTGTTTTGGTACAACCTACACACTTCAGTTAAGTCCTTAGACTAAATATAAAAGAAATTCATATTGGAATTCTTATTGTTCTCCAAGTTAAATTTTAAGATAATGCAGGCTGACAATGCAAGCAGATGCAAAATGAGACACATCTTTCCCTTTAATAGTAAAACCTTCTTAAATCCTTAAATCTTTTTCTCTTTTTCTTGGTTTTGGCTTTTTTTTCCTTTTTTCATGCTAAAGTTCAGAGTATTACTGTTTAAAAACTTGTAGTTTACATAGCAAAACAAATGTTAGCAGCCATGTCAGTATCTCACATCTGACAATCAATGTTTTTGCATCAAGTGAGATTATACAGTCGTGTGATTTGAATAATTAAATATATATATTTAAACAGATCCCAAAAAAATTGGGGGGATGGAAAGGACAGTGTTAATGTCAGTGTATAAAATTAAATGAGATCATTACCACCATATACTGTAGAAATAGAGAAGGATGAAAACTAACAGTTCAGCCATAATGATTTCATTAGGATATGTATGTGGAAAGATGAAAGGAAAAGATCACTAACAGATTGCTAGTAAAACAGAAAGAGTGTGAAAGCAGCTGAATGTGGTATACTTAGAGAAATAGAAGTAGATATGCTTCAGAAAATAAATAAAACCTAAATCTTTTACTCTGGTTAAGACAGGGCACAAGTAAATGATAAAATATACCCTTTGTCAATTCACCTTGGAGTCATTGATCTCTTTTGCACATTGAATGGAATGAGGCAAGTAGGAGAAAATTGTAATGGGTCTTTCATGTACTTATTGCTGGACTTGGATTATTGTGTAGAACTAAATAGTATTTTCTATCAAAATGTCTTTCAAATAATGGCAGGATTCTATTACAAATAAGATTATAAATATTATTTTATAAGAATTAATTCCTAGGCTTCTTTAACTATGAACAAATATGTGTTATGTCAACTATGTAAGTAAGCACACTTCTTTTAATGTAGTTACATATTATTTATGAATATCATATTAGATGGGTAATTTTTCAGGGGCTATATTTTATATCAACATGAAAATGAAACTGGAGAATTTTCCATCCTCTAAGTAACTGCTTTTTTATTTAATTTAGTTTACTGCAGATCTATATGAGATATAGTACAGCAAAAAAAAAAGCTTCATAAGGATTTAAAATATTTTATCATACATATTTGTAGTGCGTTTGGAAGTGATCAGTAATATGAGTCACATACATATAGTGAAAGAGTCAATATATATAACAATTATAAATGCAAAAATCTTTCATTTTTGCATACAATCGTGAACAAATGTGTTTGATTATATAAGCTAAGTAGTGATGCCCTTCATATATTCAGCAGCATGCTTAAAGTGTCTCCTATATAACAGTGCAGGAAGCACATTACTGGAGTCACCAAGAGAACAGCCATTAGGAAGTGCTACGAGCAGGGATAATTCTGAGCTGCCTTCTGGAGATTGTGCTACTCTTCCACTTTTTCCACTAGACCTTTTCTAACCAAGAAGTGTTTTCTAATGTAAATGTGCTTTTCATTAAAGGAGGACAGGAATCAATCAGTGATCTACAGGCTGGCACTTTTATGGATAGCTTCTGTACCAGTTTATTTTTGAGGAGAGTCACACAAAATAAAACAAACAAACAAAACCCCAAGACAAAAAACAACAACAAAGCAAAACAAACAAGCAAACAGAGAGTCAATTACAAAACCCAGCCAAAAAGTAAGTTAAAACCAGTTACAGATGTGTACATCCATGCATATCGTCATTGGAACTATGAGTGTAACTGTTCTCTATTTGTAGATTGAGTAGGGCCAATCTACAAATTTGAGCTCATACTCAAATCCTTTCACAAAATCATTGTTTTGGGAAGGAAGAGAATTGAACACAATATGAACATGACTTACATAGTTCTACTCTAGGAAACAACCAAATATTTTCCTGCCTTCATGCCAGAGTTCACAACCATGTGCAAAAATAAACAAGTTTGTTATCGAAACGAAGTATTGTCAGTAAAAGTTTCCTTTAGTGAAGTCCCAGGCCTTAGTCTTTCCAGGACATATTAACTGGGGTTAATAGTTACAGCATAATAATGTCTCAGGGAACTTTTTAAGGCTTTTGAGCATATGTAGCTGTAGCAGCATGAATATTCACATCCAGGATGCTATGGTGTACAATGCGGTATGAACACTGCTAACACTCTCAGTTCCCTTGATATTTCAGTAGCCTATTGTTTCATTTCCTTCAGTTATGCTTCCCAAACTATTGCTCAGTGCCAATCAAAATTCTTCGGGAACCTTCAGCATTAACCTTGACAGACCTTTCTTTGGAAGTAGGAAATTAGAAGCTTTCTGTGTATCAGACTCACCTTTTGCCCACAAGACCTAGAATATTTGATTTTTTTTTTTAAAGCAATACAATGGGAATGCAGCTAGTCATGCCATTGAGTGTATGCAGACTCTCTAGGCTGCTTCTTTTGCACATCCTGTTTGTTCAAATCCCTTTTTTTCCGCTTACATTTTCCCTGGCCACTTTGTCATTATGTCAATTACTAACTGAAAGAGTGATGTGTGTGACAGAAATTTAGAAATATGTTCACTTCATTGGCTCTATTATTTTAATGTCAGAATACAGGAGTGAAAAAAAACAGCAGCATGAAAGCCAGATTTTCATTCCTCAAAACTGAAAAATTCAGAAGCACCTGAGAAAAATATCTTTTCACATTACTTTTTTTCCTACAACAACAAAGAAAATGTCTGTGAGATATTTCTCATATGACTTTATAGTGCCTGTAATTCCTTTATAATGTGATAGATTATTAAATGGGGAACTGACACAACAGACTTCCTGTTGAAGCTTTTTATTACATCAATTGTGCTGCTTTGTCTGATTGCTCAGAACTTCTGCCATACTTTCTATTAAAAGTAACAGGCTTCAGATTGCTCTTATTGCTGAGATGAAATCAACACTGATTAGGTGACAAATGTGCAGCTTCATTTATAGGGGTGTGCATGTGAAAAAGCTGGAGTTCTGTGACTAGTGGCTACTGAATTCTACTAGCTTCAATGGTCACTGGATCATTGGTCATCTACAAGACATGTGATCCAAAGTTATTTTAATATGTTAATAAAACCTCTATTTTGATTTCATTTTTTTTATCGAATGCACTCTCCTATCAATCTGGCAAGACTTTGAGGAATCAGGGTGTATAAAATAAAGAAGTCTCCAAGTAGATAAAGAGTCAAAGGAGCAAAGTAAAAATGTTCTGGTATTATCTGTTGAACAAGGGCAACAAAATAAATGAAAATGAGGACATTTGCTTCAGTACATACCAGCAACTTGGATAACGTCATACATAGAACAGGGAGCCTGTACTTTGGCCAATAGAAGATGTCAAGGCTTGGGCACCATGCCTGAAATGCTATTATTAGATTGGAAAAACAGATTTACTCAACATGTTACAATCTTGTTTTCATTTTGCTACATGAACATACATTACACTGTGATGTGAAAAGGCTCTGATAAGGTTCAAAGTAGGCTTGATTATCAGAGAGAAAATAACTCTTTATCCAAATTAGAAGGTCTGGGCAGAAGCAGCAGTACCCTAAGCAAAACAATAAGCACTTAGAAAGTATTTGAGCTCAGAAGCCAAATAATCAAGTAACATTTATGTACCTCACAAACCAAGAAATATATATATGCACGGAAATTAGACTTTCAGTTTTATTATATTAATAAACGGCGGGCAAAATCTTCTTCATCGGTGTAGGAAGAAATCAAGTAAAGTATTTGGAACTGCAAAGACTGGATTAAAATGAAGTTAAATATTAATGTTAAAGTCAATAAGGGAATATTATTGTGTAAGCAATGTTTGTGTACAGTTCTGTGTGTTTCTGCTGTAAATTAGGATGCTAAGAATAACACCTGGGTGTGGCCACCACTTTGCCCTTGCTGAACAAGAAAGTTTCCTGCAACACCTCCTGGCCCATTGTCATTTGCCAGATTTTACTGATTTGGTGTACAGACATACTCCTGTTGTTTTACATAAACAAACAGCAGCAGTAACTGAGTGTGTTGCTCTTTTTTAGAATCAGGATGTGATAGCCCATTTTCTCCACTGGATTTTCTCCACTGGATTACTGTAATGTGTTTCACTACCAGCTCAGCATCTATTTAGAAGACGTTGGTCTGAGGAAGAAAAATAAAAGTGAGTTCCATTACATTTTAGATAATATTTTTTAATGACATATAAAGAAATTGTTTTACAAATTCAGTGTTTGTGTCCTCTTTCCAGAAGGAATCTAGAGTACTGCTTCTGACTTTTGAGGGTTAAAATGTCTTTGGGCAATGCACTCAGGAGAAGGTTATTTTTCCAATCCTACCAGTCGTTCCAATTAATGAGAAAACAATTAAAAATTCTTTGGTGGAAGCGAAAAGAATGTTGGTGCCTAATTTTCCATAATGTCCTTGTAGCTCTCTTCCTTCTTGTTCAAGAATAATGTAAAAGTGTTACCCTTATCAGATTTTTGCAAAGCCAGTCATATTGAACAGATGCATGTAGAGAGTTGAGTTTTGTTGAAGAGGCTTCATTTGGCAGGCTTAAAGGGCTGACAGTTTTCATTGCCAATAAATAGAATTTTGCTGACTGGTTGATATATTTCAGAAAAAAAATTTGTTGCTCTTTTTTTTTCTTCATGCTTAGGAATTATGTTTGTTTTATTAATTGGTGGCCTGGTATCTTATATGGGTTTTGAAGGACCATTTCTGCTCTGTAAATATAGAAATGCTACCTGCTCATTCACACTACACAATTCTCTGAGAAAATGCTTATATCAGATTGAAGGGTAGAAGATTCATACATGTGAACTGCAACTAAAAGAGATCATTAAATTAAAGAGTCCCTTGGCCATGATATAACATTCCAAGTCACTTCCATGCTGTTCCCATAATTCTTAGGTATATTAATTGTGAGGGAGGTGTTCCCTGTAGGCTATTGAAACTTCAAATTTAGGACCTTAGTCAGGCAAATGTCTTACAGATGTTTAAGGGAATTTTCCCAGTTTTCTAACAAAGGTTCTCCCTCATGCATGCAACAAATGCAGAAATATTTCTAAATTATCATGTATGCATGGTGAGATGAGATATGCGATCTCTCAGTGTAACAGTGCAATTCTGCTGACATTACATATGGCAACATCCAATTCAATTTTATTAGTCTATAGATGTTTTCCATTGACATTGGAGATTAAGCCTTCTTCCAAAAGTAGAAATTATTCTTATGATCTAGACTTTGAGTCTAGTCAGACACCAAGGCCAAGTTAAGCCTTCACTGAGCTGTGTTGATTATGAATACATTTGATATTTTCGTTAATTTATTGGCACCTCAAGCAATTAAAACAGGAGGTAAACATTGTACTATAACCATCAGTGATTACAATTTCACTAAATACAAATAGAATAAACTCGGAAAGATGTGATGATTTATTGACTCAGCAAACATATTGAAGACAATAAAGGAAAAATAGGGGGAAAAACATTGAAAGTAAGAGAAAATATTGCAAGGATGTAAGAGTCACCATCTTAATTGTATTATGCCAATATTGCTTTCCTGACGCTCACCAGCCACTCACACTTCAGAAGGGTTCTCTGGTTTGACCTTCAATATGTGGAGACCAATTTTTGGGGTTTTTTTGTGTTTTTTTTTTTTTTGTTTTGTTTGTGTGGGGTTTTTTTTTTGTGTTTTTTTTTTTTTGGGGGGGGGGGATGTTATTGTGTCTAGCCATTAATTCTGGAATTAATTCTGGACATTTCTACTACCCACAACAACTCTGAACCTTGCTAAAATCTTGATTCTTAATTTTGAGGGACACAACAGTTTATGCAATATTTTTAATATTAATTATAATTAAATAATAGCAATTTAAACGATAGAAATATAAATTATAGCAATTTACAGACGTGTTAAAATGGTACTCTATTTTAAAATTCCAGAAGAATGAAAGAAAGAAATGGATCACAACCTCTGTATCCTGTTTATTCCTTCTTTTCTTGACGAGTAGCTTCTACAACTGCAGATATAGAAAAATATCCACAGAAAGAAAACAACGTAAAGTAAAATAAAAAGAAAGTCTAGACTCCCATCTCTATCAAGTTTTGATAAGCATAGCATCAGACTTTGTTTTCCCTTCCATTCCTCTATCTTACCTCCCCAGAAAAACAGTTTAGCAAGAAAAAATATACTGGGTTATTCTGATTTCACATAGACCAACACTGCTGCGATATAATTACAGAAACATATATTTCAAAATTACCTGGCTAACAGAGTAGATATACCCTTATACAGGGAAGTTCAAATGTACACACAAATGTACACAAATTCATCATTTATTAACTTCCTACAAATGATGCATTCCTTATAATTCATTACTTGGACAATTATGTGAAGTCCTATAAGGTTTGGCGGGTTTTTTTTAATTTGAAACACTTGTAGAAACGTGTGATTTTTGTAAAATTAGCAAAGTAAAAGGTCAGAATGGTAGACACACACATTCATAAATCCATATGTACACATATCTATATGTGATATCAACCATAATTGTTCTGAATTTCAGACATTTTGTCTTCTATGCAAGGCTTTTTGATCGTCTTAATTTTTTGCTATGTGTCTTAAAAATGCATCTAAAAGTATTTTTGCTGAGGATTTTAAGATTTGAAGTCTGAACAAAATATTTGTATAAGTTTTGTGATCTTTTTATCACACTCTTTTTTCACTGCTTCTCTGTATATAATTTGGCAATGTAAAAATATAATGACCTTACAGTCTAAGTGACTTTTCCAAGCAGTGAAACTAGTGATTTCATGGGATGACTAAGTTCAAGATTCTATCTCCTTGAAATTTGTTTCCAGGATGTTAACTGCAAAGCAAGTTATATATAGCAGTAAATGCATGCTTAATTTGTGCAGAAATCATGGTGTGATGAATACAATTAAGAGCCTCGGAGGGAATAATTATATTACTGCATAAAGCTGGTGGATCTCAAATTGCTTGGTGCCTGGACTTTAAATTGGCCTGCGTTCCTGTTGTGAAAGTCATTCATAGTAGTAAAAAAACTGCAGTCAGAAATAGGGTAGTTTCAAAGTCATGTAAGTATATTTACTCATCTGATGCTAATGACAGAGCCTACAAAATGGAAGTAGCATTTAGAAGCAAATGAATGAAAATTTAATTCTATTAAAAATATAAACAGTGTACATTGAAATATTATTTTATGCAACAACAGATCTTATAGAAATTATAAAATCTTAATGGTTGCATTTTATTTTATATTTATACAAGTAGCAAGTTGTAGTTTTTATCTGGTCTTTCCAGCCTACCATAGGTAATTTCAAGAGGCTTTAATGAAGATCTGTAATTAAATTAAGAGCCACAAACATTGCATAAGTCTAAAATTTGACTAGTAGGCAATTGCCTAATATGGACCAGTGAGATTCTCCACCTAGGGTGTGCGGTAACCAAGGTCAAGAATTGTGAGACTGGATTCTATCATCTTAATAGCCAAGCACAATTCAATGGGCTGACATAGGGTTGCACAACCTTAAGAATTATTAATAATAAAGACAGTTGTGTATCACAACTTGTTGTTCAACTTGGGGGATTTTCCTATATTGTGCATCTAGCAATGGTTTTACAAGATCTCTGTGACTTAAACCAGCGATTTTTGAGCACAGGATACACGAGCTGCTGCAACCCACTTAAGGTCTGAGGTTTCTAAAATTACTCAGCTTCTTTCAGTATATATATATATATAAATATATATAGTATATAGAATGCAGGTGATAGTAGTCTAGGCACGAAACTACAGTCATAAAAGATATAACTCCAGGTTTGTGTACCCTAAGACATCATGGTGATGCCACAATGACAATGATAATAGAGCATGGCTCAGCTATACCAGAATTTCGTAATGGTATCCATTGCCACTATTCTGCTTCCCACATAAAATCAATAGTGAATGAAAATTTAGTTAAGGACTTCATGTAACAATTTCTTCTCTCTCAGGACGAAATTGTGGCTTGTTAGGATTTCATTTTTCTATAAAAGTTTTATTAAACTGTGCGCTGTTGTAATGGAAAGCCTGTGCCAATTTGCCTGAACTGGTCTTTTAACAAACTGGGAAGTGTCAAATATACAGGCCAATGAAATGTAACATCCATCTTTGTGCCCAAAATTTCATTCCCTCTCTTCCTACACAGGTGGAAAAAAATCTTCAAGCTATAGTCCTTAAAGAAACACATGTCAAAATGACTGTGTGCAGAATTCATTTAATCACTGTTTTAAGCAACACCATTGATAAAGCTTGCATCCAATATGGGACTGCTAGGGAAAAAAACATCTCCAGATGACCTGTAGAAGATGCATTAACATTGCAAGTAAAGCCATGCTTACAAATCAAATAAAATCAAGTATGTGATACCCACACATTAGCTGTCACATTAATTTCAAGAGTCCTATCAACCACTCTTGCTAACTCAAACTGAGCACAAGGGCTGCCTTAAAGTATTAAGGATGCTTTTCTACATTCCTTTTATTTTTAAAAAATTCAGCTACAAAATAAATACCTTCTAATGATAGTTTTGTAATAAGAGTATCTGCTGGTGAAACATTTTAATAAACATTCTCTGTATCTCAGTGTAGAATAGTTCTTTCCTTCATGTCTGAAAGGTATTCACAGTGCCCAGATGTTAAGCTGTAGAAATTTCTTTTTTCAACAGTAGCATCTGGCTTATTGGCAGGCTCTACTTGCTCTTTTGTTGGCTTCACTGCAGTTGTCTTTAGGCTGTGAAATGATTAGGATACTGATGTGATGTCTTATTCACTAGAATCCCATTGCTTTTAGCTAGCTCATGGTTTCTGTTCTGTAACACTTCCAAAAAAAATCTAAATAACAACAAAATTTCTCCTAAAGATATGTCTATGAGCTGAAAGCAAGGGGGGGGGGGGCAAAAACAAAATGATTTCTCCAAAGATAAGGCAGAATTAGTGCTTTGCAGAATGATTTGGGAAAGGAATTATAAAAAAAAAAAAAAGCTAACAGATATATTTTATGACTCTAATGTGATTCAGATTTACAGTTTAATAGATACCTTCTTGAAGAAATTGTTGATAAAATGCTTTATTTTCTCCTTTAAAAAGAATCACTTTAATACAATATGAAAGTTGGGATCTTCCTTCTATCCTACATATGAGGTACCATATAAACATAATTGAAAGCATGTCAAATTTTAGAACTCTGTGCTCTCTTCAGGAGAGATGCAAGCATGGACAAATATTTATTAGGTACATTTTAATGTAAATTGTTAGCCATGTAGGCTCTCAGATATGTACTGGGCCTTTTATTCAGCCTTCCTTTTGTATCTGTAGTCTTTCTCTTATGGGCATATGCCTCTTTGAGACTGAACTTCAGTACAGAGCCTTTTAAGTGACTGATTATTTAATGATTGTAAGAAAACCATTTTGTTATTAAATTTTTGAGTTTATATTAAACAATATAGTTTCGAAAATATTATTGAAATAGTTACAGACCAATGATGTAGAGGTTTTCTTGAGGGATGAGAGGAGTTTTGATCCTAAAAGTGATATATATATATATAGATATATATATATATATCTATATATATATATATCTATATATATAGATAGATAGATATATATATCTATATATATATATAGATATATATATATATATATATATATAGTTTTTTGACATCATCTCTAAGAACTATTTTCCTGGATTTTAGTTACCTATGAATATTTCATTCAGTTAGTTCAGTATTAGATACAAAATTCTGCTATATGGAAGCCAGTCTTTGTTTTCTTACTTATAAATATCCATAAAAACTGCATGTTTAGTTATCAGTACCATCCTGTTTTAAAGTCTCATAAACTTAAATCTGAGTTTTTAATCCGAGTTTGAAAATGATGTGATTTCCAGACTGTATTTTGGATCCAAATAGCCATCTGGCCATATCTCTGTTATGTAATGATAGAAAAGATTGAGCCAATATAAGTAAAGCAGATGGTAAAAGGTGTCTGCTGACCAAACAGGAGCAGTGGTACTCAACTTGGATAGGTCAGCCTATCTGCAATAGATAATCTCAATTGTCATTGCTCATATCTACTGCTTTTGATGTTACTCTTTGTCACTTGTATGACACATCTATACATTGATATATATAGTCATTTGTGTTATATATTACAGATTTCTTTGAAACTCTTATATAATATAGTTGAGATGTTGAAATACTTAGTTTACATACTTGTGTAGAGTTTATATACGTCACCCTCCTACTTAAGAATTTAATGTCATTGGAGTTATTTTACTTTAAATTAAATGTGCATCCTTTAGAAAATATACAAGTGCATAAGTTGATATATATACAATTTGTCTTCTAATTTATGAAAATATAATGGTATTGCATTATTGTTATAAAGTTAATCAAGACTTTAATGGGACAGCTATGTTACTATTGAGTGGTTGTTTTTCTTTTACTATAATGCATGCCTTCAACAAGCTGATTATGCAGTGTAGCAATGAATTCTCTAATTAGAAAGTTATTACTACATCTATATTGGGCAAAAATTCTAGCTTTGTAACTTGCATATTTAAGATGCTTTCATATAGCAAATAGAAATAAATTTTTTTTTTAAATGCACATCAGTAGTTACAGTGGGATATTTAATCTATAGGCACTTGTTCGGGTTTATTTTCCATTCTTTTTCATCTGATGACGTATGCATCCATGTATGCAAAGTAAACAGAAGATGACTTCACTTAATAACTCTGTGACTTGATAATTTCTCAAACATGTTTTGCTAGATGTGAGAAACTTGTGCCAAAGCAAGGACTGAGAAAAATTGTCGGGCTTGGTTCATGCAAGAAGGCAACTTCTTACAGATTTTTAACCTTATTTCAACTTCGAATTTCACTTGAGGATTAAAATCATATTTTCTCTCAGAGCAAAAGCAGAAAAGGCCATATGACTATTAAGAAACAGAAATATGTTTAGTATTAAAAAGTTCACATATTAGAAATTATGCTGCCTTTTTTTTCCTTCTGCTTTACCTTTAATTGGAATGTTACTTGAATCCTGATCATCAGCAAAAAGTTATCTTCAAGTTAAATGAGTACAGTTCCTTCAACAAGAAACTGAATGTATGTAACTTTACTTATAACCTGAAGCTTCTAGTCTCAAAACTATTCATACAACTATTTTATCCAGGCTCTAGCACCATGAAAACCATGATGTGAGGCTCTCCTACTCAAGAGTTTACAATTTACCATCACCGTTACTTCAAAAATTAAATGTTTCACTTAGAGCTGAATCTCTGTGACCTCAAGACTGCCAGTTCTGAACCCAGTCTTAATATCACTGGTCTGAGATCCAGTCTCTGCACATTTTCTAGTTTTTAATAAACCATCATTTAATGCAAAATGCATAAAAATGCCATAGGGGAACCCAAAAAAAGGATGATCAAAGCATGAGTTGTTTACAGCTTAGTGACTGTAAATTTAGATGCTGATTCTTTGTCTTTTCACTAACTGCAAAATCACGGAAAGGCCTCAGATGTCCAACAAATACATAGGACAAAACTAAAAAAGACTACTACAAATAGACGGAGAGTGTAACCCTGATGAAAGATAGGTATCAGCAGGCAGCTGGTAAAACACTGACCTAAAGGATCTTGGAGCCATGAACAACAGAGCATTTCCTGGACATGCAGAATAGGTGTGTTACCTGCCAACTGTTTTCTTACAATAAGTGTGAGCTCACTCATGCTTCTGTAGAGTCCTTTTTATCAGGCCAGTCAATAGCTCGTTTAATTACTGAGTATAATTACAGCAACTTAAGTGGCCAGCTTTTAGATCTATATAGTGATGAATTTCACAAAGAATATGATGAAGTGCCAAGAACTTTTTAAATAAAATGTCCTGAATTGTGGACAGTATCTTCACTGTATGCATTAAAAAATAAAAAATTAAAAATTAAAAATAAAAAATTAAAATAAAAAATAAAAAATAAAAAATAAAAAATAAAAAAATAAAAAATAAAAAATAAAATTGTGAGCTTCCTTTTTTTTCTTTTTTTTTTGTGATAGTTTTTGAGGGAGTCATTGGGGTTTTGTGTGTTTGGGTATGAATCTAGATGTGAGTCATACTATTCTAAGGACTTGCTGCCTTGTTTTGGCAGACAGCAGCAACCTTGCACTGCTGTTTGTTGGAAGATGTTATTATAATGGACATTACTCCAGTGAATTTGGCAAGCCTAGCAAGTCGAGAGAGATGCTGCTGTGTCTTTTGGCACTAGCATGCAGCTTAGATTTGCAGTCCCTTGATGTCTCTTTTTATTCTTTTTCTTTTTCTTCATTCTCTTTCTCTTCCTCTTTTCTTCTGGCTCTTCTGATCATTAGTTAGCCAGATTTCCTCTTTTTTATTAATTTTTTTTTTACATTTGAATCTCTCTTTTTCATTTCACTCAAACTTTCTTCATCAAAACCAAGCAAATATGAATACTGAAATAAAGTAAAAAACAACATGGTATTGATCACTAGTTACAATGTTTATTTTCTGCTTGTAGTTATATGATGAATGCAAATTGCGTATCTGCAAAATTAAAAAAAAAGAAAGTATCTATGTGTACTTTCTTAGTACATTAATACTATGGACCCTGGGATACTCTTATTTCCATATTAGACATCATTAAAAATCTTCATTATTCAGATCTAACATATGCTTGAAGCCAAAACACCTGCAAAAATTTGTCAGCCAGAGGCTCCTCAGAGAGATAAAGTAACATTTTTGCTGTTTCTGATGAGAAAGAGGTTCAGTGGCATACAAGAGTGAGTACCAAACTTTCTTATTTTCCTTCTCTTCTCCAACTTGTTATGTAAGATATAGGGATTACAAATATTTATTGAAGCACAGAAAATGTGAACAGGCCAAAGGCATAATCACAAAAGCCTAATTAAAATTAGGCTGTAATAAATTATAATAAAAATATCAGACAATAAATAACATCGTTCTTGCATAGATTTCACTCCCTAAATATTCCATATATATCTTTAGCTTTGAGCATTTTGTATGGCAGCTAATTTGCCCCTAAAAGACAATAAACACGTAAGAGAAGCTATTCTAATTTACTATGCCTTGGAAACAATGCATCTGTATAAGATTCCCCATTGTATCCACACTCACATATTTGAATATACTAGTGAATGAGGTAGAAAAATTAGATAAAGCTGAATTAAGTGCAATACCACACATCAAAATAAATCTTTTATTTTCAAAAGGTTCTGTTTTCCTGTTCCTAATTGAACATTTTTGATTTTGCTGAGAATGATAATAAGAAGGATTTTATACAAAGGGAATTTTTGCTGAAACTTTTCTCACAGTGAGTGCTTTTGGTTACATTATCTGTTGGACTCTTGAACCCACTTCCAAACAAAAGAATAGCTCTATGGACTTACCAAACAAAGATGCAATTCAAGGAAGTTCACAGTTAAGGAACTCAATATTTACTGTGTGTGTGAAAACATGGAAAAGCTGGGTAGGTTCTGGTACTAACCAGTAGCTGACACCTGTAGTGGAATATAGAAATAAGTAGGTGCCTAGAATGTTTGGGGTTTTTTTGGTTTTGTTGGGGGGTTTTTTGTTGTTTTTTGGTTTTGTTTTCTGTTGTTGTTTGTTTGTTTGTTTGTTTGTTGGTTGGTTGGTTGGTTGATTTTTTTGTTGTTGTTGGTTTGGGGGTTTTTAGTTATTTAAATTATTATTTATTTATTTTCTTTTATCTTTTCTATAAGGTTATGTCCTTACACAAGTACTTTATCGATGTTAAACCTTTCATCACCTTCTGTTACCCAGCAGCTGGTACAAGCCTCTTTTCCCTGGAGCAGAGGTGTAAAAAAAGATAGTTACTTGGAATATAGATGCATTTAACTGAACCACAACTTTTTATCTCTGATATTAATTTTAAAGAAATACTCTGTCCATTAGAAAGTTTTAATAAAATAAATATTATTTAATTTTTATTTATTATTTATTTGCATTCTATACAGTGTAGAAGCAAATTAAACAAGGAGTTCAACACAAAGAATGGCAAATGCTGTCATATTTCAGTTTGTGACTCCATTTTATTCAGTTATATGAATTAAGAATTTCATACCCAGAGCTCCTAAGGCTTCATTTTCTTCTTAGATATTTAGGGAATTTACATGGACTGGAGGCATTTCAGTGGAATTTTTTTGAACTAAAATGTAACTCAAAGGGTCCAAGGACCAAGAACTACAGCAGAGGTTCATACCATGCACAGATATTCTAAAACTGACACAAGAGAATCATGAGAGTACACCTCAGATAAAAAAGGTGATACTGAAGAGCATTCAGAGTGTTACATTTTCCTTTCTGGGAAATAGATTCCCTAAAATATTGGATAGCCTCCACTAAAACAGCAGAGGAATCAATCTAGGAAATTACAGAACAGCAAGTTTAAATTCAATAGCTAGTAAATTGCTAGAACATTTATTAAAGCAGTCAGTGTGTAAGCACCTAGAGGAAAGTAAGGTGATAAAACGTAGCCACCATATAGTAGTCGCAGAGAAATCATGCCAACTTAACTATGTCTTATTTTATAAGCCTTACTAAATTAAGGAAATGTTCACAACACACAGTAGAGCTCGAGATAAAATCCTGCATGGTATTCTCACACCATGAGAATTGACGTTCTCACATGGCAATTAAAACACAAGGAAGTTGAAATACTACATTATGAACATACAACCCACATTAAGATTGACATAACCAGATAATGATTACACTTCATTCCTAGATGGCAGGACCACTAATGGAATCATTTTGTCAAGAGAACGACTAATATTTTTAAATATTCTATATATATATATGTTTTTAAGTTTTCCTCATTATTTACTAATAAGTGAAGAACCTCTGTATTTGTATTCAAAGGGAAATGCTTTATACATACAAGCATTTTCAGGTTTTTTCAGCTGAAAAAAACCCCAAAATGTTATCTTTATCTCCAGTTTCCACTCACTTGGAAGGGAAGTAAGTATAATTCACATTTTACAGAGAACAGAGGCAAAATCACTCATGAACCACTTTGTAATATTGCCAACACAGGGATGAGACAGCTGCCGAGCTCACTGTTGCTGTCTACATCAAGTACAATGGACTGTATTCACAAGGAATTAAATCAGAGTTTATGAATAAAGGTCTCTCATCCCCACTAATGATTGCCTGTGAATCTGAGAGGTCTTTAAGTTTCAATAAATGGAAGTAAAGGATGTATATTCCTTGGACATTGCGGGACTGATAAAATGTACAGTTGTGTGTTGCAGTCCATCTCCTTTTCGCTGCTGCTTTTCATCAAAAAGTTTATAGAAGCAAGAACTTAGTGAAGAGACAATCCAGATTTCTACAAAGAGCTGAGAAGTTTTTTTTTCAGTTCTGCATATTCCAGGCCTGAGCTGAGACTTCTTTTTCATGCCTTTTCTTTTACACTTAAATTCTGAGCACTTTATTCAGTTGAGAAGGCTTATAATTCAATCTTTGCACTGTTCCAGTCTGAAAAATGATCCCATTGAAACACTCAAAAACATGATGCAGAAACACACATTGTACCAGGTAAAATCTAGCAGAAAATTGAGAAGATCTGTCCCAAGTGGGAGGGAATAAAGTTAGCTAGAATGCAGCCTTCTCTTCACCTGCTGCTTTGTGCTACATTTACCAGAAGGCATATTAGTTTTCATGTAGTTTCAGGCCTGACCTGTCTCTGTGTTAAATTCAAACTTTGTTGAAGTTCAGTTTCAAACACTAAATCACTGTAGAATGAAGGAATCAAGAAAAACTCAGCAAAAGTCTAAATTTTTGTGCAGTTATCTCTCCCACCTCTCTCAAATAAAACACCTACAAGTACACATTCAGCAGTAGCACCCTACACTAATCTAGGAAATAAATGACACTAAGATTCTTAAACAATAAAATCCCTCCTCCTACAAGGAAGTAGAATATAATGAATGCTCAGAAATAGAGCCCTCGGATAGATATTCACATTCAGTGATTGAGATATGGATGTACACCATCCCATTTTCTCACACTTACACTATACTGTTGAGTTTGCTTTTACAACACAGGCTAGTAATACCAGCTGAGATGTTCCAGATCTTCCATCTGGCCCATGGCTACCACAGCAGAAGGGAATAGGCCCTTCTAATACTGTGTGTCACATCTCTGAACTGTTGTGGCATCCAAATGAATCAAGCCAGATTTATCTTTATTATATATATGTATAGTTCACCTATACTCCAAGGAAATAAGTAGGCACTCTAGGGTATAATCCACCTGTTCTCTGTTAGACATCTAAATATGTCAGACAAATCATACTTCAGCATTTCCTATTTCCTCTGTCTCTCCACTTGGAACTTATTTTGATCACATTCCTCAGAGCTTCATAGCAGCACTTTTAATGCAGTACTTCTGACTCACCTTTGCCTCAGAAAATGTGAAGTTTGCTCCAGGCTATAATACATTTGTTTTCTGAACTGACAGTTTAGAAATACTAGCTTTCCAGAGCTGGTTTGGGCATCCATCCAACAGTTTGTAACACGGTATAGAAGTACCTGACCTGCTGAAGATATTTTGTATTCAGATCATTTAATCACATTTTGTTTTAAGTAAATTAGCCCACTGGTCCCTCACATGTTATATCCATTACCTAGATTCATCTTGCAATGTTAGTGCTGTTAAATTGCCAGTAGCTGCTCTTATTCTCTTTGAGGTTATTAGGACTTAGACAGCAATTAAGCAACATGTCGACTGCACTAGTGTTTCAACATACAGTGTAAGAGCTTATAGGAAGATTGAACAGTAGCTCCTGACTAATAGAGCATGTGGCTACATATTGTGCTGTAGATGCCAGCATATGAAATCATTTTCCCAGGACAATATAGTAAACAAGTTAAAATATGACTTGACAAATCTTCAGAGGATGTACTGCAAACATTCTGTTCTGAATTTTGCAATGAAAATTGATTCATTAGCAATTAGGACTGGAATTTGTACTATTTGCATGTCTCCTCAGGTAAAGCTCATTCTCTTTCATCTCTTCAGGTGATACAATTATTGCATCAAAGGCAGGATTCTGCATTAGATGCCCTGTCCAATCTGTGGGAAAGAGCACTCTACAGCTGTGTATTTATCATAAAAATGCACTACATTTGCAAATACTACACAATTGACCTTACAGAAATATTTCTTCAGTGATTCCAAGGTGGATGTTGCCTCACCATGAACCCTCATTAACTATGGGAAAAAAGTAATCATAAACTCAGGCTGATTTGATAATCTGTGCTCTGATAATTTTGGCCCATGGAAGGCTCATTGTTGCTTATCAGATAAACCAAATATTTTTGGGTTTTAACTTTTAGTTGCCAATATAAAAACTGTAATTGGATAATCAAAGAAGGAAAGTAAAAAATTAAGCTTGACTGTGCAGAAACAAAACACATTTAATACGTTCAGAAAATGCTTTACAGTTCCATCATCTCTTCCAGGATTTTAGACATATGGTAGCTCATAATAGCACGGTTCAGTTGTTTAAACACAAATACTATGTGAGATCACTAGAGTGTCCTATCTCAATTTTAGCTACCATTTTGGAGAGGTACAGGTTCTCTGCAGGTAGTATCATATCTGCCAGTTCTATGTGGATTTTTAATAGGAAAAAAAAGGGCTCTGTGATTAATTAAAGGGATAAAAAGGGAATAAATCCACTCATAAAAATGCTGACATAGATACAGTTTGCTATTAAGCTTCGTAGTTCATTATTAACTTTCTTATATCTAGAATTTTCTTGAAAGAGAATAAACTTTATAACATGAAATTTTTACTTTATTCATGTATTAACAAGTTATTCAATAATACGTATTCGTCCAACTTACAATTGTATTACATTTGTGGTATTTTAAGTGCAGGTTGGATTTTGACAATACTCTCAAGATAATAAAATGAAAATAATTTGAAGAATATTAATTTGGCATAATAATATCTCTGGCATAGAAAGATATTAGGTTTTTCCCTCTTTAAAAAGAGTCATTAAGAAATCTCTCACTTATGGGAAGAGATTAATCTCACCTAAATTAAGACATCTGAAATTTAAGTGCATAGCTTAAGCTGGATTTTTTGTCTCCCTGTGCAGTCAATGGAGAATCATTCTTCCTACCTGTTTTGAAAAGCAAACTTGTGATCTATAGGATCACATTTCTCTCTGTGATTAGAGATTCTAAATGATCTTGAACAGGGAGGGGGCAGATGCCTTGAGAAGCTACCTAGAACAGAGGCTAGACAATGTTAAAGGACTAAAGTAGGTATTTATTAAAAGCCCTTCAAAGGATGCACCTTGGGCAGTACAAGAGCCTGGCCGTGGCTTCACCCAAGATGGATGATGGATCACATATTTTCACACTTCTATGTTTTGGTCTATTTACATATTTGGGTTAATTGTTCAAACAGCTCCAGGCCATGAAGTCCCATCCTCCCAGACTGCTCTCTTCAATTCACTCTTGTTTATGCTATTTGGGCCTGGAGCTGTAATGGTGTCCTTGGTTCCCAGGCTGGGAAAGGATTGTTCTGTCTAACTGAACTGTGAGGAGAACTTGCTAACACTTTATATGAAGTTCAGAGTTATAGACAGAATCTCGATATCAATCTTGAATCTCAAGTGGCACCCACTCCCAGCAGCAGAGAATCTGTTCTATACTGGTGGGTCATGGGGCACTCCTTTAAATTGCTGGAGATCCTTGAACAGTTTTTCCACAGGCAAGACACAGGCCTGTGTTAGGAAAGATACTTTCTTCATCTACCTGAATTTGGTAACCAAATGATCCATTCTTTGTTCTCCTTCTTTCCAAGACATCATTGCCAACAAGTTGCCTATGGCACACTCCATAGGAAGTTCCACCACATGGTTTGTATACACTGGACTTCCCCTGCATATATAAGGGGATTGCTCATTCTTTGAATCCTTAGAGTGCCTCCAGCATAGCTAATTCTCTCAAGTATTGAACACCTTGCTCCATGGTGTTCTGTGCATGTCAATGCAATAATAGACCATTCTTGAAAAAATACCTTTCCCTCCCACTTGATAGGAGTTGCCTCCAGAGGCTGAGAGTTTCTGTACTATTCCCAGTCTCCTTCAACACTCAATGCCTGCATACTGGGACAGGGATCCCAGCTGCTTGGCTTCACTATTATAAAAAGCTATTATTTAGCCTCCTTTGTTTAAATATGGAGACCAAAATACTTTTGATGGTAGTACATAGAATGATAGCCTAGATGCTTGATGGCAGTGTCCATTTAGATCTCTTGCTTTTGCAGCTAAGTTCTTCTCTTTAAAAAGCTGACTTTGTGAGAGGTAAAGCATAGTTTTTCTCCTATTTGTAAGTACTTATTGCTTAAATGTCTGAACAATTATCCAGAAGCTCTCCTCTCTCAGAAACCTGACACGCTAACACATCCTTTATAACACAGCAATTCCACAAAAATGGTCTTTTTCTGAAAATTAAGACTGTTAATGTATACCCAAATATCCCTTCACAATCAGAAGAAGGTTGAGAATTGAGTAAGCATGGTGCTTCATATAGAATCTCTCAGTATTAATAAATAAGTGAAAAATATATGGCTAGGATATTTCTCTCTTCATTTAAGACATAAGCCTACATAAAGCATGGCTCATTATTTTGCTGTTGAGCTTCATCCTTTATAGCTTATCCTTATAACCTCAAAATGGTTTCTAGTTACAAATAAACCACCTTTTGGGCTGTAAATATAAAAAAGTCAAACTGTAGCACACACCTTCTGTAAGTTAGATGATGCAGGAGTGTGTTGGATATTTGTTAATGTCTACTACCTGGTACTCAGCTTTGGTGTTCACTTTGAATAACACAAGCTCCTTCTGTGAAATGAGCATATTTTCAAAGAACCAACCTTGTTTCAAGAGCCATGGAGTTATCTGCTTGTCATATGCTGTAGGGACTGCAACCCTGAGATAGCCACATACTGTGTGCACTCCTACACAGGTAATACATACCATTATTTGAGATTCTCTGCCACAAGCAAGCAAGACACAATACCTACTGACAAACGAAAAACCCTATTCCACATGTACAGTAAAAGACAAATTATCTAGAGATTAAAAGCAGAGCTAAAACCACATCCTGCATCACTGGTGCAATGCAGCTTAAATAAAGAAGGAAAAGGAACTTAAACTGTCTCCCTGGGGAAAACATTCTTATTTGAGTGCTCAGTAGAGGACTGAAGAACCTATACTGAAAAAATGTAACAGGATATAGTCAACAATTATATTAGTGAAGAGAAAAAGGTTGCACTTTTGTGGAGTGCAGTAGGAGTTGAACCTAAACATTGTTGCATATCTTCTGCTGCTTCACAAAAAACACAGTCCTAAATCAATGCTGAAATTGCAGAAATTCTACTAATTTACCTTAATTCAGAAGCTGCTATTGATTGTAGAATGTTTACAGGCTGGTTAAAGAAAACAGAACCAAAAAACCCAGACATTAATAAGTTGCTGAATTAAAGAAATGCATTTGCATAGACAATCACTGATTTCAGTGAAAAACTAAGGGACAATTAAGTCTGAAGGGACATACATAGCATGCAAAATTAAGAAAACACAAATAATCTACTAATTGTGGTTGTTTTCATAAAATATAAATTCAATATTACTGTTTTAATTTGGACTGCTACTGAAAATGGCAAAGGGTTACAATACTAGAAAATCTGTTTAGCAACAAATACACCAGGAGAAGAGCAGGAAGTACAGTGTAGGGAACATTACAGATTGTATATTTTTATTATGAAACACAGTCTCACAGTGCCAGTTATTGTTGGTTCAAGGACAAACACTATGCAAAGAAACTGGGACATACACAGAAAAGATGTACAGGTCAGTGCAAAAAGCTCCTCATGGGGACAATACCTGAGAATTCCAGAATCATCAGCTTGCAGACAACAGCACAGAGTCCACGGAGAATACCTTAACATCTCCACAGCTGTTTAATTTAGAAGTTATTATTTGAATTCCTTTGCAAGTGAAAGCAATGCAATATAAAATTGAGCTTTATCCAGAGTCCTCTGCTTATAATCTCGTGGCAGGTTTGTCAGAGGCTACTTAAGAAGGTGAAATTGCAGAAAACTTCAGTGTTTCTAAAACATATACTATGAAACCCCTCACTCTGCTGAGTGTTAGACTGGTGAAGGTAACATATAACTGTAAACAACATATGTTAAATCCTTATGCTGTGAAACGGGGAGGTCATGCATTATTTGGTACAGGATGTCTGAGAAAGATTCGGTTGGACTGGCAAAGTGTAATGTGTTTGCAGGTTTGAAAATAACTATGGACTCCAGCCCAAAACAAAAATAACTGTTCTCGGTGTTTATACAATGAAAACTGTCTTTAGAATGGTATCTGTTGGACCACAGACATCATCAAGATATACCAACATAATGTAACTGTGACAAAAAGGCAGACAGGATAGGTTTGGTGTACTAAGCAACGTTTCAAGAGCAATAGAAAAATATTAACGTCATAATTCTAGAAAATACTGATGTATCTTTGTGCTATAAAGTCTGCGTGGATTTCCTTTTTTTTTCTGATTAAAAAAGGGACAGTTGTCTGTGTGCCTGAATCCAAATATAATTCAAAAATTACACACTTTATAGTAATCCAAATGGATTCATAACATGCATTGCTGTTATCAGAACTACTGTTCAACTGGTTCTCAGAAAATTTATTTTTCCTCTTTTTGATTTGCATTTCCAGTTCTTAAAGTGAAATGTTGTTTTCTAGGTTTCCATCAATTATGTCCAGGATTTCCTTATGAGCTAACTAAACTGTTTCAAATTACCATCACAGGTAAATTCATATAATCTAAGAATTTTTCACTCCTCAGAAACTAGTTACCAGTTATTTCTTTTTCTCTGAAGTGTAGTAGTTGATCCAATAGATAATCTTGGCCTATTTCAGTGCAAAGCCAAGCACAGCTGCTTAGATCATCACCAGAGTAAAGACCATAGTATGTAGTATCACTGACTCAGTGAATAATGATAGTTTAATGAATTTTATAACTCTTTTCCTCCTCCAAGCTGCTCTGGCACATGAACGTATGAAGGCTTTGCTGATAAAGTCACATCAGGAAGAGAGAGACAGTATTTTCTTACCTCGTACTGATATGGTTTCAGAATAGTAACTTTTAGGAAATTTTACAGCTTACATGGAGGACTCTCTGTTAAAGTTCAATAAACCTATTTATTTAACATTTGCTCCATTAACATCAATAGTAAATTGTATTTCACTCATCAGTCATGAAGACTTGCTTTTGAAGGGCTAACATACCTCTTCTTCCTTGTAAGTTATTATCCATAGAGAAATTACTTTTTCAATGGGACTTTGTGATCTTCCCCAAATGGCAGTTACTGTGGCAGATGGGAAAAAATGTCCTCCAGAGAGGATGTATAAAACTAGCTAAGACTGCAGCATGTCCTGCATCGTGATAGAAATGCTGTAGCAATGGATTTGTAATTTTTGTGTGAGACTTTAATGATAAGAGTGTTTGAGATGTAAGGATTAGATTCATTCAGGGGATATACTGAAGGCCTCCTGGACACTTGTCTGTTTGCTATTTACTGTAGCCATTTAGGACCCTACAATAACACGTACAAATACATAACCTTTGCTTGCTTCTAACCTGTGAGTGTGTATTGCTAGTATTGATACAGCTGTCTTCCTGTCTTCATGTTGTGTAAAATTAAAAGAATTTTTGTCCTTGTTTCACAGCCAGATAAGATAAGCCATAGTAGTCTCAAAGTCTTGGACTAGATCTAGAGTTATTCTTTTACCCCAGTATCCCATTCGTCTCACTGTTGAGGCTACCTAGGTTTTAGAGCCAGCTATGGATGCTATCTAATCAAGATCTTCTCAAAATTTTTTCTTTGTGGAAACTGGTTGAAAACTCCCAACAGTAACAGCACCAATACATAGCAATACATCCATGTCTCACCTAACATAAATTTAGGATACAACATGTGTGAATATATGATGGTGGGATGCAAGTGATGCTTTCAGATTCCTTAGAAGTTGACACAAAAGCATAATAAGAGACAGAAAAAAGTCTGTGTGTACTGGGAAACAAACTGCTTTTCTGAATCACGCCACTAGCTTTCAAGACTATCTTCTAAACATGTCTTACCAATGACTATTGTATTTTTTTCTGGTGTAGACTTTGAATACATTCCAAATATTAATTAATCCCTTGTGTGGGAAAGGTATAGTATGAGTATATAAAGGAACATAAAATTTTCTTAGTGATAGCATGAAATGCTATGAAAGTTTAAAAACTAAGGTGACAGTGTCTGTGAGTCTGTTCTTCTACTAAATAAAACCCACAGTACACACTTTTAATTATATGATATTTAATTTTTGTAGTGCAATTGCCATGATTCTCACAGTATTAGCTGCAGAATATCTTACTTTTTAAACTGAGATAAGCAAACCTGATTTTCTTATAATTATGCTGCACTTACTACAAAGTTATGTAGTAAATAAATTGTGAACAGTAAGTTTCTTTGTAATCTATTTAATCCAAAGATGGGTCATAAACTGACAGAACTCAGAGGATCTCAAGGATTATCAGATGTCAGTTGCTTTGTTGCAACTATGGTAAGAGTGGGATGCAATTGAGCTCTAAATAAGAAGTTATTACTTATTAGAAATATTGTAATTGGAATTTTAAAATATGCTGAAAACAAAAAAAAATCAAAATGATTTTTATAAAAAGGCAGTCTAGACATTCTATGTATTTGTAACTGCAATAAATATTTTTGCAGTTAAATCCCATGTGAATTAGGATAGTTGCCCCTCAAAATTTTGAGGTGAGGTATCTTTTTAAAAATGCGTGGTGAAAATGTTAACCATGCCCTTTCCCTAACCCTAATGCTCTTTCTTTGATCAAATTTTTATGTATGTCTCTTCAAAAAACCAAAACAACCAAAACCAAAGCAAATAAAGGAATCTAGCAAACTGCAATGTAAGTGTATGCTAATCTCTAAATACAGCATGATACAGTTAAGTCAGAAGGATGCCATCACCACTAAAGATAAATTCAAAAGTTATTTTCTCAGTTAAGGTTTGGATGGAACAAAACATTACTTAAATGCTACTCTGCTTAGTTCAAGATTTTTTCTGACAGAAAGATTGGTTAACTGGTATCAAGCAAGTGGGATGACTATCCTAGTGAAATGGCCTTGATGGATGTACTGCAGACCCTTGTTCATGCTTCTAACTTAAACCCTGTTCATTCTTATTTTCCTGGAGTCCTAACAGAATCTAGGCATTTTTACTTACTGGGCCGTTTATAAGAACTCCCAAATAAATAGAATTCATTTCACCTAATTTGAAATATTTGCCACATAGTCTAGTAAAGCTAAAGTAATCATCTTGGTTTCCTTTTCCAGTCAATGGAAAGAAAAAATGGTTCAAAAGTATCATCTATTTGCAAACCCATTTAAAGTTTAGTTGCATTGTTCTTCAGGTGTTTTCCCTCATTTATTATGTGTGGGTGAATTAATTCATCTTAGAAATCTAGCAACAACCCTACAGATACTGAATTTAATGTGAAATTAATTCTTACTTTTTCTCTAGCATGCTCTTCTGAGTCCAGCTTCAGCCAATATTGGTTCTTTAGACATACAGGAAAAAAAATTCATATACCTTCTAGATGGTCCCCCAAACAGTTTATTCACTATAACAGAGCACTTGGGTAGTCCAAGTAGCTATACTGTGCTATCCAGGATTTTTCTCTGTAATTCTAGGCATTTTCTTTGAAACAGAGAATTTCACTGCTATGTACCATAAATTCTTTACAGTCACATCCCTAAGTTCTGGTAATTTTTTTCTTGCCTGGGTTATTCTTGTTTTAAAGACAGTCACCACACGTGAAAAGTTTTGGGTTTCCTCCCTCCCACACATTTTTTCTGTTTAGGTTCCAGTTGAATAGTTGCCATCCTTGACCTTTAAGGTACGTTTAGCCATTTCTCTTTATTTTATTTAGTTATCATAAATCCCACTGAAATCAAAGGTATGAATTGTTGAATAAGATACCATGAATGAGAGCAACAGAATCTGTCCTACAGTAAAATTTCTCAAAGAAATCATTGAGATTCTTCAGTAGCACTTTAAAAACAAAGTATTGAACATAATGTATTATAATGTAAATTCCATCAAACACTGTGTCATTAACATTTAGCAATCTTGTTTATTCAAGTCAATCCATCTATATATACAAATCTGATATTTGCCTTTTTAAAAATTTAACATGCCTAAGTGCCCATAAATCAGTTATGACAATCATTGTTAAAGCAATCAATAGTAAGGAATATGCATTAATTCAAATAATATTGATAGCCACATGAACCTGCATCAGTCTTCTGTGAAATAAGAAAAATGATACATCTTTTTAAAATCAATATTTTCCTTTTTATGTCATTCATTTAAAGAGTATCAATAATACATTACTTTATACCTTATGTGTCAGTAGCCCTACATCTAAATGTAGAGATATCTTGAAAAAATATTGAAGTGAGGCAAAAGAAAAAAATCATCAAAGCAATGACCTGCTAAAAAGCTTACATTCATCCATTGTATTGTGGGTATTCATCTGAACTAAAATATGTATGGGCAGCATTACTGGTTGAATATATTATTTATGACTCAGACCTCAATAACAGATGCTTGTATACCACATTTGTCCCAGAGTTAAAGAGCAAGAGGAACAGTGAAAGAACTCAGTATTGCCTTTATCTATCTTCAGACATTAGAACCATGAAGTTAGGCAGGTGTGCAGACCAAAGTGGAAATACAAGATGTGGAATTACAACATCCATTCATCACAAAAGAAACATTTTAATTGGTTATATGTGGAAAATATCTACTTGACAGTCAGTTTCTCACTTTTCACATAAGTGCTTTGCTGCTTGGATGCCTAATCTTGTTTAGTATAGGGAAAGTAATTTGACATGAAAGTACCTAGATGGCTGCCGAAAATTAATTGCCAATTAAAAAAGAAAAATGTTTGTGCTACTCTATAAACAAGCCAACATATAAACCTTTCAGTCTTGTTGCTTTATTTATGTCTTTGTAGATCTGGTTTCAAGCTATTTGCATACAATTTACAAATTCATATTATAATTCTCCAGTATATTTATGATTTTATAGTTGTATATATTTTACCTCTATGAAAAATATTTATTTCTTTATGCTTCTGTTGCTTATTATTTAACAAAAACATTTCATTACATTTGATAGTTTATGTCTCTTCCTTAGAATAAGGCATTTTTATTTGTAGGGCTCAGAAAGAGAGGTTTATTTTTTCCCCTACATTAAAACAAAAAAGCCAAACTTCAAAACGATGAACTCCTGTCTCTTACTTCCCATAGCTTCCTCAGTTTTCTTTCAAGCAAGGATGAATACCCCAATGATTCAAAGTATAAAGGTTAATCTGAGTGGAAAATGAAGGCTTTAACAGGATTGTAAAGCTTAAGGACTCCTTTCAGCACTAAAGAGACTTTTGAAAGTGGCTGAGCCATAGAAATTTCATGAGTACCATGGAATGGCCTGCTTAGATCCAAAATACAATTCAAATGGCACAGCTGGCTGAATCCATGAGTAGAAATGGATATTGAGTTCCATTTTCTTCCTTCTCGTCCCAAAATTAATTTTCTACACATTGGGTAGATTGTGTGAATCAATGTTATGTCCACATAAATATTAGCAATTACATGTAGGATAGATTACTGAATAGCATAAATTCAAATAAATAATAGAAAATTGATATCATTTCAAATCTTGTATTATTTTAAAACTGTAACATAAGCGTATGTCCTTTAAATTTTGAAAGTTCTTGATTTTTTTGTGGGTTTGTTAGTTTGAGGTTTTTTGTTTCATTTTTAGAATTAAATGTATTCCCAGTGAGTGAAATTCAGCCACTTTACCTTGCATTAATAACTTGGAAATATCTATGGTTGTTCAAAGCTATTGCTCCTTATATTAACCTTTCTATTCAGTCTTCAAGCCCACATGAGTGAGGCAAGGCCTTTGCTAAAGCCAATCCAAAAGCTAGATTTTAATGAGGGAGGAAAAAAAACCTCAAACAAACCAGAACAAAACAATACAGAACAGAAGAAAACCCACACCCACAAAGTTTTCAAGACCAAGTTTTGACAGTTGTAAATCTCTTGGCAAAATATGAGTCCAAGACACCTGATCTACAGATTAAACCAGCATGAAAGACTGACTGCAAATATTTTTGAAAGAATTTTTCAAAATGAAATTATACAATAGGAAACTTCTGTGACCGCTTATACATTGCTCAGTTTTCTCACAAAACCTATGGTCCCATGTGAAAATCAATAGTGTGGAGATAATGTCAGGGTCACTTATTATGAGTGTGCCAAACAGCTCTGTAATCCTCAAAAACCAGACACCTACAATAGCCACAATTCAAGGCATGAATTAAAAACAGTGACCTGCCTTATTTTTCTTTTCTCTTTCAATTAGAATTATAAGAATAAAAATAATAAGTCATATGTAGATTTTATTGAATGTAACTTTTTACTGGAGAAGAAAGCTAATAAAGAATATTAAAGTAGCAGTTTTTAATCTCATCAAAAATAATCTATTTTTTTAAATATATTTGATAGTTTCAAACATTTGTTGATATTATGCCCATTTTGTCATTTTATTTGTAGCCCTTTAAAAGATAGGTATCATAAAGATTAAAAAAAGGCCTCTCAATGTGAAAAGCTATCAAAAACCTCAAAAAATGTGTTCAAATAATTTATCAGAATTTAAGAAACATTCAAATTGGAATGCATTTAACATTAGTAAGGGCTTCCAAAATATTTTTATTTAAAATTAAATATTTTGTGAATATGTAACTAATTATCCTATCTTGTTTTTCTTTACAATTCATCATAAACTTAATTCTTGATACAGGCTTTGAATCACTCGCAGTTCTGTAACATGGATCTCTTGGAAAGTATTGGGCAATGGTGTAATAATCTTCCTTTTCTAGTATGTGGTAACAGAGAAACAAGTAAAAATGACAATCCAGTTAACAAAATCTTGAATCATTAGGTATGCACCCATAATTAAATAAATTGAGACAATAAAGAAATAGAGACCTACACAATCTTCAGTCTGTGAGCAGGGAATAAGTGCAGTCATATTTCTGTGCAATATTCCATTATATTAGATATTTGCACACCAAATTTTTATTTGACTCTCCAGTTGACTCTAAAAAATATTAGAAAATGTACATTTTTCCCTCTTTAAATTACATGTAATAACGAAAGGGCTGCTGGTTTTTTACTGTCCCACAAGAATCACAAGACCCTCACGTTACTTATCACAAGACACTTAGAAAAAGATGTGGGATATCCAGAGGTGAAACACAAATTCCATGTTCCTTCATTTCAGATATATACTGCAGCTTTTTGGTGATTCCTATCACTAAAATCAACAGGATAACCAGGTAGCCATAGATGCAAGTAGGAATAGCATTTGAAAGAGATTTATCTTCTCCATAATAATCCTCACAGCTGAGGGTATTTTTAAGTTGATTTACTATCTTGTGGTCTTTTTGGTTTCCTTATTTCTGTGAGGAGTTGTATCAAACATTGCAATAAAAGTAGTCAAACACAAAGTATCTACCCCTTGCATTCTTAAGAGATTACTGTAGTCTGTGCTTTTGGACACAGATCTAGACACAAGATTTAGACTTAATTATTTTAGCTTCCCTCTAGCAACAGAGACATATATCCTGAAAAGCTCCAATTACTTCAAATAAACACCAGAATTCTCTCAGCTATGTAGGTCACCCTTCACTTGCTCTTAACTAACTATAGAAAGCAATTCAAAGTCCTCTGTGACTGACCCGCTTAAGATATCCTGCCATCCTGTGGCCCATAATACTGTGTTAGGTTGCTTCCCACTGGACCAATAAAATAGCATATTGCAAAGGAAATCTTGTGAGAGTAGTGAATCTCTCCATAAAGGGGAATACAGTGAGAAACTTCACCTGTAGATTCAGTTGCCCACTAACAAATTTGCAGCTTTCATCTCAAAGTGTTTTTCTTATGTTTTACTTTGAAAATAACAACCTAGCCATCCTTAGCTGCGCCTATGCAAACTAATAAACAAGTGAAAAAACAAACAAATCCTATTGACATAGTAAACACAGTCCTTTCTTAGGATAGAAAAGAAGCAGGAAAAGGTTGTATTTCCATGAAAGTCCTTAATAGAAATACTGACAGAAATTAATATATGCCATTGTACTGAAAATGTAAAATAAACATTGGTTATACAAATAATTTAAAAATTCATAGGCTAAACTTATTTGTAGATCACACAGAAGTAGCTGTTTGTGTGAAATCTTCATTAAATTCTCTTTTCCCAAACATAATAATGTTGTGAGAAAATAACTGCCAGCAGCACCTAGCACATCCATTTATATTTCTGACTGAAAGCAGAAATTTTAAAAGCAGGTTCAATTTTTTATCAATTGTTAGTATTTGGTTTTCTCAAAAATTTACTTGTTTATTAAATGTTTGGGGCTGAGCCACAGTCTAGCAGAAGTTTTATTCTCACCTTCTTGTCTTACACCCCAGGTGCTTTTATAATTCTCCATGAACTGGGTTGAGCAGTTCAATACCTATCTATATTGTTATATAGAGTTATATTCTTAAAAAACATTCATCAGCTGAGAATAGCTTTCAGTTCTTAAGTGTTTGGTGATCAAATTCCTTAGACACTGTAGTGATACAAGTTATATAATCAGGCCAAAGTAAGCTTCACACTTAAAGCAATGTCTGTGAAAGAATGTTCCACTGAAGAAATTTTTTCAGTAGTGTCAAATCAAAATTGAGCCAACAGTACCGCTTCATGTTTCAACCTTTTGTGGTTCTTGTCATGTCACATACTGAAAACCAAGATAAGTAACTCAGCAGTCATCACTGTATTCAACCTTTCAAAGAAAACAGAATACCCAATATAGATAAAGCAATGTATACAAATTTTCACATAGATATTTAGACTTAAAAAATATAATCAATTATCAATCAATAATTTTACAGCTGTTTTGACATGACGTTGCAGGATTGATTCTTTCTTTCCTTGATGAGTATGCTTAGTTATATGTAAAGATTTTTCTTTCACTTACCCTTCTAGTGGTATACTTAGTTTTCAATTAAATAAATAAGCTCCATACATGTTTTAGTTCTCTGTTCCACACTAGCTATCTGGATTAGCAGCAGCAGCAAAGGTGAAACAGTTGAAATCTGAATGGTTTTGAACTTTTTAATTCATTGCTGGGGTTTTTATAGAGGAGGAAAAACAATCTCAAAGTTTTACTCTAAAGGAAGTGCTGTCCCATCTTTAGGAAAACTGACTTCTGACCATAGCAAAACAACCTTCAGGCCTGGGAAGTTTCCATCAAGGTACATACACATATCTCCTGGTCTTTCCATTTACCATTTTTCCTCACTTGTGATACTCACGAGAAATAATGTCTGGAAGTGACATAATTCACGTTTATTTATGGATAATATGTGCCCAGAAGAGACAAATCAGAAGCTGTTGATTTTAGGAATAGTTTTATTGATACATCGATCATGGTTTTTTTTCTTTTCCTTCAGAAACTCTGTGACACAGCCACTAAAAAAAAATGCAGCATTTTTTCCACTTTTATCACGTTCAAATAAGCCACTCAAAATCTCTGTCTCAGTTACACACTAAATGGAAGGAACTAAGTTCCTACCTCCTAGGCCTTCTCCATTGAACCCTATTAAAGAAAGACTCTGAAACATAAATAATTGAGACAGACAATAAAGGCTTTCAACAAATACTTAGAAATTTCAGAATATGTTCCAACAAGAAAGAGGATAAAGAAAATTATAAACTTTGTTCATCAAACCCTCTGGTTAAAAAAACTGTGAATTCAGGGCACACAAAGAATGTAATGCAGCAAAACCATTCATGCAAGCCTTAAGAACATTTCTTATTGGAACTGGTATAACCACATTGGTGCAGAGCCTCATCACTTGTACTGAGCTGCAAGGTTTGTGAGTTTAGGCCTAGCACCATGTCCAGCCTATAGTGCTTCTCCTGATCCCAAACCTGGTTGTTTGCTGCGGATACTGGTAATGTCAGCCCTGCTTTGTGTACAGAAACTACTGATTGTCTGCAGCTCTCTCTGCTAGCAGAAAAGCATATAGTGAAACTCCTGACAATATATGTTAAACAGCATTGACTGTCATGACTACATCAATCCTTCTCTTAGAAAATGCAGCATATGGCTCTGATGTTGTTTTAATAAGCAGAGGTGAAATCCGAGTCATTATATAACTTTTTTTTCTTGCAGAGCAGTCTGACTTTGTTCTAGATAGTAATGTGACCAAAGTGTAAAAAAAAAAAAAAAAAAAAAAAAAAGCCTAGCTTTTAATGAGCTGTCTCAATAGTATTCATCAAAAAGCAAGCTGAGGATTCATCAAAATCAAACATGTTTATTTGTGTAAGCTGTGGTATTAAGTGGAGCACTTCATGCCTTAGTATACAACTGATGAGAAATCATGAAATAGGAATGAATTGCTGATGTAAAATGTCTAAAGTGGCAAGTCCCAGCTCAGATGTAAGGTGCAATTTAAAACACTATCTTCTATTTAATCTATACAACATTCTTCCATATTATCTCTTTCTCACATTATTCTTTAACTGTTAATATTTAAAGTTTCTCCTAATGCTGTACAAAATGTGACTTGTGATATTTATGATAGAGATGATTTATTTATGTATCATATTAGTCATTTCTAAGGTAAATAAACAATGTTATTACCTTGTAAGTTTTATTTATATTCTGAAATAAAATAATTCTAAATCATACCCTTTTTTTCCCATATCAATCATTGAAGATGTGTTTTTCCACATACTAATTTAACTAGAAAGGCTTGCTAATTCTTCAGCACATTTTAGAGACCATGAAAATATTTCAGAAACGAAATTAAAATTTTTATTCAAATTTTAGATGAGTAAGTATTTTGATATTGAAATTTTACCCGTAGCTTTCTTGTACTAGATAGTTCTTTGTCTCCTGTATACCTTAATCATGTAGCCTATCAACAGTTCAGTATAGTAAATAATCTCAGTTCTTATAATGTATCAGGGTTCAATGTCCATGTTGCATTAATAGCTGAAACATTCACCTCAGCCTCAGTTTCCAACAGAGAAGTTTCCAGCAGAACTGTCTGAGAATATGCCTTGTGAAACTGGCTAAGGTCTCAATTAAAAAAAAAGAAAAAGTTATTCTCACAGGTCCTCCTTTAAAAATGTTTAAAAGTTTATTAGTAAAATCACTAGGTAGGGAATAAAGGCAATTTCTATAACCTATTTAGTCGATACTGCCTGTGTTTGAATCCTTCCTTTGTTCTTTTACAGTTACCAGTGTTCATGTCTCCATTCCTAAATATAGTATCTACTTCTACACGCTTATTTGAAACAACATGAAATTATTTTAGAATTAGTATAACTAGGTTAAGCTGTGCATTCTTACTTTTCATAATGTATTTTAAAATTTCCTGAAGAAAACGGCATATTCAAAAGAGTTGAGTACAATATAAACCATCATCAGGCAGAAAATGAGCAAAGTTCAAGATTCTTACAATCTGGAGGAAAATTTTGAGTACTGAACTGCTGAATAAGAGAAAGCTCATCTGTCCTCAAAAAAATAACTTAGTCTTTAGTACAACAAAAAAAAATTAAGAAAAAGAATGCTATTTGCAATTGCTTAAGCTCTAGAGAAGGCAAGATTTCATTTGTATAGTTTCTCCCCAAAATCTTTTAATTATTACCTAAAAAGAAAAAAGCATTAGCATTTTCTTGCCATCCTTCTCTTCACCACCTAAGTATTACCATAGGTTCCGTAAGGATAGTAGTTAAAATTGTAAGTAGATGCTACAAAGCTTGTATCTTTCATAACGGGATACCTCTTTGTAAGCAAGCTAGAATATACCAGTCACTCAAAATGATAATGCCTCATCAGTATTTGCAAAAAGGAAATATAGTAGAACTGAAATTACATAATTTTTAAGTGTTATCAATGCTTGGGATTCACTCAAGCATGTGATATTATCCTTCCTCACAAACTTGAATAATTGTGTTTCAGTCAGTATGCTGCTTCTCCAAGACATAATGAGCATTATGGACTTCTGTCAGAATGGCTGGTTGGCTGTGAATGGGTGGTTGGCTGTAGCATCACCTAAATTCTGCAGGATTTATTAGAAGTGCAGCCATATAACCCTTGGGCTGTGCTCTTGTCAGGCTTTAAAAGCGAAACAGTATGAAAGCTATCAATACCTAGATGGCAAACGTAAAAGAGAAAAAAATAAAAGGAAACAAAAGGAAACAAAAGGAAAAAGAACTACTATAGGAAGTAATGTTGATCATCTTCTGCATATCAAACTTCTCTGTGAGTCACTACTCAACCAGCATTGCAGCATTTTGTCAGGATGGCTTGTATTAGGTATACTGCTCAAAACTGAAGGAAAATGAAACAGCTGGATCATTTTTCAAAATGTTTTATGAGGCTCCCATAGGGAATCTCCTGTCGAGTTTAATTATAGTGACTGGACATTCTGCTCTGGTTTTGAAAGTAGTGTGATTTTTTAGATGCCTACTTACAGAAGTAAAGAGCAATATTTATATTCTAAGATATAAAATTCTCACTCTCAAAGCCATATTAGGTAGTGTTTCCAAGACAATGTAAGTCTTCATAATTGCAGGATGATGGTGAAAAAGTTTGTCTTTCTTCACCCCAGCCACCTTCTTTTGCCTCCTTCTTTCCCTTGTAGGTGATCTAAAATTGAGCTGAGTCAGATAATGGATAGCAAGAGCTGTCAAAATGGAAACCAGAAGGCTCCTGTGACCTGGATGAAATAGAAGGAATAGCAGAGCTTCCCTCTGTTACAGGAGGGAGCAGCAGGACTGACTAGAACTTGAGCCAGTTTTGAAACTACATGTTAAGTCTCTTAGCTATTACATAAAACAAAGGTCTTATCACACTTAATTATGAAGAACTAGGGTTTTTTTTAAATTTTATTTTTTAAATATTATTTTTAAAATATTTAAAATATTTTAATAAATTTACAATAAATTTTATAATAAATTTAAATATTTTAATTTTAGTATATGATCATTTTTATTTTAAATAAATCAAAATTGGTTTATTTTGTTAATTTATATAAACTCAAAAGGTGAACGTTGTTATATTAAAATTCACAGAATATGTCATTATAGGATGTTTTGTGCAGGCTCTGTTTTCAGAAAACAAGCACTTTTTGTTCAAATGTGTAAGGAAAAATAACCAACTAATATACTCAGGAGAATAACAAGATAAAGCCAAGTTATTTCTGTCAAAACTGTCTTATTTACAGAGAATAACAAACTTGAGTGTCTCTGAATAAAGAAAAAGTCAAATAGAGAAAAGCACTTTAATCTCAACAATCTCTCACTTGGAGCTTTCTATGTTATCCAGAGTTCTCAGGCAAATTTCTCAGCCTCATACATTTGATAATTTTCCCTTTCTTTTTTTAACATGCACATACCCATGTGTATTTGTTTTGAAATCTAAAAGTATTTCCCTGTTTTAGGTTAAACCTTATTGTTTTAGCCTTATGATTTTATAACTCAATATTTTTTTTTTCAAATTTTTTCTTGAAGTGAAAGATTTGTTCATAACAATTGATATAATACATAACAATATTCACTCTTTACCTATATATTTTTTCACCTTAAAAAAGAATTTCATCCACCAAAAAAATTAGAAATCAAAAGAGATGTAGACTAAATTGAAGTAGAAATTGGGTGGGATTATAAACAAGAATTAGTATACTTTTACTTGATTGTTATTCTCTACTGAGAAACTTAAAAGAATATAATTCTTTTCAATAAAATTGTCCCTCTCCTGATTTTTCTTCTTAAATGTATCTTTACTCTATGATATCCTAAATTTGGTTTATGTTTCCTGCTCATACAGGTAACATTAGCCATGTACCACAAAAAATTTTCAGCAGTGGCTCTTAGTTTCCAGAAGTTGTAGCCTGTGGGACAAGGTGCTGCTAGCTATTCTACAGGACAGAATATTTCCTGGAAGACTTAGTTCTGTTTTCCTAAGAATTCGTTTGCAAAACAGACCTTGATGGGATGCAGTCATGAATGCTAAGAGATCTGGCAGACATCATGAGGCCTCTCATGATCATCTTTGGAAGGTCATGGCGATCAGGAAAGGTGCCTAAGGACTGAAAGGAAGAAAATTTCACCCCAGTCTTCAAAAAGGGTGAGAAAGGGTGACCGGCGAACTACCAGCCAGTCAGCCTCACCTCAGTCCCTGGGAAGGTGATGAAGAGCCTCATTCTGGAGCTGTCTCTATCTACATGGAAGACAGGAAGGAGATTAGGGTAGTCAGCATGGATTTGCTAAAGGTAAATCATGCTTGATCAACCTGATTGCCTTCTACAATGAAAGAGCTAACTGGATGGATGAGAGAAGAGCAGTAATATTGTCTTCAATATTATGTATGTGTGTATTATTATCTAAGTGTCTCCAGCAAGGCTTTCAGCACTGTCCCTCACAATATCCTCATAGGCAAAGTCAGGAAGTGTGCACTGGATGAGTGGACAGTGAGGTGGATTGAGAACTGGCTGAACAGCAGATCACAAAGGGTTTTTATCAGTGACACAGAGTCTAACTGGAAGCCTGTCACTAGTGTGTCCCCCAAGGTTCAATACTGGGACCAGTATTGTTTGACTTGCCCAACAATGGCTTGGGTGAAGGGACAGATCCTCCTCAGCAAGTGCACTGGTGACACAAAGCTGGGAGGAGTGGCCCAGAGAGCTGTGCAGCCCTTCAGAGGGATCTTGGCAGGCTGGAGAGATGGGTAGAGAAGAGCTGTCTGAAACTCAACAAAGGCAAATGCAGGACCCTGTACTTGGAGAAGAATAACCCACCAGTAGAGGCTGGGAGCTGACCTGCTGGAAAGCAGCTCTGCAGAGAAGGACATGGGGGTCCTGGTGGACAACAAGCTGTCCATGAGTCAGCAGAGTTCCCAGGGGCCCAAGGAGGACAAAGGTATCCTGGGGTGCACTGGGAAGAGCATTGCCAGCAGGTCAAGGGAAGTGATCCTGCCCCTCTACTCAGCCCTGGTGAGGCACATCTGGAGTGCTGTGTCCAGTTCTGGGCTCCTCAGGACAAGACAGACATGGAGCTCCTGGAGCAGGTCCAATAGAAATCTAGAAAGATGATCAAGGGTCTGTAGAAACTCTCTAGAAGGAAAGGATGATAAAGCTGAGCCTGTTCAGCTTGAGAAGAGACAACTGAGAGGAGACCTCATTGTCTATCATCATCTTAAGGGAGGGATTCAAGAGGATGGAGCCAGGCTCTGTGATGTCAACCAATAGGACAAGAGGTAATGGGCAGAAACTCATCCACAGGTAGTTCACCTGAACACAAGGAAGACCTTTATTGTGCAAGTGACCACACAGTGGAACAGATTACCCAGAGAGGTTGTGGAGTCTCCCTTACTGGAGGTATTCAAGAACTGTCTGGATGCAATCCTGTGAGAGGATGACCCTGCCTGAGCAGAGAGGTTGGATCAGATGACCCACTGTGGTCCCTTCCAACCTTCCCTGTTCTGTGATTCTGTGAAAATGAAAAAAAAACCGTAATCTTTTGGTATATGTGAACATATCTGGGGAGTATCTGTATATATTGCTGGGGATAGCTCTTCATCATGACAGTTAATGCAAACAACAACTGTAAAAATGTGCAACCAAATGTGGGCTAGAATCTTCCAGAGGAATTAAAAGGAGAAAAACTGGTGAGGTTTTAGATGCTAATAATTCCAAGGGAATTAATCTACTGGGGGTGAGAGGTTATAAAGTCAATGAGATGGCAGTATTATATCAAGAGTGTTACGTGTAGCTTAATGTTACATCAACATTCTCAGGCAGTAGCTGCAACATATATATATTTGGGAACTTGGGTCATAATTTTCAGGAGGATAACAAAACCCATAGCATAATAGTGACTGAGTACTTCAGTTTAATGAAGAGTTGCAATAATACTAAAATTAAATATGCCAAAAAACAGCTTGAAAAATCAAACCTTCTGGTCCTAGTTAAATTAATGCAAACTTTTAAATTATTAATTAAAATGTATCAATAAGTCATGAAGGAACACTATTTCTCTGATCTCAAAAGCTCTCCAAATTTATTACAAAAGGAACTACCTATTTTTTTCTGTGGAGAGTTTTTGTGGTGGACATTATAAAGTAGTGATGCAATTACACAAAGATGAACAAAGGATAGACTACCATGACTTAGGTATTGTGACTATTTTTGTGAGTTATAGTCCAATCCTATATTTTGTTTTCTTTCTTCCATTTCATTGATAGAAATCTCTTTTCTGCAGACATTTCCTTGGCCTCTGCCATATTGATTGCTGCTGTTGAGGGAGAATGAGTCTTCTGATTGCATTCTACTTGAGAGATTGTTAAAGCAGAACAAACCTGAAGATTCTAAGCAGGTCACTGGACAGTCCTTCATAAATATTCAGGAGAAACAAACATTGTGAAAGACACTAATGCTGATAGAATTCACAGATATGCTAAGTAAGAATAAAGTATTTCCTGCAGAGAGCTCCTGTAGGGATTATATGGCCTTCTGCTTTAATGAAGTTACACTTCTGACTAATGGCAAATGATGTTAACATTTTCCTTTCAATATCAAGGACTATTTTTTTATTGTTTAAAAAATGATGGGACAAAAAAAAAGGAAGAATTCTAAGCTGAATTACTAACGTTTATAAGCATTCTTAGGAAGAGGTTGCACTCACTTATAAAGTCAATTTCCACTGAGAGTTTAGAAACAAGTCCTTGATTATGAAACATAATATTTGCCATTTGTAGCAGTATTTCTTTTGCTACTCCCTAAATATAGGGAAAGTGTATGTAAAATTACAAATAAAGTTTTCTTTGTAGAATCATTTCCTACAGTAAAAATACTAGTTTATCCACTGGATTTGATAAGCAGCACAATTCATAATAAGGATTTTATTTTCTGTTAAATTTTACAGACCAGTGTAAAAAAAGGGAGCAAAGGAAGAATGCTTTTCTGTCTAAAAGTCTGTATAATTTTTATAAAACTTTTCTTAATATGTTTCTAGCTGGCATGTCACACTAATAATATACACTTCAATTTCAATTGAAGGAATCTTCTTAGCCTTTTTCCACAGTTCCAGCATCAAATTTTGAGAATCTGCCTTAGCCTTTACTCAAAAAGAGTCACTCCTTAGACTGAACAGATTTACATAGAAGAGTTTTACTAGAGTCTTGATCTTGTATCACGCTTAACTTGAATATTTTAAATAGTTTCACTGAGGCTACTCAACCACATTCAAGTAGTAATACAAGAAAGGGTCATAGAAGAAAGACTCTCAGTCTTCCTCATTTAAAATTTCTACTCTTAACTATGACTAAATAGCAGTGAAAACTAGTTCTCTTTATTTCATTAGATTGTCTTTTTTTTTACAAATAGTGTTAATGATAAGATTAACTAAAAATTATAACAAATAAATAAGAATTTTCCTAGAAGAGGCAAAAAATATTTAGATTTATGGTTGTGTGCAAAGACACATGAACTAGCCAGTCTAACAGCAATGAATCAGACAAAGAAAAAAAGGGTGTTTGATTCTGTCAACCACCAGAAAGTGTCCACTCAAGTGTGCAAATGTGCTATATGTGTTAGCATGACATATTATAGGAGCTATAGGTTTCTGGAATTAACTCTTGCTAGTGTCTGCTTTTTCCCCTCTACACTATACATGTTAACACCAGCTTGGGTCAAATGAGAGTCAAATTTTGGCCCAGGTGTCATTATAGTTCTACAAACAGGGAAACTCTTGTTTTTCTGTGGCTTTGATTAATCGAAGGACTGCTTACATTGAGCAATGATAAGAAAAGATTCTTTCAGCTGTTGTGCCAATAAGTTTTTCTTTATCACTGTAGATAAGAACACTTTAAAACTGACACCAAAATCTAAAAGAAAACTCTTTCCATAAGCAGCATTTGAGGGTGAGCTAAACTACAGATATTAAGAGGAAGAGAAAGAGAAGTCATGAGTCCATTTTATTATCCCACCACAAGAGGATGGAAGAGCTCTGAAAATTACTTTTTGGGAACTAGAAGGACAAATACAAAAGGAACTTAATGTCTGCTCTCAATTTTCATTGGGGAATTAGGCTTGCCTATGACCTACAATGCTCTCTAAATCTAAAAGCCTCACACCCCCCAATATCAACACATAAATGGAGGTAGGAATCTTCTTAACTGCCTTACACGTGTAAGAGTAACTTGTATAAATCCAACCCCTTCACACAGAGTGAGCATGGAGAATTTCTGAAAGAGAACAGACTTTCAGAAAGGCTGGTTGCTCTATGTTAACTTTAAAAGTCTAAGTTGGGCAAGAAAATTCCTATCCTCATATGCCTTAATGATTGTCCTACTGAAGGTTTAGGATAGTACATTCCTAGTTGTTACTCAGAAATATATATCATGCCAATTAATGTTTAAGTAGTTGTATTAACCCACAAATATTTATCCCATTTTCTAATTAATTTTTTTTATATTCTGAGAAATGTTGGCAAAGTTTATTTCACTTTAAAATTCCAGCAACTAAATTTGAATGAATGTAAAAATAAACATTTGAAATACCATTCTTTATGGCTTTCATTACTTAAGTAAAACTCTTAATTGTGTTCAAGAATAAAAAATATTTCATTAATTATGCCTTAATTTTACTTGGCAAGACAAATTATTATCTGTATTTTAGAGGCTGATTGATTTTCTTCAATCAGCATATAATACCTCTCTCTCGTCCTAAACATCCTGTTTATTTTTTCTCTCATAGAATAGATGGGGGGGAAAAAAGCACTGCTGTCTCTTTAACTTCCAATCACTTTGTCATTGAACTTACAAAGAAGAAAATCTTTTCTTCATTTGAGGAAAAGATGCTCTTAAAACTTAGCAAAATACTCCTACGCACCTTTTCTAAATACTTAGTATTCCATCAACTTAACAGATTAGAGGCAGTACTTCTTTTACTTAATTTAAATCACTCTGGCAGTTTGTTGTTCAGTTAGGCAATATATTTGCTGTCATAATTTCTGATTTAATCTGAAATGTACTTATATTGATTTTTCTTTAATAATGTACATGAAAATCTTTACAGGTGTCTTTTAGTCTGCCTCAGTGCAGGAGGTTGGACCAACTAAACTCTGAAGCCTTTTTCCACCAAACAATCCAGTGAATTGATTAACAAAATAATTCACAGTGTATTTTACAGTTACATGTTATGTATGTTCGCATATATATTGTGTATAACATAAATTATTTATTTTTATTTCACATGAAATAATTTTTTTAATTAATGCAAAATTTTTCATCTAGTGGTTGGGTATTTTATGTCCAATGTAAAGTTGGCAAGACACACCAGTATAGAAATTAAAAAGTAATCTTAGATAAATCCATATTCTAATTGTCACTGTAAGTGCATGTGTGCAGGTCAGTTTATTTTTGGTCTTAAAAGTCACTGATATCTATTAATAAATAACCATGCATTGTTAGACTCTTTTTAGATGTATACATAGTTTTTCCTTATTTTCATCTTGATTTGTCTTTGATCCTTTTAATTATAAATGCCTAAATACCGAGCTTGCAAAATGAAAATACCTTTGAAGTGGGCAGTGAAATCTAGATCAGGTCATTATAACCTCTATTTCTGCTAATTAGGCAGTGGGTGTCCTGTGACCTTTTGACATTCATGCAAATATCATTATCCAGGTATGTTTCTCTGTGACAGTAATATCAATACTATTAGACTCTATCCCAAACTGGATATTTGCATTGATTTTTCTCTCAACATCCTCTATTTAGAAGTAAAACTTCAGAGGAATGAGGTACCTCCATGCTGAAATGAAGGTGATCAATTGCTCAATGTCCAGATGGAGATCAGTGATGAATGATGTCCATCAGGCATCTGCAGTGGGACCACTACTGTTTTCTTCAGCAGTGGCATAGGCAGAGGGATCAGGTGCACCCTCAGAAGGCACCAAGCTGAAGGGTGCAGCTCACATGCCCGAGGGATGGGATGCCATGCAGAGGGACATAGACATGCTCAAGGAATGGCCCTGTGGGCACGTCATAAGGTTCAAAAAGGCCAAGTTCAAGGTCCTGCACCTTGGTCAGGACAAGCCCCAGTTCCATATAGACAAAGGAATGACAGGATTGAGAGCAGCCTGTCATACTTGAGGGTACTGGTGGGTGAGAAACTCAACATGAGCACGAAATGTGTGCTTGCAGCCCAGAAAGCCATCGAAAGAAGCACAGCCCACAGGTTGAAGGAGTCGATTCTGTCCTTCTACTCTGCACTTTGGAGACTCAGACTGGAGTACTGGGTCTAGCTCTGGAGTCCTCATCCCAAGAAAGACCTGGGCCTGTTGGAATTGGTCCAGAGGAGGACTATGAAGATGATTGATGGATGGAATATCTCTCTTATGACAGAAGACTGAGAGTTGGATTTGTTTAGCCTGGAAAATAGAAGACTCTGGAGAGATCTCACTGTAGTCTTTCAGAATTTAAAGGGGGCTTCTTAGGAAGATGGGGACAAACTTTTGTAGCTGTTGTGATAAGACAGGGAGGAATGGTAAAGTATATTCAAACTGGATACAAGGAAGAGTTTGTTGGTTTTTATTTTACAATGAAGTTAGTGAACTACTGAAACAGATTTCCCAGAACACAGGGTGGCTGAAATAATTACGGATACATACAAACAGCTAATAAACAAAATATTTGGAATTTTGAGGATGTGAAGGAAGAAAAGGTTGGGGATTTTGTTATTATGTATAATATACATATAATCAAACCATTTACTTTATCCGTAACTGGAGGATATGCACAGATTTTTAGCCTGAAAATTTTGATTTGCATCCAGAAATTTTTTTAAAAATGCTTCAGAAGACAGATTAAGACCATAAGTGATTGCCATGGTCATAAAATTTAACCAATATGGTACAATATAAAAGAAAATCCTTCTTATGAAGGGTTTTATGGTGCTGACTTTGTACTAGCTGAGAGATGTTAAAGCAATCTGAAGTATCTCCAGTCATTTCTGACATTTGTAGGAAATAATGCAGTTTGGAGATTTCTAAATACATGGACATATTTTTGTAGTTAAGGAATGTAAGAAAATGCAAGGCCACTACTTTTTGCAGCACGTTGTAAAATGGTTCTGTCTTTACGAAGGCTGAAAATGGTCCTGACCTATTTTTTAAATAGCATCACCACATACATACTGCTAAAGTAGCAGAAAAAATAAATGTGTTCCCTTGGATGCAGAGTGCATGTAAAAGCTTTTATGTGTTTAAAATGTTTTCTTTTAGATGATGTTTAATAAATGCAGAATATGGGAAAGGCAGAATTCCCTCCTTCCCCACTCCCCTTCACAGTCAAGATAATAAGAAGGTTTCCTATAGAAATGAGCCACAATAGCTTCCAAGAGCGCAATGACTTTGTAGACAAATGCACAGTCATAACACACAATAGTTCACATTCAACCCTGGACGCAATAATTATTTTAATGAGAAAGATAATGGCTAGTCAGGACACTGGAGCTAGTCCCTTACTATATTAGAGAAATGTTTTGTGAGTTTAAAATTTATCATAGGCAGCCCCCCAGACAGTGAAGGAAAGAGCTTATGCTCAGTGATCTGACAGTTATCAAACCTGGTGCACAGAGCACAATGGGCACGGAGCATCGTCCCATGTGTCAAGTAAAGGACTCTGAATCACAGCATTCCAGCAGAATATTGGCTCATTAAATTAGTTCTATGCTCTAGCATTGCTACAAAAATTGCACCATGCTGTAAGGATTCATCCAGATACAGTCCCAAGAATAAGTAGGGAAATTCACCCTATTTAGCTAAACAAAGTTTAATTTTGCTCACGCATTTAGTGAACATTCTTGAAAATCTACTTGTGATGCACCTTAAGTAGTCATTTGTGATCATGAAAAGAAAATAGCAATACTGCTAGTTTAACGTGATAGCCTTTTCTTTATTTTGCAGAGAACTAAATGACTCCAGAGAAAAGAGTGGTGGTGACTCAGGACAACATCTAGCATTAAATTTTTTTGTTTCATTTTGCTTTTTCTTTCACTAGTAATCTGGAAAAATAGCATTATAGTGCTATATTGTTTCAGCAAGACATATCCTACTGGATTCAACAATATAAGAGACTCAGGACTCTTGCTGCTCCCTGCTCCCAGATTCAACCAGTAGCAACACTGATGATGTAGTTCCATCAGGAACATGCACAGATAGATATAGAAATGAATTGTATAGATATAGGTGTATAAAGATAGATGATAGATAGATTAGATAGATAGATTAGATAGATAGATAGATAGATAGATAGATAGATAGATAGATAGATAGATAGATAGTTGCTGCCATCATGGACACACAGACCCTCCAACCTCTGGTCTGACCCACTGCTTTCAGACTCCCATACATACAGAGATGCACACAGAACAGAGTCCCTCTAACCCAGGAGAGAGTTAGAAAGAAAAGCAATTAGATGATAAGACAGTCTGTACTGGTCAGACAAATCACAGAAGCACAAAATAAACTGAGTTGGAATGGATCCAAAAGGATCATGGACTCCAACTCCCAGCCCTGCACAGCACCATCCTCAAAAGTCATAATGTGTGCCCAAGAGTATTGCCCAAATGCTGCTTGAACTCTCTCAGGCTTTGTGGTGTGACTATTTCCCTGGGGAGCCTGTTCCAGCTCCCAACCACCCGCTGAACCTTTTCCTAATATCCAAGCTAAACCTCCCCCGCCACAACTTCAGGCCATTCCCTCAGGTCCTGTCACTGGTCAGCACAGAGAAGAGATCAGTGTGTGCTCCTCGACTACCCCTCATGAGGAATTTGTAGACTGCAATGTTGCTCTCCTTTGGACACTTTCTAATAGCCTTATGTCTTTACCATATTGAGGTGCCCAAACCTGCCCCCAGCACTGGAGGTGAGGCTGCCCCAGCTCAGAGCAGAGCAGGACAATCCCCTCCCTTGCCTGGCTGTGATGCTGTGCCTGATGCCCCCAGGACAGGGTTGGCCCTCCTGGCTGCCAGGGCACTGCTGATTCGTGTTCAACTTGCCAGTGACCAGGACCCCAGGTTCCTTTCTGTGGTGCTGCTTTCCAGCACCTTATTCCCCAGTCTATCCATACAATCTTGTTTGCATTTACATTAATTCTGATGCATCAGTTATGTTTCTGACCTTTAATCTGGAGGGATTGAAAGGTTATATTGGAAAAATTAGTACTTTAGTGATCCTTTTTTTTAAATGGAAAACAGACTAGTATAAAATCTATATGTAGGAGAGAGGAAATCCAGCTGGACTGTTAGGGAAGGGGGGAGTTTACAATATAGCTTTTCTTTTTTAACTTCTGTGATTCTTGCAATCTTTACCCAGTCTCAATCTGACACTTCCACAAGTAAACTTTCAGGCACTGAAAGGATGCACAGTAGGATAACTTCACATTACTGCATATTCAAAGGAATCATTGTGTGACAACAATCTTCAAGTATTCCAAACCCATTTTCCTATGATATATGAATATAAGATAACTCATTGAAAAAGCACTCAAAAACTAAATTATTCCAACTTCTACCTTCCTATTCCATCTTCAGATTTGTAGCAACTGAGAAGAAATCATCATGTTGCTAGAAAAGAATGTTGTGGTAAATAAACACCATAAAAGGACTAATTGCATACTCATTTAAAAAAAATAGATCTGACTTTTATTCCTCCAATGTAGAAGTTACTGTGAAGAATCTGCAATAACTCCCATGTGAAGAAATGTCCATTTTCACCACTTAGATTATTGAATTTGAAAACTACAATGGTTCTCATCCTGGAGTACAAGTTAAAAAAACAATGGCCAGTGTTTGGTTACTTCAAATTATAAAACAGAATCAAAGTAGAAAATTGAAATGTGTCTCTCTTATCTTGCTTAGCACTGTGACTTGAAGAATAAATACCTGATTTTATGGAATTCAGACAGTTACTATAAAACGCTTGCAAAAAAGAAGCAAAGCAAAAAGATAGAAAAGAATGACCAGAATATCCCTTACTTGAATACTTTAAAGAGTGTGTTTTAACTGGGTATTTATGCTCAAGCTTTGAAATTCATAACTCTTAGAAATACCTTATATTATCTTTAAACTTCATATTAGTTTTTTCATTTTCGTTTATGAACTTCTATGTACATATTCTTAGTAATACACAAATACCATATATAATACATACATAGAAATGTATATTAGAGATATTAAAAAAATAAAAATCGAAAAGAATTCAAACATTTGATGACTTATAGGCCTAGAATTGAAAAGTAAATGCTACCAAAATGAATGCTCAGGGTAGTAATAAATATACAAACCATATGCAAACCATAGTTAGCAAAGGACTCATGAGAAGTATCCAAGGGCTAACCACTTGTTTCTGCAACTGGCAAAGAAAGCTTTAACCACACCACAGATTTAACAGGAATTAGAGTTTTAGAGAGCTCACTTGAAAGTTTAAGAGCCTCTTTTACATCATGTCAAGCACCTAATGTTGTAATTAATAGCTTTTTTTAAAAGTAGTCGGAGGCTGGATATTTGAAGGAGACATGAATCAACAAAATTTCAGCATTTAGTATCCTCATGTACTTTTGAGTATTCTTGGGAAGTTTTCTTGCATTTCTTGCACCCAAGACCATTTAAATTTTAGTTTTATATTACTTATAAAAGGGGTGAAGAAACACAAAGAGAAGAGGACTGATATATATATGGACCATTGATTCTTTCTGTCCATTCCAAACAAACTGATTTCCTTAGACAAACTGAGGTCTTGAGCTTATAAGTGAATAACGATAAGTCTGGCTTAACAGAGCTGTAGACAACCATTAAAATTAATGTGAGTTCCATGGAGGCCTTTACAATGTGCATGAGAAATTATCCATTTTTCTGTCTTCATTTTTACAGAAAAAGAATGTCCCCCTTCTATTTCGAGATTGCTGCTGTTTTATTTTTGCTTGTGCTTAGTACAGTGCAAAGACATAAACCCTCTCATGCTTTCTCACAGATGCTCGTCTTTGTTCTTGTTTGTTTTGTTGTTCAATTAATATCAAAGAAAGGTCAATCTGACAAAGTATATGGTTAGTGTTTGTGTACGGAAAAACATAATGGGAAACTTGTAGTAACAGGAGTCCCATGTGCCAAAGAAAATGTTAAAAAGCCTCTCCTTAGTGACAAAGTGAGCTTCATTTGTACTGCATAAGTACCCTACTACAAAAGCAGTCTTGGACTTCCATGGGACTACTATGAATATGTTTATAATATGATTAGGCAGGCAAAGCGCTCCTAAAGTGCTGCATCACTAGTCCTGTGACTGTTATACTGCTGTAGTGGGACCTCTTACACTTCTAGTGGGCTGAAATAGCATTACTTATAAGTGTGCTTATATCTTACTTAAAATGAAGAGAATCTTGGTGGGCTGATGTCATGAGGCTCGAAGAATGACATTAGTGTTATGAATGGTGACAGATTTTTGCTCACTTTACTTCTGTGATTCAAATGGCAGCATTACTCCACAATTTTTGAATCCCAAAGAATGGAGTTCAAAATAAATCCCTGCTTGCCAAAAAATTGAAAACACTTACTGATCAAACAGACTAATTTAATGCACATTTGTGAACCACTAATATGGTATTCTCCTGGGGGCAGTGGAAGTATTGCTGTGGGACTACCACACATGGTGCTACACCACAACTTAGAATTTCTGGAGACTTCTAGATTTGCATTTTCTTTGTAGTTTCATTAACATAATTTGAAAACAGACTTAATTAGTGTTTTAACACTATTCATTTAGTTTTATTTTTATTTTTTTAAATTCCTGAAGAGATGTTTTTCAATGGAGTAAGATATTGAGTTGACAACCCTGAAAAATCAACCTCCCTTTGAAGCTGTACAATAATTTTGTATAAGGCTAATACCAGGCCAGTTTTACTGATCAGCATGGGGGTTTCTTTAGTTTTTGTTTTATTGCCATTTTTACTATCTCTTTGTTCTTCATTCTCCACTAGCTTAATTCTCCACTTCTGTTAAGCAAGAACTTTCAGGAAAATAACCTGTTAATCTCTCAAATCAGGCAAACAGAATTGGTGTTACTGCTCTAAATGAATACATTATTTTCCCTAAGGGTGGGATAACACTTATCCTCTCATAATAAGATATGTTTAGCATTTTTCCATGTATTCTGTTCATAAAGTTTTGCAGTTTGTACAAATATATTGTTCTAATAGAATAGTGCTTATAGTCCTGAAAATGCTTTTTTCTCCACCAAAACTTTTATCTTCATTTCAGTTTATGATTCTCATATTCCTGATTTTTCTTTTTTCTAAGTTTATTTCTTTTCCCTTGTGACCAGACTGATCTTGACAAAAAATGTTTTACTTTTTATTTAAAAATTTTTGATTAGTCTTCGCCTTTACAGACAAAAGTATTAGTTGGTATCATGCATGATGATTTTACTGGTCCACCAGAACGAAGAATCAGATTTTCTGCTCATATTATGCAGAACATCAAACAACTAACAGATGGAAAAACTTCCAAGTTAGGTATTACTTCAGCAGATATGAATTAGAGACCTGAAGTTGATAGAGTCTGTATCCTTCTACACTTTTTATTTTTTATATAGTTTTCTATTTAAAATAATTTTCCTATTATAACATAAAAATAATTTTTGCAAAAAATCAGCAAATCTAAGCACCAGAGCAGTAAAAATGAGAGAAAAATTGGTCTACTTACAAATACACTTCATTATTTTATTGGCTCAATAAATGATGTTGCGTCCAAAAATCAGTTGTGAAGGATGCTGAGAACTTAGGCATAAAAAAAGTAAACAAAAGCTACAGACATTTGCAAATGTCAGATAACTAACATCACCCAAGAATTCCCTGTATGGTTCCCTTAGCTGCATTTGGACAGTAATGCAGTACCAAAATTTGTGTTCCTTATGAATCACAGATCCATAAAATCCTCATGCTGCCAGATTGCATGTTTTTCAAAGCCTTTAGTAAAACTACTTTTGGCTTACTCAGAGCACTATTAGGCTGTGGAAAGGTGTGTTGCATTAGATGCTGAAGACCTAGTGCCAGATTTCCAGCAGGACTAAACTGCTGTAGCTTCATGGAAACGAATCACAGCAGCCCCTGCAAATGTAATAGCAGTGGGAACTGTGGGGAGGGAGCTGGCTGAGCAGTGATGATCTACCTCTTGTGTATGTTAGAGGGTGGCTTACTAATCAGAAGTTGTTAAAACAGTTGTTTGAAATGTTTCCACTGGACAGGATCTTTCTGAGCAAATGACTAATCCCAACAGTACTAATGATACCAATTTATCACTGAGGTTCCATTTGTATGTTTTGTAGTTTCCAATCTGTTACAGGAAAATGGTGGTGGCTGGTTGAATGCCTCTTTTTTTTTTTTTTTTAATGAACATTTAAAGTACATAATTTTACTTCATTTGTGCCAGAAAATTGCCCAAACACCTTCATTAGAAATAAGCAAATCTGTTCAATACTATCTGAACAGCAGGCGGTAGATGCCTTATTGAACAGAAAAGCTTTAACAAACCTTATCCTGTACACGTCCTGTACTATCAGTCTGTTTATGTACTCACAAGTTTAAGGAAAATAGGGGTGCTGCTACATAATAAACAGTGTCTCACTACCCTTCTTTTTTATCCAGGTGGTTGATTATATGGTATGGGATATTTTTGCAGGTGGTATAGAAAATCATATATACCAGCTGCTGTACCCACTGAGCAACACTTTGCTAAATGACACAGCACCAATCACATATAACAGCTCTAATGACTCGAGTATCTTTACTAGATGTATCTTCTTTTTTTTTTTTTTTTTAATATTGAGAAATAGCCTCCAAAATACTTTTACTTGTCTCTGGGTGGTTTTGTTTTGTTTTGCTTTGTTTTGTTTTGTTTGGTTTTGTTTTGTTTTTTGGTGGGTTTTGGGGGGATTTTTTGTCGTTGTTTTTTGGTTTGTTTTGGATTTTTTTTTATTTTTTGCATGGTCTGTTAGGCAAAAGGAAAAAATATTCAGGAGAAACATAAGTGATTAAAAAAACCCACCATAATAAAAATCCAGATAGGATAGCAAAAATGAACTGTGCACTGGATGGCTTGGCATGCTGCCACCAATCCTTGGCAGAAATCACTTGCTGCTGGCACTGGAGATGTTAGATGTACTAGCCACTGGGCCCCTGCTATAAACATTTTACTATGTAGAATCAATATTGACATACTGCATAAACAACTGGATGAACCTTGGACAAAAATGATAGCAAATAACATTTCAGTAATTTCACATAAATCTGAAAATATAATCGCGCTTGACATTACTATTAGTATTGTATCTGAAGACCCTGATTATTACTGAGCACCATTAAATTTAGTCTATTGAACATCAGTCTTATGCTTTCTTTTCCTATGAGTATGACTGGTGAAAAGAATGCAGCAGTACAAAAATTATCTTCAGTTGGTACCCTATGGGAAGGCATCCAGGGTATTTGTTGTCCTTTGTGCAATTAACAATCATATTGATCACTTGCTTATTTCAATTAATAGTAGATAAGGTGTCTGATTCCCATCCTGGCTCTAATTAATGAAAGTAGACATTAACTGTTGCTAGAACAAAATAACTGCTTCTCTACCATCTGTACTTCTCATTTGGAAGTGTGAGATATGTTATGATCAAGTTAGTTCCAGGACAGTAGATTAAGAACTTTTCATAATTAAATAGTTAATTAAATAATAAATAATTAAATGCAGGTTTGTTGCAGAACTCCATCACTGCTTATATATTTTCCTCAATTTTGATAGAGAAGTTAATATATTTAAGAAAATGATTGAGAGTACTGCTTCTGTCTCATTAAAAAAAACAATATTGTTGCTTCTTTCTCATGAAACACTGTTATAACACAGCTCATCATTATTGCCAGGTTTATGTGAAAGACTCATGAGATCATGTACTTGTGCTATAACTCCAGGTTCTTGAAGTCTGAGGCTGGTGCTCCAAGTCCTCTAAATCCTTCTAAGGATGTGGACTCTTTTACTCAGTTGGAAGCTGTCAAATCACTGAAGAAGATTTAAACTACCACATACAGTATTGCTTCCTGCTGTGGCTGATGAAGGAGATACACAGTAGCTTTACATTGTGACATTATTATTTTCTTTCTTGTAATAATAAAGTGTCCTCTTCAGTGTAAAAAGAATTTGACATCCTCGTCAGTGCTTTGCCTTTGATAGGTACAGTTAAGTGATACTAACCATGGATAAGTTTTCTATTAGAAGGGAGCACACTTGCTTCACATCTAACATTGCAGTGGGGTAGGTGAAAATAACGAATGCAAACTGATGTTGGAAAGGACAGAAACTGATGAAATAGATGGACTGTGTGATGTATGCACCTCTGTGTCTCCAAAATATATGAAATGGAGAGGAAGAGCTTCTCCCTGCATTAAATTATTCAGATTACATAAAGAAAAAAAAAAAAGAAAAAAGAAGAAAAAAAAATAAAGGAAAAAAGGAGGTGAAAAAAGCAAAAGAAGCAGTGTATATAAATTTACATTCATTTCTATGAAACTAAGCAGTAAAAGAAATTAAACTCTTCCTGATTCTGGTCACGCTTTCTATGTTTTAGGTATGCAAGACTTTTTTTTTTTTGCCTCTTTCTATTTCTTTCCTACCCCTAACAGTTCTTTCAGGAGCACATTGACAGCTTTGAGCTGATAGAGAATCATTATAATCAGTGAAGAAGATATAAAGTCACAATGAGAAGGGAATTCATGTTTACAGTAGTGGGGACCACACACTGTGATAGTTTGCATTAGAAACTCAGCAAGGGGGAGTATGAAAAGCTGTGGCATTATAGTAGATATGGGGGCTTTTGGGCATGAATAGGTCATGTGTGTTCAAGTACCTGTCTAACATGTAACAATCACAAAATATTATCATATTCAGCAGGACCATTATTGCTGCTGCATTGAGTATGTAGCCTCCTAAAATCCCCCATGGCCTCAAAAAATGAAGAAGATACAGCATCAAATAATAGCTTTCCTCCTAACCATATCAGAAGTACATTTCAGAATACACTGCCACAAAAAGAGGACACAGAGACATACAAAGGAATAGATCAAAAATGTATGGAACAGGTGCTATGTCAGAGCAAGGTTATTCCTTCAGGTAAATAAAATCTTTTCATCAAAATGCAGAAACAAATGCATGAAACAAAGTGAGCAACCAAAGCTTTACATCTAAGTTCTGAAATAAAAATAATATCATAATGAACAGAAGCTTATAGCAGCTCAAAAACAGGTGCAAAAATCCAGGAAATATTTTCTGGGGCGATAGAAACAGACAGCAAAGATTCAAGACTGTGATAAGTCCCTTTAGTTTTTAGTTTCGTCCTTCTCTCTTTTTACTTCAAGCTTATGAGGTGAACTGTAGGCAGTTCAAAATTACAAACAAATCTCTAAGAGACAGAGATCAAGCAGCAAAAGTTTGACCTCAAAGCCTTTTTTACTGTAGCAAAACCTACATTTTATCCCTGTTATTACAACACCATGTTGGAAGAATTTTGAGGTTACACAGAAAGGCATTTTAAATTTCAGAGATAGCAGAAATACTTTTCTACTTTCCCCAGTGAAATTGAGGTGTGTTACTGTCTTCATTTCACAAATGAGCAACTCTAATAGGGAAAGGCCAAGGGATATGCTTACTTTTGCTACCCAGGTGGAGCTGCACCTCATGCCCATGCCCTTGATGGTCAGAGCACTTAGAATTTAAAGGAGTAGATGAAAACTATTTAAGGTTGTACACCTAAGTGGCTTGGAATTAGACATCTTACATTAGTGGAGGTGAATCACAGAATCACAAATTCCCACCCTAAGTGTTCAAAGAACTCCCACTGACTTCAGAGTCAAGCATTCTGGAAATCAAAACTGCCACTGAGAATGTGAACAATAGCCCATTAGAAACACTTTTGAAGAGATAGCTGTCTACAGCATGAGAGACATCCTGCCCACAATGTTAGTGGTCAGCTCTCTTAACCACACTGTGTTTTCTCCTTTGCCATGGCTAATCTCAGTAACCATCACACTAGTGTACAAGTACTTGATATTGTATAACAAAAAAAATCAAGAAATCAAGAAAGGACTGTAGGTAGATAGCTAAAGTAAATAAGTTTGCTCCACAGCTTGTCCTAAGAAAAAAGAACAGAGGAAACAAACTTCTAGAGAGGAAACTGATCACCTCCACTTCTTAATTCTTTGATTTTACTTTGTATCTACTTTTATCTGTTCCAAGTAGATTTCTTTGTTGCATATAGATATAGTTCCTATTAGAGTGGGCGCAAGTTAACAAGTTATTTGTTCTTATTTGGAGGACTAGTTGCCTTTTATTTAGCTGATAAACATACCAATGTTCACTGATGTAAGCCTGTAAGCCTCATGTAAGAGCCTGCATCTAGTCATCTTCATCATCAGCTATGTTCTGACAAACCCTAATGCTCAACTTCATGGCTACATTTTAGCATCACTCACATACTCCCGTGCCAAATGTGAACTGATAGACATGCTCAGAGTTCTGACTTTAAGTTCCAAGAAAACACTAGTAACAGGTCATTCCCAAATACTATTTCCCCCACTAGAAGTTCGGGACACTTTCCCAAAATGCTAAACTAGGCCTAAGTCTCTCTTCTACAAGACGAGATGTAAGACCATGTCCCAGGTGAACACAATAAAAGACAGGCTACAAGGATTCCTGGAGCAAGCATTTCTCATTCCTGCTTGTGCAATTTGCTCTGCTATGCATCAAATAAGACTCACTGAAGCAAAAAATCCAATCTTTCCAAGTAAATGTCCTAAGCACTGGTTCCTAGGAAAAAAATGTGGGGGAGGGCATTTCCACCTGCCCTTCCTTTTTTAAGAGAGGCCTGAAATGCCAAACTCTCAAAAGGCCTTGATGCCTATTCCCAGATGAAAGTGGAAAACAAATTAATCCTTTTAGGGAAGGGAACTGGTAGTCAAAGTTAGGGGTAAAATCACCTAGAGGGAACTTAAATATTGGCATTATTCAAAATGCTTTCTTCAAATCTAATTCGAGGATGGAAAAAATTATAAAATTATACACATATATATATATATATATATATATATATATATATATATATATAACTTAGGAGCTGAGAATTTCAGGAAAATGAAGGATGTCTAAAAAGAATCCTGAATATTTATCGCAGTCTAGACAGAGGAAGAAATGTATCAGCAAAGTACATTCTATACACTTCATGGACGGAAAATGTAGATGCAAGCTAAAATTAAACAAAATAAGGTAAAAGCACATGTTTTAGCACTGAGCCTTGATTATCTGCAATGTTTAGACAAAACATAACTGCAATTGAGAGAGCAATACTTTCTGCTAAGGAGGAACAAGGACCTGTTGCAGCTGAGTAGTGATTATGATCAGGTATAGTGTCCTTACCTGTGAGAAACAATAATTCAGCTATTCCTCTCTCTTCTTCCATTTCCCATATTGATAGAAGCTGTGGTAGGCTTCAGTGTATATTTATATTACCCCCTTCATGTTTCACCATATGTGACACTCATTATAGATGTTAGATGCATGGATTTTGTTTTCTCCTTGTTATACTGGGAAATTAGTTCTCCCTAGCTCTTAAAGTTTAATTCTTCTATGGCTATATATGAACTATGTTTATATTTTTATGGCCTTTAGTATTGTCTATTTCCAAGGTCTTTGCTATCTTCTTGAGCTTTTACTCTTGGGGATCATTGTTATACAGCACACAGTCCTAGAAAGAATGCAAGGTAAGAGTAATGTAAGGTGGAGCCATTGACTTCAACACCTCCATCTTTTCTTAGTGTTCAAAATTAAATTTTCTTGCTCCTATGAAAATGAATTTACCACTGTGCTGTACCAGACAGACACATTCTCATTTCTTTCTGTCGGGTAGATAAACTATTCAGCAAAAAGATAAAGAGTTATCCACATTGTTGGATGTTTTGGTTTTGGTTGGGCTTTTCTATTGTTAGGATGGTCTGATTTGGTTTGGGTTTGGTTTGTATTCTATTTACATATTATGACAACTACATGGGAAGATGTAGCCACAGCTACAGTTCCTCAGACTACTACTGTTTGCTATGTGTTTAATGTAAATTATGTACCCAAACTCTGCAAAACTCCTCCCATGATTCTCTGTACTTGCCAAAGGTCTTAGCAGGAAGGCATAAAAAACTAGGATTTGGTAGCACATCATACTACTGCAATTCTTTAACCTCAGACCATGCTTCCACTATAATAATCTTGAAACTAAACTGAGCTCACCTAATTAAATGGAAGTATTTAATAAACTCTGTTAAAATGGACTTCAGTATAGAATTTATGTCACATCTAGAGTTACACTATTGCACAAAATTAAAATATTTCTTTTCCTCAAGACAGTTCTGCATGAGTTCTCATTATTACATGCCCAGCACAGTATGCTCTGTGTTCAATTTCAGAACTGGCAAGTAACAACAAAAAAAGCTTAAATTTGTAGATAACTAAATAAATTAAACATGCCACAACTCCTAATTACCGACACAACAACTAAAATCAGGTTTGTATAAGCAACATTCTATGTGCTACATTCATCTGTGCTAGGTATCCTAATTGCCTGGGCTGAGATTATAACTTGGAGAAAGTAAGGTATTATGTTGTACTACTCCATAGTTAAGAGGTTTTTTCCTAAAGGATGACAAAGGAACAGTATTAGAGCCACCCATTCACCTCTATCCCCATTAATATTGATATTTAGAAGAAAAAAATCATGTTCATTGAAATGAACCATGTTTGATATCTGAAGGCTGATTTATTTAATATGAAAAACTAAACTGTGTTGTAAGGATTTGTGTACAATGCAAACCTGTTAAATACTTAACAGGGCATAACAAAAAAAAAGTGTTCTTTAAAGAAGAATGCTGGCAGCAGCACTGCTCTGGTCTGATTGGTACATTAACAGTCCTGGTTGTGATAGAAGAACACCAGTGTCAAGGAAATCTCATTAAAAATCCTTTCCTTTAGTAGATAATGGACTGTGTGGCTAAACTGTGCAGCTGTTGGCTTTCTGATCTGTGCTTTCCAATTTTAGTCTCTAAGTAAGGTTGCCTTATTAGCTAAATCTTCTGTCCAAAATATGCAGAACTGGATTAAACATCTGATGTTTACAAAATGTATTTGATTACATTTCTCATGCCTTTTCAAAAAGAGGGCTAAATCCAGCTTTCTTATAATTGAATGAATAGCTGTGGGCTGAGGTTGGTTACAAAACACCATGTGGCCTTTGCCAATAATATGATGAGGATTATTTTCTGAAAGACAATGACAACCCAGGTTCAAGAAGAAGAATAGACCCTGATTTATAAAATTACACAGAATTAAAAAACCAATGTGTCTTCATAAAAAAATTAAAAATATATATCCTCTTAAAACAGACTGAGAGAGCTGGAGTTGTTCAACATGGAGAAGAGAAGGTTCCTTATGGCAGCCTCACAGTGCTTGAAGGGGACCTACAAGGCAGGTGGAAGAGGGGCTTTCCACAAGGGCATGTAGGGATAGGACAAGGGGGAATGGATTCAAACTGAAAGAGGGTAGATTTAGATTAGATATTTTGAAGAAATTCTCCACTGCCTGGGTAGTGAGGCAGTGAAACAGGAAGTTCAGAGAAGTTGTGGATGCCCCATCCATGAAAGTGTTCAAGATCAGGTTGGATGGGGCTCTGAGCAGCTTGGTCCAGTGGACAGTGTCTGCCCATGGCAGGGGCTTGGAACTAAGTGATCTACAAGGTCCCTTCAAAATATTCTGTGGTTCTATGAGTCATTTTTGTATAGGCAATATCAGTTGATGAAGCCAACTTAAAGCTGGGAGCCTCCAGGGAACAGGAGACCAAATTCTATTCATCTACTGAAATACCAGGACAGAGACATGAGAAATGGAGTATTTTCAAATATCTTTTATTAAGAGCCACAATTGCATTTCTCTTAAATATAACCAATTTTCTAAATAAAAATGCAAGTTAAGGTTTATGAGAAAGGAACTGAACCAGACAATATATTTGGCAAGGAGTAAACAAATGAATTAATAAAAAGACTGGGCTTCAATCACATAGAAGTCTCATTTTTTCCAGACAGATTATTGAACTAATGTTAGATATTAACTATAAAATTTCTTCCTTTAGAAAGGATGCCCATTTGGTAAAAGACACACAATTTCTCACAATATATTCTTTAGATATCATGTGTAATTAAACTAAGCAATGCAATGCCACAAGATGTTCTGAAGGCCAAATGTCTAAGTGAGCTTAAAAAGAAATATGACAAGTTCATGGTATAGAAGTCTGGGTCTATTAAAACTGTCATGCCTGACTTCATTCTTGAGTTTGAGAATTTCCAAAGCCACTGATTCCTGTATGCTAAGAAAGGTAACCAATAAAATAGTTTCTTTGCTCCTGTACCCTTTCACAAGCAAACTGGAAGAAAAATCCTGGGTCACATTGACCTGTTGTCCCTTTCTTTATAGTCCTTTGTAATTATATTATCACCGAGGCCGCTTAGACACTTGGACATTTAAACATTTGAAGTAAGTTAGCTGAAGCCAATGATTCAAGATCTAAAAGCTGACATAGCTAAATTTTCTTTGTGAGTCCTACAAGAGAACAGGAGGACTATGTGAATTGGTTACTGATTAATTCTCAAATACTCAGCCAGCAAGATCAGCCACAATCAACCCTGCCATAGACCACAGTTGCATTCTACCCAGCCTAAAGTATCACACATGCAGTTCCAGATATACATATATATATGTGTGTATGAAACATATATAAAATAATATGAATTATTGTATTATGACAGATTAGATATAAAAATTATTGCTCCCTGAAATGTATATTCATTTTAATATTAGACAGTTGCTGAATAAGAGGGAAGAAGAATCAGCATGAAAAGAATTCTCAACTTTTCCTTCTTCAGAAATACAGTAATTTCTGAGCTACTTTCCGGATGCATTCTCTTCTCTCAGACCCTTTCTCTTATCTTCTGGTTTCACCGGAATCCAACTGTGATAGAATATCTGGAAATTGTCCCTTAGCCTCTTTGGATCCCCCAATTTCTCTTGGTAGGAGCTCTGAATCAGTTCCATAGCTACTGTACAAAAGGTGGGCACTTCTATGTTATCCTCTTGTCTTCTGACACAGAAAAAGTCTGATTTAATCATGTGCCTTCACATGAAAACCCCAAGGTCCTGATTCTCAGAAGGAGGAAACAGCTCTAAAGACATGTTTATGTAGCTATTTCAGTAAGGCCCTAAATCTTCCTTTGAGGTTTACATCTGAACCATCAACCTAATAAAATGTAACATGGTGCAATTTGGAGCTTCTCTGAAAAGTAAGCATGGCACTGAATGTAAACTGATAGCATTCAGAATCCAAAATTAAATCCACGCTTCCTGCTGCAGGGATAAAGGACTCTAATAGGTCTGTAGTTCAAAGGCTTCCAGCCGAGTGGCATTTAGGAAGCTTTTTACTTTTTTTATTTAGGAACATTTTTACTTGGTTAGCCAGCACTTCCAATTAAGATACTGAAATTAATGGGTTGAAACCCCAGCTCATTTTTTTTTAGAAAATGCCTTTCAGTTATGAGTTTTATTGTCTTTTTTTTTTCTCTTTTTTTGACTAACCAGAATTGCTCACAAAATCTTTCAGAACTAAAAGTAATTTAAGAAGCTGTTCCTTGATGCGTTTCAGCTATTAGATTCCAGCTCCCAGCTTTAACTTCATAACTGACTATGTGTAGACAGGCTTAGTGTATGTTAACATATCAAACATGGACATAAATTTGATGTGTTAGCAGGTCTGCTCTGATTAAACTTAGGATCAAGAACTTAATTGCATCACTATATAAGCACAACCTTTATTGGATTACTAACTTGCAGAGAAGGGCAAAAAGTCAAATGTGTCTCTGTACATATGATTTTACATTGTTTAGTCTTATTGACTACACCCTGTTCAGCCTCAGGAACGCTTACTTTTTTGGAGTGATTGCATAGAGAACATAATCCCTCAATTTATAAAATCTGAATAAACTTATCTTGCACCTATCACCTTCTGTTAAGTGTCAGAACAATTAAATTGGTTCTAGAAACAAGCTGTCTGGATCTCATCCTACATGGTTGTTATTATAATTGAAATTAGAAGCCTGTTTATGAACCAAAAGCTCTAACAATTTTTGCATAGGCTATTTGGGAACAGAACCTTTTTCTAATAAGATTCTCCTTTTCTGTGAGTGGGTAATTAGGCAACATGGAAAGATGAACTCTAGTGTCCAAATGGATGAGACTTTAGCCAGGAGAAGACTCTGGAAATCTGCTGAAAAGCAAGAGGCTATATTAGAAAGCAGCCTCCAGCGTGGTAGTAAGGAGACTTAGAAATCTAACTCAGAGGCGTTGTTCTAGTGTTGCTAACTGCCTCAGGCAGCTCAGTGAAAAGCAACATGAAAGGGAAAGTTGTGTCCTTCCTACACAGAGAAGACTAGATTTTATTCAACTAAAGACTAATTTTATTTTTATTTTTATTGTAATAAAACATAGGTTTGGAAGATTTTTGTCTCTTACGACATTAATTTCAAAGGAAATGTGCTGTAGAACCATTAGAGGACTATAAGTCAGAGTCCCACAACAAAGACCCTTGATCATACTAGATGTTCACAGGTTTTAGCCAACAGGGCTCTAAGGATATTCATATTTAGTAAAAATAGTGCCTGTCTCCAACAAGATTAAAAAATTGAGGTGAATTTAATAGTCACTCCATGAATTAATACTTTATCACACGGCTCTGATGCCTGCAGTTGGCCTCATTTCATGACCTATTCCAGTCTGGTTCTTGAACTTGTGTTTCTATCTTCAACTTGGCACCTATGTATCATTTGGTCTAAGGAAAAAGGAACAGATTACTAGACCTCTCAGTTTGATATACACTACATTTTCTTAGAAAAGAATATCAAGATTTTATTAAAAGTAAATATTCTATTAGAAATGGAATTTTAGCTTTTTTGAAAAGAGTAGAGTTTGAACATATGTTAAACTATTAAAGCATTTTACACAGTTTAAGATAAATACAATAAGAAGTCTAATGCTTCAACCAAAGATGCTTTGCCTCGGTAGCCTCTAATCATTCTTAAATAAAGAAAAATGAATAGAATAGTTAGTGTTGAAATAATATTTTACTATTCATAAAAGTAAAATAAATTATTAGTCTTTTCAGTGCATAGTACTTTAATTAAAAATATAGTTTTCTTCTCAAATATGATAATGTGCTCTGTGTGATGGATTAAAAGCCCCTGAAATTCTACATGTCACAGAAAATAAACTCCTTTTTTTCTAATTAGAAAAATTAATGTTGGTTACTGTTACAATATTAAATGTTTGATGGACTGAGTGAGATGACATTAGATTATCTTTAAGCCTATTCATTATGAAAGATGAACAGCAAATACCAACTCAAAGCACATCAAAGTGCACAATAACTATAGAAAAAAGAAGGAAATAAAATGTAAATATGTTTGTTACATTGTGCCTGCTTTGGCCTCTTATATGTACTTGCTTAATGTGCAATTTATACAGCACAACTAATTCTGATAGTTTATTTTACAATGCAAAAAGTTTAAAAGCAATTTATGCATTTTTCTCTGAACTTTCTATGGCAATCCATGGATTGCCATGTGTAGGGAAAAGATTAGCCATATGAAAGCAGAAAGAAAATATCCTTACATTTTATTTCCTTTTTTTTACCCACAGAGTAAACAAAGGTAGCTGGATAATAACAGAGAAAGATGAGGAAATTTTCTAAAACATTGATGGGATTGCTCTCACGTAGTTTTTGACATATGTGAAAATCTAGTTTGCATTTAAGTGGATTTTCCTATGTTCCTGCTCTAACCAGTAAAGACAAAGAGTCGTCTCTGAAGGTCAGAGTGGTGGTGTGCAGAACGTTGGCTCTTCTGGTTCTTTTACATTTATCTAAATTAATTTTCAAACCAATGTCTTCCAGAGTGTATGTATATTTCTCTCTGCATATGCAAAGATAGGCAAAGAGCTCGATTCATCTGTCCACATACTTCTTTTTCAGTGTCCTACACTCTACTTCTGGCTTCCATCAACACTTTCAGACACCTTCCCAAAGAGTCCAGTAGCATGCTACACTTGGAAGATTTTCTTGGACATTTTAAGATGTATTAAAGTCTCATACAAGTCAAGCTCAAGATGATCAGTTAAATCTTAGTTGAATTAAACAGAAATTGGTTCATCTACATTTGGCTGTCTACAGCTACATGTTCTCTGGATTATCTAAATTCCTATTCAACTCCAGGGGAAATAGCAGATGAAATTCACCTAACCTCATTCTGTTTGAGATGCCCTAAGCTCTCAGAAGCAATAACATGAAGCTTGACTGACAGCCAACAAGACTTGGAGAAGACTTGAATCCTTCTCAAGAAGCAGTTAAAAGCCAGGTGGAATAACCTCATGGCATGTAAAATTGCGGAGGTTTATATGTCACCAGATTAATCTTTTCCTTCTTCACTGCAGTTCATGAGGTGCAGAAGAATTATTTTTCTCATCCCACAGAAATCACCTACTTTTGATCCCCTGAATAGTTCTCCAGCTTTTGTTGTCTCCAGCTTTTTTTATACTGTCCAGAATTGTATTGGTTGTAAAGGAAGCCTACACTGCTTCAAGGCGGACTCTGCCTTATTCTGAAAGTTGATCTCACTCAAAGCAGATAGGATGTGCAGAATCTCTCCTCTGAAGTGAAAGAAATGCCATCTTTTCTGTTGTTGATGAAGTAAGGGTCAATAGAATTAACCCCTAAAAATACAGAACAGCAAACATTTGTGGGCTTGAAGAGGTTTCAAAGTTGCATCTAGATTTATCTGCTGAGGGACATTAGCAACCAAATCAGATCTAGGTCCCTTCAAAGCTATTAATTTTTTTTTCTGAAAACCAAGATATAGAGAAATTCTGGTTAATCAAATTATAAGCATTTTATTGTCTGGCAACATGTATCTGTAGCTTGAAATTTTTCCATGAATTCTCTACTAAACCTAGTAAATCCATCTGAAAACTGAGGATTTCCCAAGGTAAGGTTATATAAAATCACATAGCTTTAAATTTTAGATAAAACCATCCAGCTTTTATTTCAATCAATGCGCTATACACAAAAAGTTTATATAGAAGTAAATATCTCTATCATACGTTGGGAAAAATAAAATTTATGGTAGCTTTTTCAATAACTTGAACTATCAAGTGTGCTTTGTTTTGTGTTGTTGTTTTCTGTTTTGTTTTTTTCTAAATATCACATTAAAAGCAGAGTTAAACATACATCACATAAATACCAATGTAATCATATGTGTATACTTGTATACGAGACTCTGTCCCCACAAGATAAGCACAGCAACAGAACTTCCCATTGACATCAGAAAAATATTAATATTTAAAACTATTGCATGCCTTTATCTCCTGCTGATAAGGGTTTTCCTTTAAAAAAAGCTGTAAGAGATATTTTGAACAGATGGTAACTGGTTTGTTCTATCCTGCATCTCTTCACAACTGCCACACAGCTTTACCATTCATTAATCTTCCATAGACTTCCAGTAGCACAGCAACTAAATTACACACATACACACTCTGAGGCCAGGACTGCTGTCAAGCCTAAAATTAAACTGAAGTGCACTGTGCCAAGTCTTTTAACAAAACTCTCCTATAAAACAGTTAGAAAAATAAACATTTAGCTTGGAGCCTGACCCATGAACATTCAGGTCTAAAAGAGAGAGCACTAGTTGGTCATTACATTTAGGGCATTCTATGAAGCAAGTTGAGCTGTGATTTGTCAGTGGGAATAAAACTAGAAAACATCTGGTTTGAATTCACCTTGACTCATTAAGGTTTAAGGAGAGAGCTATTTCCTCTATGTTTGAAGTGACAAGGGGAAAAAATACATTATACCCTCAACATCCCCTATGATCCTTGCATTTGTAACGAGGTCTCTACACAGTAGGTGATAACTAAATAAAATTGCAATCTATTTTTTTGGATTAGAAATTAGGCCACAAATTCTAAAATATCCCTGTTGCTTGGAGAACAAACATATGCATCAAATTCCTAATCTTCCAGGCTTCATTTACAAAAAAATAGCTCTAGCATTTCAGTCTCTGAACTCTGCCAAATCTTCCACTCAAGATTTTCTCTAACATATTTTTTTAAACCTAACAATGGTTGAAAATATTTTTTTTAAATGTTGAATTCTTTCTCACAAAAGTTTTCATAATTTTCCTCTCCAACATTTCTGAAAAACAATATTGGCAACTATAAAAATAATTCAAAGAGAACTTTGATCCCAGTATTGTACAGTGCTGAAAGGCTGGCTTTGCCATTCCTCCCTTCTACCTCCACCATCATTTTTGGCTGAGGTCTACCCAGAAAGTACTGCAAAATGACAAGCTCAACAATACAAGTAGCAGCAGTTTGGAAGCCTAACTTATCATCTATCTTTTATGGTAGTGTAGATATACATATTACATGTGTGAACAGATGTTCCCAAAATCCAAAAGTGAAGTGTTGCAATGACTAGGAGAACAAAGCTCCACTGTAAATAATTACATTGCTCCTACAGTCTATCTCTTCTCTTCTTTATTTCCTTTGTTTTTCCATGGGAAAATAAGAAAGATTACATTTTTACTTCACAAAGTTTTATTGACTAATCTAATTGTTATCTTTCAAATGCAAATTTGAGGTTTTAATTTAGAACTACTACTATCTTTTAATTGCATCAGTTTTAGAGGAGAATTAGTATTAGTGTGCAATCTCTGTAATCTCTATAATTATGGAGATTTCTGCAGTGGGAATCATAGAGCTCTAGATATTATGTATCTGAATTTCTCTGTTTACCTTAATACACTTTTGTTGCAAAATACCTCCAGGTACAGTTATGCAAAGCTGCAATATTAAAAGACGAGTCTTCTTGAAATTTTTCTTACACACTGAATAATTTTAAATGTCTTTGCTAATATTATTGTGTTTAAATCTGTGTTTCTATCTAGTGTGTAGCTGGTACAGGCATTTCAATACCCAGAGTCTCACACTAATGCAAAGTAAAAAAATTAAAACACTTGGTTGAACCATTCACATCTCAATATACACATAACGCTGCATACAGTGTTCCTGAAGTAAGTAGAACTATTAGAAATCTATACCAGAAAATTACTTGTCATTAAAAAGGTACAAATTCCTCTCCAGATAGTTCTTATTTGTGTATACATATATATATATATATATATATATGTTTCTCACGTTTTATTCTTTGTTAGTTGATCTTAAAAAGAAATCCAAAATCCCCAGCACAATGTGTGAAACCAGCCTGTGAAGAGCGCCTGAACATGAGACTTTTCTAAATTTTCAGACAGAATGAATCCATGTTCAAAGAGTCATGATCTGGTTATTAAATCAGCATAAGCTGCAGACTTAGAGGACCTATGACCAGTTGAACTCTGATCTTGGAATTAACAATGCCTCTGGACTTATGTGATAACATACTAGCTATATGTGCTCCAATTTTTCTAATGTATGTAAAGATGAAGAAAGATATATATATTTAGACAAACTATAGAGCACACGGTCATGGTCACACTTCTATTTCTGAAGATTTTTGTGGTATCATACAGAATACAACTTTTCAATGCAAATTTACTTTGTTACTACATCTATTAGTGGAAAATATATAGTAGGTTATACACAGCACTTAATATATTTACTTTCTTCTCATAGATTTTTCCTAGGAGCTAAAAAGAGGGCATTTGTGAGAAATTTCTATTACATGGCTATGCAGCAGGGAACACAGAGTAAGATTACAGAATGTTTACCAACTCCAAGTCTTTTTCAGCCTTTTGGAACTAAATTTATATTTTCATCTACAGAAAGTACTTAGCATTTTGATCTACAGAAATTACTTAGCATCTAAGGCTTCATCTATACTTGTGGGAAAACTGGTGGGATAACTCTTTGGCATTCAATCTTAGTAATGCATCCATACCAAAACATTCATATCCTCCAGTACCAGAAATTAGAACCATATTATCTTTTGGGAATTGTTCCTTTCTGAAACTGTCATTGAGAGCGATTTGTTATTGCTTTTTGTAACAAACTGGAAAACACGTAAAGGAGTATTATAAAATAACAGTACAGACAGATGCATTCCAATGTTCTGCAAAAGTTCTCTTGCCCTGTTTAATTTACTAATATAGATGCAGGCCAAAGTATGAGGAGAAACTAGATAGATTGCTGTCCAAAGCTACTGCTGGGAAGGAAGGATAACCTTTTGCTCTTTTGGTGAGTAAATTTTGAGTGTGATTTGTATTTAATAAGGGACAATAAACCTGCTCAGTATCTGAAGTAGGTATGGCAAATATGTATAACCAAGGCAGCCTGCTTTGCTAAAGTAAACGCATTGTTATGGGCATTAAGAATTACAAAAGATACCCAATGACTATTTTTTATTGATTTACTAATATAATCCAGTAAATATGATTGCACTTTACAGACAAATAGGAGCCATATCCCTGAGTTGAAAAGCATGCACTCTAAAACAATTGAGGTAACAACATTATGAAGGTGTTAAGACCTGGATAAAGGGTAAGAGAGAGAATATTTTCTTACAACAGATTGACAGAGACTGACAAAATAATGATGTAATTACAGCATTTTGCTATTTTTGTACCAACATTAAAGAGATTATTTTAACTGTATAGAGTTGGGATTTTTTTTTCCTTGAAGAAAGTTCAGGAAAAACACTTTATCTCTTAACTTTCTTTGCATAGTGAGTATGATTTTTTTTTTAAATGCAATTGTGATAGTATATCTTCTAAAACTGACTGTTCAACACAGCTCCTTGTCGTTGTTTTTAACTCTAGTTGAAATTTAAACAACTAAAGGTTAATCAAAGACAAAATGTTTTGACGAGAGATCATAGCAAGATAGTGCATTTATCTGCTAATTGTCTCAGGACAAATTCAGAGAAAGCTACTTTTGTTGGCTTTTGTTATCTGGCTAAGGGCAACAAATTTCAGATGGTTTGTTCTGCTGATAATCAAGTTACTCATCAGGTTGTTCAAGGATTAGGCATCATTAGATGTTTGATAAATATATAAGTTTTAATATTAAAGCCTTTTTTGTCCTCAGTGTGAAATATATACCCCTAACCTTGTATATTAATTTGATATTCAAGGGCCACTGTGTGATAAAACATTTTGTTCCCTTCCAAAGGGATGTACTTTGGGCATCATGTATGGGGAAAGATCTGAAATATTTTCTCAGTTTTATTAGGACCTTTCAGGATACTCTAAAGTGACAAGTTTCCCTAATGTCTTTGGAAACTGTTATTTTCTTGTGTGTTTGCATTCCATGACTTTTAAATCTAAATGAGCCCAAACATCTCAATGCAAATATTGGGCAAAAATTCTTATATATTACGGTTCACATTTCAAATCACAAACTTTCTAGTTCTAATAAAAAGCTACATTTCATACCCATAGTCTTTGCTCTAATTCTCTATTCTCTGATCGTAAAATCTAATAAATTTCTAAGTGTCCCCTGTAATTTCTTCCCCAAACTTTTGGAGTGCAAAACTTCCTTGTTTTCAATGTTCAACAAGGGCTTCTTTTGCTCTATATATCTATGGTTTTAATAGCATTAAGGATTGGATTGTCTAAGTGTAGCTGTAAAGGTATCATTGTATGAGTCAAATGAGAAAGTAACTGGAGCTCAGTGACACGCAATCCTTCACCTGATCTGCAGGGGGAAATCACGTCACTACTTTTAGGCTGTCTTAAATGCAACATGAAATTCTTTCTTTTACCAAGATATTTCATATGTATTAGTAATAGTCAAACACCAGTGTTGTGACACAATGAGTAGTGCCCTATACGTTGTCAGGGTTGTAATGCACACTTCTTTTCTGAGCCATTTAGGAAGATGTGGCATGCACTTCCTTTCAAAGAACTTCCTTCCTACTTTGGACTTCAGAGGACCAGAATGCAAACAAGTTTCTTTGCTTTTTTGAAGGTAGAAAGGTAAATGGGTGAAAAGTTAACTCCAGTAAGAGTTGGGAGGAAATCCCTGCTTTTTCCTAAACTCAAGGTTTTTGTTAGTTCTCTTACTCAAAAAGGACATTTAGGCCTGTGTTATTGTGGCAAGCTAAATAGCTATTACAATGGAGCAAACATAAGCAAGGTTTCAAGGGAAAAAAGAAACTTCATCCAGCCATGTTTGAAGTATTTTAGGTTGACAATCTAAAAACAAAATTCACACAATTTTCTACAAATTTTTGAAAGAAGTGTGATGCCATTGACAGTGTATTGAATGGAAATCACACATTCATCCAAAATATCTTGCACATAAATATGGAGGCCATATTTCTGTAAAGAACAGGACCCAATACAATCACTTATGCAACTCATTCCAGTAGCATTATTTTCAAGTTTCCCTTCAGAAGTATGGATCAGATCCAAGAATGTTAGACTACAATGTATATTTACTGCTCATTCTTTGAAAATGTATCTCTGTTGCTAAACATCCAGCAAAGATTTATAATCAATTTAGTCCATTTTAACCAAAAGGCTCAAAATGTTGAATCTTTTCTACATGCATGAAAACCATGTCCTTTTCCTTGTTAATTTAGTTCTTAGAATTAGAATTCTGTTCTTAGTTATAGCAAGGTAACTGCATTGTTCCTTCTTTCACTGGCCAAGAGCAGCCTAGGACAGACAGAATTAAATGGCTCTTGTTATTCTAGAGCCATACTTTATATGAGTTTCTATTAGTGCTATTTACCAGTCTCTACACTGCACTGTCAAACTAAGATTTCTTAACTGTGTGAGTTTTTTGTGTATATGGGACATTTATCTGGATAAACTGAGGTCAGGAATGTATGTTTATCTTGCCTAGATTTTCTTACACTTTTTTTTTTCCTCACACAACTCAGATGCTAGCTTTAGTTTCCTGTAGAATTAAGTGGAAAGCTCATAAAGTAAAATAACAAAAAAACCTTTAGAAAGGCTTTTTATTGTTTTTAAGGAAGAAATTAATTTTAGTTGGACAGAAATAATTCAGGGTGCCTATAAAGACTGTTATCACCCTTGAATAAAGGAACAGAAGTCATGGAATATGACAGAAGTTGATTTTTAGGGAATCTTGGAGAATTTGATGCTTCAGGTTATTGATACTGCAAAACAACCTCAGTGAAAAACATCACCTTTTCTGCATGCATGAGGTGAGATATCTGCAACTGTTTAATAAAATTACCCATCTGGCCCCAGCTGACCAAAGGGATATTCCAGACCTTATGGCATCATGCTCAGCATACAAAGCTGGGAAAATAAAAAAGAAAGGGGAGGATGTCTGAAGTAATGGAGCCCTTCTTTTCTGGAGAGGATTGGACACCTGCCTGTTCATAGGGAGTCATGAATGAATTCTTATATTGCTTTCTCACCTATCCAGTTTTTACTTTCTCTGTTAAAATGTCTTTGTCTCAACTCACGTGTTTTCTTGCTTTTATTCTTCCAATTATCTCCCTCATCCTACCAGAAAATTGGGGGGGGGGGGGGGGGGGGTGAATAAATGGCTGTGTGGGGTTGAGTTGCCAGGTGGGGTTATACCAAGACAAGCTAGAATCAGTTGGATTTAAAACAGTAGTTGAAGCCTGATTCTACCTGTTGCCCACTGCACCATATTTATTACCTATTTTACGATATTTACATCTAGTACAGAGATCTTTCACACATTTTAAATCATGTCAAACTTTCAGACTTTCCTAAAATGTAAAACATGTTGATTAACATATCATATACATTATTCGCCATGATATATGTTGGCACTATACAAATTACAAAAGTTTTGCCATCTGCATAAATTTAGCAACCACTCTTAAAGCACTTGAGTTGCAGAGTAACTGCTGATTAGATAGACATTTAAAGTACAATAAGGGCACAGGACAGCAACATCAAGCATTTCCCATTAGAAATTTTAGCCTGCATATATATTGTCACTTAGTAGTATGAAAACAATATCTCTGCAGTGAAAAAAAAAAGAATAATGCAGTATCTGCTACATTAATGTATATAAATAGCAGATGCTGATCATTGTTATGTATGTTCTTGCTACCAGGCTCTCAGATACACATTTGACACATATTCACACTCAAAAATGCAATAACATACTACTACCTGCAGTTCAATTAGCATTAAAACACTGGCCTTAAGGTATCTTAAAGGTAGATCTTTTAAAGTACTTGCCAACAACACATAAAATAAGGTATTTCAAAAAATTTCAAGGAATGAAATGATTTTACAAGCTGGATTTTTAACGGTAGTAATAATTATTGCCTTCTGTTCTTTAAAAAGAAAGAAGAAAACACCAAAAAGAAGAAAATCAAAGAAAAGAGTTTTACAGAATGTCAAAAAAGGCTTGCACAAATCAATAAAAAGTGGGGAGATTTTCTGAGCTGATGAGTATATGTAAACAAGAGGTTAATTGTAAACAACAGTGTTGTAATGTCTGTTTAATTGCTAGAGAAGGAACAAAATCTTAAAAGCCAGACAAAGTATTTTGTACAGAACATAGCACAGCAGTTGAATAATTATGATTAGTACCAGCCATCCAGGGCTTTTTGAACAGGCAGCAATAAGGGAAAGTAAAGCAGGCAAATCACAAACTGTTCAAGCCTCCTATCAAACATTTAAGAAAGTATAACTTTGAAAAGGAGTACACAGAAGTCAGAGTAAAATTACACCAGATGCAACAGTAGTAGAAACAGAAAATTAAGAAACATAGAACACTTGAGTAGAGAGCCTGAAGGTGATCAGGTCTTACAAGGACAAAAGCAGATTCTTTTCCTGTATTTTTTAAATATTCTTACTAATGAAAAATAAGATTCTAATAAGAACAGGAATTTTATGATTATTATTAAAGAACTCTTATTTCAAAAGAGAAAGCTGTAGTCAGAAAGTGTTTTGATATGACATACATAGCACTGACCTCATCTTCTTTCAAACTTCATAATTGTCATCAGATAAAAACAGTTCCCTGAATGTTGCTAACTCAGCATGGTGCTACTGGCCGCTGTATTTATTATAGCATGTTTAAAAACGTTGCAGGAGGAATGCAGGATTTCAGAAGTGCTCCAAGGTGGATTAACTCTCCTCATCTTGACACCATGATAAACTCTCGGTGCATTTAGTGCAGAATGCTGACAGTAGATTCTTCTTGTCTAACTGTATCCTTCAAAGTGCTAGGTGTCAATTCTAAGCAAGCTTCAAGGGTTCCCTCTAAGTTAAAAATAAAAGGACAGGCCCCCTTCAGAAGCTAAATTACCCTCTTGCAAGATGAGTACCTAAAATTACAGTTACAGACAAAATTCTGCACTTTCTAGAGGTGGTTCCCTAGGGAATGCAGATGGAGTCAAAGATAAACAAGGGATAGGCAAGATATGTACATTTAACAAAACAAACTTCAGCAAGATAATTTTTATTGTGCCTGTATCTGGAAAGCCTCTCATTGTTAGGTTTGACCATTAAGAATATAAAAGCAGGGTCCCTTATGCTCAAAGATCCAGAATTTCACTTATTTCCAAGCATTTTTTAGAAGTTGCAAGACGGAAGACATTCTTTTTTACCAGAACCTTTGTTTAGGGGAATCTAACAGAAAAGCAGCATCACAAATTTTGTTTATTCCAACTGCTTAGCATACAAAAGTATTATTTACCAAAAAACCCAAACAAACAAAAGAGAGGAAAAAAACAAACTCGCTAAAAAAATTATGTTTGCAGATGAAGAAACTTCTAATCAGAGAAAGAAGAAGAAGAAACATAGAACAGCATATCATAGCATCATAGAATATCCATAGTTGGAAGGACCAAAAATGGTCATTGAGTCCAACTCCTAACTTGATTAAAATCACTAGGGAAAGCGTAAATCTGAAAAAATAGAGTTTGTTCTTTCCTTTTAACTCAAATTCTGTCATTCAAAATAGGTTCCCTGTGTTTCACCAGTCATATTTTCCCTGATGTCCTCTATATTTCAGCTAGTTGCCTATATTATTATCAAAGCTAAAATTAGTTTTGTCAACTCCCAAGATAATTTTAAGCTGGAAGCCATGGCTAGGAAAATAAAGGAAAATAAAATAAGCTTCATATATAACACACACACCTTAACAGTTTTGATCCACATATTAAGCTTGGAACTTCACAACTGACTGCAATTTTTCTTTAGTTCACTGTCTCTTCCAAATTTCTGAACAGGAAGACAGAAATAGTCAAGGATGGCACAGCTAAAAGGAATTTCTGCTTCAATTACACCTGAAGCTGACAGTTTAGACTGATCTATTTCTTAGGAGATTTGGACAACAACTTCAGACACCCATCTTCTTTCTAGTCAGCTGGTGACTCTTTTACAAAGCTTCTAATCTTGAGAGACGGCTCTGTATATTAGTCCAGCTGGATTCTGTGCAAACATTTGTATTAAATGCAACTGCTGTGTGGAAATCTGTTTTCTTCCAACTGAGAAACATCTGTAGATTATGTCCTAGTAAATGCAGAAGGGCTTTGTTAATTTCTTTGTTTCGTCTTATTTATACTATCCCTCTTTTTATTAGTTTCCCTGCTGTCTAACAAACTTCATTTGATATAACACGCTGCTGTGAAAAATCTAGACTGCATATACAGTAACTTCAGTTTTCACTTGCTTAAGGTTATATTCTCCCTGCACGTTGCACATATAATTCTCACAAATGTTAATGGGCTTTAAGATTGTGTACTGAGGGCAAACTGGAGCTCTTATATTAGTTGCTGGTTAGATTCCATCATGCTTCATAAAGCACTAACTGGTAAAATGTAATTGTTAGAACAAGGTCCATAACACAAAAATAATTTAAGAGAACAAAAACTTTTTAATTCTTTCTTAAAATAAAATTGTGTATGTATGGTTATGGGATAAGAATTCTAGGGTACTTATATTTAAATGCATGTACAAGCAATTAGCTGATCCTGCTTGGATTCACTTCTGTAATACATATTGTGGACTGATGAAGCAAAAGCTGTTATCAAAGTGAAAAGGAACACAGGCTTTTATAAGGTCAGCAATTTTTCAATGAACTGGCAGAGCAAGGATTACAGCTTCAGACATCTTGGTACCTATTTAAATATCTAGAACTTTGAACATTTGTTGGTGTTTCTGGGGATAAAATAAATCATTTAGGATAAGAAAAAGGAAAACGGATGCTTTATTACATGTATTTACTTCCCCTTTGAAGTTCGTGTCAGATTTGCTCATTTAAAAGAAAATAATTCCACTACAGTCATTACAGTAATTCAGGTTCAAACAGCTGATGAAACCAAGCTATATTCTGTCTTCTTTGAAGATCTTCAGTTGGTTTTCTCACACACATTTTGAATAAATCTCCTAAAACACAATGCTATGAAAAAAAAATGACAGAATGGAAGGGAGTAAACCACAGTATCAGGACACTAGAAATTAGAAAATAAAATCTTTCTCAAGAAGGTCATGTAATCTCTCCCTCACTACAGCAGAGTTTTTTCCTATAAAGCTTTTTTCAGATTCAGTTTAAAAATGAACAAGTGGCATTTCCATCACTTCCCCTGGGAGGCAATTTCATACTTAATGTATTCTCAGTGTATATAAGGCAGGGAGGGACACCCACATCTCCCACTTTGTTGAAAAGTGCTCTAATCATTTGGGAGAGAGGGCAGGTGGGAGGGAAGGAAATGTATTCCACCTCTCTTGTTGAAGCTGTGTCACTATGCAGAAAAGATTTCAGGATATCATGAGAGGGAGGAGGGAGACAGAGAGGGGAAAGAAAAGAAAGAGCTGTCTGCTAGTTAGCACATGCAGTTTGGTACAGGGAATCCTAGGTTATTGCTACGAGTTTTACTCTAGAGACTTTATTTTATCCACTGGTCAAGATAAAATAAGAAACATTTCTAGCTAATTTGTCTACAGATTTTATTTTTATAAGCTCATATATAGAAATGCAAGATTGCAGCGGCATGACCATCTGTTTTTCTCAGATGGTATTTTGCATCATGTGGATAGATCTGGAAAAAAAATCCCACAACTTCTCTGGACAATCTGTTGGTGTTACATACAGTGCCTCATGCAAACTCTAGATTAGATGTTAATTTCACTTGTGCTACTTAGTAATACATATTTAAAGGTAAAATCATATTATGTTAGTAGGAAAATTAAATCATATTTATTTAATTTGATTTATCTACAAAGGTATTTTCTTGGCTTTGGCACATCAGTATCCTCCTTCCTGTACTGCTGCAATAAAAAGTTCAAAAAGGTTTAAGCAGACCGAGTTTAAAGTTATGCTGGTTTGAGCTTCATGTTACATCAGTGTTAGCATTCCTCGAAGAGTAGTTCAGATTTGCTAAAGCTGCATTCCTTGTGACAAGCTCTTTTCTTGGCACATGCAAATGCAGCCATTGCTGCAATACCTTCTGTTATAAGGCAGAGATAGGACAGGGCTCACTTTAGTAAGTGTAATAAATTCCCATGAACACTTGAAGGATTAGAGTTCTCTATAAAAAGTGAACCTTGTGTTCCAATCTGTAAATGTTGAGTAGTGATCTAATTAAAGTTGTAACTCTACCATAAAACCAAACTAGCTTGCTGGTTTTTTTTCTGTTATATTATGATTTTTTTTAGCAAGATGTTTTTACTGAATTTCTCATCATTGGAGGATTTCTGGATTTTGTCAATGAAAGCACCTCTGTGCCTAGTGGAATACTTTTCCAGTGGGTAAGTGTCAGGAGAAAGTAATGGGGGGAGGGAGGGGGAACTCTATGAAAGTCAAAAGATGAAAGTGTTATGACACTTAAGCAAGCTCAGATAAAATACTTGAGAAAACTCAATTTTAGCTCCTGTGATATGTAGACTAAAGTTGACTATGACTCTCATTCAGACATAATGATAAGTCTTTGGCTCCAAACTCTATCTCTACACTTTATTCTTCTCCATCTGTTCAATCAAGTGTCACTCTTAGCAACTTCCTTCATATCTTTCCCTCACACAAACTTCCCTCACACAATTCCAGAATGGATGAATACATTCCAACTACAATGAGCACCCTCTAGCTGTTTTCTGTACCATCCTTTTTGTTTTGTGCTGAGCCATCTGTCGTCCTTAGAATGCAAGTCCTTTGGAGCAAAGTATTCATTAGTCATTGAACAATAATTTCTGAGGAAAATTTATACTTAAACCACCAAGATTGTTATACTTCGAGTTTGGAGAAGTTAGGAGATATCTTATTAAACAAGTTCAATTAAATCCAATTATTAAATCCAATACCTATGGAAGTGAAGTTGTGCATGATTATCTGTGCTATTATATGCAGTTTGAATGAATCTTCCATATCTGTCTTCCATTTCTACAGTACTTCAACTCACAATATATCTTCAGACAAAGGCTGTTATTGATTCTGGAAGTCACATTCCTGCAAGTTGCAGAAAGATGCTGTGCACCACTTTCTTTTCCTTCCATTCGAAGCAGCCATTGTTGTTGTAAAACAGATGAGACTCAGGATATTTACTGCCTACTGTGCATAAAGTCAAAGTAGGCGGCACAATTGTTACTTGTCTCCTTGATAGTGAAGTAAGGCTTCCAAGAGTGAACTCATTTGTCTGAGTGCTCATTTCACTTTCTACAGGCACATATCAAGATTAAGTAGGAAATCAGTGTATCTTTATGTGCTTTTACAAAGAATGCATACAGACTTAAAATGACAACAGAATTCCAAATTGATATTCTCAGTGCAATGCCTGTCAATACAAAAGCAACTAAATTTTTATACACTCAAAAGAAAAACAGAATAGCAAACTGGAATAGTAAAGAAGGCAGCCTAATCTAACACAGCACAGTCTCAAAAAGCACACTTTGATCTTGATCAAAGGTAGAGAAACTGGATGGGTACCTATCTTTGCATCACCCATAGCATTCCTCCTGTAGCAGCAGATAGCAACTGCTGACTTCACAGTAGTGAGTAGCTGTTACTCACAATGAAGTCAATGAAATTACTCATGTAACACCACCAGCGACAGGAAGCGATTCATAATCTGACATTTTGAATATAATTTTGGACCTGTTACGGCAGAAAAAGGTAGTTGAAACAAAATGTAGTGATTAAAAACATTAAAACACTGAAAAGTAGAAGGAAGTTCCTGGAAGTGGGTGAGAAAGCTTACTATGATAAGTTATGATCATTTTATATTTTTCAGTACCTGTGTGAAAAAGATAGGAAAGAGAAAATTTGGCACAGATTTTAAATTACTGTGACAATAGGGATCCAAATGGACTTGATTTAAACTGTCAGATATTAAATGCATGAACTGTATAGTGCATGGAAAACATACATATTTTTCATTATTTTCTCCACTTCTGATTTTCAAAACCCTATAAGGACACCCTATAATTTCTTACTAATGTCCTTGATATGAGTTAAACAACACTTCATCTTAATAGCTTTATCCATCAAAAACACTTCTGAAAATACCCTCTCCTTTAAAAAAAACCTTCTTCCTCTAACTCTTAGTCAACCATAAACACCTTCCACAAGTGTTGTTCTAGTTTCTCCCACAGTCCCTTCACCAGAAAATTGAACAACATGCTATAAATTCAAATTGATGCAAGCCACAAAAAAATGTGTTCAACAGACAAGACTCATGGATCTCTAGGTATGTGCTCTCTTACTTACACAAGTGGTCTGCAGCACAGGGGACCCAAACCAATATTTTTGAAATTAATTCATACTATATAAATTTATGTTTCCAACGTATTTGTGAAGAAAATCAAAAGCATGACAGAAATTTTCAAGTCCTGTTGTCCATGGCTACACCATAGCAGTAGTATTTGAGAGGCTCACAATGCTAGTAACTCAACCTTCCCTTGCTTTGGCTGTAAGGATCAGAGGCATAGAGCTATATAAAGTCAACACATGACTAAACCCTCATGCTTAACACTGCCCTGAAATGCTGGGCTACCCACTCTGAAGAGTCTAATTCAGTTTCTCTCTCTTAGATTTCTATTCCCTCACTGTCAGCTGAAACTCAGAACTCATAAAGGTGCCTCCCAGTGCCATGAGAGTAGAGAAACTACTATGACAGTCTTTGAAATGTATTAATTTATTTAATGCAGCTGAGCATATGGGATTGAATTTCATTTTATAAGTTCAAATTTTTCAGTTGCAAAAGTTATAAAAGCCATATGTATTTAAAGAATGCTCCACCTTGAAATGATTTTTTTTTTTTTTTTTTTTTTTTTTTTTTTTGTATCATTTTTATATGAATTTTGGAACTGTGCAACAGCAGTTCATGAAGCTAAACATGAAAAAAGACAGGTATTCAAAATGTTTGAGGAAGACCACATATCAACTATGAGCACAATTTTTGAGGGTTTCCTTGTAAATGTTATATGAAGCCATATTTGTATGAAAACTCAGGTTTGGAATATATGTTGAGTTGAGATTTAATATGCTGACCTATATTTACGTCCTATTCAACCAGACTATAAAAGAGACAACATAAAGGAGCCCTTGTCTTGCAAGAGTGGAAAGGACAATGACAGTACAAGATAAGGATGGTTTCATATGTTTACCTTAATGTCTCTGCATTTACTCACAAAGATTTAGTTCACAAAGCCTTGAACGCCTTCTGTGTGAAGACAGTAAAACAAGATCTGATTACACTTAATTAGGAGCTGCAGGTTACTCCTTGGACACTGAACTTTAAGAAACACTTGAGCTCCTAATATCTCAGTAAATATATCTTAGTAAATATATCTTAGTAAATACATCTTAGTAAATATGTCTTCACTGCTCACAGGTCCATGTATTATTTGAAAACACACTATAGTTTTTGTCTTCCTAAGCCCACTAAAGTTTACTGTGGATTATTCCACTGAGTTTAGTTCTTTAGTTTCAGTGAAAGACATTGTTCAATGTGTATGTACATATGGTACATTATAGGGGATACCACTCTGCCAAAATTACTCATCTGAAGGAATTTGTTCTACGAATTATTTTTTTTGATTCAGTGCCTCAGTTAGGGGAAGTGCTTAGCTATCATGTCAAAATCAGTCTTTCCATACACTAAAACAACAGATCTTCGGCACAATATCCTATTATGAAGATTCTGTAACATCAGCAGTTTGAACTTTCATCTGCCAGGTGGTTTTGTATGTCATATATGTCAGATCTTTAAACAAACATTGAAAAATGACACATTTTGAAGTGCCTCTGCTCCATTTATAGCCTATGTGGTCAGAGAGTGTTTAGCAGAGCAATGGCTTGTACACTGTGGAATGAGGAGTTTAATGGCTCATACATACTTCATTTGAAAAATATCAATAACCATTCACAAGTCTTTTCTTGCATAAACTACATTAAAATCCCTATGTAAATGGTGCATAACTTCTTTATGATTCATGCTATGGGTTGGTTGGTGTTGTGTGGTTTTAGTTATTTGTTTGGGATTTTTTACTGTTGCATCACTAGTAAAAGCTTTGCTTTACCTGCAGAGTTTAAAGTAAATTTCCACCAGTGGTAAAATACATGCTTTTGTTCCTCATAAATATTTTCAGTTACATAAATAGGCTGTAGGAATGCTGTGTTTTCTCCCATTATTAAAGTTGAAAACAGTCATATAGAAGTAGTCAAAAATACCTGTTTGGCAGATTGGCAGTCTAATTCATTTAGCCAAATCCAGAAGCCAAAACCAGAGCTGTATTATAAAAACCTTGACCGTTTATACAGGGCATTTACCTATGTAAAAGGAATGCTGATTCTCAAGTGTTCCCTTAGTAAACAACCACGGGTTTAATGATGCTAAACCATGGCCAACAGGAGCACAGAACAGTGACTTGGACAAGTCTGTGATAAGCAAAACATGCAGTTTTCAATTTTTATTTAACAGCATTTAGCTGTTTTCTAGGTATCCATTTGGGTACACTGTTCTCCTTTGGATTCAAACTAGGAATAAGTAACTGATGTGTGGAATGTCTGAATTTTTCTCTGTTCAAGGACCACCATGTGAGTGGTTTGGCCTGCACAGCCAGAGCCTATTTTTTTTTAAGTATGTGACAGTGTAATATAAAAGGATACCATAACCTTCTTAACCAGATCCAATACTTTTATAATCCTCTAATGTAGATTTGGGCTTTCTAGAATAAGATTTACCCTAGTGTTTCCCAGTGAAAAGGAAAAATAGGTCTCTTGAATGAAAAGAAACATTGGGAGTGTGTGTGTGTGTGCGTGTGTGTGAGTTCGTGCATGTTTTAATTTTGTTACCTTGCTTGTTACTTGCTTTAGTTTGCTTATCGATAACTTAGACAATAAATATTGTAACACAAACACCAAACATTAATAACTGAAAGAAGGATTAGCGAATAATTGTCCTGCATGGTGAGCAGGGAGTTCTTTTTTCCCCTTTTCACTACAGGTGCCTGACACATTTCCAGTAATGTATCTATCAACTAATTTCAGTGTCATTTGAGCGAGGGTAAAATCTTCTGTCTTATGGTCCAACACCTAGCAAAATACTGGATGGTGACCTTTGAAGTTTTATCATTCCATTGGAAAGAAGAATAACTTAAATACTGAAATCCATCTTTAAAAACATCAAAATTCTAAGTGAATTTAAGATTAGATTTTGCGGGATTTTTTTCCACTCACACATGTGAGAACTGAAAATATTTTTAGATTAAAATTTGTTTTTACTTTCCTTATGAAAGTTTAGGGTGTTGAGCTCTAGGTATATGACTACAAAATTATTTTGTTGTAAGATAGAACCTGGACTTCTGCACAGAAGAGCTTATTTTTTTTCTTACAAGTTATAATTAAGAAGGGTGTGGTCACTGAAAAGTGTTAAAATTTTGCCCAATCACGTCTACTTTCGTGTAAAGTGAAATGTTACCTGGTATTGTCCCATAAAGCTTATGAACAGAAGGTTTGATTGAAGATTTAATAAAATTAACACTACTTTCTTATTTTCCTCTTTTCTTCTTAATCTTCTCTTCAAGATGAAACTCATCAGCACTTGACAAAAACTGCAAATAACAGCCAGATGCAGGAGCTGGTTTTATCTTTTTATGCAAGTATGTGGTGCTAATTAGTGCAAATTGATTAAACTTTAATTGCCTGATCCATGGCTAATTAATATTTATAAGATGAATGAGCAAGAAAACCAGACATTTATTAAAACACTTTAATGATTTTTCATATGTTTTGACAAAGCAAAGCAAATAGATGTTATGAGTTTAGATGTGCCAGACATAAGTACAGTATTTCTTACATTTTCTATCAGCATCAGAAAACTAATCATTTTCCCCAGCAAACTATGAGAGTAGTTTTTCTCTTCCACACAAATATTATGGTGCGATGTTCTAGTTTCTACTTCATAATGCAATTTGTAGAACAACAGAATGACATAGAACTATAATGCTTCATGCCACCAAATATACAACTACATCAGAAAGAAATTTGTGCTCGTCTGTTTTTTAAAATGCACAGAATTGAATAGACTCAGTTTTTTCTAGCTAAGTCTACCTCAGATGAAAAATATTATTTCAACCCCAGTCTAACAATATGGTTTTGTAGTTATCAACAGATCACTTCTTTCAGTTCTGCAAAAGATTCTCTTATTGACATTTTAAAAATGAGACAGTAATTCTTTCCTAACAATAACCTCAATGCTTTGAATGCAGTGTGAAAAAAAACCAAACAAACTTGGCTTGCTATCATAGTGTCTAAAATTATTTAAAATCCATTATGCTGTTTATTTTTTTCTCAGTCCAGTGGGAAGACCTGTTACTCCTTTCATTCATTCTGATCCACCAAACTGGATAACCTGATAAACAAATTGTTTTTTAGTAGGTCCCTCTTGGAGATAGTCTATATCTAATCAGGCTTTCATTTCAGGAAAGGCATCTTCACCTTCCCTCAACCTTCCCACATTCCCTGCCTTTGGACTGCTTTGTAGTATAAAAAAATGTAATTGAGGTGTCCAGAGGTGGGTCTTTGTATATGCTAATAAATAAAATAGGAAAAATAAAATATACATAGCTTCCAAAATCAAAAATTATCTAGATTTGCTTCGGATATGGATAATTGTTAGACACTAGAAATGAAGCCAGTTAGGACTCAGATATCCTGTTCCTTGCTATAAGTGACATTTGTGCACATAAACATCACCAAAATCTTGTTACACCTCTGGCAATCCAACCATTATAATCTCTATCATGTATTATTTGGTAGCATAGATGTCACCTTTTCTTTACATCTCCAAAGAATAAACTCAGGCTTGATAAGTACAAAACCCCAGTGGTAACCCTTGGGCTACATTTTATATAGCAATTAAAATGATATTGCCTCTCTTTGCATAAAGAGATGAGATAAATTCATTGTCATTGCTAAGTAAAAGAGGGTGATCACTGACCACAGGACCATTTTGTACAGGCTGGCTCACATACACGCTGCTGAAAACTCTTTCCATCTTAACATGTCTACAGGACACATCCAAAATAGTGACAAGGAGGATAGCTAAGTTGGTAAACAGATGCCAACTGCTTTCTCCCTAGTCCACTTTCAGCAGATTAGATACAATCAAAAGACCTTGGCAACTTCAAGACCAAATAATCTCTGAAATTCCCATGCACTGCAAGGTTATAATTTTTTAACTTGTTGATGAAATTCCCTTTATTTTCATTTTTCTTTGTTTTAATTTTTTTGGGGGGTGCAAGGTAACATAATGAATCAATTAATTTTGTTTAATAGGTGCTCCCCAAATAAATACGTTTTGAGAAATGATTGTAAGTGAAAAACACTGAAAACGTTCCCATATTTAGTGCAGTCAATTAGTAATTCATTTCAGATAATACACTTTTGAAGCCCTTCTGCCCACATACTCACACACCCCACACACACAGTTTTTTTGATCCACTAAAAACATTCTGTGGTGAAAATTTTAGTAAAACACTCTTACTGTGATGCAATTAGGCAATGCAAAAAACCCCACCACACAAATAAAATAAAAAAAGAAGGAATCCTTTTAGAAATTAAAAATTACCTGGACTACCAAGTGATTTGCCATAGCAAATTGTTAGAAGATTAAATTAATGTTCACATTCAGAAACAATTTATAAACAAACATATCTAAGCATTAGAGAATGCATTTTAAATGGATGAATAAATGTGTTAGCCTATGGAGCAGCCACTATTAAAAACTTGAAGGGCAAAATATAATAAGACTTTCATTTTATACATGAAGAATTCAGAAAGTTTCTGCTAAACTCAGTTACAGATATCAGTATGTGCTATAATTTCTTAGTAAGAATTGGAATTATACAATAAATAGGGTTTTCTGGAGCACATGGGGAAAGAAACTGTGCACATGTTGTGGGGCTATGTGCAAAGAAAGAATCACAGGATCACACAGTTGAAGGAGCACTGAAGGTTATCTGGTTCAAGCCCCCTGCTTTAATAGGGCCACTTAGAGTCTGTTGCCCTGGGCCACGTCCAGACAGCTTTTGAATGTCACTCTCACAATAAAAAAGTGCTTCCTTAATCTTTAGTAATCTAATAAACACAGTAACATTGTAGTAACATCACCTGCTTGTTCATACCACAATGAATGTTATGAACATGTGCTTTCTTTCACTGGCCCTAAAGCTCAGTCTGTATAACAAAAACATAAAAATACATTTGAAATGGAAATTCAGTGAAATTTCACATATCACATGACAATTACACAAAAGGCTGCTGCCATTTGAATCAATGAAGCTCCAGAAAAAATTGGGGCAGACTAAACCCATGTAAAAACTTCCCATTCAGATAATTTGCTATTAAAGTGTTGATCAGGGTTAAGATAGTGTGTTCAGCACTACTGTATTATTCCAGACAGATTTGTCCAGTATGTCTTCTGATTATGCATTGTTGGAGTTTACAGTCCTGAGGGATAGGGGTCAGGTAAGAAGTAAAGTTATGCCTCTGAGCTTTAGGAAAGCAAAGTTCCAGCTTCTCAAGAACAGTCAATAGGGGGTCATTACCCTTTGTTGTGTCCCTCAGGGCTCTGTAGTGGGACAAGTGTTATTTGACATTTTAATTAACAACACAGATGAAGGGATTGAAGGCAGCCTCAGCAAATTTGCAGATGACACCAAACTTGAGTGGTGCAGTTGACAGAGCTGAAGGATGGGCTGGTATCCAGAGGGACCTGGACAAATCCAAGTGGGCCCATGGGCATTCCATGAGACCAAGTTTAGAGTGCTGCATCTGGGTCAGCCCTGGTATCAACACAGGTTGGAGAATGAACAGATGGAGACCAGCCCTGCTGAGAAGGGCTTGGGGGTGCTGGTGGATGAGAGGCTGGGCATGAGCCAGCCATGGGCACTCCCAGCCCAGAAACCAAACGTGTCCTGGGCTGTATCCAAAGCAGCGTGGGCAGCAGGGCAGGGAGGGGATTCTGCCCCTCTGCTCTGCTCTGTGAGACCCCACCTGCAGGGCTGCATCAGCTCTGGGGTCCCAGCACAGGAAGGACATGGACCTGCTGGAGTGAGTCCAGGGGAGGGCCACAAAAATCATCAGAGGAATATGAGGATCAGAGGAAAGGCCGGGAGAATTTGGATTGTTTAGAAAAAGGTAAGGATTTGGGGTGACTTAACTGTTCCAGAATCTGAATAGAGTCTACCAGACAGAAAGGACTTTTTATGAAGACATGTAATGATAGGACAAGGGTAAGTAATTTTAAACTTCAGGAGAGTAGCTAAAGATAGGTGACATTTGAGGTATGCAAGTGTATCCAAGATATTTGTGGGGAATAGCATAAAAACTATGCAGTATTTGTTGAGGGTAGGTTTTGTTGGAGGTTTTTTCCGCTTTTATTTTGATTTCATTTCCTACAGAAATGTGATTATACAAATTCATAGAAATGCAATGATTTCTATATTAAGGGATTTTTTTTGATGTTAAAGAACAAAATAGACTATATAAATGTGGAACCTGTTGCATCATTTACACATTACTGTGGGAAATTAATATGGCCAAATGTCTGACATCATAAAAGCAATAATTTTGGAAAGATAATTTTCCAAACTGTGTACAATGTCAAAGGTTTAGTTCACGTACTCAGTCAATGAAACCTCATTTGTCTAAAATAATGTCAGGCTAGAATCTGATGTATGGGACACTAAGCTCCGTACGTGCACTTACATAATGAATAGTCTCTTCCACCTGCATTTGATGAGAATATTTTTGGATAATTTTCCATAACAAATAAATATTTTCAACCTGCTCAGTTGCAGTTAAATACTTAGACCATTCTTTTTTTGTTGTTGTTTTAAACTTCATTCTGAATTTTTTGCAGTTATTAATACTTCAGTCATAATGGTGAAATAGTTTCAAGTCTCTAAAAGTATATCATAACTGAATATTTAAAATAATCCCCAATTAAAATCTAGTTTTTTGTCTTTAGGTAATTCAAAGACAAAATAGCAATCATGAAAGAAAAATAGGGAGGAGAAAAGAGAAAAAGAAAGAAATGCTCCTGCCTAAACATATCCATTGCAGGTTCTCAGAATATTCCCACAATTTTTAAAAAGAGATAAAATTTGCAGAGTATGACTGTACCAAGGAAGGAAGAAAATGGGCTCCTTGAGCTGAATGACCAAAGATGCTCTTGCAGGCAGTGCCATCCTAAGACAAAGAAGTAAAAATGCATTCAAGACTTTTATTAGCTTTCTAAATCACTTCCTTTGCAATAAATGAATAACATTAACAGAATTAATAGAGGATTTTAAAGGACCCTAAAATAAAAGGATCAAACCTGTTCTCAAACTATTATAAAACATAAAATAATTTTAATGCAGTGTCTTGTACATGGAAATACTGATTCTGCCAATACACTGACTGCTTTTAATATGACATACAATGAATGGCAATCTACATCTGTGTTTTTGAAGTGACTTGAACTTCAGTTTTTTATGTAATAAGCAGCTTTTTAATGCTCTTATTTTTTCTCATTTAAAAGAAAAAAAACCACAAAAAACACCCCAAAACAAACAAACAAACCAAAAAAACCCAACCAAACAAAAAAAACCAAAACATTTTCCTCTCTTGAAATGGTCTGTTTCTTCATCTGTAAGGGCTAGAAATCAGTTTCAGATATACTTTAGGAACACCACTGCTCCACAGCTAAACATGTTCTAACATGTGCTCAAATATCCCAGTTGGACAATGACAAATTTTTTGCTCTGGGCCTTTGGTAGAATAAATTCAGAATAGCTTCTTCTCATTTTTTTGCCATTTTATTATAGAGATGACCTGCACCAGACCACATGGAGAGGAAGTATTTTAAGAACATATGTGCTTCTGTGTGTCAATGTAAGTATGTATATGTGTATGTGGAAATCTATTTCCATTTTTATTTTTTCCAGTATTTGAGGGAATTTAGATGCTATTTTTGACATCCAAGCTTCTTTTGAAAGACTCTTTAGTCTGCACTCACTTTTGCTGATTACTGCAAGCTACAAAACATTTGAGGTCCTGGTCATCTTGTCAGTCAACCAGAACAATAAGGCTCTCCTTCTGTTTGTGAGTCTGGGATTGCTTTTCATGAAAAGCAAAACTGAGCAAGGATGGGGAAAATCCAGCAGGTACCTGGGTATCATCTGAATGTGTTTGGAATACAACTGAATCAAGGAAAAAGTCAAATATTCCTATGACTCATAATATATATTTGAAAAAAGCAGAAAGAGATGATACAGAACTAGAATGAATTTCTAACTCCAGGATAATATTATTGCAAAAGACTGTTATACACAGTTAAATTTATAAACTTATCAAAACCTATTTTAAAAGTAGCTAAAATGCTTATACATTTTTCATGTTGGAAAAGAACCAAGATATCTTTCAGCTCTGACAATTAAAAAGGTTACTAAAATCCCAGCCCAATTTTGTTACTTAACTGTTTGTCGACAGTTTAGTAATTACAGGCTTTTGATACATCATTGCCCATTCCCTTATGTATTTTTCTTCCTTCTCTCATCTTCACTACTTCATACATTTGTCTAAGAGTATTAAAGATATTTTAATATTCAACGGGTAACATAGTCCTTTCAGTTTCTACATAATTTCCTTCAAAAGTTTATTCATGTTCCAATAGCATCCCCCTTTGATTAGGAATTTTCAACATTAAGTGGAGGCATCCTGTTACAGATGTGGAAATCATTGTCAAACTGAGGGAAAAAAAGGGAAAAAGAAGCCAGGGCCAGTCTTTGACCTAGATCCTAGAAACACATGCTTTCTCATGTACACACATCTACTCTTCTAAGAACACCTAAAAGAAACCTAACTGGAGCAGAAAAAGCTCCAGAGGGTGGTAAGCCACTGGAACAGGCTCTCCAGGTTAGTGGTCACAGAATCAGTTCGAGTTCAAGATGAGTTGGTACAATATTCTTGGTCATTTTGGGTAAGTCCTGTGCAGGGCCAGGAGCTGGACTCAATGATCCGAGCATGTCCCTTACAACTCAGAACAATCTGTGCTGCTGTGATTATGGTATTTTTTCACTAAGCAGTGTAAAAGTATCACAGACAATGAGACATATACTGTGAAAACAATTTTTTCAAAAATTAAAAAATTTTGATTTTTTTAAGTACTTAACTGGCTGGACAGAGGTTTAGACAGACTAGCCCCAAAATTTCAGCAACACCAATATCTATTTTTCTGATTTCTTCTCTGATTGTATCTATGAAAATTGGAATATGATACGGTTCCTCTTTTACTGTGTTTTCTTCTGCATAGTTGACTAGCAGTATATTTTCTGTAGTTAATGCCCCATCTAAAACAGTAAAATTACTGCAGCAGAGAAGTGTCCAAGAATAACATTTTGACTAGCTGCTTTCAAATATCAGGAAGTTTGATGCTCTTCTTGCACGGGAAAAAAAATCCAAGAATGAAAGATCACAAAGAAAAAATTATAACTAATCATGCCTCTGTCTTCTTTATGAGCACAACTCTAGCTCCCCATAATAGATGAATATAACTAATTAATTGGACTAGAAGGTTTGCTCTCTCTTACCTTTCCTTCTTCAGCTCTGCTTTCTTTTTTCAGCATCAGATGTTCAGCTGTGTTCGTCGAGAAAAAAAGCTACTCATAAAACACTGGGAAGCTAAGACGCTGACATTACGAAATTCTGAGTGCTAGGACCCACCTCTGTCCTCAGTCAAACTGATACAACTCTCTCCCTAGTTGTGTCAAGTGTTGGGTTGCACTACAGGCACAACTGGACCATCATGTTTTAAAAGGCTCCTTAATAACTTGAGTGCTTATTTCAAAAGTGTTCCACAGCTAAATCAGTTACTGTGTTAAGTGAGTCAGCCACTAGAACAATAAGAAAATATAACTCAGCTGTTTATGTAATTTCACATTTCTACTGAAATAGCGAAATTTACTAACTATAGGTGTTTACTTTTAAAAATTATTATTTTATTACTGTTTGTTCACTTTTAAAAATTATTATTTTAAAGAAACAAAATCACAAATACACACCAAAATTGTAGAACACATTTTCAGACTTTGAAAAACAGCTATCACTTTGACTTCACTGGATCTATTCATTTTTCTCAGGGATGTAACAATTAAATAGATCTATGAAGAACTGAGTATGAGGCCCTCGAGGTCATGCTGGACGTGTTTTCTCAGTTTGCTCATGCTGAGCTAAAAAGCTGTTGTCTAAAGCAGTAGCAGCAAAAAGAAAATGCATTAAAAAAAAAATCAGGCTCCTGTGAATTTATGAGGAGTGCATCACAAAGACAAATATTTCAGCCATGCAATTCCATTCGGCCTTTTCAGCTGTGTGTCCATAGCAAGTCAACGGCTAAATTGAAAAATCAATTCCAATTTAAATTATTGGAATAAAGAACACCAGGAGTCAGAGATAAAATGGCTTTGTTCTCTGAGATCCTTTTTAATTGGAAAGTTATTTCTTCAGGGTATTCTAATGGTTCTGAGGAAAGATTGCAAAACAAAGTTGATCGGCTGGGGGAAGGTTAATAGCTAATGTGCTTTTCTTGCTGCACAGCAGCCTCCTGTCTTTATGACAGCCTCCATCGTATGTGAAAAGAACCATGATTCTAAATAATTTGATACATGTGACTATAGTGTTTCTCTCCATTTCCCAAAGAAATAATCTTGTAGATGCTACTCTGACATGTTCATATCAGCCTGACTGACATTCTGACCAGAATTTCTTTGCTTACAGGTGTTCATATGGTCATTTGCTTAAACCTTCCATGGTGCTGAGTGATTTTGCTGAAGACTAACATGATTTTGTAAACATCAGAGGTATTTCAAATAACACAATGATAGCTGTACATATGAAAAAAAATTTCCTTTTATTTCAAGACTATTAAAACAATAACCAAGGTGGACTACCTTCTACTACAGGTAGAAAAATTGCAGCGGAACTGATTACAGGAGAGGAAATAGGATTATGCTGACATGGGACAGAGTGAGAAAGGAAAGACAAATCCTTTCTGGGAAGAAAAAAAAAGAATTAGTAAAAAGTCATTATGCTTAAATTAAAAAAGAGCAGGAAAGAAAGCCTTGCTTCTCATGTAACCAACATCTAGAAGTGTCATGGCTTAGTTATAACATCAATGCAACCTTTGCTCTGTTAGCAAGAAACTGTTTAGGGCAGCTGTAGATTAGAAATCTTAAATGGGCATTTAATTTGAAATTAATAAAACAGTTATGGTATGTGTTAAGAAAAGTTACTGAGGTTTGCTTAGTATATTTAATTAGTGTAAAAGAGATAAATCTAGTTGCCATGTAATGAACTGAGAACTGCAGATACAGTAAATGTGTACTTACGTTCCTATTATTAATGCATTAAACTTGTAAGAATGTTTAGGAATTTAATTAGCATTTAATAAGATAGCTATAGCAAATTACAGTAGTTAGATGTTAAATGTAAATTAATATTTTTAGTATTTAATTGATATTAACTAATTAATTACTGTTTATTACATGGCAACTAGATTTATCTTTTATAGAGTTATTAAATCTAAATTAGAAGTTCTATTTTAAGTGGCCTTTATTCAATTTTAAAAAATACAGTATCTGGGATTATCAGGGTTTACCTTCATGGGAAATTTGGTGAGCCTGGGATATTAAATCTAAAACATAAATTATATACTATATAAGTAGATTAAGTATCTTCACACAGAGGGAACATTATTCATGCGCATAGTCTCAAGAAAATGAAATTATTCAACTAGAATATCTTTGTGACTAGAAATCTTCTGCGGAAGTATTCCCTGAATTAGGCAACAGAAAGGAAAAATTTTCAAATATATTTTGAAAGATCAAAAAAAAGTTTTCTCATCCTGCTTGGAACTAACTTTCCTATAGCTCAATGACATGTTAGAGAAGAGGATAGACAATGACGTTTTAAAAGGCCCTCTACATAAGATAATTGCTTTTAAAAAATCTCACCACAGACAACAAATTATGGGGTTTAGATGTGGAATACTTTGGAATTTCAAGTCTTTACTTAAAGGACTGCTCTGCATCCACATTTGCACCTTATACTGACAGCTGTGTAGTAATGGCGTTATGAAATAGTTTATATGCAAATAATAGCAAAAGCTTATAAAAACTTAGTTTTTAGAGAAGAAAAACAATTTACACAAGGAAAACAGAATGTTTTCTAAGCTGTCAATTCCACCGGTATCCCGAAGAAGTTGCTGTGAGTTCCTGGGGCTGTATTTCAATGAAAGGCTGAGGTACCTGAAGCATGAATGAGAGGAGTTTGGGTATCAGCTTTAACTCAGCGTGTGACCTCCTTCATGACTTCAAAGTCCTACAAGTGCTTGCCTAGACATGGACGTAGGCAGAAATTTTGCTAAATGAGAAATCCTACATAATAATTTGTCAAGCATGTAAGGCTGACTGGGATGCCTCAGCTGGAGTTGTCAGAAGCATTAGAACTTTCAGGAAATTCACTTCAGTCCCTGAGTCTTTTGTTCTACAGTTGTGAAATATGGAATATTTTTACACTTGTGGAATAATCTCCTGTTTATTTAAAAAAATATTTATAAAGCCTAATTTATCTGAAAATTCTGTAATCCTTGTGTATTTTATTACCTGCAGTTTTTTTATTTATGTCCTTCTGGGTAAGAAATAAAGATAGCAAAATCAGACTGTAGAAAGGTCTCTGGGGGAGGGTCTCTAAATCATAGAGATTGTAGAGAGTTGCAAAAAAATCTTAGGCTCAGATTTTTTTTATTACATTTATTGCCGTCTGGATCCTTTTAACCTTTAAGAATTTTACTGTAAAGCTACTCTGGCCTTTTATAGTTTCTTTCATTTTCCCTTGTTATTAGAATAATACTTTCTTGTAATTTAATCTTAGTACTTCTTATATGTCAGTTTCTCCTCCACAGACATATTCAACTACTTCTCATTGCCATTATGATTTACTCAAATCATCAGGAAAACACAAGTGGATTTGGGTAGACCAAAGATTTTGACTATTCTCCACTATTCTTAATTCTCCATTATTCTCTACTTATATTACTGGTTTTTTAAGTCACTTCATTGACCATTTAGTTTACACCCAAGTATCTGAACAAATACTATATTCATACTCTTTTCTATCAACACTTCCTTAATGACAAAGGCTCTGATTTCTGGATAACCCTTCTGCCTGAATCATGACGCTGTCCTCTACAGATCTAACTCAGGAATGTCTTTGGTGATTCATGGCTGGATGTGCTTGTCACCCACCAGATGGCTGCACAGCAAAAGTTTCCCATGAGTACAGTGCCTGGAGATTTCAAGCTCTATGATAGTTGGTCCAGGAATATTTCATACTTGCTCTCATCAAGCCTTCGGGGTCTATAGCAGATGCTGCTGCAGTTTATTTATTTGAGTGCTACCATACCCCTTCCATTATCTCACTGCCCTAACTGGTTTAGTAAATATTTTAGATCTATATTTCTAATGCAGAGTAAGAGTAGGGTTTAAATTATAGGTTGATACATCTGTCAGTATGTGAAAATTACGCCTTTAAACTGAAATTTCTACTCATGCCGTTCACAGAAGATTACATTATTTTGGATGAAAAAAGTATCCAACAAAATCCAACCAAACTACATTACAACAATAATGTGAGAACATATGAATTAATTTAAAATTGTAAAAAAAAAAAGTTTAAAGCTACATTATTTCTTCAGTTATTTTACAATTCACAATCTCCTAAATGCAACTGGATTTAATTGGATGGGGAAGAAAAGCAATTGAACTTACTTCTGACAATATTGGCACTCTTTGGACAATTTCCTGCTTTATTTGCAATTATCATGCATTTCTGGAACTCATTTTGCCATTCACCTTTGCAACAAAATGCCATCTTAAATTGCTTCTAACATGATTTTCACAACTTTATATATTTATGCTGTATATGTATATATGCACGAATACATACATATATGGATACATATATTTTAAAACTTCTGTGTCTATTAAGTTCTTTGTTAAGGACAAGGATAATTGGATGACTCAGTGGCCACTTAGCCTCTGTGATTATAGAAAGCCAGATTTTCAACCTGGGTGTGTTTAAGGAAGATGTATTGATACATTTATGTACACTACGTTTTCTCCCCCGTCAGGACTGATTAACATTTTACAATAGTCCAGACAAAGTCTCCTTCTCATAATATTCCTAATAAGATATGACTGCACAAAGCCAATGTACACCACATTTAACTTGGAGAGGCAGAGAATGTATATGCCTGAGGTTACAAAGTGCACCATCCAATCATTCCATTCTGTGCTGATTGCCCTGCTTGGAATAATATGCATTTGAGGAAGTAGATGTATATATTTCCTTGGTTTCACTTAAATCAAGACTTATAAACATTTAGGAGAGACTGTAAGACCTTAATAGTTTTAAAATACTGTTGAACATGTTAAAACTGAAACCTGAAAACATTTGACATTAATTCTTTAAAAGATTTTGGACTGTATAACCTCAATCTGCAATGCAGAACTTAGAGACAGCAATCCCACCTGAATCATGCTACAGTTAATATGTACTTGCTAATATATTTTATCAAGCATTCTAAATCCACATGACACAAACGTACAGCATTCAGTCTGAAAAAGTTCATCAGGAGTTGTAAGTAAAACTGAATGAATGCATTATAAGCTCTTTCCATACGGTGTTTTCCCCTATCTGTCTCCTTAAAACATTTCACACTGAATGGTTTCCTGCGTGCTCTGCTGCAGATTTATTCTTCTCCTGATGCACGCGTGTAACTCCCCATTAATGTTAGTAGGAATGAGATTTACGTATGTGCACTGAGAGGAGAACAGACCCCATGGTATTTTATTCGCCTATACAGGATTATAGCCTCTGAGGATAGATTTGATTTTTTTGTTGTTAGCAAAAAAGCAGCTTGACAAGTAGCTTTTTGATTGATAATACACTGGGAGTCATAATTTATATAATCTTACACCTGCTAGTGAACATAAAGGTCACTTTAAAGGTGTGGGTTTTGTGTGCTGGGGCAGAGCATAAACCAGAGGGTCAGTTTCCAGTGCTTACTGTATGGCAGAGAAACAGACAAAAACTCCTACCAATGCTGATAAAATTGAAAATATCATGGCAAGCATTGTAATTAACAGCAAGTTTCCAGAACTTGACATTCTGAGCAAGTGTCATTCCCTAGGTTATTACAGAGGGAATTAGAGTGGCCTTTCACTGTCAAACTGATATATACCATTGGAGCATTGCTGAAGAAAAAGTACCATTCGTGATGTCTTTTCAGGATTTAAACATCTGCTGAATTCCATCTCTTTCTATCATTTTCTGAAAATAGATACACATCTCAAAAGGTCTCTATCTGGGGCATTGAGTGGATTCAATATTTCAGCATTTTCTGCTTTTTAAAAAAAAAAAAGAAATTATTCTATGTGTAAAAACTGTCTTGTACACAGCATCAGCAGGACTTTCTTAAAGCTTAAATATTTTTGCTAGGAGAATGGCTTTCTGAAATGTATTCTTATGATTAATCGCTGGATATACTCATTTTTCTAAAGCATCCTGTTTGTACACTGGGGTAAAATAAGAGAAAAAAAGCTTTCATACTATAAAATAGTGATATTTGTTTTCATTCTGGTTTTTTGTTTATCTCTATTTTTTTTTCTAATAGCCTTGCAAACGTATAAGGAGATGACTGAGTTTTGAACGAGGCATAATTTGATGTTTTCTTGTTCTAACCTTCATCTCCTGCTGAAACAAGAGGGAACTGTACTTTCAGAATAGGGGCATATTCATCCTTTCTGGTTTTCAGTCAAACAGTACTAGTATGTGTACTAACATACTCACATTTTGTGGTTCTATTTACATAATTTCAATGATTTGCTATAATTATAAATAATATAATGGATTGGTTTAATTTCTTTTCAACTTCCACCTGGGAAATAATCAAAAGCCAAAAAAAAAAAGTCCGTGAAATCCACTTAATTGTGTTTGGGTGCTCCAAGCTCTGAATATGACCCAGTCTTGAACGTGTTTGGTGAATTTGACTTCAATATTGATGCTTACGATTTCCAGTTCGTGCTGAAAACTGCTGAAGTCTTCTAGGTGACTGGATGACTGTAGTCTCTATCGATTTGAATCATTTGTTTGGGTCAAGAACAGAGGCTTAGAATTTGGAAGTAATATCTTCAACATGGAGTGTTCATTGTCTCCTGTCATGAGAGGAGAATGTATCTCTCTTTTCAGTGTGGGGAAATGGTTACAAGAAATGACTTCTGACATTAATGGAACAGGGGAAAAATTCACTTTCCATGGAAATAACTGCTTTTAGGCCTAGCTTTGTCTTCATAGATCACCATGGTTTACAAATGACCTACAATAAATTAAGTAGACACCTCTGCAATGGGGATGAAAATCTTGGCAACACTGATTAGTTGTGGCAATTATTTTAGAGATTTATGCAGTGTTTGCCAGAACCTTGTATGTCTTTACCATTTTATCTGTGATACCACGTTATGACAAAAATGAAAAAAAAAAAACAATAAGTAAGAACTTAAAAGAATTTTGTAGCATACAAATTTTCAATGTTTCTTAAACTAATGAGCGGATCAAAAACATTTTCCTCGCTAAATGTATAGATAGGCTATTTTAATAGCATTTTGTAACTTTTATTTCAGTATCTTCAAAAATAGCAGTGACTGACATTATAGAAAAGATCATGCAGAACAACAAAGGAAGCTAATTTGAAACAATATGGTAATGTATTTTGTTCATGTGTATACACTTAAAATTTGAGTTGGTATTATTCCACTTAGTTTGCCCAAAGATATTTTTTCCTACATGATGTTAATTCAATTAAGTAAAAATCTGGTTATCAACCTCTCTACTGACTAACAAAAGCTTTTATGTGTCACAGGCAATATTCAACAAAACCTGCCATTGTTGCTAAAATTGCCTTTCAATATTGTTCACAGGAATTTAAATTTTACTCAAAATTGACAAAATAATTGTGGAATACTGTAACATTAATAATCTTAAATGGTTTTCCATGCAAAATATCAGAGATTATTATTTTTATCTATCCAACTAAATCTTCATTAATCACTCAATAAAATGGCTAAATAGAGTACTATTTATATGTATTTGTCATTTGGGATGTATATCCTCTTATAATAGCATTTTTGTCTGCTACTGCATGTTCGGGGGAGGATACAATTGATTCAGGAAGGACCACAGGGATTTTTCATGGAAGTGCAAATGTAACACCATATTTTATGGCTGAGGATAGTTTATGAGAGAAAGCTTTCTGTGCCTTAGTATAGAGTATGAGAGAGAATTTTTAACACTAGCATTGCTGATTTTCAGGCTGATGATCCAAACCTAGGTTTGTGTGAAGTTACTATTCATTATGCTAATTTAAAATAAAAAACAACAACAACAAAACTACTTAGAGAATTGAATAATGACTTCATGTTTTCTAGAAAATCAAAAATGCTGCAATCATTAACCAAGGTCAAAGTGACATAAATACATTGCAGATCCAACAGCTCAGGGAAGAAAATAACAGTTTGAGCAGATCATGCAGGAAGATGGCAATTCTTTAACAATTTCAAATAAAAGATTTCTAATAGTGTCTTATTTTTTCCCAGTTCATTAAATTTTTGAAAGGATAGCTACATTGTTCTTTTCAAGGTATGGTGCAAAACATCTCCCTTGACAATAATTTTTTAACTGTTCTTAAGACACAACAGTGATCATATTATTTCAATGCAGGAGCAGATATTTGCCTAATGGTAAATAAGAATGAATTTCCTGCTTATGGAAGCTAAAGATTTCCCTTTTAATTTAAAATATACTAGTAAATAGTTAATGTAAAACAACATTCACATATTGCAGAAGAATCATTGAGTTTGGAAGGAACATGTTGAGATAACTTGATCCAAGGGATGGAGACTCCATATCTCTGGGCAAACTATTTCAATGTATGACTCTTGTCACAGTTAAAAAAAAAAATAAAAAAAAAATTCTTGTGTACAGGCGGAGTTTTTATGTGTTTTATTTTGTGCTGATTGCTTCTTGTCTTGTCACGGGCACTACTGAAAAGTGTTTGGCTGCTCATTCTTCAGTTCCTCCCATCAGGTATTTACACACATTGATAAAATCCCCTTGAGCATTCTTATCCCCAGGCTGAATAATTCCAGGTCTCTGAGCTCCTCCTCAGAGACAAGTGCTCCAGTCCCTTAATCAGCTCTGTGACCCTTTGCCAGACTCATTCCTAGATATCCAGCTCTCTCTCATGCTGGAGACCCCAACACTGGATCCAGCAATTCAGTTGTGTCTCACCAGGGCTGAGTAGAGGGGCAGGATCACTTCTCCTGACCTAGGGGGAATGTGTTTCCTAATGCAACCCAGGATTTTCTGTTGGTGTTCTTTACTGCAACATCACCAAACATTTATACAGCTCCTGGTCAATTCGGGGTACACCACGATTTCTAGATCCTTCTCTGCAGAGCAGTTTGTAAACTGGTTAATCCCTAGCATATGCTAGTGCAATGCATTTTTTTTCCCCAGGTGCAAAACTTTGCATTCCCTTTGCTTGAACTGCATGAGATTCCTATCTGCCTGATGGAGGATGATATGGGTTAGGCAGCCCATGAGTCTATGGTATGTGGTACTTTACTTCCAGTCACCAAGTTTTAGTTTTGCCCCAAGGGACAAATATGTACAGAAGTAATTCTCAAATATAGGAGGTATGTTCTTGCTACCAACTATGAATAAAATTACAGACCTGGAAGAAATTGTTTAATGCAAGCGTTGTGCTTATATTTAACAGTAAACAAAATGGTCAATCTGAAGCAGAGGTTAAACATAGGAAGATCTGAAAAATGCTGCTATGCTGTTTTTTTTTCAATCTCGCAAGCTTTGAAATTTTTGCAAGGGGAAAGATGTTTTTTGTTCCAAAACTGGTATAGTTTGTCTCTGCTTGGTAGTTATATAAATTTTAAGAAATTATATAATCCAAAGAGATCAGGTGTCTACACTGAGTCTCAATTGCAATGGGTTTTTTTTCTTTTCTCATTTGTCTTACCACGCACCCCTTTACATATAGTTTTATATACCTAGAATATTGTCTTCAAATCCACATCTCCCTCCAGATACATCCTAGTGTGAGATAAGTTATTTCAATTTTAAATGTTTCTGTTTCAGTATTCAATTTTACATAGTTTTACATCGAAAAGGAGAAATTAATGTCTTGTAGAAAGTACTGATTTCTCTTCTTGCCTTGACAGCTATGATCAGCAACAAACAGAGAACAATATGTACTTGGATTTTGAATATTTTTAAAATCTTTTTATACTCTTGAATTATCCTTTTTTTTCCCCAAATTAAATACTGAAGCAACACATAAGAACAGAGGTAATGCACTATTTTATGCACATCAGAATGCAGAGCACATCACAGTATTGTTCTTTAAAAAATAAGCATGCCTAGAAGTTGGAAATTAATTTGGATTGTAAAGCAAATATTTTTCTCTGAGGTCCATCCACATATGTTAGCTTCTCTTGATACTAAATAGCTTTTATTTTTCAGAACAAATGAAAATATCTGAAAATATGAAGCATGTTATGCCAGAACTCAACTCATCCCACTTCTATACATCACAGATAAAGTTCTGACTTTTTAAGAAAATGTCATGTGAATCTAGTCATGGACATAATAGCGTGGGACTCCCCAAGGAAACCAAAAGCCCTTTTCCCTTCACTATATCTTCAAGCATACATTACACTAAATGCAAAAGGCAGTGACATCAACGGTCTATAAAAGCATGACCTTCAAGCTGATGGATTTTGAGTAATAAAAGGCTTCAACAGCAGCTGACATATAAACATAAAAGGAAGTTTTAAGGACAACCCACTTTGTTGTATAATGAGTAAGAAATTTAATACTGTGTTTACAGATTCCACAGGCTTTGCTGTGCTAGTTTCACCTGAGAACGTTTCTAAACCCAAGAGGAGACTGGGGACAGGCCAATGAATGTAGGATTTAAGATTATGAAGGTATAAACTTGAGAAGAAGGATGATGTTGAAAAAGATTAAGGTAATCTGTATCAGCTGGGTATCAGCTGAAGGTAATCTGTAGGAGACATGTATGATATATATGAGACATATATGTTTCTGAGAAAAAAAAATATGATCATATATCACAAATAAGATTTTGCAGCCAGATTTTTCCCAATAGAATCTTGTAAACTTTGGAATTATTGTCTTGAAAAGGTATTTCTATATTATGGGTGTTGAGCTGTTCAATGAAATAAAGCTAAGAAAGTAATTTGACTAAAGCAGGAAGGCAATGTAAGAGCAAGGCTTCCAAAATGCTCCCAAATGAACAGTCCATCCATTGAACACCCTCGTGAACTGATAAAGTGTCCCAAGACATAAAAATTGCCAAGAGGGGGCAGCAGCATGTTGAGTCATGGGAACTCTCCTCCCGTCAGTGGAAGTCCACTGAAGCTGAGGTACAAGCATCTATTCACTTTGCAGATCTCTGCTAAATTGGTGCTGAACATGACGTGATAGTGTGATGCTGTCAATATCTTAGGGAAAAACCAATTTCTTCCACTGTCTAAGAATAGCAGGACTTGTCTGATTTTCTAGAAATTCTTCAGGTGAAGCCCAATTAAAAATCATAGAAAGTTTGAAATGCCTTCAGTCGTCATACACCTCACAAACAAAATGCCATAAATAGTTATCTACTAATTCCGAGTCATGACAGTATGTCATCTACTATCAGAAATTTACAGTAATCATGAAATGAAGTTTTATTACCTAAATGCATGGGCGATTCTCTCTAAATAGACGGGAATCAACAGTTCTACATGCATTTTAAGTAACTACATATGCAATACATATGCAGGTGTAAGGCAGATTTACATATGCAAAAATGCAATTTCTTGTCCACTGACAAATTTTGACTGTCTATGACTGCAACACCACTTTGAATTCTTTGCATACACAAGACTCTAAATTTAAAGTTATTTGCATGCAGGGAATAAATCCCTGCAGTTCTGCTAACATGCTATGTTTTCCCAAAGCTTTCATCTATCTATATAGTTTCTTATGCAATCACCACTTTCACGGTATCTAAGAGGCCTAATGACTCCTTGTTCTGCCAGGTTTGCACTTAGAGCTTTTTATTGCCACTCTTTAGAAAGGTGTTTGAACTGTGGCAGGTAGGACAATCCAAAGACAGATCTCATTTCAAAGTATTCTGAAGGGAATAGCTAGTAAAGAAGAGCAGTGATTGATGCAATAGAAGACATAAGAGGATTTTCTTCTTTTTTTTTTTTTTTACCAGCTACAGAGAAGTCTAGACTCTTTACTTTAAACTTGAAGTGTTAAAGGGGACTCTTAGATCTGATCATCTCAAAGTCTCTAATCTATGCAAAAAGTGGGCATTGATGTAAAAATAGTACATGTATGAACAACTCAGAAGCATAGCTGGAGTGCAATGTGTATTTGTGGGTCTAAATACTTTGAAAATGCTTGTTCCTGTCTGTGAGACTGGCAGAAGGTGAGAACAGTCAAAGATCTATTCTGTGAAATTTCAGCTCTTTCTTCCTTGCGTACTACTTTTCCCTTCTTTTTAGAAAAGTAAAATCAGAGAAATTGGTGAAAAACAGAAAATAATTTCCTTGAAAAGATTATAGGTGTATATCTAACTCTATAAATGTATAACAAAGTGTATTTACATTCTTGCAATATAGCTGTTATATAATTTTAATTTTGTATTATTTTAACTGTAAAGTGTTAAGAATATTGAAAGAATGATATTCATTGTCCTAGTCACAATTGGTTCTGTAAATATATTCTGTCTCATCCAAGTAACCTTTTATTTTCCCCACATGTACCTGATTTAAATATTTTGGTGATCAGAAAATCTGAACTTTAACTGTAAAGGGTGGGGATTTAACATTTTGATAGAAGAAACACTTATCTTCTATTACTTCAAGGCATGGATTATTAGAAAAAAATAAAGTTTCACTATTTCCCTCAATAACTGAAATCAAAGGGAATTTTCTTGGCCAGCATTTCTGAGATACAATCTCATCATTGCTGCATTGGAAGGCTAAACATTTTCTCTCAGGCCATCAAAATTGGATTGGACAGAGGAGACCCAAAACATAGAGTAAAAAGTGGGTTACACAATCACATTATTCTTTCCAGAGATAACAAAACACAAAGTGAAGTCCTAGTAAATTATTCCTCAAAGTTAGATGCCATGATTGTCCAGCTAGCTGATTCAGGCATTTTGAAAAAAATTCTTACTAAATCCCTATTCTTATTAACTTCATTAGTTTTATAAATTTTCAGGTAATTGGAACATTTAATTGCAAGGTATGTCTTTACAGAAAATGATACATCACAGTCCATAGCAGTGTTCCCAAAAAGCAAAAACCTTCAAAGCACGAATGTTCACTCACATAGATCCATAGAGATGTAAAGAATTGAAGTACATAATTACAGTATTTAATGGCAGACTGTAAATAGCTAGAGCACTTTTCCCCCCCCAGAAATAGCTCTTTTAGTGTGACAAGACTCTGGCATAAAATACATAAATGACACACACTCACTGCAATTGTGATTTCTTTGATAAAATATCTCAATCAAAGGGATATTTCCCTTCAGGTAACATTTCACTGTGGATATACACAGCATGAGCCAGGAAATTTAGCAAGACTCTATCATGTCACAGTGTTACAACAGCTGGAGACATGCAGAAAGAAATGTTCTGGTTTTCTTTGTTTGTTTGTGGGTGGGGTTTTCTTGTTCCTTTTCTTTTGCAAAACCATAATCCTAACATGCAAAAGCATATTCAGCATTTTTTCTTGCTTATATTCTAGATATGATTTTATCTTAGTCTGTCTTTATTAATTAATTTATTGATTAATATATTAATACATTTTTATTTCTTTGTATCTGAAATAAATGCATTCAATGCTGTAGTATATAGTTAACTAACTGGATAATTTTTCTATGGGACCTGAAATCTGCATTTTCCCCCTTCTCTTCCCTTCCCTTCCCTTCCCCACAGTTTTACACAGGTCTGTTACTCTAGAGTGATCTGGAAAGGAATACTTGTAGAGACACATCAGTCAAATTGAAAATTTGATGAGTCAGATCCATCACTGTGCAATTAGTAAATCATGTATCTGTTGAGTTGAATCAGCGCAGGCTTGTTGAAGTTTATGGTACCACTCCAATTTGAAGTAGTGCTATACTAATTTATACTATTTTAATTCAAACAAGATCTGATAGAGCCTTATTTCCAGTGATCACAGGAATGGCTGATATATTACAGCTATTTCCTTTGTAAGCATAAGGTCATTTGAGAGCTCAGATTCTATTACTGTCTTATATGTGTTGGGAAATACTGACTTTTTAACAGCAAATAATCACTTCATGAAATTTAAAAATGGCATTTGTTTTTGGCTAGTTATGATCCTGTTGCCTAAGGCAAGATCTTGTTCTCATTTCAGTCAAATGGAAACTAGTCAGTTCCATTTTTCAAACTGTCTTGCATTAATACAGGCTGCAATGTTTGAATTGGGGCTGAACAAAAGAATTATTATTGGAGTAGGGAAAATGCTCTCCTGATTGTTATTTAAAGAAATGCTAATTAAAATAGTTTCACTGCAAGTATTTTAGAAAACTTTAATTCCGTGATAATTTGTCTTTTCTTGCCTAAAATTACCATGTGATATCTCTCAGACAACTTTTGTTTGCTGTTCTGCCTTCCTGCTCAAAAAAGAAAATTTAAAAAAATATTGATTATTATATTTTTTTATACTGCATTGGCAAGAGGCCTCTCAAATACACCACCTGCCTACCCTTCCCTCTCCTAAGGAAACTGGTAGATACTGGCAAAATGCACCAAGACATTTCCATTAGGATCCAGTAGTCACTGTGATTTAAGGAGATGTTGAGCAAAGGTTTTAGGGACATGTTCACCCGACTTCAGCTGTCTATGACGTAGACATCTACATATGAGCTACTTGTCTAAATTTTGCTAAGAGGCAGTGCTCAGAAACAGGTAATACTGTAGTACAGTTCCTCTGACCTCTATTTAATGGCTGCGTTAGGATTAGATGAATGATGAGAAGTGATATTCCTCTCTACTGGCTATATGGGGAATTTAAATGACAAGTTGAAATAAAGACATTTATGCTCCAGACATCTATATTTTCTGAAGAATAATCCTACCTTAGATACTTATATGTTGTATTGCAGGCTGCAGAAAGGGGATGCACTTGGCATTGAGCAAGTCAGTTCATGTTTCTGTTTCAAGGGAAACTTAAATGTGAAGGAATTCAGAGGTGAACTGACTTGCCAATGACATCCCTATGATTACTAATTCAACAGACATAGACAGATCTTATTTTCTCATGTATTACTCTATAAACTAGTTCACATCTCTTCTCTTCAGTGTGCATCCCTAGACATTGCCAAAAATCAAGACTATGGAACAGGTGTATCACAGGTGTTGAGCTACATCATTTGGATGATGCAAGATGCTTTAGTCCGTTTAAGTATGTTGCTCTGATAAGTGGTAAATTTATTGGTTTAGGAAAGAAGCATTAATATATTATGTAACTCACTGTAGAGAATTTATTTTAAAATTTTAAATATTGACTTAAATTGAATCATAATCTACAGCAGATCACCACAGCTTCAGATGTATTAGTGGTGTCCAGACAGATATAAAACAATTTATACAACAAAAATTATTCTGCAGGCCAATTCTTCTTATTCATCTTCAAACTTCCACTAATGACTTTAGGTTATTTCCCTAAAAGCAAACTAAAAAAAAAAAAGAAAAAAAAAAAAAAAAAAAGCCAAGGAATTAGATTAGGCCATATGTCAATAGCCTGTTACCAGAATGTTTATATAAGCAATTTTCAAGGGTGAAAGAAAATATGCCATTCACTTGGAAAAATGCATTTATTTCAAACTGTGAGGACGTATATCTTATTATAGAACATATGTCATGGGAATTAGAACTCTGACACTAGGGAAAAAGCTACATATCATTTTCAAATGGTTACCAATGGTCTTTAATGTCAAGTTAGGTAATTTCCTGTGTCTTGTTTCAAGAAGATTTGTTTGGGTGAACATAAATAAGAATTTACCTAAAATAAATTTTACTGATTAGATTACATTTTATGAACATTCATTAAAGTGGGGCCCACAACCCATATGAAATTTGCAATCATATTTGCCTATTTATATTTGCAGGTAAAATTACTGCAATGATTTATTTAGTTTAGATAGGTGTGATTGCAAAAGGGATCTAGGAATTCCTCACACAGATGGGAACACTAGTGATATTCATCTAATTACTTCACACCGGTTATTTCAGGAAAGAAATATCACCTTTACTCTGCAAGAAACATAATCTCACCACTAGAGGATTCCTGAGAAGAGCAAAGAACTTAATTCTGTTGCAATTTACCATGAAAATACACTACAAACAATGTAAGCATTTAAAAACTTTCAGTTGTTCACTTATGAATGAAAAATGTAAGTTATGTCATATTCATGTGGAATTCAATTTTGTTTTGTATGAGGTTTTTCCATAAATATTTGTGTATTGAAACAAGTTTTAGAGGAGGCCATAACCATTGTTTTCCCTTGAAGACAACTAGATATTTATTTAAGTTCAACTGATTATTTTCTAAGACTGGGTAAACTGAGGCATGGAGAAGTTAAATTATTTCATGAAAATGACAGTAGCAACAAGTCAATCACCAATTATAAATAAATGCTGTTGTAAGTCTCAGTTTCCTTCATTCACTACCAGAATCCTCTGCCAAAAAAAAATAGATAAGTGAACTGCACTAAATTGTTTCAAACCTCAGAAACCAATTGGGTTCGCGCTCTGGGTGAAAGTTCAGGTTTTATTTTATTTGAACCTATTCACCCATTCTTAATTGGCAAGTAGGTTGATAAAATGACTAATTTGAAATGTGCATAAATTTTAAATTAGTAAGATTGAGGAATATGGACATATATATATATATATTGTAGTTCTTGCCAAAAAAAGTTTCACATATGGCTTGGGCTAATGGCCAATAAATTTATTACTGGAAGAGATGACAAATGTTGCTAAACACTGTTACAACATAGAGATGAATCAAAATATAACATAAATATAGATAATATAACATTTAATCTGATATTTCACAATAGTTATCTAGTCAGAGGAAACTGTGAAGCTTGATTGAACAAAAGATAAAGTTAATACTACCTAATCAGAAGAGACCATTATAGATCAGTGAAACTGCAAAACAGAATTATATGACAAGGGGCAAGCCACATTATCTAAATTAACATTTTTCCAGCATGAACAAGAAGGGCCACTGTAGGAAAACGAGAGCTAAATACTGTGGCCTGCATTTAGTCAACCTGAAGTAATTATTAATTTATGGTTGTCTGTGATTTTAATGAAAATGAAAGCTGAGAGGAAAGAATTGAGAGAGATAATGTGCCGTGAAATTGAGTTTCATTTATTTTGGGGGCCACCTTTTTTCTTTTCTTTATTTTTTATATTCTCATTTTGTTTTTGCTAAAGGAAAGTAAGCTAAGACAAAATTTCCACATTAAAATTTTACCAAGGTTATGTAACTACTCACATACTTCCATTGCTTTAAAAATGAACTATTAAAAATGGCCAGAGACTGAACTCACTGGCTTGCTCTGTTTCTAGCTGGAATGACCAAAGATGTCTTCTTTTCTACCTTTTTCAGAATCATCACTTTTCAAAAACAGTATTTTGCAATTTTGTCATCAGACAGCCAGATTTGCCTAATAATATTTACATCTTTCATGAATACTCTATCACCAACAATCACCTGTGGGATTTTGGAATTCAAAATTATGGACTAAATCACAGGCAAGGAACATGGACACTACAGTATCTGCCTTTTAGTTTCACTTCTTTGTCTTGTTCTCTTTCCACTAAGAAACTGCTGTAAATAAATCAAGAAACTGCTGTAAATAAATCAACAGATGCTGTTTTGACCGGTAAAAAAAGCCTAAAAGGAAGGAAAATCACATTAGCATTTCTAAAATGGATTAAGTTTTGGTTAAAGGAAAGTGTGAGAGGCACAAGGAATAATAGCTTTAAAAGCACATGACCCACTTCATTGTGTTTGGGATTTTATAGTCACCAGCCTATACAACACCCACAGTCTTCAGTACAATTCAAAAGCAATACAGAAATGTTTGTTCTTTCTGAACTGGACGTGTCTTCCTTAACAAGTGAATATTTCGTTTCTAGAGCTGTGTGAGAACAGTTACAGGGTTTGTCCTTTAGCCTTCTTGTTTCAGAAATTATTTTCAATATATTCTGAAAGCCAGACTGTCATTTGCTATCAGCTTTTAATGATATTTAAAATACCGTGTACTATATCAATCATAGATCCTAGTCTGGCAGATATAATATGGCACCTATGGGAGATCTTTGTCCATCTGAAATGGTAGCTGAAGTCCAGATTATCACAGGCTATCTCAAAAGGAACTAACGAGCTGTGTATGATCAACCTATCCATGACATGTTGACTGCATCAATTAGATTTTCAATGACTTTAACAGAAACCCCAGGTCCTCTTGATTGCCTAAAAGCTTTGGAGAGTTCTGAAGAAAACACAAGACAGAGAATCCTATATTTTTAGCTACTCATTTTGATCTTAAAGGATACTTCTACATACAGGAAAGCTGAATTCTACTGCTAATTAAAAAAAAAATCCCGAAAACTTTTTCCTATACATTTCATCAGGATTTCTTCATCCCAAAGAGAAAAAGTCATGTACATATTTGTTTAGTGACCAGCCAAGTACATAAATATGAAGTGCCTTGTTCCAGCCAGGACAAGGTCAATTTTTGCAGTAGCCAGGAAGGGGCATGACTAGGGTCTGGAGGTTATTCCATACCACCTCATGAGACTACTAGGGACAGGGGCAAGGGAATTTCTTCCAGGGAGTAGGGGTCTCTTCCAGTTGAGTAAGCATGGTAGACTGATCAATTGGGTAAAGCCAGTTCTGAGCATTTTGCATGTGAATCGCTCTCCTCTCTCTTGTACCCTTCTGTTATTAATATGTTTACTCTTCATTTTTCTTATTCCATTGCTGTTCCCAGTAAATGGTTCTTTTCCCAACTTGTAAGGTACACCTTTTGTGCTTCCATTTCTCCTCTCTATCCCATCACAGGGGAGGAGGGAGAGAAGGAGGGGTGGAAAAGCAAGCAGCAGCTTGATTTGGACAGTCTCATTGGGAGCACTGAATTGTGGAGTACCATTCCCAGATCATAGCATCAAGAATGGGCTTTTTTGGAGGAGGGGGGAAATAGGGAGGGAGGGAGGGAGGGAGGAAGGAAGGAAGGAAGGAAGGAAGGAAGGAAGGAAGGAAGGAAGGAAGGAAGGAAGGAAGGAAGGAAGGAAGGAAGGAAGGAAGGAAGGAAGGAAGGAAGGAAGGAAGGAAGGAAGGAAGGAAGGAAGGAAGGAAGGAAGGAAGGAAGGAAGGAAGGAAGGAAGGAAGGAAACATTGATTTGTTATACAAACTGAAAAGATAATAATGATTGCTCTGAGATACTTTCCCACGTTCGTGTCAAATCAGACAAAAATATAAAGATAGCTATCTAAGGTTACATATGCAGAAATGCATGCTGGCTGATTCATTAATGGGACACAGGACAAGGAAATCTGATGTGATCAAAGCTGACATTGAATACAAGAGACAATGTATTTACTTACACCCTGATTATCATCAGTTATTACTGATTAATCAATTGACTCAAGATTGAGGTTGAAATAGTGAAGAGATGTGGAGAGATTATCCTCAATAACATAATGTACAGTTTTGAATCAATCTATAAGTTTCGTATCAATAGTGACTAGGCTAAACAATTAATTTTTCAGTATATTCTGCAGAAATTTGGTTATTTAATGTGTAACTTTCTTGTGAAAATGGAAATTAATTCATGCAGAGAGATGATGTGTGAAGGTGATGCTTTTTTTTTCTGCTTGGTGTCCTACATGAAATTCCCGAGTTTTCATACAGAGAAAATAAGAAAGCAAATTAAGGAAAGGTAGAAAAAGTAACTGAAAAATAACTATTGAGGACTTAAAACTTTGATTATAGATTGTTATAATTTCACATTATATTCCTGAGCTTACCAAAATATTTCATAGTAATGGGATAATATAAAATAACTTGGGAGGAAAAAGGAATTAATTTTATCACGAACATATTCAATAATTATTGTCTTCTTTTCTTGATGGTTCTTGTTTTTTTTTTCCTTCCATGAATATGCGTAACTTTTAAGTGTTTACTGTAATGGCCTGTTCCTAGGCACACAAATTTTTGATAGCAGTTAGATACCTCATGGAAGTAAATTGAATATTAATTACATTTTTTGTGAACTTTTGTTGAAATAGAACTCAAAGACAAGGTGCTTACTTTCCATTTTTATTTGAAACACTTATTCTGGCATCAGGAGCAGAAGACACAATGCTTCTGTGGTTGAGAATCACCACTCTGAAAAACCAGCAGCACTTAGGCAATTGCACAGCTTGGAATCGGAGCTCTGCAGAAACCAGAGTCCACAGGTGATCCACAGAATGAGAGCCTGTGGCTTCTCTGTGATAGTCTGACACTCATTTTCAAGACTAAGAAGATACCCAAGGACCTGTGCTTCTGCTTGCCTTTGCTGCTGTTAAGATAAGCAGAACTTAATAAAGTGACAGTATTTTCAGTATTTTTACTAAGAGCTAAAAAGTTTTCTGCTGTGAAATTGATAAGCATGAGAGAAACACATGGGTTAGGTTACTTCATTGCCTGTAAACCTCTCATTTAGATAGATTGCATTTGTTTAATTAACAGAGTCACTAGCTTTCCAAGTGAAAAGAAAGTAAAAAGCTCCTACACATTATTCTCCTTTACTTTCTCATTAGCTGCGGCACTTTCTGACAAATATTGACCGGTAATTCTTTCCCTCTGCCAGAGAATTAAATAAAATATGAACTGCACACAATATATACCATCTGTCCAATTCCACAAGCTGGTTAGTATGTTGACTCCCATTGACTTTACTTCAAGCCCAAGCTGCCCACAAACAAAAAATATTCATACATCACAAAGTATGCAAACTTTACTTGCTTTTGTATTGCATAGTTCAAATCTATTTTCTTTTTCTGATAATCTCTTTTATCCTAAATTTGTTCTTTACATGTGTTCTCTAACCTTCTAAGCCACCTCACTCTCAGTTTACCTACTCTAATCTGCTCAGAAATTCTCGATTACTGATCCTTTTTTCCCAGACACTTACATTTTGTTTTATCATCTTCCTAAATAATGCAGAATCTTTTTCCAGTAAACTAAATCACATTTCATTTGATATATATTAATTTCTCTGCTGGTCAAGATGCTGGGTTGAATTTTCTTTGGTATGATAGAATGCTACCAACAGATAATGCCTATTTGTGTGTTTATGTTACAGTGCAAGGCACTTCAAGTATTAAAAACAATTTCTTTTTCTAAAGTCTTTCTTTACTTATAGGTACTCAATCTTATTCATGCTTCTGTGTTTTCACTTGTCTTCATACATACTTCAGTCTATCTTTATTTAATTCATCAATAATAGAATTCAGCTTACTACAGTATCTGATATCAGTTAGGTGTATAGTTTATTCTTTTAATTTCTGATCTTGTTTTAGTCAGCTCATCTGTTTGAAGTATTCTACAAAGGCACCGTATATCATTATGTCATATTTACCCTTTTGACACTGGTTTATTCAATATGTACAGCATATTTTTTATAAAATATATAAATTAGTTCCTTCCCTTAACAGATGGGAATAGATAGAGCTCTTTTGCTATCTTTAATTATCTTCAAAACCTTGTGGATCTCTCTTCTCTCCTTTGGAATTCCTTTCTTTTCCTCCTTTCAAATCTATCTTTATCTGTGCATCTTCAAATGAAGATATCTAAATATAGACATGTATATGTCAATATCCAGGTGTCAGCCATGTGTCTAAGGTTCCTGTGCAGTCAAGATACAGTCAATAGAGTAAATGGAGCCTAAAGAGTTTCCCCTCGGGTGAACACCGGAAGCTGATCTACTGAAATGCTTTCTAGGCTTCACTAGCTGACTTTCTAAGGTCTTCATTTGTTTATAGTTGAATTTTTAGCGTCTGGCTCACATAGAGATAGATAAATTCAGGTGTCAGCATGAAGCTGTACTGCAGGTTATGGTCTCAGTCCAGTTCCCCCATCATCTTCTGCAGAGTAGTTGAATCCTGTGTCATGTCTCACAGCTGGATGGAATTAACTCAGAAGTCTGCAGTCCTATTAGTTGGCAGGAGTTACTTATTTTTTAACAACTGAATAGGACTTTCTATGTCCTTATGCTAAAGAAAATCCATACCTACTAAGCTCCTAAGCACCCACCTTTATTCTCAAAAGGAATCATCTATATGACTCTTCCCACTACTTGCTTCTTTATTTTACCAAGCTCAGAGAGGAACTGGAGATTAATTAACAATATCAAGTGCCTCTGAATTCAAGAACGTCACTTTCTCTGTTGAAAACTTACATATTCAGAAAGCAATCTAGGTTTCCAGAACACCACCACATTTCGAGGTTCTTAACACAAGAATGTGTAGAGAAAAGAGAAATTATAAAAAATATTTTTACTCTTGTGGTAAGAAAATTTTCCTTTATAAGTTTTATTCTGCACAGTTTTCAGTACTACATATATGCTTGAATCAGGTGATCTAGAAATAAAGCAATAGCAACCAATTGCACTTTTGCTCACTGTCTCTCTGTATCTTTCCCTCTGTCTCTTTCTCTCCCTTCCCCCCTCTCTTTTCTATTCTTTCTATATCTCTACCTCACAGTCTTTGTTGAATAAAATCTGTTTTATTGACTTTGGCGTATAGTCTTGTTTACACCTTAATTCAGGCAGAGGCATCTCTCATTAATCATATCTTAACAATCTCAAAGAGAATTTTAGTAGAGTCAGGAGATCTTCTATTCCTTTTCCTAAATTGGTTTAGTCCAGTGGATTGTCTCAGACTCAGAACATGGCAAACACAGTGACAGATCTGATCTGCACCTCCAAGAACAATTTGTAATTATTCTTTTGTAAAGAAGTATTAATATGGTCTGCAGTTAACAAAAGACATGTTTAAAATTCCGATTATAAAAACTTATGTTTAATTCTCAATCTTGAAAATAGAATTTGAAATCATAAACAGATGTGTTGAGAGTGAGTGCGCAATCTTGGTATTTACAAGACAATTACTCAAACAGGTATCCTAGAAGATTCATGCACTCTTCTCAAAAATGCTACTTCTGTAAGGGAGTGCCATCAGGTGGAAAGACTGTGGGGATGCTTTAGGGTTTCTGAAAGTAGTGACTGTGATACAATACTGTAAGATTGTAGATATGGTGTTATGGCAACAGTGTGTGAAGAAAAGCGTGCAGCATGAAGGTGGAGAGCATGGGAGAGCTGCTTTATGGACGTGCTTGGGGTGCACTACCTGGTGCACCAGTCTTCCAAGTAGCACCCAGTGGGAAACCTAATGAGTATCCAGGGTTGTATGCATCCCCATGTAATAAGGAAGTTCCTTCCATATTCCACTGAGAATTATTCCCCGCCCACACCTATCTTTCGCCAGTATCTAAGAAACATTCTTTAGCTTTTTGCATGTCAGTGATGCTACATTTACACTCAGTATCTAGCTATAGATGGACTATTCTCTTCTTTCTCAGGATCATTTGTGGAACTTTTCATAACTCTGCATTGTCCGTATGTTTTAATTTGATATGTTGTGTTCTCAGAGCACCTTTGTGAAAAGAAGTTATGAGCCATCAAATCAGGTTCCCTTTCAGTGTTCTCCATGTTAGCAAGGTTACAGTAATGAGTTGATATCCTACGTTGAAATGTCTAAAATCATTCTTTAAAATGGTGTGAAAAAATATTGTTTTTCAATCCATACAAAGAACATGATTGTGCTCCTGATCCTAAAAATACTTTTTCCTGTATCTCAACTGATATTTAAGACATTCAGATTGAACACTCACTCTGTTAAACTGATTAGCTAACATATCATCTCTCATCCCCTTCTTATAATTCTTTTTAAAGTATTTATATTTGACAAGATCTCCAGATTATTGTATTTTGTTTGGAGTTCTATGTGTGAAATATAGCAGACACTCACAAATACTAGCCAAAAGGAAGGAATCTACTTGCAGTTAATATGCCTTATTTTTTGACTTGGATATTTTGTATAGAAAAACATTGCTATCAAGAGTTTTGTTTAAGAACTTTATTTAGAAAGTATTTTCACACCACTGAAATAAGATAACAGCATTGCTGAGAAAAAGTGGCTGAACAGAGCAAAAATTTAAAATTGAGCTATTATAAGGGAATTATTAAGAGAAATGCAAATATTTATGTCCCTCATAATGACGGACTGAAGAAATGGTGGACTAATAGTAAATGCTTATTAATATATCTCTGTATGTTGCTCATTTCAAGAGATCTAAGCAACCTTGGTCTACAAAATAGTTAATATGGTAGCAAAGCACCATATTTAACATCCTGAAATGAAGTGGAATGCTTGAATTTCACACAGAATTTTGTCCATCTGTGTTGTGCTATTCTAATACCCACCTGAATTAACCACAGAAGTTCTCTGATCATGGAATCATAAAATGGTTTGGTTTGGAAGGGATCTTAAAGATCATTTAGTTCCAATCCCCACCTGGGCTGCCACAGGAAGGGAAGCCATGCACTAGATGAGGGCCAAACCCCCATCCAGCCTGGCCTTGAACGCTTCTAGGGATGTTCCCTGGCATACATGAACACATCCACCACTTCTCTGGGAAACCTGTTCCAGAAAATCACCATCGTCACAGTAAGGAATTTCTTCCTAATACCTAATCTAAACCTGCCCTCTTTCAGGATAAAGCCTTTACCCCTTTTTATATAATCCTTATCAGAAAGCATAACAAGGATGGCAAATTTATTTACTTGCACTCATCTCTTCATTGTATCTTAATTTATTGAATACAAATATAAATGAATATAAGTTTGCCAGCAGCTTGCTATTAAAATATATATTTAAGCATTTTTCTCAGGAAGTAAAGTTAATTTCTTTTGGTACCATTAGTACAACTTTTGAGGGAATATAATGGTGTAAAATTTATGTTTACTTAATTTATGGAAAATAATTTAATTCCAGGGACTGTAGTGCCAAACATGTCCATAGATCAAGCTAATTAGGATTTTATATACATGTTGTAAGTTACTCTCCACAAAACATTTCTTTTAACTCCTGGAACACGTGTGTGTGTAGAAATTCCCTTACTAGCTAGTGCCATACTTCTTACAAATCAGTGATGTCACAAGCAGACAAATTCTTCTAAAATGTGTGATAGAAAATAAAGCACTGATCTTCAGAGGTTTTACCTTAGTTTCTTGAATTTTGCAATTATTTTCTACCTTTTAACATGTACCTTTCCTCTGGGCAAATATGTATTAAGAATTGTACAGGATCTGTTTGGACTATTAAATCTCACTAAATGGATTAAAAATGACCATAACTTGTAAACTCTGTGACTACTTGAAACTGAGCCCAAATGTAACATTTGTCCTCAAAAATCATGTTACTCGTCACCAAAATATCCAAGAAAACAGGTCTAATTCTGTCCTCCTATATGTCACATGAATTTCCCATCATTCTCAACACCATTATTCAAGTAAAGTAAAGCTGCAGTCTTGTTTTCTGCTTCCTCTTTTGAATTCTCCAATACTTAAATTCATATCTTATATCTGTTTATGTCAGGATTTTTTCTCTATCTAGGCAATCTGCAAGTGAAGATAAATTATGAGAAGTACAATTAAACTCTATGCCTGTTTATCTACCACTGATCCAAAAACATTACCAGTTCACAGGAAGTGTAATACTATAATCTCAGTTTTTCTTTATTTATTTTTTTCAAAACTCTTCTGTAGTATTGTCATTACAAACCAACTATTGCCACAATGTTTGTATAAATCCCTTCAGACATCAGGTCTGTTTCTTCCTAGCTATTTAAAACAAAATATACTACACTAACATTCTGATAGACCAGAGATAGAAATAACTGCACTGGAATAGGAAATAAAGCACTAAAAATATTACATTTCTAAATGCCATACTCCTCTAGATATTTTAGCTGTCTTTCTTCATTGATTAGCACCAAGTAGAGCCTTTCATACCCATTTAGAGTACCCTTTCCTTCCTTTCCTCAAAGTAACTCTTTAACAAAGCAAAATGACAGTATATGTCCCTCTATCCCATTGACAAAGTTAAAAGTAAAATTAAGAATTGAATTGCTAATATGAAAGATGAAATTGAGAGACTGTTCTTAAACTCTCTTAAGGTAGGCTTTTATCTTCTGTTCCTCCCTGCCTTTACCATAGAGAAATGTTTTCATTCTTATAATAGAAAAGGAGTAAAACATTGCCTATATTTTACATTTTTAGAGCTTTTTGTTTGTGTATTTGTTTGTAGCAGGGGAACTTGGGATGGAATTGTTTAGCTGTGTATCAAAAAGTTAATGTCAGTACTTTCCTATTAACAAATTTTGTTCATATAGGAAATTTTATTCAGGCCATTCAACACACAAAGACTTTCTAAAAGTAATGTGTTTTTATTTCTACTGAAAATAACCTGAATCAGCTTCCTTAAAATGAATATTAGAATATGATGCACAATTGCATGTGTACTAAATTGTAAAAATCTCAAAGGAATCCCAGAGGATAATCTGAAAGATGTTCCGATGACAGTTTATTTCTGACAGCAGTTAGCAAAAATGCCACAAATCTCATTTGTAATGGGAACATGCTATGTAATAGAAAAGTTACCCATGGCACTTCAGCAGTAGGTGTCACGATATGTATCTAATGTTGTAAGAGGCTTGAGCAGATTTTGCCACCACAGCAGTTGAGCACCATATCAATATTTTCAACATCAGAAAATTGGGATTCTTCCAAACACTGAATTGTTTAACTGAAAAATCCAATACAGAGAATCTGATTTAAATGTATTGCTGGATTATACAGATGGAGTTACAGCACTCTTTTAGCATCCAACATAAAGTATCACTGAAGTGAAAGACTTAATATTGCATCTGTGTCCTGATGGTTGAAATCATTTAAAGAATGAAATACACTGGTCTATGATACATATCTGGCCTAGTTTTCACCTGACCTATTATTAGGAATAAATATTATCTAAACATGTAACTTTGACACTAAGCTGTGGTGCTACACTAAGTGCGCCTGAGGATGCAAGATTCCTCAGTGAAACAATTTCATATGGACTGAACAAATCCATTTGGTACATTTCACTGCTGGAAGAGCAAGACTACTGTCACTAGAGATGCTTAGGATTTAGCTAAATGTATTCTGGCAGCTCTACTAGCTGACTGAACTTGAAGGAGATTGAAAAGTGTATAATGAACATCCCCAAATGATGCTGAGATAACACTGACAGGAATCTAGATTAATTTCTTGTTTTCTTACAGATAGTTAGGAGAAAAGAAATTGTGTGTTATATCTTAAATGGAGATTCATGTCTTGTCAATAAAGAGTATGTTCAAGATCTTCAGTTTATGTACTTATTTGGCCAGCTCCAAGCCTGCTATAATTTCGAAGACTTGCAGCTGTATTAGCATGGAACAGAGCCTAAGTTTATAATAGACATACCATAGATGGCAAGGCAGGCAGAGCAAACGTGGATCATATCCATATGATGGCTATAAGAACTTTCATCAGCACTGATACGTGTCCTTCATACTCATTTCTCTTCTAGATAGAGATGATGTTTCTCCCTGTTTCTCCCTGTTTAAATAAGAATGCATCAATAATAGTATACCATCCCACAGGAGATATACTTTGGATTTTTCCAGGAATTACTTATCAGAGAATATAAGAATTTGCATAATCTAACTGGAGTGTCAATATTCTAGAGTGCTATGATAGGAATACGAGATTTAGGATGAAAAGATACTTCCATTTAGGTTTACTAATAGGCTTTGTGTTACTTTCTTTTGTAAATACCAGCTTGCACATTCAGATACCTGACCCAAGTTCTTCAGAAATTAATTTCAATAATAGGCATGCTACTCTATCCTTCATGGCAGATGGAAAATCGTAGCCAAATTTAAAGACTTTTTCCTGGAAACTAAGATTTTCCATTTGTTATAACTCTCAATCCTTTCTTTACTCTTTTACAAAAAAGAGTCTTTAAATCTTTTAAGCAGCTGCACTATAATAATATCCTGTGAAATATTAGTCATTAAAGGGCGTCTTTCGAGAATAACCAAGTAGCTATGACAAAAGTTTAAGGTTGGACTTTTAAGAGCTTCCTGTTTTCTAAATTGCTGGGACCTACCTTAATATTACCTATTAACATAGGATCTGCTGAGATCTCTCTTTGGATATTTAAACCACATTTTTGCATGCATTCTTTCCCCTCTTATAATCACATATCACCTCATTCATGATTAATATTAGCCAGTCTATTCAGTCTTAAAAGATAATTTCTTTTGAAGTTCTGCATGCTGGTTTGAAGGAAAGTATTATGGTTTTTCTTTATGTATACAAGCAATGGTGAAGCAAGATATCCACTACAGATAAAAATAGTCCATTAATAATGGCAATACAGAGCACTTATATGAGGCCTATTATTTGCAAAGCAATTTACAAACAATATCCAATTAATCTTCTCTAGTTACTCAGTGTAATCCATTCATTACCTAATGAATCCCAAATCTTTAATGCAATAGCAAAGTTTCTAACAATATGTCTGAGGCTACCTTTTGCAGCTGAAATTCTCATTTTACTGACAGTTACTCTGAGCAGAAACACATTAAAACAATTTTTTGGACTTAGGCTGTGTAAGCTTTACTCTGTGATTTCAACTCCTGGAGCAACAGGAGCATGATCTGACTGATAATAGCTCTTATCATAACAGCTAAATTAATAATTATGAAAGGGAAACTCCAATGTGAAACTTAGGGGTACTTCAAGGAAAAAAAAAAACTTTTAAATGTATAATTCTACTGTATTTTTTTAAATCCCTATAACATGGCATCAACGATGGGTTTTTCCTATGAGCTAGTAGCAGAAGATTTTTTTAAAAGTCAGTGGAATTCTGATTAAAGAAGCTATTGCCATGTTACCATGATTCCATGGTATTTTCTACTTTATTATCTGGCCTGAACAGTTTTATAATGAACATGCTCTAAAGGAAGCCAAGGGTAAATAGCATCAGAAATGCTAATCTTGGTAAATTTTGAGACCTTTACAACAGTCTTCTGTTCTTCAGACCAGCAGGTGTTTTCCAGCATTGTCTTCTTATCAGAAGTTCAGAATAAGGAGCGATATCTTCACTTCCTAACTTTAACCTTCTGAGCTGGGAGTTGTTTTTCAATGTTTATTCTTGGAGTAAAATAGATGGTATGACTAGCTAGCCAGGATTCAGTTGCCTAAAGAGATACCTAAAGTCCATGGGAAGCCATCTATTCTGTCTGTCTCTCCAAGGCCAAAGGATGCTGAACATCTGCCAGACCTTCCTGCTGCAGCAGATGGGGCCCATATCTCCTCAGCTTTTAGATGGCATTTCTTCTTGTTGGGAAAGTGAATGCCTTCTATCCTATCCCTCTAGTATGTACATCTGATGAACCACTCTAATACCCAAGAGACAGAGGAATGCCTGCTTGGGTGCACAAGTGTGCACAGTCATGAGACTCTAAGTTTTCATAAACATTTTTCTAACACTTCAGAAAAAGTAGCTGATCTCCTTATTATGCATTGATCACATTGATCACATATGAATCATTTTAATTTTAATTTAAAAAATTATTTCTCTAATATTTGGACAACAACTTTACCTCTTTGCCTGTGAAATATTTCCTTTTTATTATTATTTATTTATTTATTACTGTCAATAACTTTTTTGATCCCACAAGTAAGTATAATTCAATTCATTTCCCAAGCTGGAGCAACACGTTATCTCATGATATAGTTTCCCCCCATGAAGCAAGCTCATCTTTTATTCTATTACACAATTCTTTACAATTATTTCAGCCCCCTTAACCCTCTGTCAATGCATTCTTTCAGTGGTGCAAGAAAAAAGTCCAACTCAAAGGCTTCTTCATTTTCCTGCAAAGTTATTCCTTTAGTTGGAGCTTTATATAGGAAGAGGGCTATGTATTCCTTAGCTGCATTCCTTAGTTCATGCTCATTACCACGTGAAGTCAGCCTTGGCATCTCAGAATAGCTGGCATTCTTTGTAGATCAACAAACCATTTAAAATTGAGCACCTAGCAGCTGAAAGGTCATGTCTCATTGTATTCAGTAATTTAGGACTGAGAGTGTGGAAAAAAACTCTCAGAAGCTGTGTTCCACTCCTCTATTAATCTGTATCCCTCAGCAAAAAATTGTAATCTTTCATACCTTGTTGTCATAAATAAACTGCCTGACTTCCAAAGGACATAGTCATAAATGGTAATCCAATTCACTCTATATTCTAAGGAAGAAAAAACAAATAATAATTATTTGTATTCATTAAGTATCTTGTTATCAAAAGAAAGGTATAAATATTTTGTGCTAATTTTCACTATTCATAGTAACAAAGTAAATACTTTTCAAAAAAATAAACAAACCCCTTATATACCTTACGGATTTTCCATTAATTTATCCCCTACTTTGTTGGCAGATTACTCCACAAATTACATTGGACAAATGTATCTTCTTGTGATCTATTCAATGGGTTATTTCCTGTATAATTTTAATAAGAGTTTCTAATAAACTTACTATCAGATATTTTTACTTAGGAGATTTTAAAAAGTAAAAAAAAAAAAACAGAAAAGTAAGAAAATTTTTAATTTGATATTTCACTATTGCTGAGGACCAAATTTCATACTGATTTGATTTTTGATATTCATTTTAAAATAGATTCTCATTGATAAGATGCAATACAATACCATTAATATAATAACATAATCATTCCTGGTAGCAGGGATAAGGCCTTTGAACCCATTCCTTAAAACTTGATGGTTTACTCACATAGCAAACATTTTTGACCAGTTAATTCTGTACACTTGAGTAAGCAATTCATCCATGTTGAATTTAATTTATATACATCCTTTGATGTTTCTAATATAAATTATATATTTTTTAAAAAAATGAGAAGTGTTCTATTAAATATGAAGTTCATTCTTAGCTCAGTATAATCTTCCATCTCTATTTTCAGTTAATGTTGCATTTTTCCCCTACTCTCCTCATAAAGGTACAGGCACAGGTTTTCCCAAACTCACTGTGAGAGCGCTATAGAATATCAGTCTATTCTATATTTATGATATTTGTTATCAGTCTATTCTAAGATTTATGGAAGTTGCTGTGAAAGGTATAGCATTCCATACAGAACGATGGCTTCTGGCAGCTTTTACCGCTCTGTGCCTAACTCACATTCCTTATGAAACATCACACAAGTTTTCTAACAGGCACCAACAAAAAGAGGATTTCAGTTCAGTTATCCACACAAAGACAACTCATAGCCTTCTGGAATGTTCCAGGTTATTTCAGACATGAAAGTAAGATGGAAGGTAAAATATAAGACTTACAGGAGATCTATGCTTTTCAGAGGGAGGACTCAAATCCAGGAGAAAGAGGCTAGGTCTCAAAAAGCATTCAATTCTAGATGCCAGTGTTTGCTGTCTGAACTGGGCCTAGATCTTCATGAAGCAGTGGACATTAAAGACACTTTCATATTTCAGTCTCAAATCATTTTCCATCTTTAGCATTTTTTCATTAGATAGTACAGAGATACAGATCCCCTTCCCCACAAAACCAGCAGCAAGCTGGTTTTATTCAGAGATAAATAAGGTTCCTAAGCTACCTAGCCAAGGACAGCATTTTTTTTTCTCTTCCATACAGTGTAGTGATACTTACCATGGACTTGGTGTATAACCTGACTTACAAGACCATGTTGCAGAAAATAAATGTATTTAATAGTTTTTTAGATTACTTAGCTACCTACAGTTTTGCACACTCAAACCCTCCACTTTGGTCAACAAAACAAGCTAGATCAGGCCAATATTATGTCCCTCTTTGTTCACCCTGTTAGGCCTTTTAATCACTATGTTGCTCTTGGTTTCTGCTTTGTCATGTGCTGTGTTGCTCTACCATCATTTATACCCTGGAGGGCTTATTGATTTATGTAGTCTTATAATTAGAATATAGTTTACAGTCTACAGGTTAACCTTTACTCTTTATATAGTCTGTATGAACAGAATTAGAAGCTGGGCTGACTGTATACTATCCTGGTTATTATTTAACCTGATGACACTTTCAGTAAAAGTGTAATTTACAAACGTTTTAATCTATATATGTTATTTAATAATTTCTTAATTTGAATGCCTAAAAATATTTAAGCTCCTTGTTTTCATTGCTGTTTTTACACCCTTCCAATGTCGCACTGCCTTTGAAACTAGCAAATAGACTTGTCCAGAACTGACTGTCATGTTTACCCCCTGAATTTCAGATCTTCATATTTATAACAATGCTGTACAGTAGTACTCTTTTACTTAGTGAAATAATTTCTGCTCCCTTCCCTTCCCCAGGTAATGCCACATACAACAGAGAATCATTTTTAAAGAAAACATGAGATGCTGTGATGAGGCCAAAGCACACAACCTTCAAGTTAAAAAGCTGGCCTTGCATAATGAAGAGGTGTCTTTACACCTTCACTAACACAAAACCAACTTGTAAGGTCCTCAAGTATTTTTCCAGAACTACAAATTTTTTTTTGTTTTGGTCATCATTTGTAAGACAAAGCATACGTTTATTCTCAGAATAATATTATGGGCAACCTTCACAAAACAGAACACCTTCTCTGATGTTGATGCCATATTTTGCAAAGCTCAACTACTGCATTTTGACCAGCTCTTACTTAAAATAAAGTTTCTCTCACCGGGGGCATTCTTCAACTAGTTTTACTTTCCAGTTCCCAGCAGTGTTCTTTCATTTTACAGCTTCTCAAATACAAACATATTAGCCACTTTATTGTTGCTGGGAGTTTGACTTGCAGCTTAAGATACATTTCCAGCTGGAAGTTTAATAGATTTTCAGGTCTCTAAAAATATTTCTGACACTTACATGCAATGGATGAGAATGGCTTTAATGACACTTGTAGGAATTTCTGACTTGGGATTCCACAGAGCTCAGTCACTGAAACAATAAACAGTTTTCAAAAGCTGTAAAAAACTCTGGCAGTTTCAGTCATTCAGTCATTTGAGAGAATGAAGAATTCTCTCAAAGCATTTTATGATGATTCCACTGATTATGTTCATTTAATGTTTTTGCTAACTAAGAGGAAAAAAAGTGGTTTCCTTCCTCTGTTTTGCATTTGTTTAATACTTTAATGAGGCTGTTCTATCAAGACAGAAGAAATATTTCTGAGTTCATCAAAATTATTCATATGCATCTTCAAAAATGTAAATTTTAAAAAAATTGAATTGAAAAAAAAAAGATACAGTGGCACCTCAGATATAAAGTGCTGTCCAACAAAATACCCCACCTTATCCTGGTTGAAAACATCCTTTAAAGTATCTCAATATTTGGCAGTTTCCTTGCTTCTTTCTCCTTCACTATTTTCAAGATTTTGTTTCCATGTTGCTGTATGTGGTCAAGTATTGAGGTCAAAAGTGTCTTCTCATTTAAGTCAAAGACAGAATCTCTTTGCCAATTTAGAAATTCGGTATTTGAGACCTCAGATCCATTTAACCGGAGCTTTTTCAGCAAAGACACATACAAATTATGACATAGAATTACTTAAATCTTCTAAAATGCCTTAAAAAAATGAGGTGTAGTATTAAAGCTTATCTTAATAAAATACATAGGGCAAGTGAATCAGGGAACCTCTGTGTCCCGAGCTTTGTGTTCTGATTGTGTTGGAACTGTGGTTCAGAGATGCATCTCACAATTGTGAAAGGGATCATGTACATTGAGAGAATAACCCAGCATGTGAGCTAAAGGTACAACATGATAAGATTAGTTGGCATTCAGCAATGTGACAATCTATTTTTAATTGAACTACTAGATTAGGAAATGCAATTTGTTTGGCTTTATGTACTTCTTGACAGAATGTGGCTGTCTCACCAGAAAGATGTAATTGTTTTTGTTGGTCTCTCTTTCATACCTGATATAATTTTCAATCAGAAAAAGAATAAGGCTAAAATATAGTAAGTCTTTTTACAGTAAATGCACACTTAGGGACACCTTTTTTCGATTCTTATCGCTGTATAGATAAAACGTGTAGTGCACATAACAATAATGAACACCTATATGCATTCATAATCAACTCCAGCACTACAATGCTTCACATGTATTGTATCTTTGTGTGTAACATGTAACTGTATATATGCACCAGTACAAAATATGTATATGCTGTAGTCATATACAGGAAAAAAAAACCCCAAACTGTATGGTCTTATGACGTTATTCTGATGATAAGTGTTGAAAATCATATTCTTGCTGGTAGTCATTGCTTCACAAACAAAAACAAAGGTGCAGAAGGCAAATTCAGTAATTTCATCTAACAATATCATAACAAGCTATCACCTTTCATGTACCTGCTGCTGAAAATGGAATAGATTAGTGAAAGATGATCCAAGATGCTTTGAGAAGAAGCTGTTCTACAAAATATGACCAAGAATCTTCTGGAATTCTGCTGCAGGGAAAAAAAATCTTGTGTTGCAGAAGGTTGGGGGATTTCAAAATTGTGTGCATGCACTGTATTCTAAAAAAAAAGAATGTAATGTTATATAAAATACCTGTTTATATGTGTACTGCAAATCTGAAATGTATGTTATTAATTCTCAGCTCTGTTGCCAATAGAAACTGTCCCTTACACCTATTTAAAACTGAAGTACACAATTATTAACAGAAATAGTCTATAGTCAGAATGCAACTCAAAGCTGATTTGTGTGCAAAAAGAGAGTTGTTTTGCCTCAAAAGTACATTCTTAAATAAGAAAGAGCTCAAAATAAAAGGCAAACTGCACCTTGAAGTGAAAGAACAGGAGCAGATGTCCTTTAGCTGTGTGTTTTATTGATTTATAAACACTCAGTCAGGCTACCTCATCTCTGCAGAGTAATTTAGATATGGGAAAATATCTGTGAAATATATTGATTGCATTATTGATTGAAAAGCCAATTGCTGTTGCACTCCTGTTTTACCATTTAAGTCCTGACACATTTTGACATATGAGCCAGCTGCGACTACTGCCTTGATACTGCAATGAGATAATGTGAAAGCTGTCATAACCACTTCTGTGTCAGCCACAAGGATTTACAGTGCACTAGTGCTGCTATTTAGCTTGTTCCTTAACCACCTGAATAATTAAGGTTTGTTAAAGCTTTTGCTGTTGCACATTTGGTTTATATATGTGCTGTTTTATGTTTCCTTTCACACTGGATTGATACATCATGAACAAAAGAAATGTAGAAACCAGGCTCTTATTATTCAAAGCTTATACACGTGGGGATGATTGTTTCTGCTCAAATATTTCTTTCACTCCGTGAGGAATTCGGATTTTACAACATTTCACAGGGGAATTCTCACTTGTTTCCAGATCAGTTTACACTCAGCAGCAATAAATCAAGGGAGGACAGGAAAATATCCTCTACAGCGTATTAACAACTCTGTCATTTATTTTGAAATCTGAAACTGTGGAAAATACAATGAAAGCACAAACATACAGCAACTTATTTGATATTTTTCATATTTTAAAAGTACTTTTATATTTATTTATCCATCATTGAAATTTAAATGATACCAAAAAGATTTTTTGAGCCTAGATACAAAATACAAGCCTCCTCGTAAAATGCATCCTTGAAGAACAAAAGAAAATTTTCCTTTACTAGCTCCACATTTTATCATGGCAAGTGAACTATACGGTTTTATCACCTTCTTTCCTACTCTTATTTGTGAAATAAGAAGGCATTTTCATAGTAGCTTTAACTCATTTCTTTTACTATAATCAATACAGACTTTTATTTTTCCTAAGGAGACTGGTTATATTGTTAGAATTATAGAATGAGAGCATTCTGAGCATCCTGAGTTGGAAGGGCCCCATGAAGATCCTCAAAGTCCAACTCCATCTCATTCATGTCATCTCTTGTTCATTTTCAGTTGTTTATTTCATGATCTTTTGACCAGATCCATATCTCCAGGTACAACCCATGTGGGACTTCTGTGCCCTGACAGAATGACATTGATTTTAATGTATTCTGCACAGGTTCTAGGTTGCACTTGTCTACATCTGACAACAGGACTGGACTCTTGCTTGCATATTTTTTGCCATGATACTTGTATTTCTCCCCAAGGTACAAGATGTGGCATTCTCTGGACCTCCAATTTGGAAGGATCCCTTGTGTGACAGAGGAATTTTAATGGTTAATGACTCAAAACAATCTGCCATTCGAAAAGCAGGAGGTGCTTTGCTGACAGTGTTCAAGGCACAGCTCAGGTGCAGAGAGGGTACAAAATTTTATTTAGTGACAAGTTGGGTTTTGAGCTAGATTAGGGAAGAGGCCAAGAAGTAGATCCTCCAAGGTGGTATAATGGGGTTTTTTATCATGCCAGTGTCCGCTTTTACAGAAATGTCTCAGGTGTAAAACTCCCCCATTCCCCAGGGAAGTACCAGAACATTCACATATAGGTCCTAGGGTTTTCATCCCTTTTGATGGAACATAACCAGCTCAACTATGCTGAGGTGAGAGGCAGCTGTCATTTCTTAGAAGGGGTCATAAACCATCAAAGATCCCCAAAGTGCCCCAAAATCATTTCTGGGGCCTTCCACCAGAGGACTGCACATGATCCACAGTTTTACAACAGGCAATGTAAAACTTCCTGCCAAGGGAAGGTATGAGGGCATTCCCACCTGAACCTGAGTATATATTAATCCATTAAAATTTGTGTTTCCCAGGCTTCTCCCACCCTTTCACAGATCAAGAGGGAACAAGGGATCCAGAGATCACTTGGACCAGTGGTTATAGAAATTACAACAATCAAGATCCACGGGCAGTAATAACTTTCTACTCCTATCCTTTCTTTTCCTTTCCTTCTATGCCCTATACATTTTCTTAAGTGTTATAAGTATTATTTTTATGCTTTTATATTGTCATATTTCTACAGATAATAACCAAAACAACTACATACCTCTTTTCCATTGCATCCATTTTTTTTTTTTTAATAAACCCTACACACACATACATATATATGTAAATATATATAAAACACTGGTCATTCAGTGTCATTTCATCATTTCGCTCTAACCTGCCCAAGCAGTTCTACTAACAAGAACCTCAGTTACCCTCATCTTCAGGGCCAGGTCATAAACCTCCTTCCCTCCTCTTTCTGCATGAAGTGTATTTCTTAGTATCTGAAAATGAAGAATAACCAGTACTTCAATGCATACTTTTCTTCTCTAAATGAAATGTGAAATGCATGCTACATTTGCCTATTTAATTTAAATAATCAGATGAAAATTATTTACAGTACCAGAATTGTATTGATTAGTTAGCAGGTGGAAATAGCACATGAGACTGCAAAGCAAGTTTCTCTTGCTTTCCTTTGAAATTAGTCTTGATCATCGGATTGTGTGATGGCTGCCCATATATTTCATACTGCAAAACACAAACATTAAAAAATTATTTGTAAAAATTATGAGAGTTCAAACAATATTCAGAAGCATAGTTTGGATTTTTTTTAATGAAGTACCAATAATTATAACGTGGGAACAAAATATAATATATATGCCAGCAATAGTTACATTTTCAGTCATTGTAATTTGACTTTATAACTTAAAATATAATTCTAGCTTAGAATTCTATTTGGCAAAAGTAGGAAAACTAAAAAATATATTTGGTTTCTTTTCCTTGATATTTTATTGCTGAGCATCATTCCATATGGTCTGGAATATCTTTTTGGTCAGCTGGGGTCTGGTCTCTCGGTGTCTTCTCCCAGCTTTTTGCATCCCCAATCTCTTCACTTTGGGTGAACCTTGAGGAGAGACAATGCCTTGATTATGTGCAAGCTGTGTTCAGAAATTGCCAAAACATTTGTGTAATCAACAGTTTTAGCCACAAATTCAAAGTACAGCACCGTTCTGGCTGCTATGAAGAAAGTCTATCCCTGTCTCACACTGTACATCCAATAATATTCTTTGCCATGTGCCAGCTGAAAAGACATACTGGGATTTCTCTTCTAGTGCAATAAGGGAAAGGGAAGAAATGTACAACATGTGTAAGACGAATTTCTGAGATCACAGTAGTTTAGTTGTCAAGTATAACAAAGGAAGTCTTGGAGGAAGTTTTACTGGAATCAGTTGAAACATGATGAAGCCATGGGTGCTGTAGGACTGCTTGGAACCAAATGGATACTAGGATCCCAAATGCTGCCAAGTTAGGGAAAGGGTTAAGTCATTGTAAATCATATTAGCTAATATGGAACAGAAACTAAAATATTGTGCTTCATTGCAGCTTTCTGCTCAAAAGACCATTCTGAGCGTCCTTGTGCTTCAAGCAGCACTAGTTCTTCCTTCTCGTTGTTAATGCAGGAATTTCTTCATGACAGTCACCTCTAGAAAGCAAATCAGGCCTTATGCGGACTGAGCCGTCTTTCTGGAGGTTACTTTTCTAATTTCTATTTGTCCTTTGAACAGTATAAAAAGTGTAGTCTAGCTCTGTTCCTGTGTTAGGCTCCTAATTTAGGTGGGCACACATGTCCACAACTGCTACATCCTTTTGTCACTGAGAATTGGATGAAGAACACTGAGAATAAGACAACTCTCCTGACAAGCTGAATTCATGTATGAACAAGGAATCAATTGTACTTCAGAGGTGTATTTCTAAGGCACACAACCTCTAGGGATGACACAACCTACACACTATTTCTTGCTAAGGGCTGTGCCTAGAGGCACAATCGAGTCCTGAGGGACTGAATATAATCTAAATTACAACAATCATATGGTGGCCTGATTCCCAAGATCTTTACACCAGCTTTACAGCTTTCAATGGATTAGATTATGAAAAAAAGAACCAATCTTTTAGATAAAAACATTTTATTTGGATAACAGCAAAGATATGTTACTTTTTGTCACTGCAGAATTATTGATTAAGTGATATTTCTTTAATTTTTTTTTTAAGTCAGGAATACTGTAAAACATGTCTATTCTTTCATGCAAGAAAACTTCTATTCTACTTACAGGTGGGCTAATCTGGCAAACACAGGATTTCTAGAAATATACACATCCATAACCCTGCAGCAAATAATATCGGGTACTGAAATAATTGAGAATATGTATGTCAAAATAAAATAGGCAGATAATATCAATTTTTTCAGGGATCTTAAAGAATAGAAGGGTAGGATGAAATACCACTTCCTTCATGCCTTTAAGAGTTTGTACACAGACTAACAGAGCTGTACGTGTTTGAACAAATATGGGACCACCCTGAAGGCATATTATGGCATTTTATTTCTGATAAAGAAGAAGCTTCTCTTGAGGGTAGCCATAAAAAGGTGAGCATTCTTACTTTTCACAACTTAGATTGCATATGTATCTCTTGCTATGGTCCTTTTTCTTCCAAATATGAAGCACCTCCTTGCTTTAGGAGAACAATATAAAGAGTGAAAGAACACAGTGATATCCTTCACCAAAAAAATAACCATGATGTATGAAAAATTAGCAATAGTTGGAGGAGATGGAAGACAACAGACAGGAAAACAATTTATTGCAAAAGTTGCAGTCTTTCAATTTCTTCCTCTCATGTTGGAATTAGAAAACATCCATTCTTTATAAATGTTTATCAAAAGTTATTGCAATAGAATCTCAACTATAACTGGAATAATCTGTACAGAAAAGTGATGAAGGCCCAACGTCATTAGCTGTTTTAAAATCAGATTAATCACCAATCTGATTGATTGATCAACCAATCAGATTAATCAGAATACTCAGTATATTAAAATCACACTTCTTATTTGGTCTCTACCATGTAAATATTCTCATCTATAGATGAAGCAGTGTCAAATTCCTTCAGTATTAAATGAAAAATAATTTCTTTTCATTATAAAGGTTGATAAAAAAATAATAGACTAGACATAGCACTAGGGTTTTTGGGAAGAGATTATTGTATTTTATTTTGCATTCTGCAAATAATTATTTCACACCATCATTTTTAAAATTTTAGTATACTTGCTATTTGTTGATTCTCATTTGGCTGGTTTTCCTAGTCATATTTAATTCTGGACTGAAATAATAACTGAGAGATTTTAATTTACCTGCACTGAACCTTGAAGCTGGAGTCAAAATGAGGTTTGTATTTTATGAAGAACCTGAACTTTTAAAAAAATTCTGAACATTAGATCCCTTCTTTGGGAGTGTCACTATCTGACAAAAAAATAAGTAAACTAGAGACAACATGGAAGAATAAAGCCATGTTTTTTACAGAGGGCATGCTTTCATTCAGAAATTCTGAATTCACTGGAATAACAAATGAAGAATATCTTTTTTAAAATATTTTGTCTGAGTTTAAATGTGCAGTAACTTTGACTCTCTTGGTGTCCCCTTAGTCTCCTTCCTTGAAGATCCTACCTTATTCCCCCAAATGGACATGAAATGCTAAATTTGCACTTCACAATTTGTACAGAATATGCTAAATATTAACAAATCACTTGATCACAATTCTGACACAAAGACAAGACTAACAAAGGAAGAGAAATCACTCAAAAAGAACTGCCCAGCGGGAGAAGTTGGAGCTGCTTGCACTGTGAGGATTTTAAAAGTAAATGTTTTTAAAAGTGAAGCACTGGAACAGTGCTTCAAACAGGTCACAGGGCATTCCCCATCATGGATGTTCTTTAAAACAGAGGTGTGCGTTTGGGCAAGGAAGAGGGAGTGTGTGTATGTACGTGTCTTGTTTTGTTCTTCAAAAAGACAAAGGCTCAACAACAGCCTTATGAAATTGAGTCAACAATCATCTGTGGAAATTCATTATCTGAATGCGGCAGAAGGCTAATCTAGTGGCCAGGAGAAGTTGAAGTTCTTTGACAAAGCAATTATTTATATCCAAAAGTTGTCACTAACTTTCGACTCTACCGGACTTTAGTAGAGTACAGAAATGTCCAACAGCTTTCCTGAAAGCCAGAAGACACACATTTTATGAAGAATTACGTAGATCAGATACTTTTAGCTCACAACAAAGGATCATCTTTCCCTAAAAGTTCATGATGTGTAAAAATGCTTATGCTAACACTCCTATCTTGATTATATGAAT